>NC_136433.1:256159023-256782356 GCF_052849685.1 Lactuca virosa | reverse complement strand
GTGCAATGGGGTAAAGTCCCGGTGTAGGACTTGGATGCAGTGGGAGTGTTTGTAAGAGTCTTACCCAATATTTTTAATTGAGTAATGATAGTGTTTTACAAGCAATACAGATAATCAGTTCTAACGCTTAGCAAATACTAGAACATAGTTTCATTGATTAGAATTGCTTTTTTTCGGTTACAATGGTTACAAAAGTACCAATCGTCTAAGGTTAGAAAATACTACAAAAAACGTTTGCTAAATAGGCAGTGATAAACACTTGCAATACAATTATTCCATAAAAATCCTAAACCTACCCTAGGGCACAAGCCGCCCTAGATGAAATGTTTACCACCCAAAATGTGTAATCAAATAGCGGACTAACTCATCAAACTAGTCCTAAAGCTAGCATTTCCTTTGCTCGGCAACGACCGCTCAGTTCTCGGCTGCATATAGCCAACTATCTGAAATATGAGTCTGCTACTCTAGGGCCCTGATATGAGCACTCAAAGTGTTCGCCTCGGTGCGACTTACACCAATGCGATGATAGATGGTCTGATGGCTTTTATGTCATCCTTCTCCACCTCTTCGAATCTTACGACTCTCTGCTCAAGCGCCCTAGAGGTAGTTCCTGTAGCTCTAAAGAGCTCCTCCAATGATTGGACTCTGTCAGCTAACATGTCACCTGAGTCATCAGGCGAGGGATCGAGTTGTTCTCATTATCATCCCTGAGTGGTACATGCGGTGAATCCTGAGAAGAGTCTCTTGTCTAGAATCATGGAGGATCATTAGTATGTCTCCTCTTATCGAGCAAGTCAGTGAGCCAAGCTGGCTCATGGGGAAAATTCGGTTTCCTGTTTTGACCACTAATGGGTTGGGAAACGTAAGTGAAAGTTTCCAAGTGATATAATGGAGGGACATGCATCCTCGGGGTCCACATTACTAAGGGACTCATTCCATGATGGCAGTATGACTGGTAGTATGGCCTATGTAGAGAGGATGGTGGAGTACGAGGAGCAGTTTCCTCATCATTGAGTCCCTCCTCATCCTCGATTGGACCGTCATCATCCATCTACTCTTGTTTCCTCTAGTATGCCCTCCTCCCAGTCTCTTCTACTTCCTCTAGATTGTCTTCCTTTTCATCTTCCGAAGGATCTTCCTCTTCTAATAGGCCAGCTAGGGCTATCGGATAACCCTCTGGGAAGTGCGAGTATCCTGCTAACTGTAGCAGGACCTCATGAAGATCCTCAGGGTCTACAAGGTCAATCCAGACTGGGGGTCGTTGGGTAATCCAACCATTTGCATCAAAGGGTTGGAAATTTTAAGTGTGTTAGTGATGATCTTTTAAATGTATAAGTGTTTTACAACTCTATAAATTTTTTAAAGTTGACATATGGATTCTAAGGTACTAGGTATCTGCAGCGAATCTTAAGAACATTATTCAATCTCTAAAATTATCAACCATTGTAGTCGGTCAAAGACCTTGCTCAAGGTTGGTTTTGCATCGACCCGACCATAAATAACATAGGTACACATTCCAAGTTTATTTGTGGTATGACTTTTGTAGGGGACTAACCTTCGTCGGGGTGTTTGACCTAAAGGATTGATTTTTATAGTTTTAGGTGAAGATATGATAGAATTTTATTAAGTGTTCTCTTCGCGAATCAAAGTATATATAACTATTATCTATATTGTTGGTGAGGTTTTCAATATTATTAATTTTTGTTTTGTACTCCAAGACTATCAAGTAAGGATCATCCAGGTGAGAAGTACCGGAGGGTAGGACCATTTTGGCGTATAACCGTTCTGAAATCTAGCAACCGAAGCGATAGTTCACACTAGACACCTCTCCCGTAAGTAGTCAAGAAGTGTATAATTAATAATATTACTTTTATTTGGAGCATGTAGCTATAGTTGTATTCCTCTTTCAGGGATATGAGTTCTCTATAGCCAATTTAGCTCTGATACCAATCTGTCACACCCCGGCCGAGGCGGCGGAATATGCCAAGTTGTACGACTTAGTTCATGGACCACAAGCAATTAAATATATAACACAAGTACAAGGATAAACAAAATAGTAGTTTTATTCAATCTTGAAGTTTGAATACAAGGTTCTTATAACTTATAACAGAGTACATGAATTGCCTTTAAATAGGTAGGCAGATATAACAAAAACTAGAAAACTAGGTCGCCTGAAATCCATGACTATTCTGTCGTCTGAAATGTTGGTTTAGTGATTTCCTGAGAATACATGTAGTTTGAAGGTCAACACAAGATTGGTGAGAGTTATAGGTTTTCTGCTAATACAGTAATGCTACTTTTAAAGCAACTAAAAAGTGTTTTTCCTTGTAAGTAAACCATACTTAAAATTGTTTTATAGCGAGAGAAACCAACCCAATGGTTTAGAGAGAGAGAGAGAGAGAGTTCTAGTTAATGTTTATAATGAGTCCTATACCGAGCTATGTAATTAAGTACCCCCTGCAACGCTTCATTGGACGTCGTAGAAATGACTAAAGATAGTAATCACTCGTTTTGACTTGACCATCATAGTTGTAGCTAGCAACCGTGGGTGGGGATGTCAACCTATATAGATCTATACATACATATCACGCTCCACAGATTAACGGTTATAGTGGTGTGGGTATATTAAGTGTTTATACTTAGGTAATGAATAATGTCTCACTATAAAATCCATTAACTAATGTCATTGATAACCCGCCCTATCTTATACGTTGATAAGCATCCTAGGTGTAATGATCGACAATAGCTAGCCCTAACTTATACGAGGATATGTCACTAGGAAAAATGATTTACATTGAATAAAGTTTCACTACAAAAGTCGAGTAAGTTCGATAAGTATATACATAAAAGTGCACGATACTCTCCTAAAGAAGTGGTAAATATCATAGAAGTGTACAAAACTACATGTATAAATTCCAAGTTATAATGCATATATATATATATATATATATATATATATATATATATATATATATATATATATATATATATATATATATATATATATATATATATATATAGGTTAGATCGGTTGAGAACTCATAGTTTCCTGAGAACCCGAGAACTAAAAGTGGAGCGTTAGATCAAAATTAATTCATTAAGGGCATGATCGTAATCTTATCCATGTCATTTAATGTTTAATTTTTTGTGTTATTATAAATATCAATAGAAATGTTTAAAAAATTACATAATAAATCAAATTTTCAGATTTTTTGAAAAATAGTATTTTTCAAAATTTTTTAAAGTGCATATTTTTTAACTTTTATAGAAAACTTTAATTTTTGAAAAAAAATATATTTTTTTTTAAAAAAAACTGCAATTTTTTATAAGCGTTTAAAAATCAATAAAATTTATAAGAAAAAAAAAACTGGAATATTTTGAAAAATACTATGATTATTTAACCAAAAAAATTACATTTTAGGTACATTTATGCATATTTTTACAAATGCATATATGCATATTTCATATACTACAATATTTGTAGAGAAATCATAAGAAAAATCATTTTATTTACTAATCTATAAACACAATACAATAAGTATTTTATTGGATACAAAATAAAATATAAAAAATAAAAAAAAATGCTACAAAATTCAAAGCGTTTTCATGTCTTCATGTCAATATTTCCATATTTTCTTAAATTTATCATTTTTCACCTCTTCAGTATTCACCACAATTTCTTCCAAATCTACAAGAAAATTAAAATGAAATTGATTGATGCAAAAACACTCATAAAAAAAATACATATGTGATTTACATGTGAATCACATGTAATTCATATGTGAATTACATGTGATTCACATGTAAATCACATGTAATTCATAAACACATGTAATTCATATGTGAATTACATGTGATTTACATGTGAATTACATGTAATTCATATGTGAATCACATGTAATTCATATGTAATTTACATGTGAATCACATGTAATTCATATGTGAATTACATGTGAATCACATGTAATTCATATGTGAATTACATGTGAATCACAAGTTATTCATATGTGAATTAATTACATGTGAATCACATGTAATTAACATGTAAATTGCATGTGATTCACATATGAATCACATGTAATTCATATGTGAATTACATGTGTATCACATATGATTCATATGTGATTTACATGTGAATCACATGTAATTCATATGTGAATTACATGTGATTTACATGTGAATCACATGTAATTCATATATAAATTACATGTGATTAATTCTAGATCACATTATCATATGTTATTTTTATTAAAATGCAAAGACAAGGGTAGTCATTTGAATAAGCTATATATAAGGTAATTTATCATGCTTAACATCATAACATGTGCTCATTCCACATGTTTTTGTTATGTTTTTAATTGTAAGCATGTTTAAAGTATGGTGAGAAAATAAATTCCATTTATGACCATCTAGAAAGCAACCCAAATTTGCAACTTAATCATGTCATATGCTAGTTTGATTATCCTCCGTAACATAAAATAAACAAATATGCCATGCTTTTTTTAGTATCGTTAACAAATGAAAACGGTGATATTCTAACCCTTGTTCCATGTATTCTGGATGTTTAAAAAAGAACCTGTTTTATAGAAACTATTAGCAACCAATTCAAGTTTTAACATATGATGATATATAAGAATAATTGGATACAAAACATACTTTTCTATATCAGGTACTGAACGCAGTGTAACACCTGTTGGGGATGTATAATATCTGCTTATCATAAAAAATAGCAACCAAAGTTAGATTCTTAAATGTTTATCATATAAAGTAGGAAGAAAAATTACACATCAGAAAACCTTATGCTTCCTTCACCTCTGATCCTCAACTCCTTCTGCCACCCTGGCAGAGGCTGAGCAATATTGGGCTTATCAATAGCCCAAAGTCTGCTTCCATCTTGTTCCATATCAGCAGGATCATATGTACAAGGGTCAAATGTATATAACCAATCTATTCATCCTCTATTGGGTTATAAGACCTAAGATATAAAGGAACATAATCACAATGAAACAATCATAAACAGATCTAGAGAGATAAATATCAAGAATATTTACCTAACACTAGCATCACCAACAATTTTGATAGTCATACCAACAGAAAGACCAGCAAGGCGACAAGCAAGACCAGAGGAAAAATGAGCTTATCCATCAAAGAGATAATAAGATTTGGCCTTTGGATTAATCCAGATACTGATAATCACAGCAATAATCAACCCGTAAATACCACACTCCATCCATAACCACCGGCACAATCAACTTCATCACCAACTTCGGCCTCATCACTCCCATCGACACCACACCAACACCGCTTTTCGTTGTCCCGTATGCCACCCACATGCCTGCATAAAAATAACCTATGAAAGTCTTTTCAAATGAAGGATGAATTACATTTAATTCCTATGAAATTACATGTGTAAGGAAAGTTTTTTTGACGTGAAATCGACAAAAAAATATTCGGAAAACAAATCATATTAGGAACGATGATTAATTCTAGATCTCGAGGCAGTGATCGATGTTGATTTCGGGGGAAATCGACATACTCGATAAGAGAATCATCTATGGAGGATGTCGGAGGAGGAGGTGGAGTTGATGCGACCAGGTGACGATCCAACGCCGGAGAAGAAAGTCGTTGAAGGAAGCGTCGAAGAAGAACGTTGTTTGAGGAGAACGAGGGTCGGGTTGTGCTAAAGAAATCATTTTGCATAATTAAAATAGATTCGGATAATAATTTAATTATATATTTTTGTTTCCAATATCGCCCTTGTCTAGTTTAATTAAGATACCCCCAGCTCTTTAGTTTTCTATTTATTTACAAAAATGACACTTTTCATTTTAGCCCTTCTTTTTTTTTTATCTAATGCTCCACTTTTAGTTCTCGGGTTCTCGGGAAACTATAGGTTCTCAAATGATCATTCCTTTATATATATATATATATATATATATATATATATATATATATATATATATATATATATATAAGTCTTGATATAATACAAAGGTGGTAATGTCATATATCATAAGATTTATGACATATATTTAATGACTTAAATCATAACATTTTTGCTGTATGATAATATCTTTTGTTTTACTAGTTGTAACATCTTAAACAACCATAACATATATATATATATATATATATATATATATATATATATATATATATATATATATATATATATATATATATATATATATATATTATAATACATACATCTTCAAAAGTGTTAAATACAATCTATAAAGCTTGGTGTACAATGAAATGAAGCTCACAGTCTTAAAATTAAGAGGTACAAATAATAGTGCTTAAAGTATCATCGTTTAATGCCAGACTAACCAAGTGGTTGTTGATCCGTATGTTACCTTTTAACTGGTTATCTAGCCGTCAATATCAAAACATCCACACGGATAGGTACATGGATTGCCAGCATGTAATGTCTTAAGGAAAATGGGATACACGTTAAGATACATGGAGATTGTTTCTTTCCCCAACCCTTCATATCCTCTCACCATTTAAAAAACCCGAATCCTTTTTTGTCCCACGCAGCAACAAATATCATATAAACACTCCTCCTCAAACACCATATCCACGAAATCGCCCACCAGAACACAAGCATCTACGATTCACCACTGTCGCGAGACCTTTGCAGTCACCCAAATGTCACCAACCTTCTCCGTATCTACTTTCCACTAACAATTTTCCGCCAACACTCATCTCCACCGTATTCTAAAAGTCTTTAGATACATGAATATACACATAACACCGTCGCACCGTTGCTCCACCACATCCTTAGTTGCTCATCTCTACTTTCTCACACACACAAACACATGTATCAGGTTTCTTATTTTGTGACACAAAGGAAAGGTTATCAGATCTAGTTAATGTTTTTCTTTCCTGGTGTGAAGTTCTTTTTTTGCTCTCTTATGGATAAGTACTCTAACTTAAACCCTCTTACCCATGTCTCTATATTCTACTGAAAAGTGCAGGGAATATATGGAAGGAAGTAAAAGCAGATTAGGCACATGAAGTCAGTGACTTTGAAAATGTTGAATTATTTCTAAATATGTCAGTGACTTTAAACCATTTTTGCATTATTTCCATCCCCCTCTTTGTCTGTGGGTTAGATTTGGCCATGGTTCCACACTGTCTTGATAATATTGCCAGATGATTATGATAAAGAAAAATTACAAGGGTTCTCAATGAAAAACATAAATACTACAAAAAATAAAGTGGATATAAATACGAGCTAGACAAAACCCTAATGGGCTAAAGACTAAAGGGCCCATATACAAGTGGGCTAATGATATATAAGCTAACATCCCCCCTCAAACTCACAATACCGCAACAATAAGCATTAAGAGTTTGTCATATAAGAACCGAAACCGAGAAGTCGATAGAGCCTTTGTAAAAATATCCGCAAGTTGCAAGGTTGATGAAACAAACGGAAGCGATATGCTCCCGAGCTGCAGGTGATGACGGGTAAAATGACAATCAATCTCAATGTGCTTTGTCCGCTGATGAAAAACATAATTCTTTGCAATTTGTATCGCACTTTTGTTATCCACGAAATCGCCCACCAGAACACAAGCATCTACGATTCACCACTGTCGCGAGACCTTTGCAGTCACCCAAATGTCACCAACCTTCTCCGTATCTACTTTCCACTAACAATTTTCCGCCAACACTCATCTCCACCGTATTCTAAAAGTCTTTAGATACATGAATATACACATAACACCGTTGCACCGTTGCTCCACCACATCCTTAGTTGCTCATCTCTACTTTCTCACACACACAAACACATGTATCAGGTTTCTTATTTTGTGACACAAAGGAAAGGTTATCAGATCTAGTTAATGTTTGTCTTTCCTGGTGTGAAGTTCTTTTTTTGCTCTCTTATGGATAAGTACTCTAACTTAAACCCTCTTACCCATGTCTCTATATTCTACTGAAAAGTGCAGGGAATATATGGAAGGAAGTAAAAGCAGATTAGGCACATGAAGTCAGTGACTTTGAAAATGTTGAATTATTTCTAAATATGTCAGTGACTTTAAACCATTTTTGCATTATTTCCATCCCCTTCTTTGTCTGTGGGTTAGATTTGGCCATGGTTCCACACTGTCTTGATAATATTGCCAGATGATTATGATAAAGAAAAATTACAAGGGTTCTCAATGAAAAACATAAATACTACAAAAAATAAAGTGGATATAAATACGAGCTAGACAAAACCCTAATGGGCTAAAGACTAAAGGGCCCATATACAAGTGGGCTAATGATATATAGGCTAACATCCTCCCTCAAACTCACAATACCGCAACAATAAGCATTAAGAGTTTGTCATATAAGAACCGAAACCGAGAAGTCGATAGAGCCTTTGTAAAAATATCCGCAAGTTGCAAGGTTGATGAAACAAACGGAAGCGATATGCTCCCGAGCTGCAGGTGATGACGGGTAAAATGACAATCAATCTTAATGTGCTTTGTCCGCTGATGAAAAACATAATTCTTTGCAATTTGTATCGCACTTTTGTTATCACAATGCAAGGGAGTAGATGAAGAAATGTAAACTCCTATATCCGCAAGCAGCCACCATAACTAGATAATCTCACATGTAGTTACAGCCATAACACGATATTCAACCTCCGTGGAAGATCTAGAGACAACGTCCTGTTTGTTGCTCTTCCATGAAATAAGAGACTCTCCAACAAATACGCAAAATCCAGTGGTGGACTTACGATCATGGCGATCACCATCCCAATAAGCATCATTATAGGCACGTAACTCAAGAGAATACGTCGAGGGAAACAAGAGGGTCTGAAACTGAGTGCCACGAAGATATATCAGAATGCAGAGAACAGCTCCCCAATGAACAGAGGTAGGAGAAGTAACAAACTGAATGACAACATGAACAACATGAGCAATATGTGGACGAGTAACTATGAGAGGTGTGGAGACATACACACCTAGAGGGATTCTACCATTTTAATATGAATTAAAGATTTATCTTTAAAAAAGCGAACATCATCAAAATAAATTTTGTGTATGTGGCTCTTTAATTATATATGATTAAAACAAGCCATAACCCTTAATATGATTGATTAAGGTAGCCCTATGTAGCCTATTGCCAGAATAATCTATAAGAAACTCTTGTATATTTGTATTAAATAAGTTTGCATTCCTCGAGTAATAACTATCAGATTATAGCAGGTCCTCTAGTTCTCTTCCAATGAATATCAAGTTAAAAATGTGTGAGCTCCATAGGTGTTAGCATACTTTTTTGGAGTTATTTCATGATATGTGTAAGCTAAAGTCCCATTCTCGTCTACTTCTATATTTATTACTTTTTATGCTTAGCATACTTTTCTAGAGTTGTTTCATGATATGTGTATCTATATGGTAGGCCCTTTGAATACAAAAATACAAATTTATTACATGCAGGAAGATGGATTGCCACAAAGCTCATGATCCGTTCTCATATACACTTTTCATAATTCATTTTATCATTTTGCATACCAGTTTCTGAAAAAAGAAACAGATATGACGTGATTTTATCTTCTTAGGGACGCACATCAAGGTATGAGAAATTGTTTTAACCAAAATAGTGGATGATGCAATTTTCTGCATTTGTTATATAATAACGCTAAGCAAAATCCAATAAACTCTAAATAGTTCTAGTTCAAGTTTCTTACAAAAATGGGACAATTGTCTCTAAATACAAATGATAAAAAAATTCTACGGGTCAGTCACCTACTCATGATAACTAAGAATGCTGTATACAAGTCATAATGCGCCCAAACGAGAAGCTAAATCCGTGAACGTATATTCATTACATGGAATAGTCAGGCCGCCCATTGGATGACTATACCCAAATTCTTTCTCAGCCTGATCCAGCAGTTCTTGAAAAGTAGGTTGCATTAACAACCATACGGGAACTACAAATCTCTTCTTCCCTTGCTCACCAACATAAACCGCTAAACAGCCTTTTGGGATATCCATAGATTTTGTTGTGCTACTTCCATTAGAGAAAGACCGTTTAAGAATTTTCTTTGCTTCAGTGATGCGGGGTATAAGGATGGCCATTTTATAAGGATCGTATTGTCTGTTAACTTCAAAAGGCTTATGGTGAATGAAAATTCTCAAAGCACGACTTCTTGGGGAAAAGCTGTGAATCTATGGTTGTGTTATTCATCATGAATGGTTTATATATCCATATGATATATGGAAAATTAGATGACGGATGGTGACATATGGTGGAAATGGGATCAATACCACCTGCCTTTGTCTTTCCTGTTGTAAAAAGGAAGAAAATACGTAATTAATTTATGAATCACAAATACTTCAAGGATTGGTTGGTCCATCCAAATAAAAAAACCATGTGATGATGCCTATACAAAGCTCTCCTAATTAATGCGATGAAATATATCCATATACGTAATACATCACAGGCCACCCCTGTTGTAACAAAACAATGGGTTTGTTAGGAAGCAGAGCCACACTCCCATTAATATCACATGGGCCCATGATGTTTGTAGAGTTCTTCACCGCTTCCCTTCTGTAGAGAATACTGGCCATACATGTTATCCTCTATGTTTAATTCTTTTGGGTATGCAAGTACATGTTTAAGCCATTATACTATCTCTGAATATGTGGTTGTTAAATGTTAGATCATACTTTCTTGCAAGTTGAGAAACACAGCACATGATACTGCCTTTCTGTCAGGATCTATGTCTCCATGTGTAATTTAATTACCTTTTTATCATCTGTTGTACACTTGGAGCTTCAATAAACCATTATAAAATGAATCTGATAGGCAAAGAACCAGCACACTTTCCTCTGTAATTAAGTCCTCCGCAAAATCTTTGAAAACGATTCTTCAAAGGTCTTTGTATCATCTGTTGTAATTACCTTTTTATCATCTGTTGTACTCTCACATTGTTTTACTTCCTTCAGCAACCTTCAGAAAAATGGGTATTCGTATGCCTCGGATCGTTCAAGCAAAACAAATTCTTCAAAGGTCTTTGTCAAATGGAACTCGCACATCAACAACGGATCTACCAAAAGGCTATTTTGCAGTTTATGTTGGGGAGCAAGAGCAAGAAAAGAAGCGCTTTGTGGTTCCTGTGTCGTTGTTAAGCAAACCTTCATTTCAAGACTTATTACATCGGGCAGAGGAAGAGTATGGATATGACCATCCAATGGGTGGCCTCACAATCCCATGTAGCCAGCACATATTTTTTGATCTCGCAACTAGTCTGGGCGCATTATGAATTCAATTTATTGCGGTGAAGTTGTAAACAGTTTTTTTTTTTGTACAGTACTGATCACTAACCTTTTTGCAACATGTGAGACTCATCAGTTAACCAGTTGTCCAGCTTGTTTTAAAACTCGAATTCCGACTTCATTCAAACAAAATTCAGTGTAAATAGTTTCCTCAAAAAAAGTTTACTCATTTTGAAGATTGTCTGTAGACTGATATGAGCAATTCAAAGAGCAAGCATTACTGTTATTCTATATTTCCTGTTCCTAAAACTCAGAGAGCAGAACCAGGAATAAAACATAATATTTGTACCACTCTTGTTGCATGTTTGCTAGGACTTGGTGTTTGTCCTTAACAAGATCATTGCGTAAGAAATTCACATTGAGGAAATAGTTGACTCAGAAAGTAGTTTTTTATTTATGTCCTACCTCTTAACAATAAACAAAATACAATGAAATCTAAATTAATAATCCTTGTCCTAAATTCAGACAAATGGGACAATTTTCTCTATTCACAACGGATACAAGATCGATCCTAATGGTCAGTTGGTATAAAACGTATATCCCACAATGCATATAATATAATTAATCAAGGTATTTATACAAGTATATAAAATATAGATATACATGACAGCTAGAAAATTTAAAATATTTACATATCTTTGATATTATATCTAGAATTATCGGCTAATACCGCCGGCAAGCTAAGCGGTTGGTGTGGAATTGTTCAAATAAAGGTACGGGTAAACTTTTGGTGAAGATATCTGCTAGCTGTAAGTGAGCGGGAATGTACTAGGTGATCGGTTTGCCGGATAAGACGAGTTCCCAAACGAAATGATAGTCAGTATCAATGTGCTTGGCCGGTTTGTGAGAGATTGGGTTTCGACTATGAAAAAGGACACTATTGTTATCACACAAGAGTGTGGGAACAATGGAAGGCAAGGCATGGACTTGTCGAAGCAAACGAGTGACCCATATGATTTTTGAAGCAGTGTTTGCCATTACCCTATCTTCAGACTCGCAGCTAGAGTGGGAAACAGTGGGTTCTTTTTGGCACTCCAGGAGAAAAGGTTAATTACCACCAAGAAAGATAGAATAACCATAGGTGGAGCGTCGTGTCTCAATACATCTAGCCTAATCAGCATCATAGTAACAAAGAACAGATGATGAAGGTTTATGAAAATGCAGACATGGTTACCACCAAGAAAGATAGGATAACCATAGGTGGAGCGTCACGTCTCAATACTTCTAGCCTAATCAGCATCAGAGTCAATGACAGTGGTCTATGAAAATGCAGCCCATAGGAGATAGTACTTTTAACATATTAAAGGATGCATATACCGGTAGCCTTTGTAGCAAGAATTATATCCATGGAATATGCATGGATTAGTACATGGAGCAAGTTTAGGAGCTAAGTAACCTCACAAATAAGGAAACACCCAACACCCAAGCACCTAAAACATGTCATAATTTGGAATGGTGACAAATAAAACTTCAAAAGGACTTTTGTCATTAAGATGTTTGGATGGCAATCGATTAATGATGTGCACTGTCTCCCCAGAATGCATCAGTGTCGGGCATAAAGGAGTCAAAGGCATGGTTTTTGGGAAAAAACCATAAGTCACAACGTGACCATAGAGTGGTAACGACGCGACGTGCGAAATTTGAGAACGCGTTCTAGATATATGTCACGACGTGACAAAGGTATGGTCACAACTTGACTATAGTTGTAGCCCAAGCCCATGATCTTTTAGGGTTTCCTCCGTAGGTGAACCCCTAATATCATATTTAAGGCTTCATTTCTAGACTTCATTACCCTCTGGATCCTTAAAGCAAACCCTAATACGCTCCTCTTCAATTGTGAGCTTATCCTTGGTGTTTTGGTGCTTTTGAAAGGATGGAGAAGGCCCTTAGGTTATGGTATAGAGAACCTCTTCGCAAGCTTGAAATTTCACTTTGATCCATTTTAGGATCATTGTAAGTGTTGAAGACCCAAGCTTTATGATATTGCCATATTTATACATATTTTTAGGCAATATTTGAATACATTTTTTTTTAAATATTTTTGGTTATTTGCATACATAAGTGGTACTTATAAGATTAGATTGTATTTTGCAGCCAAAAGAAGTCCTCTTGAAGAATAAGGACCAAAAGCGACAAGGATCGGAACTTTGGAGTTTAAAAGCTTAAAAGATGAAGAATTCAACAAAAAGACAACCTCACGACGTGATGAATCATGCCTCACGACGTGAGCTTTGAGGTTCTAGAAGATAAGCTTTCGGAGGCAAGAATACGTGTCCGATACGGATTAATACTAAACTCACGACGTGAGAAGCCATGTCTCACGACGTGAGGAGGGTAAATTCGAAAACAATAAATACTCTTGATGCTTACGGATTTGAGAGGTTAGCCGGAGAGAATAGAGATTCGAAAAGTCGTTTTTCAGAAGAAAAGAAGTCAGAAACTTAGTAATAACATCCAAGGAAGGAGAAGTAGATCATAACCTTATTCTTAGTTTGGTACATTGCTATGTTTTTACTTATGAAGATTGTGTGTTTGATTGTTACTATGAGTAGCTAAATCTAGTTGCTTCTGTTTAGCTTGATGAAGCTTGAACTCATGGTTTAGATTTATGACTATGGATTTTTCTTGTTGGTTGAATGCTTGTGTTTGATGTTTAATACCTAGCATGTTAGAATTTAATACTTAGATTGCTTAAACTCATGTTCTGTGTAGCTTAGTGAATATTGAATTGCATGAACTTGACACCTAGTAATTTAGTGAACAATGAATTTCTAGATCTAGGATCCAACCAATCTTAGTTAAGTGATTAAAATATTAGTTTTGGCTGTGCTAGAGAACATATATTGTGACTATAATATTGTGTTTGTCTAATCAATCTTACATAGCTCCAAACCAAAATCAATAGTTGATTTTGTGTTTGATTGTGTGTGACCATACATAGTTTTACATGAATTATTGAAACATTAGTAAATTTGGACTCAAATTACTAATAATTTAATAATTGGTAACCAACAAGAATTATCCATAATTAATAGTTAACCATTAAGGGAAAGTGGATTCGAACTAAACAAAAGTGTTTTGAATATTTGATTGAATAGTTGTTAAGAATTTAAGTTTATCTAAACTCACAAAAATAGATCAAAACCATTTTACTTTTTCCTAAATTTAGGTTAATTTAACAGTAAGTAGGCTAATTACTTAATTTCGTTCCCTGTGGTCGATACCCGACTGTTTGTGATATACTATTTTCAAAAAGGTACACTGCCTTTTGTCGAATAGCTAGTTAGATAGTAAGTAAAATTAGGTGTAGCTATTAGGTTACATCACTTTATGTTGCATCTTTCTAGACCTAAGCTTCTTGTCCTTTTTTCTTCATATTGTGGAAGTTTGGATGGAAGGATTCCATAAAGTTGACAACTTTATGGGTCCTTGAAGTCCCTTGAGTGTTATATATGTTGGATCTAAAATTTGATAAGTTTTGAAGACATTTATGTGTTTGTGGTTCCATTTTTCGTCATTTTGACTTAATAAGAGATCAAGACATGATTTAGGCAAGCATGTCTATAAAGTATCGATTTTTAAATTTTTTTTAGTAAGTAAGCCCTCTGGAAAGCTGGAATAGATGGCTTAGAGGATTAATGGTTGAATGCACTAAGCAATCTAAAATTGTTTTAGTTACAACGTGACCATATGGAGGTCACAACATCGTGAAGGGTTTTATTGATCATTTTGGGTGGACTCTGTCACGACGTGGGGGCATGGCTATCATGACGTGACAATAGAATTGATCATGAATAAGTTGTTCGAATCTTGAGTTTTGGATCATGGTTGAGTTGTTGGCGATGACGTGATCATGGGTTTTTCACGGCGTAAGAACCAGTTGTTAGTGATGTTGATTGTTGACTTGTTGACTAGACCTTGACCGTTGATCGTTGACTTTTTGACCGGTTTGACTTTTGGTCAACCTTAGAGAGGTGTTGAGCTTTAGTCTAAGGTTTAGCTTGTGATTGGTTTAGGAAGTCCGTGTAGCTGATTTTGTGGGACTTATATTAATGGATTTCAACTCTTCGTTCAGGTGAGCCTTCTCACTATTTCTGTATGTGTGGTAGTATATACATGCTGAGCAGCTGGGTCTTATTTGTTGATTGTTGTTATAGGTAAACTGAGTTGTCCATAACTCTTGGAATGATGTGAGTCCATTGGACTACTGATAGTACCTAGGGTTGTGGATAACCATGAGGTGTGCTATTAATTCACTGGTTGTTCTATGAGCCCACCGGGACTGTTGATAGTCCACATGGTTGCTGATAACCTATAGTGATTTATATTGTGTGTTGTATATGATATTCCGGACCGGTGATAATTCTAAGGTAGCTGATAACCCGTTGTTAATTATTATCTTGTATTGTATGTGAGATTTTAGGGAACTCAATAAGCTTTGTGATTACAGTTGTTCATTAAGTATTTCGCATGTACTTATGGGATTGTGATGTCAAGACTATACAATAGTTTTATGATTCGAGAATCTGCATTATATTCATTAAAAATATGATTTTTGAATAATGGTTTATGAACAAATGGTTTGCCCTGAATATAATTATATTAAAATGGATGTCATGTTATTATAAAAATGAAAAAAATTAGCCTGGGATTTTGGGTTGTTACAAGTTGGTATTAGAGCTCTGGTTTGAAGGATTTGGAGAGCTCTGGTTTGAAGGATTTGGATGAACACTCGTGGGATTTCTAACTCAAAATATGGATTTGAGAGACTTACTTATCCTTTTTGGAAAAGATTCATTTCAAGATAAAAAAAGAGAAGATGCAATTTATACAGTCAGTCGGAGCTCGAAAGAGTGATTTCCCAGAATATCTATACTTGCTTTATGTGTTGTATTTGAGTGTATGTTATATGTGTTATAGTATGAGGTTCATGCTTTAAGTTAGGCTAAGGATATACTCCGGGTTGCATGCTAGAGTGCCTACATAGGATAGATTCCTTTTGTGTGTGCTATATTAGCTATTAGAGAGGCGTAATAGTGTGTAGGCTAAGGATCCTATGGAATTGCGTGTTAGAATTTCATGATCCTTGTGATGCCTTTTTTCCTGTTGGTTTTATGCTTAACTGCTCCTTACTTTGTGTTATGTGACAGCTATATTGATGTAGGTTGGATATTAAGAGAATATGTTAAATTGAATGCGATAAGGATTAAATAGTTTTAGAATGTTTGATTTGGCCCTATAGCGCATCTTTTGTTTGAGTCCAACCGTTATACTACAAGATCTTTCAGTCGAAGGACATGTTTAATCATTGTTGCATGTAGTTGTATTCATAAGATAGTTAGTTGACATTGGTATAAGTTTCCTTTGCAGCTGATAGTATGGTGGGGCGAATATTCCTAGTGATGTAGGAAGAGTGGTGGTGTGTGCCTTTGGGAGCATGGGTACCTGCGGTTGATGGTGGTTATGTGTAGTGACTTAGGAACTTTGAAATAGTTCTTGGTACACCTACGAATAAGTGTGGAAGGTTGTATGTGTTGAGTGAAGATCTCTAAGCTCATAACTAAATTGGTATATGCTTGAATTAGAAGCAAAGTCCTTTTTGGGTTGCCCTCATAACTAGTAACTGAATACAATGAGATTTGGATAGAGAGGTTGATTTATTGATATATTATATGATTAATTAATTGTAATAAATGATTTGTTAATATATTATATTATAAATTTATTAATTGGAAATAGTAATAATTAATTAAGAATAAGTTAGGACTAATTCCATAACCTTCTTTGAAGGGGACGGTTTTGGCTTGCTTTGGATAGGGTTTCTGGAAGCTTCCCGAAGACAAGGATACTCGATAACATCTTGAATTTGAAATATTATTATTTTATTCAAGATTAAGGTTTCCAAGGTTTTCCTATCAGCTATAAATAGGACCCCTTGGGTGCCTTATTTTTGTCCACTCCTACATCCAAGGGAAAAGCCAAAATTCTTCTCTCTTCTCCTCTCTCCTATTGTCTTCTAGTTGTTAGGGTTTGGGTACAAACCATTAGAGACACTAAGCTTTTGGTGATAGCTTTCTAAAGATCAAAAAGAAAGGATCAAAAGGTTTGTTTGCTATAATAAATCTTAAGGTATGTAAACCCTACTTTTACAATTTTCGAGAAAACATAGATCCTTATAGGTTGCATGTAAACTTAAGTGTTAAGATTTTCCCGCGAAAACTTTTAAAATGATAAAAAAGGGGTCGTAGACCTCACAATCCTTCGACATGGTGTTAGTGATGCTTTGAGCTAAAGTTCTACGTGATCTACTACCGACGCCCTACAATAATGTTACACACTATTGATCCCTTAACCGAGAATCTAATACTAGTATACTTAATTTCTACAATAGAATTTTGCCAATATTGTGTCAAAATATAAAATGGTTATGGAAAAATTCCCCGGTTTTGATGAGTTTTGGATATGTTTACCAAAATAGAAGAGAAAATGCTTGATAACTTGTAAATATTGTTATGGAATCTTCAAGAGATGTATATGATTTACCTTTTCTATGGTTTGTAGCTTCAAAAACACCAGATAGTCATGTAAATTTTGTGGCTTTTGGGACAGACTTAGAGGGAGAAAGAATGGGGGTTTTAGATTGAAGAGAAGAGAGAAAAAGAGAGATTTTGTCTCTCTGGATATCCTATATGTCTCGTTGTCTCCTTGGGGTTTCACCCCACCAAAACCGATCACCAAGCTACAAATATGTATCTTAACTCATGAAAAATAGAATGGCTAATCTCTCCCACATATGTTGTTTCTAAGTTCGTGATTTATACAGAGAAGGAAGACGAAAATTTTAGAGAGAGAACCAGAGAGATGGAGTGAGGGAATGGATAAAATGATTAGACTTGGGGAAGATGTGATCATGGGAGGTGTATGTCCGAATTTTTTGTGGATGGGAGGGTATCCCGCTCTCCTCCTTTATTTAAAACCTCAAATTCTTTTTTTTTTATAAAATTCTACGTTTTTTTATAAAGTGCACATTTTATGAAATTAGTTTATAACCCTTGGTTTTTATCTCATGAGTTAGGGTGAAATGTTAATAACTTCATTTTTTTATTTCCTTTATTATATTTCCTAATTTTGATTATTATAAATTGATATTATAAGGTTCATAAATTATTTTTGTCTTTTATAACTCTTTTCCGGTTAGTAATAATGTTTGTAATTCGTTTTTGTCGGATTATTGGCATTCTATATAGTGGTTTTGTGATTCATGTGAAATTGAAGGATCAAGTATAATAGTCCTAGTTTTCAACTTTAAAATGAGATTCTATAGGAGTTTTACATAATTTCTACTACTAGGTCAAATGTATGATGTGCCAACATGATTATACCAAGATGCCCGAGTCAAGGAATGACCTCAATTTGACAACAGTTGTCACAACATGTTATAAAATAAAATCAAATAGTAGGCCTATGCCTTGGTTTAAAATAGGATAATCCACACACAACGGCGCATAACAACATATTTCACACATAATAGGTTTAGTTACAAAAGGGTTCTCGGTGATCGGCCAATGAACCTTGACCTAATTATACCAATTGTTGCAAGTTTCATTCTCATGTACTACTATGTTTACTATTTATTACTTTTTATGCTCATCGTACTTTTTGGGAGTTGTTTCATTATATGTGTATCTATATGTTATGCCCTTTGAATACAAAACATAAATTTATTACACGCCGGAAGATGGATTGCGACAAAGCTCATGATCTGTTCTCATGTAGACTTTCTTAGTTGATTTTATCATTTTATATATCATTTAAAAAAAAGAAACTGACGTATGACGTCATTTTAGCTGCGTAGGGGCGCACTTCAGGGTTTGAGAAATTTTTATAGCCAAAATAGTAGATTGTGCAATTTTCTGCATTTCATGTCTTATCTCATAACGCTAAACAGAATACAATGAACTATACATAGTTCCTTGTTCAAGTTTCTAACAAAAATGGGACAATTGTCTCTATTTACAACTGATAAAAAATATTCTAGTTGTCAGTTAGGTAGTCAAGGTAAGAAAGAATATTGTATACAAGTCATAATGCGCCCAAACGAGAAGCTAGATCGGTGAATGTATATTCACTACATGGAATTGTCAGGCCGCCCATCGGATGAATATACCGAATTCATCCTCAGCTTGATCTAGTAGTTTTTTAAAAGTAGGTTGGCTTAACAACCATATAGGAACCACAAATCGCTTCTTCTCTTGCTCACTGACATAAACCGCTAAACATCCTTTTGGGATATCTATAGATTTTGTTGTGCTACTTCCATTAGAGAAAGACCGTTTAAGAATTTTCTTTGCTTGAGTGATGCGGGGCATAAGGACGGCCATTTTATAAGGATGGTATTGTCTGTTAACATCAAAAGGCTTATGGTGAATGAAAATTCTTAAAGCACGACTTCTTGGGGAAAAGTTGTGAATCTGTGGTTGTGTTATTCATCTTGAATGGTTTATATATCCATATGATATATGGAAAATTAGATGATGGATAGTGACATATGGTGGAAATGGGATCAATATCACATGCCTTTGTATTTCCTGATGTAAAAGGGAAGAAAATACATAATTAATTTATGAATCTAAAGGCCTATATAGGATCACAAAGATTTCAGGATTGGTTGGTCCATTGAAATACAAAAACCATGTGATGATGCCTATACAAAGGTTTCCTAATCAATACGATGAATTATATCGGTATACATAATACATCATAGGCCACACCTGTTGTAATAAAACCCCAGTGATTTTAGCCAGATCTATGGGTTTGTTAGGAAGCAGAGCCACACTCCTATTAATATCACATGGGCCCATGATGTTTATCGAGTTCTTCACCGCTTACCTTCTGTAGAGAATACTGGCCATACATGTTATCCTCTATGTTTAATTCTTTTGGGTATACAAGTACATGTCTAAGCCATTATACTATCTCTGAATATATGGTTGTGATATGTTAGATCATACTTTCTTGCAAGTTGAGAAACACAGCACATGATACTGCCTTTCTGTCATGATGTCTCCATCTGTAATTTAATTACCTTTTTATCATCTGTTGTACACTTGGAGCTTCAATAAACCATTATATAATGAATTTGCAGATAGGAAAAGAACCAGCACACCTTCCTCTGTAACTCCTCCGCAACATCTTTTTACAAAGAAAATACTCTCACATTGTTTTACTTCCTTCAGCAACCTTCAGAAAAATGGGTATTCGTATGCCTCGGATCATTCAAGCAAAACAAATTCTCCAAAGGTCTTTGTCAAATGGAACTCGCACATCAACAATGGATCAACCAAAAGGCTATTTTGCAGTTTATGTTGGGGAGCAAGAGCAAGAGAAGAAGCACTTTGTGGTTCCTGTGTCGTTGTTAAGCAAACCTTCTTTTCAAGACTTATTACATCAGGCAGAGGAAGAGTATGGATATGACCATCCAATGGGTGGCCTCACAATCCCATGTAGCCAGCACATATTCTTTGATCTCGCAACTAGTCTGGGCGCATTATTAGTTCAATTTATTGCGTTGAAGTTGTAAACAGTTTTTTTTGTAAAGTACTGATCACTAACCTTTTTTGCAACATGTGACACTCATCAGTTGTCAAGTTGTCCAGCTTGTTTTGAAACTCGAATTCGGACTTCATTCAAATCCAGTAAGTATTGATTAATGATATAATCTAGACTTGAATGACAAACAAAATTCAGTGTAAATAGTTTCCTCAAGAAAAGTTAACTCAATTTGAAGATTGTCTGTTAGACTGATAAGAGCAATCCAAAGATCATGCATTATTATTCTCTCTTTCCTGTTCCTAAAACTCAGAGAGCAGAACCAGGAATAAAAAATAATATTTGTACCACTCTTGTTGCATGTATGGTAGTTAATATTATTATCTTGGAATTACACAATTATGTTGTAATAAGTAAAATGTAAATTTTTCTCTATAGGACTCGGTGTTTGTCCTTAACAAGATCATTGCGTATATATATGAAAAATCAAAAAACTATATATATATATATACATGTTTAGAAATTGTTATAAGAGAGGCCTCGCGAGGTTGGAAGTACAAAACAGAAAGATAAAATCGATCAGAGAACTCAATTGATCAGGACCTATTTTCTGTTGTAGTCAGACTAGTGACTACTGGATGTTTTCTTAATGTTGAATATTTGGTACCATAACCTGAATAGTTGTAATTATAGTATGAAATGCGGTCTTGTTTTGTTTGGTATATAATCTGTTTACTGTTGTTAATTTAAAGCTTATCAGAATGTCTGTTACTAACATGTGTATGTATATGGCAAACAGTATCACCATATATAACAGATAGAATTGCTACTTGAGAATGTTTTGTCCACAGAATTGACGATCAATAATCATGACATATTATTTCGTTCTATATGTTTATATATTGGTTAGTGTCAGAAAATCACAAAAAACAAGAAAAATTATGTAGGGAATGATTTTATCGGTTTATGGAGCGTGAGAAATTCACATTGAGAAAAGTTATGTAGGGAGTGATTTTATTGGTTAGTGTCAGAAATTCACAAAAAACAATGTAAGGAGTGATTTTTATTTATGTCCTACCTCTTAACAATAAAAAAAAAAATACAATGAACTCTAAATTAATAATCCTTGTGCTAAAGTCATACAAATGGGACAATTTTCTCTATTCACATCTGATACAAGATCGATCCCAGTGGTTAGTTGGTATAAAAAGTATATCCCACAATGCATATAATTTCATTAATCAAGGTATTTATACAAGTATATAAAATACAGATATACGTGACAGCTAGAAAATTTAAAATATATACATATCTTTGATATTATATCTAGAATTATCGGCTAATACCCCCGGCAAGCTAAGCGGTTGGCGTGGAATTGTTCAAATACAGGTATGGGTAAACTTTTGGTGAAGATATCTGCTAGCTGTAAGTGAGCGGGAATGTACTCGGTGATTGGTCTGCCGGATGAGACAAGTTCCCGAACGAAATGATAGTTAGTATCCATGTGCTTGGCCCGTTTGTGAGAGATTGGGTTTCGACTAAGAAAAAGGACACTATTGTTATCACACAAGAGTGTGGAACAATGGAAGGCAAGGCATGGACTTGTCGAAGCAAAGGAGTGACCCATATGATTTTTGAAGCGGTGTTTGCCATTACCCTATATTCAGACTCGCAGCTAGAGCGGGAAACAGTGGGTTCTTTTTGGCACTCCGGGAGACAAGGTTACCACCAAGAAAGATAGAATAACCATAGGTGGAGCGTCGTGTCTCAATACATCTAGCCTAATCAGCAGCATCAGAGTGACCAAGAACAGATGATGACAATGCTCTATGAAAATGCAGCCCATAGGAGATAGTACTTTTAACATACTAAAGGATGCATTTGACAATATGGAAATGATCAACCATGGGTGCTTGAAGAAACAAACTTACCTGATTTACTATATATGAGAGATTAGGTCTTGTAATAGTTAAAAACTAAAGAGCACCAACTAGAAAGCGATACAAGGTGGGATCCGAGAATCGGTTGCCGGTTGTACACAATTGATCTGTTATGGCTATAGGAGTGGTTGTAGGTTTAGATTCTAATAGACCAGCACGTGTTAAAATATCATGTGCATACTCTCTCTTGTAAAAGTAATAACCCGATATCCGTATACATGACTTCAAGACCAAGGAAGTAATTTAATTTACCTATATCTTTGGTTGCAAATTCATTATTGAGACGAGTGATGAAAGTGAGAATGAGGGTAGGATCACTTCTTGTAAGAATAATGTCATCAGCATACACAAAGGAAATAAAACGAAAAACAAAAAGAAAGAAAAAGGGAAAAGGAAAGCAAACTCTAACGATTGGTTGCCTCCCGCAAGCGCTTCTTTTTGAGGAGTCTTGAGATGGACTCCTTCCCGCTCTACGTTGTAGCGGTTTCCTCCAAATCCATGCCTTCTTCAATTCGTTCTTCATTTGGCATCCCTTCTTCATAATGCTTGACTCGGTGCCCATTCACCTTGAATGTTGACCCATCTTTGTTCCATAGTTCAACCACTCCATCTGGATAGACTTGCTTGATCTTGAATGGCCCTGATAGCTTATTTTATTTCCTTATTTTTATTAGTTTATTTTAGTATTTTTAGCTCTTTTTATTAGTATTGTATTGTATATTCTTTATTTTCTTTATCATGGACCGTGTCGGGTACTTTCTATTTTGCATGACATATTTTGCAGGGTTTTGGAGCTCGTTGTGGTTGCGGTTTGACTGCAGTTGGGCTTAGTGGGCTTTTCGATGCATTATTGGGCTTTACGGATCCATCAAAGGAGATTTGGGCTTAAAAAGTTGAAGATTTGGATGAAGTGGGCTTGTGAAGATGGGTCATGGATTCTTATTTTGGGCTTCGACTATCCATATTTAAAGCTTGAGGATGATTGACCAAATTTGAATCATGTGAGGCATGGAGGGGACCAAGGGAATCTTGGGTAGTGGAGTTGTGTAGTGGAGAGGAATGGACCAATAGCATTCCAGCAACGCTTACGAGGGTGGAGTCTCAGTCGCGCAACACTTGCGCGGGTACCCGCGCAACCGCACACTTTTGGGCATTTTGGTCATTTTGTTCACCATTTACCTTGGGGGGTTGGATCTTTCAAATATACTTCGATTTTCCACCATTTACCTTGGGGGTTGGATCTTTCACCTTAATACTCATTCTTGTCACCTTTCTAAGTAATTGGTAGTTTCTTGATGCAATTATACTGTTGTGATTGTTATATTGTTGCCATGAGTGGCTAGTTTCTCTATTTTTGTTTAATTTGGCTAAAACCCTTGGATATTTGTGGGTTTTGAAGGATTCATGCTTAATTGTCATTTATCTTATGTTTGTGATTCTAGTTCATATTTCTTATGCTTGTTTAATACTTTGATCATGAGCTTTGTACTTGAATGAGCAATTGTTGGTTTATTTCTTTGGTTTAGCATTGAATCATTGAATTTACTGAGAACAAGGGCTTTATGATGGTAGAAATCATCTCTATCTTATGAATCATGGCTGCTTTATGGATGTGTAAGGATTGACATCCTCTAGGAATTGGGGATTCCTACGTTCTTAAGGCTAATCAACTTTCTTGGGTTCAATTGCTTCAATTGAAACCTTGATTTTGATTAAGAAGGTGTGTTGTCCACTTCCCCAACCTCCATACTACCTATGAGGAATCTTGGCATATCATGCTTCATGATTGCTATAACCAATTTGGGATGAATGATAAGCTTCATATTGAATCCTAATGATAAACACACAAATGTTCATTGTGTTGAATTGCCTTGGTTAACTAATTCTCTCCAATATTTGTGCATCTCACCATCTTGCTTAATTGCAAGCTTTATAGTTATTCAAGTCTTTTAGTTTTCAAGAAATCACAACACCCCCCCCCCCTCTTAGTTTAAGTGTAGTTAGTTAGTTTATTTACACTAGTTATATTGGATTGCATTGGTGATTGAATACAACCATTTCCCCGAGGATCGATACCCCTTTTTACCATTATATTACGTTTTATTTGCAAACAAATGGTGTAATTTGCTTGGTGGACTTGACATCCCACCAAGTTTTGGCGCCGTTGCCGGGGAAATTGGTTATTGTTATTTGATTGTTTATGCCTAGGTCTACAAGAACCGGTGAACTACTCTACAATCAGGAGATTGAAAAAGAAGCAAAAAGATTGAAAAAGTTATCCAAACAAGCAAAGCAACAACAACTCATTCAAGCTTCTTCCTCTTATCCACTAATCAACATAGAAGATGAAGTTCATACTTTAAATGATACCGACACCGAACCGAGTTCTCCACTTGTTGGTCATTCCTTTGAAGACATTCTCTTTGAAAACTACATAGCCATGAATCACACTCCACCTCACCATTTCAACCCATACCCAAACAATCAAGATGCCAATACACCACCCCATCAACCAAGACAACAACAACGCCAAGAACCTCTCATAGATATGCCACCTTGGAATCAACCCCATCCTCACCCAAATCAACCAAATTATCAACAACCACAACCACAAAACCAAAACTTCCAATAAAACAACAAACCTCAAAACAATGCTTTTCAAGTTCAATAACAACAAGCACATCAACCTAATTACCCACAACCTCCAATATACCAACACCCAATGTACCCACAACAACCCCCTACAACCAATATCCTAACTACCAACCTTATCCACCACAAATGTACAATCACCAATAATACCCATACCCGCCTTACCAACAACCTCCCAATTACATGCACCAATATCCCAATAACCCCAATCCACCCAATCCCCCTCAAGAGTTGACGCTTCGACAAATGATGGATACAGATGTTACTCACACACCTCTTGGTATTGTTTATCCCGCAAATCGTCGAGGGATTGAATTGAAGTCAAGTTTCATACATCATCTCACAATGTTCCATGGTTTGGATAGAGAATATCCTCAAAAGCATTTGAAGTCCTTTCATATGATTTGTGTTATCATGTTACCCGAATATGTGACATTTGATCATTTCAAGTTAACTGCCTTCCTGCTCACCTTGGAAGATAAATCTAGAGAATGGTTATTCAACTTATCACCAGGATCTATTCACACATGGTAAGAGTTCCTCAAAGCCTTCAATAGCAAGTTCTATCCCACTTCCTGAATATCAAGTCAAAGGAGTGACATTTTGGGGATTAGTCAAGGGGAGAATGAGACTTTTCATGATTTTTGGGATCGATTCAACAACATGTGTACAAGTTTCCCTCAACACAATATACCCGAACAATTACTTCTTCACCAATTTTATGAGGGTATGAATGAAAAAGATCGAAGGATGATTGATGCTTCAAGTGGTGGTGACATATTCAATAAGACACCTCAAGAGATAAGATTACTTTTTGGTACCATTTATGAAAATTAAAGAAACATTGGGACTCGAAATGAAATGAATAGAAATTCCACACAAGTGGTTGGTGAAGTTAGCAACACTAATACACGTGGAATCAAAGCTCTTGGATTTGACTAATGTGTTAAGTCAAATGGTGGTAGGAAGTGGTCAACAATTGATGGTGTGTGGTATTTGTGCAATGACGGGGCATTATACGGATAAGTGTCCCACACTTGGAAGTGAACCGGAGGATGTTAATGCAATGGGAGGATATCAAGGTAAACCAAGACCCATGGGATTTCAAAATACCTATAACCCAAATTGGAGGAATTACCAACAATACCCATACCCACCAAAGCAAAACCCACCAAATGTTATGATGAGACCCCAATATCAACAACATCCTTCCCAAAAACCTCCATATCCACAAACATCTCATCCCCCTCCACATTACCAACCACTTCATCAACAAGGCCAATCAAGTGGTAACCATCAAAGGAGTCTTCAAGAACTCGTTACTTCTCTTGCTCAAAGCCAAAGCCAATTTAAACATGAGACAAAGAACACCTTCTCCAACATTCAAGCATAAATTGGAGACTTGGCCACCGCTCTAAATAAGATGGCACAAAGGGGTAAACTTCCATCTCGAACCGAGAAGAATCCCAATGTGAGTGCAATAACCTTGAAAAGTTGGAAAACCCTTGGAGAAAGCAACCCCAAAAAAGTTCCAAGAGAAGAAGAAGAAGAGGTTATTGTTGTTGAGCCTACAAAGGTTGTAGTTCCTCCAAAGTAACCGGTAGTGACAAACATTGATCAACCCGAATCTTCCAACAATACCATCAAGCCATTGGTCATACCACCACCTTTTCCTTCCCGATTAGCCATTTCGAAGAAGAAAGAGGAAGAAAATGAATTCTTCAAAACTTTCCGCAAAATCCAAATCAACATTCCACTATTGAATGCTATTAAGCAAATTCCAAGTTATGCAAAATTTCTCAAGGATTTGTGCACCAAGAAGAGTAAATTTAAGGCAAATGAAAAGATTCAATTCAATGAAAACATTTCTACGATTATCCAAAAGAAGTTACCTCCCAAATGCAAGGATCCGGGAATATTTGCTAACCCTTGTACCGTTGGTGATTTGCCTGTCGAAAGTGCCATGTTAGATCTTGGAGCATCGATAAATGTGATGCCATATTCAGTTTTTCAATCTCTCAATGTTGGAGCTTTGGAAGAAACGGGAGTAATCATTCAATTAGGTGACAAGTCAAGTGTGTCTCCAAGAGGAGTTTTGGAGGATGTGTTAGTACAAGTTAATCAACTTGTTTTTCCTGCAGATTTTTATTTCATTGATCTTGAAGAGAAGACTCCTTCCAAATCACCTATGATCCCTCTTGGAATACCTTTCATGAATACTGCTCACACGATTATTGATGTTCATAATGGGAAAATCACCATGGAGTTTGATGGAGAGACCATTTACTTTAACATCTTTGAAGCAAGGAGGTATCCTAGAAACATTTCTCCATTGTATCGGGTTGATGTAATTGAGCCAATAACCCAAAAAGTGTTTGATTTGTCTCAGAGGGATATTTTGAAGATGATACTCAACATGAACCTTGATTGTGAAAGTTTGAAGAAAACACTGGAAATGTTTATATTGGACTCCAAAGTTGAAAAGATTGTGAAGACTTTCGAAGTAAGCAAGTCAACAAGGAAAGATGTCTCTCAAGTTGCCTTATCTCATTCTCCAAACAAGATGCCCCATTCCATAATCCACCACCTACACATCCTCTAATATTAGAAGTGATCAAGAAGAAAATAATTAAAAGGTTTAAAAGGTACAAAGACAAGAAAAAGGTGTTTCATGACAAGCACATAACCCAAAAGCACTTTGTTTTGGGTCAAAAAGCTCTTATTTATCATTCGCGTTTGAAGTTATTCCCGGGAAAATTGCGATCTTTATGGCACGGACCTTTCATTCTTTTAAAAGTGTTTCATCATGGTGCAGTTGAAATCAAGAGTTTGGAAACGAATCAAATCTTCAAAGTGAATGGAAACTGTTTGAAACCATTTTATGAAAGCTTTGACACTAGAGAATTCGACAACGTAACATTGGAAATGCCGACTTATGAAGATTGAAGGAAGAGGGACCATGTCTTGGCAAAGACGTTAAATAAATGCATTGTAAATAAATAATCTCCACTCGAAGTTTTGATGTTTATAGGCTTAAAGTTGGTAAAAAATAAGCATCTTGAGGTTTAGGAATGATCTTGGTAAACTATGGAAGAAAACTGGAGCTTGTGACGCGAAAAATTACACAAAGTGTCAAAATCTACAACTTGAACGAGTAACCGCGCAAAGGTTGTGCGACCCAGCCCCACCCGCGCAAATATGAGGTAAAAATTACTCCAACACGAGGTGCATCCTGATGTGCGTGCGCGGCTGAATCCCTACCTGTGCCGACGTTTGCGCGGCCGACTGCCACCTGCGTAACGGTCTGCGAGACTATCCCCTCACCCGCACAGAGATCTACAAGGGTACCCGTGCAAATATGTCACTTCATAAGAAAATTCTGAGTCATTGCATGTGCTTCCATTGCGCGACCAAGATTTCACCCGTGTGTATTTAGGCGGCCAAGAACTCCACCCACACATCATTTGACGACACATGTGTTGCTTCCATACCGTCCTCGCGTGCCTCCACCACCTTGATATCGATATGATGTTTCCTTACTCTTATCCTAAGCATTGAGGACAATGCTTCATTTTAAGCTTGGGGTGAGGCATTCTTATATTTTATTTTTTGATTGCATATAAAAAAATTGAAGATTGCATATTTTGTTTCTTTCTTTTCTAATTTTCATAGTTTTTAGTTGCATTCTAGTTTAAGTTCATGCATTTTTGTTCTCTCTTTCTTCTCATCCCTATAGGTACCATAGCGCCGAGTCATAAGTATTGAATCATAGATTGGTCCCGGGTCTTGATATGGAATTCCTTGTATTGGACAAATAGAACACGCTTTGAGCCTCACGGACCACTTTGAGACCTCTTGTGTGGGGGTCAGATGCAGGTAGCTTGATTGGGTCTAGGTGCGGAGGGATGTGGTTGGTCAAACCAATGTGTGCGACCAAAGATTAGCCCGGTAAGGTATTTTGAAGATATTGAAGACTCACATCTTGGTTTTAGGGGGAATACCCCTTAGTACTCCCGAGTGTCATCTGAACCTTACTTAGTTACATTCTCACCACCTTTTTAATATATGTCATCATTTTTCTAGAGGTGTAGAGTAGATAGTTAGATAGATTTTGTTTATCACACCTTGCATTGAGGTGTTTGATGAACTTTGAAGTGGGTCCCCAAATTCACATCTTTTGGGACCAAGTTTTTTCGGTAACACCAAGTTTTGAGTCATTCCCCACCCTTTTTAGTAGATCATGACATAGTGTCAATGATCATTCGGTGTTCATGTTAACCTCTATCTATTACTCCATTTTCACTATTGGAGTCCTATGTTACATGGTGAAATTCCTTAGACCTTCCATGAATAAAACACAAAAAAATGAAGAAATTGGAAAAGCGAAGACAATAAGAGACGATAAAAGAAGATTCAAGAAAAGCAACAAAAACAAAGAAGAAACAAATGAAGAAAAAGAGCAACACAAAAAGAAGAACGAGAATCCAAATTCAAGACTTCTCTTAAAAGAAAAAAAAATAAAAAAGAAATAGAGAAATGAGAAGACAGAAGATCAAACAACAAGGATACTAAAGACCAAATAATAGAAGATCGAGATTGAAGATTTAAGTTGTTAGGTTTAGATTTAGGTTATGTAGATTTTTCTTATTTTATTTTATTTTTTATTATGGTGAGAAAAGGCAATGAAGATGAGACAGTAGACTGTAAAGGACAGTACAAGGGAGAAGCCCCTGAAACCAGATGTTTGCCCGGAGGCCATGCTGCAAAACCCTATTTCATTACTATACACTTTAGCCTGATAAATATAGGAATCATCATGTGTGAAGAGGCACCTTTCCTTCATGCATTATGGTCTGCATTCGTGATTTAAAGTGCCCCCATTGGGCGCATCCTTTGTTTCCTTTGTCTTGCACGCCGCGACTACATCCAGCCGTGATCTATTCGCCGTTCAAGTGGTTCGAGATTGTGGTTTATGGCTCTAAAGCGGGGAATATTTTGAAGGTGCGTAGGGTCCAAGAAAGACTGATTCTTACCATGTTGACAGATGTTGACCAAGTTCTATGGTATCTTTCTTTTTCCTTTTTAGTTTAGCTCATCTCGAGCTCATTTTAGTCTTGTTCTAACTTGAGGACAAGTTAGGTTTAAGCTTGGGGTGATTTGATAGCTTATTTTATTTCCTTATTTTTATTAGTTTATTTTATTATTTTTATCTCTTTTTATTAGTATTGCATTGTATATTATTTATTTTCTTTATGATGGATCGTGTCAGGTACTTTCTATTTTGCATGAGATATTTGCAGGGTTTTGGAGCTCGTTGAGGTTGCGGTTTGAGTGCAGTTGGGCTTGGTGGGCTTTTCGATGCATTATTGGGTTTTACAGATCCATCAAAGGAGATTTGGGCTTAAAAAGTTGAAGATTTGGATGAAGTGGGCTTGTGAAGATGGGTCATAGATTCTTATTTTGGGCCTGGACTATCCATATTTAAAGCTTGAAGATGATTGGCCAAATTTGAATCATGTGAGGCATGGAGGGGACCAAGAGAATCTTGGTTAGTGGAGTGGTCTAGTGGAGAAGAATGGACCAACATCATTCCAACAACACTTACGAGGGTGGAGTCTCAGTCGCGCAACACTTGCGCGGGTACCCGCGCAACTGCACACTTTTGGGCATTTTGGTCATTTTGTTCACCATTTACCTTGGGGGGATTGGATCTTTCAGATATACTTCGATTTTCCACCATTAGAGACGGTTGGAGGCGGTTTTTGGAGTTTAATACTCATTCTTCTAATCTTTCTAAGCAATTGGTAGTTTGTTGATGCAATTATACTTTTGTGATTGTTATATGGTTGCCATGAGTGGCTAGTTTCCCTATTTTTGTTAAGTTTGGCTAAAACCCTTGGATATTTGAGGGGTTAGAAGGATTCATGCTTAATTGTCATTTATCTTATGTTTGTGATTCTAGTTCATATTTCTTATGCTTGTTTAATACTTTGATGATGAGCTTGGTACTTGAATGAGCAATTGTTGGTTTATTTCTTTGGTTTAGCATTGAATTATTGAATTTACTTAGAACAAGGGCTTGATGATGGTAGAAATCATCTCTAGCTTATGAATCATGACTCATTTATGGATGTGTATGTCGGATTAGATGTCTAAGCCCATAACTATTATTGGTATGTACTCGACCCGAGAGTAGCATGGTCCATTTGGGTTGCATTTCACCGGAAGAATTTGTATGGATAGTCTTTTGAGAATAGTATGTATATGGTTTATTAATATATTATAAGTTAGAATATATTAATATGAAATCATATTATTTAATTAGTATTGATCAAGAATTAATTTAGAATTAATTTAGTGATCAAAAGGAACTAATTAAATATGGACTCTTATATATATATATATATATATATATATATATATATATATATATATATATATATATATATATATATATATATATATATAATGGGCCAAGTTCATTTAGGTTGGGCTAAACTTGCATGGATAGTCCATGGAGTTTTAACCCATGGATCCTATGGAAATGAAAGGTCATGTGTATTAGGGTTTACATGAATGTAACCCTAATCCTCCATACTATATAAAGAGGTCTTTGGCACATGAAATGACACTAGTATGTGAGTACAAAGGGTGGGCCGATTTCTAGAAGTGCTTTCTATTCTCTCAAGTCTTCCAAGGTGTTTTGGTGATTTGTGATTCCACTTGAGGCATCCATATTATTGGTGCTAGGCTCTTCAAGTTCCAAGGAATCAACCATAAGAAAAGGTATGTCATCCCACTAAGTTTTATATTACAAGTTCCCCATGGTATGTTAGTTAGGATGAGAACCTTGGAAAAATCATATTTTCTTATATAATAGAGAAAACATGGATCCAAGGTTTATAGGGTTGCATGTACACCATAGGAGTGTTAGAATGTTCAAAACCCTTCAGTGGTATCAAAGCCTAGGCTTGTTTTCATTATACTTGATGCAAAATGCTTTAAAAAGTCGAAATATTGTTCACTATTCAGTGGACTCGCCGAGTCCATGAGGGGACTCGACGAGTCCATGTGTAAACTCATCCTACTCGTCAAGTAGGCTCTTGCACTCGGCGAGTAGGAGGCCCTGTGTGCAGATTTTCGAGTTTTGCTGCTGGAAATGGACTAGAATCATTACCCTAAACTGTTTTGGACTTATAAAACCTGTTTTTGGTGTGGGAATGATTATGCTAATCCATTTTCAATGGTTATTATCAAATTTTCAAGTTTAAATATGTTTATATGATTCTTGAAATTGTTGATATGAATGTTCATACTTATGAGTTTTGGTAGATCATAGGAATTATTTGCAAATTGTTTGTTAGTATAATTCTTGATCTAAATGCCAATTAATGGACTCCATAACTTGTCCTCAAGTTATGGAATTCCATTAAAGCCATTAAGACTCATAGCTTATAGAAATGAAAAGTCTTGAATAGTTTCAAAACTTTCCCTCAAGTTTTGGAATTTGTAAAGTCTCACACACACTTTAATTCCAAACCCTAGAGTTTTAAAAGTTAAAATTCAACCCTTATACTTTATAGCATTATAAGTTAATAATATATATATATATATATATATATATATATATATATATATATATATATATATATATATATATATATATATATATATATATATATATATATATATATATATATATATGTATAAGAGCAAGTCAGTCTTACCGTTAGTAGGACTCATTCACGAAGTCGGCCTATAAGGGGGGTATAAGGTTGTTTCCTATAAAATGGCTGCTTAATGGGTGTCCACTCTCACCCACCGCTTCCTTGACTGGTGGGGGTCGTTAGCCGAACGGGTAGGACAAGGACTATAATTTTCATTATAAGTATAATGATAAATATAAAGTAACTAAACCTTTTATAAATTCCAATCTTAGTTACTTTAGAAAAAAGTGAAATTGGTGCTAACCTACGAAATTACACTTTGTACCACACCAAGTCGTTGGCGGAGCGTGTGTGGGTAACCGACACAATAACAAGGACTAGTAAGAGTGGCAAATGTGACTTAATGTTTATCATAGATCGGTGGAGCGCATGTGGGTAACCGGCACATTGATTAGGTGATAAAGAGTAAGGGTACCAAGTCAATTTGCATGGTTATTCACACCTTGTTTATGATCCTCGGCATCCCAGTCACAAACTTGAGAGGGCACAATCGAGATTTAAACATGCTGTTGAAAAGTTCAATGAATCTCAAAGATCTAGGAGTTTCAATCCAATTAAGACCTAATACCTATTTCGTTTTTCATGGTGGAAATTGGTGAATCGTCATTCGCCTACCTTCAAATATTTTATAGCTTGGATTATGGCATCTCTCTTCCAAGTTGTAAGATATTGTGTTGGGTCGTAGTGTAACGCCCGTAGATCCGGGCTAAGTCAATTTAGAGACGATAAGCATCAAAAATGACTTTTTAATGGAAGATTATTTAGAAGGATTAATCTTAACTAAGTTGTAGTATATGTTACAAGGATTCCGTACATATAAAGAACGCCGAAATCCGAGTTATAACGAAGAAGTTATGACATGTCGAAGTTTCGCGACAGAACCGGCACGACACAACGCGATGTAAATAGTGAATTAACGATAGAGCAATATTTGGCCTTAGTATTTTAAACGAAAGTCGTAGAATACGTTAAACCGAGAGCGTACATGAAAAGAACGCCCAAATCTGACTTCGTATGAGGAAGTTATGATTTTTCGAAGTTTCGGCTTAGCAGTGTATAGCCCGAAGTTCGAATATGAGATCGAGCGATATTTAGCCGAAACAATCTAAATGAGAATTGAAGATCTCGTCGATAGTAGTCCAACGGTGAAAAGACAGACGAAAACGGACGTCAGACGAAGGAGTTATGATTTTCTAACGAAGTTTTCTTGTCCCGGCCTACTAAAAATAATATAATAAAAATAAAGTCAAAATTAGCCGACGAAGTCTAAACGAGAGTTGTAGAGCATAATCTCACCTACGTGTGCATATAAAGAACGTCGATAATGGAGCTCGTATGCGAAAGTTATGAATTTCTGAAGTTCGGGGCGCGAACCCCAAAGCTGTGTCAGGGTTCACGACGTGAACAGAAGGTTCACGACGTGAACTCAGTGATTTGACCTTTCAAAGCCTGTCATACGCAACCTGTGATGACGCATGCAGTGACGATCAAGCCCACGACGTGGGAGTACTGTTCACGACGTGAATTTCAAGAAGACAGCCCTATAAATGGAATTGAAGGGGCAGCGGGCCATGGTTGCTAATTCACTCTTCTCTCACCCATATTACCTCGATTTACGTGCAAAGAAGTACCCCTGAAGCCCCGGTATCATCCCGAGACCCTAAGCGAGTCCCGAAGCTCCGAAGATCCCGAGAAGAAAAGAGTTTCCGAGCCGAAGCTCTGCCCGCGAGAGACCCGGTGTGTGAAGATCTTCCAGTTTCACCGAAGAATACTACATTTAGAGCCGTAGTGTTGTCCGATCATCTTCTAATCAAGTGAGTTTGTAGTTACTTTCTTCTAACAAATAAATATGAAGTATTTGCTATGAAATATGTGCTATGTGTTTGCATATTGTTGTTTATTTGAGTTGAGTGTGGAATGGATGTTTTATATAGGTTTTAAATGAGTTAAACTGTATATATATTTTTGTATCTACAAATATGTTGGGTAGAACATGGGTAGATGAGATTGTTGGTGTGTGATAAAAGATGAGTTGGATAATGAGATAAAAGGGTGAGGAGGTTAGTTTTAGATCCGGGAGTATGGATCTGATCAGGAGGTTAGTTTTAGATCCGGGAGTATGGATCAGATCAGGAGGTTAGTTTTAGATCCGGGAGTACGGATTATGTATTTTTGAACTATACGTTCATCCGATAGGGTATCATGTGTATAGTCCCTTTCATTGACATGATTTTAATACAAGTATTGATTAAAGTATTAAATATATATGTATGTGAAGTATTTGTTATTGCCCGAAATACGTGCTAGATATATTTGATGATATGCAACGTACGAATCAGTTATGGTTCAATATGTGTTAAGATGTGAATATATGATATTATTACTTAAACTCTGTGTTAAGTATACACTAGTTAGCGTTGCCTAAACGGAGACAGTATCGAAAATTGATTATAAACTTCGTAGGTTTGCCTAGTGATGGGTTAAGACTTAAAAAGGGATGTTTAGTTCAATTAAGTTTGGACATTGGGTAGCCTCTTATTAAGAGTACGTATGTAGTGAGATCGATGATCGGTGGAGTACGTCTTACGTACAAAAGTACATTTTATGTATGAAGTCCTTTTCAAAGCCATGTGTCTTTGGTGCTGCTTGCGCCGAGGTATTATTATGTTCTCGGGTACGAGTCCTACGCATACCAGAGTAGTATAATGTTCCAGAAGTACTATCATGTACAAAGTCCTTTTTTGACACTACCATGTGTCAGGTTACGGGAGCGTACGGGAGTACTTTATTAGTATTTCCCTATACTTTTTATTTTGGAGTGCTTTGGAGTCTTCGTTTCTTTTATGAAGTAATCGGATGAGCTTCATGTGTCAGCGTTTTCTTCCACGGAGTAGTTGAGGGAACTTCATTGACTGCCTAATAAAGTGTGTCCATAATAGACCACTACCATGTATGTGTGATGTTGTATTGCTGGATAGGGTGAGTCTGGGGGAAAATACCTCATGATATTCAGACCACTGCTAGGCAAAGTTCGATGCGGGATAGGGTGAGTTTGGGGGTAAAATACCTCACGATATTCACACCACGGCTAGGCATTTTTATCTAGATAACTACCCTTGACTTAATTGTCTTGTGGTTCTTTCTTTTTACGAACGGAGGTTCGTGGTGAAACTTATTCCATTTCCCTCATTAGATGTCTTTATTGATCCTTGTTTGCTGCCAGGGAATTTCCAAAGCAGTTTCGTCAGTTTGTTGTTCATATCGATTCCTTAGGCTAGATCTCGTAAGATCATTGTATAGGGTCAGTATGCGGGGATCGATGGGATGGGATAGATTGTTTTAGAAATATGATATATATATGTGTTAATAATAATAGTTGTCTTGCAGGATTTAGATGTACATTATTATCACATTGTTTGAACTAGGTGTTCATTAAGTATTTTCAAACGGAGTGTTTACCAAGTATTTTGATTTAACTGTTCACTAGTTGTAATCTAAATATCCTGGCAGCTGCGCCTAAAGGATTATACCGACAACTATAGATTTAGTGGCTTATAGATGTACGTTGGAAGTTATGGATTTAGTGCCTCATAGATGTACGTTGAGAGTATGGATTTAGTATTGTATAGATGAATATTGGTAGCTATGGAATTAGTTCCTGTTGTATAAACCCTGGCGACGATGTACTTCGTGCCTATTTGACATAATTTGCAGAAGAAAGCAATGTTGTCACCCCTTTGGTTGTCTATTCGACATAAATTGCTGGGGAAAGCAATGTTGTTGCTCTGATGGTTGTCCTAATTGACATAGATTGCTAAGGAAACCCCGAAGCAGTGTTGTCACCCCATTGAAAAATCCTTAGACTAGGTCCCTTTTAAATAGATACTTTAGGGACGTGAAGTGAGGAATACGGGAACAAGTAATCTCATTTTAGGAGTGAATGAATGGAGGACATATGATTATTAAGATCTTTAAGAATAAAGAAGATAACGAAGATGGGAAAATTTGGTTAGTTGTTTGATGTTTAAACTTAATAAATTTACTTATTGTGGGTTGAAAACCCTATATGCTCACCAGGCTCCCAAGCCTGACCCACTCAGTTTCCTTGGATTACAGGTAGTGGCGCGAGAGCATAAGTTGGACAACTTGTGAAGATAATTTGTGTATAGGCCAATAGTTGTATATAACTGTTGTAAGGCTTATAATGTGCCGTTTATGCTTTTGGTCTGTATCGGAACATCACATCCCGAGGTTTTATTATTTAATGAAAATACATTCTCTTTGAGAAATGTTTTGATAAATTTTATCATATTTTGTTGTGGGAACGAATTCCGCAACTCTTTTCATCAAAGGATTACTCTGATTTTATAAAACAAAGCATAAACACCGGTCTTTTCTGGCCGTGAATTTGGGGATGTCACACGTAGCCTTAATATTTCAGATTGGGTGTTATATTAAGGACTTAAATCAACTAACTTGAATTTCTCCTATTGTAGATGTCTAGATCAGACAACTATGGTCTTCCCAGATCCCATGGAAAAAGCTTTCCTAATGAAGATGATGTTCCGCGATTGGATCATGGAAATCATACTTCTCTTCCTGCACCTCCTCGAATAATTCTCCCTGACCCACAAGCTTGAAGACTTGAAAAATTCGAGGTCACTCAAGCCCTACATGCAATGTAACATGAAGATGGAAGGCCTATGTGTTCTCACGTCTTGGAGATGAAGTCACATATCGGCAGGCTGAGAGTGTTGGGTGTCGAAGTCTCAAGGAAGTTGGCTGTTGACTGGGTTCTTCAATCACTCCCTGAGTCGTATAGTCAGTTCATTAAGGACTACTATGTGACAGACCACGACATGACCCTTATTGATCTTACTTATTTACTTGTTGCTGTTGAATCATAAATGTTTTGGTGCACTGGAAAAGTAAATTTGGGTGCAAGATCTACTTCTCAAACTTCCGTGGACATTGACAATGGTAACATTGGAAGTCCGAAAAAGTTTTCTCTTCCCAATGGAAAGGGATTGGCCATGGTCTACCCGGTTGACCAAATGGTAGAGAGAAAGGCTAAGTTTATGATAGTCCCGTGTGCCATTCCCAAAGAGTCTGTATGTTTTTACTGTCAAGAGAAGGGACATTGGAAGCGAAGCTGCCCTGACTACCTGAAAGATCTGAAAGAAAGTAGAGACAAAATGTTTGACTCTGCTTCAGGTAAGTATATACCATCTAACTCTGTTAAGTTCCTAATTGATGATTCTTAATACATGATGTGACTAGGTTAGATTTTGATGTTTGGCAGGATCAAGCAAAGGGAAGAAAGCTTAAAAGAAGATTATGCTGAATCTGATCGCGAAGATGGATTTCAATTGCATGGTTCGAAGATCGGATTTCTGAGCTACTGCTTGAGAGTTATGATAGATTGCTAAGAAATATATGTAATAGCATAGTTTTCACTTATAACTGCATTGTAAGGAAAAGTTTTTCCGCATTTTATAAATAAATAAAATTTTGTTTTTGTTTTATTTTATATCTCCTTGCAATGACATTTATAAAAAATTGATGTTTGTATGTTTCTAGCAATACTGAAAATATGAATTTGATTCTTTCACTTGTGGAAGTGTCTAATTTTACCAAATAAGGAAATATTCTCATCACCCAAGTTTCAATTGGACCGAAACTTGGAATCATACAAGTAGCACTGTATGATGAATGAGAATTTTCATCTTTGGAAAATTAAGGCTAATTCCTTGTTCACATGTACATGTGAGTCAAGTGAAGGACTAAGGGATCGAGTATACATTCTTGTGCACTGGTCAAGTCCACCACAAATATCGATAAGATTATTCGTCATAATTTACTAAAGTTCAGTAAATATGGTTATACTTACAAGTTTAAGTACAATTCTGAAACATTGGAAAAGTTTCAATGTATGGCAGAACGAATGAGAATAATCAAATTAGGTAGAAAGATAAAAGTTTCTCAAATCTGAAAAGATGGGAGAGTACTTTAATATCATGTTTTATAATCATCTTAATGATTAAGAAACTATATCACAATTGTTCCTCTAAGGTCATCTTAGTGCATTCCTATGGCTAAGAAGAGGAATCATGAATTGTTGAAATGGTTAAATCAAGAAGATGAGTCATACTTCGTTCCAAAAGAATTCTTAGAGTCATACTCAAAGATTGTAACTTGAGTGACATATCTTAAAGAAGGTTTATAACACTTGTCAAACGTAGAGTAAAATGTTTTCTACTCTTGTACATTTAAAATTGGTAGTGATGTTTTGGATAAAACAAAGACCTAATAAGGCCAAGTGTGTGAAGTGTTTGTCTTGATAAGAATCCGCACTATCTCTTGAATATTTGTTTGTCAAGGAATGGTTATTGGCAAGAGAGTATTATATGTCAAGAGGACAGTGGGAGTCTTAAAGATCCTGAAAGATTTTCAAGAACTAATCAAGAATAAAACTTGTAGTTTATCACTAGCACACAAGTTCAGGTTTATAACCTATTGTGCTGACATAATTCTTGTTTCTATGCCCATTCCGGTTAAAGTTGACTATGCATGTGAGTTCTATGAGTTCTCGGTTGCTTGCATAACAACTTGGAAGACATGGTAGGCCCTTGTGCGACCAGGTGGCAAGAAATTAAGATTTAACAAGTTCAGTCCATATGAGTTTGAATTTATAACTAACCTTGTCTTGTGATTATGGATTTGACAAATTCACATGGTTAGGAACACATACACCATAAAATCTAAGTGTCATAAGGTTTCTCTCCGATTCATGAAAATGATGGTGAGGAAACGCTTTCGCTAAATAGATTTTAAGTAGATAGCAATTGTGATATTTGCCTTCTCAAAGTCGTTAGTGGAGCGTGTCTGGTTAACCGGCACGCTAACATGGACTTGTGAGAAATGGCAAAGGTCTAAACAATTGAGACTATGATTACGACATCCCTTTTCATAGTTCTAAAAATTGTTTAGACACACATGTGACATGTCTAAGGAAAGGTGTATGATTTTGATAAAGTCTTATCAAAGCATCTCGTATCAGAAATCTGAACTGTGGTAAGAAAGTCAATAAATTATTTATTTCTAGAAGTCCAGTTGATTTCTGGATACATGTCAAAGGTAGTGGGAGCATAAGTGTTATGCTAATAATTATCATGTTAGTGGGAGAATGATTATTATGTTAAGTGTTAATTATAGCAAACAAAAGTCTCAATTCGTGACGCCGTAGGGTTTGAAAAGTTGTTTTGCTATAATTAAGGGAGAGGAAATTATACTTCATTTCAATTCTAAAAGCTTAGATTGAGATTTTAATCATCTTTAGTCAAGGATATATATATGAATTTTATGTTGGAATGGTTCAACATAAGGAAATTCTATATATATTGCGTTCTCAAAATTCGATTATGATTATGGCATCCCTCTTCATAGTTGAATTATGAAAACATGGCAATTACAAAATATTGTAGCAAAAGACTGGTCCAGGATCATGTCTTTATGTGAGACATCATGAATCGTGTCCCATATGCTTCGGGTATAGGATGGATTAAATGTGATATAATATTTATCCTTTCCAAATTTTCCAAATGCTTAGGGAATTAAGAGGGGAAAAGGTCTAGAATTGGATATGACTGAAATGATTAAGCAGTTGTCGAGGACAATCTGAGGGTTACCAAAGATTGGTTGCTCATTGATAGTTGGAAGTATGATGTAACTTTTTGGAAAGGACCATATTGACATATTCTGAAAGGAGGCAACTCTTATTCAGAAGTGATGGTCAGAATGGGAATATGGAAAGGTTTCATAGGTGGAAGTTATTCATTAAATCTGTGTCAGATTAGAAAACTTAATGCAAGAAGGATGTTCAAAGGAATGTACTTTGAATTTGAGACTTCGTTTCCATGGAATTGATCTCCATTGGAATACTCTGAAATTTTTGTTGACAAGTCTTTGTGACTTTGTGCATAGTCATTACAAGAGGATCAATGCATATAAGTTTAGAATCTAACAGATTTCAGTAAATGGCAGGAATTTGGAATTCTTACATTTACAATGAGGATTTGGGATAGTGAAATGAGCATCATTGGAATCATGTTCAATTGATCTATTTCACAAAGTAAGGATCATAGACAAACATAGTGTGCATACTTGGAGTATGGCATAACTATTGTTTAGAAAACATAGTGTGCATGCTTGGAGCATGGGACAACCATTGTTTTAATTCAAGTGTTAAGTTGATAAATCGAAACATTATGCAATGAGTAATGTGTAATCAATAAGGTGATAAATAAAAGGTGTTTTATTTATATTCATAAGTTCTGAGACCATATTGGATTTGATTATTCTTTTGTTTCACTTTGCATGTTTTGACTTCCTGAATAACTAGGTTATTCAAACTCTCCACAATCAATCATACTTTGGAAGTAGGTATGAATTAACACTGTCATGAATTGGGCTTGTAGATGTCTAAAGCGTTTAGACATAGCAAAAGTTGATGCAACATTCATGAGTGCTCCTGGAATGAGATTCAAGTATTCGATTGAACCCATGCTCATTTGAATCACTTCATGGATTTTATCACGAGTGATCATTAGGCGATAATATCTTATATTCTTCAAAGAAAGACGTATGAGTTGTAGTTGCGCGTCAGTTGCACATTAACATATTGTCACACCCCCAAACCAGAACGATGGAAACGTTCGGGGGCGGATGACGTCATGTACCGTATCATAACAATGCATAATAGTAAAACAAGCAACAACATCTGTGACAACCCGAACCTTTTTCCATTTCCGTTATCCAAATTCCGTTAATAAAATTTGGATTTTTATTGAGTCCCGTCGAATTCCTTTGGCTTGGAAAGTCATTTTGTTATAAAATTGAGCTTCATGTATTAGTCGGGATCAAATCTACGCGAAATTTCGAGTTTTCCTTCGATCAAAACAACATTCACGGCCGGACTTGGGTTCACGGCCGTACACCCGTGTACGGCCGTACACTCGTTTACGGCGAAAGTCGGGTGGACCCCACCACCGACCACAAAAACCCCTATAAATACGAGACCCTACCCCTCATTTACACTTTTCTGGCCGAACACCCTCTACTTCTCTGTCTAGAATCTCGACCGTACACCCCTAAAGCACCTTTATTCTTCTGTAAAACATCGAAAAACACCATTGGGGGTTCATTTCGGAGCATCTAGGACACATATTTGTCGATTCCAACACTCTTGTTCTTGAGTGTATGGTCGTATTCCTTCAAGATCGTTGACCGTACACTCATTCACGGCCGTAAAACTTCAAAGGCCTTACAACCTTCAAGGCAGTCTACGGTTGTACACGGTTCACGGCCGTACACTCCCTTTCAAGGCCGTACACACTCCTTAAGTGGTATATTAGCCTGAAAACCAGCTTTTCTCGATTCAATCAAGTCCCGGTAACATTCCTTAGCCGAAAGCAAGTGTTTTTCAACACTTTATTTAATGAAATCGCTAATTTAGATACATATATGTATTTAATTGTTATTAGGATTCCGTTAAGTGCCACGTACAACAACTCAAGGGTCTTCGTTTCCAGTTCATTGATTTGACGCTTGCACACAATTAACGGTGAGTTCATACCCCTATATTTTTCGAGTTTTTAATGTTTTCAGGGGGAGAATACAAGTAAAAGCACAAGAAAACTTGTGTTTAAAAATATAATTTCGTTTATTATATTTCCCTACCATTAGTATACATCGAGCATAGAACTTACTAAACATGATGAACATAGTTACTACTAGATCTACAGACAGTCTTATGAACATGTTAAGAATACAAACATTGCAAACACAGTTTTCAACAAAGAAACAAACTTATGAATTATGAAATAAAAGATATTATTTTATAAGGATTCATGTTAATAACATAAAGGGTTTTTCATAGTATTATTAGTGAATTCGTTGAGAGAACTACAGTGTGAGACGCCTTGTAACTAGAGTCTCCTGGAGGGAGAGCGGAGTTTGTGTATAGATCTATACGGGAGTGACAATCCCGCACCCTGACTATTAGCTACAGTCAACCTAGGGTGACAAAGGGCATTTTTCACGACGTACGTCCGAGTACGTCGTAATGTTGATCGTCCATAGTATGGTTATAAGAATCCGCAGGTGAAACAACGACTCGTTCACATAATAATATACCTAACAAACAGTCAACAGGGTTAGTAACTATGTGATGAATTAGTATGTACATTAGGGTAATATGACATTAACATCCGACATACATTGGGATGTGTGATCTCCGCCTCATTTCCTGTTCCTTTTTTGGTTGTGGGCTTAGGGCGGAATCACCCAATCGACTGTCTGTTCGATCTAGATTTCTATAACTCATATGTACTAGGTGATTACAGGAGGGTATTAACAACACTTTCAGTATACCGTACAACATGCATTCAACTAGTTTTATTTATGTAATAAGACTACTATACAAAGGTATTCATACAATGGTTTTCATACAAAGGTTTTTCAAACAGAAACAATACTTAAACAACATAAGTATGGTAGATACTTATATTCTATGAATGGGAGCATATAATTCAATAACGTACACTTAGGGAAAATATAGGATTTTCTAGGGTAAACATCAGTACTTACAACAACTGGTTAATTATTCAATTAACGAATATTGATTATTAATTCTATAATTCCTTAGTTTATGCATCCGGGTTACGTATGAAGAATATCCTATAGACTGTGGAATGCGTGGTTTCCGCCTCATTCCATGTTCCTTGGTTGCTTGTGGGCTTAGGGCAGATCCACACAATTAACCGTCTATTCGATATTGGTTTATGCGTAACTAGTATGAACCAAGAAGTTATAGAAAGAATGGGTTTAATCATACATTTCATAAGAAAATATTGGATTTTCTTGAGGAACACTTTCAACAGATATCAAAGGATCAATACAGTTAACTTTGTAAGTATCTAGTAAATACTTCAGGATTATATACATGAGGATCCGACAACCAGTGGAATGTGTGGTCTCCGCCTCTTTTCCTGTTCCTTGTTTGGTTGTGGGCTTGGAGCAGAGCCACACAATCGATTGTTTGTTCGATCTGGATTGTATATGATATGTATACACTAAGTACTCGCAGGAGGAACTAGTAAGAATCATTTTTACTTAACATTCATTACATTAGAAAATATAAGGTTTCTGGAGAAACATAACGTACTTTTCGAAAGGACAAAGAACAGTTTTCTAAAACAAAAAGCTTATGAACTCACCAGCTTTATGCTGATACTCTTTCAAAACCTACTTGTATTCTCAGGACATTAGTAGACAGGTACACACACCGGGTTCAAGAAGATGGAGCATAGTAGCTTTGAGTCTTTACTTATTATTTACTTTTGGAGTCAATCGTGTATGATTCAAATGTAATGTAAACATTATGCTATTAATACAATGGTTATTGTTGCTTTGATTACTATTATTCAATTGTTGTGATATTGTACATGACGTCCCCCGCCCCCGAACGTTTCCGCCGTTTCGGTTTGGGGGTGTGACAACATCATCCATTACATTAATAATATAATTCAATACAAGTGTGTTCTGTATAGTTTATAAGACACCAAAATATGAATCAAACTAAAAGACGAGTCTTGAACGGGCTCCGTATTCTCAAAACCTGGTCATCGGTACCTGTCTACTGGTGACCTGAGAATACAATTTATTTTGAAAGCGTAGATCAACATTAAAGCTGGTGAGTTCATAAGTATTTTAATGTCATTGTTTGTATAAGTTTGAATGAAATGTTTGTAAATGTTTGATGTAAAAGTTTGTAAGTGTTTGTTGTATATGTTTGATTACTTCCTAGAAAATCCAATATTTTCTACTAAAGTAGTCTTCTACCAAGACCCGACTGTTTTGTAAGTTTGTTCTTTTGTAAAAGTGAGTGTTTTTCCCAAGTATGACTATCATTACCAAAATATAGTTTACATTACCGTTTATGTGAGAAGATCACAATATAAATGTAATGGGAAAATGACGATGTACAGTAGTATTGTATATAAGTAACTACAGATGTACTAACTACCTTAAACCTGTTTGTTTAATTAAGGTAAAATGTGATGAGATTATAACCATACTTGATTGACTAGTAAAACACGACATTTGAGACGTCGAAATGGTATCACATTCGTCACCCGTAGACCTGCAGCTCCCACTGTAACTAGTAGCAAGGTGTAGGATGGTCAATCCCATATAGATCTATACACAAACTCATGCTCTCCCTCCAGGAGACTCTGGTTACAAAACATGACACAACAGTATATTGTCGCGCCATGAAGTAGTGGCTTACATTAATGTTATCTTTGTTATTGTATTAGTGTAGTATGTTCTCTCTATCCTAGTATATAGTATGTTCTCTCTGTTCTAGTATATAGTATGTTCTCTATGTTTCTCATTATAGTATGTTTGAACTGACTCATGTATGAACTGACTCTTGTAAGTTTCACTGTTCAAGAAATAGTAAGTAGTGACTTCCTAAACTATACCTATTATAGTTTACTAGTAATATTGTTTGAATGACTGATTATGTTTGAAAACCTTTGCTACCCAAATGTATTGAACTGAATGAAAGAACTTTTATATCTATATACATGTAGATAATATATAACTAAGATTCAAACGACCTTCAGACAAACAACCAATACCCTAAGTCCACAACCAAACAAGGAACATGAAATAAGGCGAGGTATCAGTCGTAAGCCTTTTCAACCTTATTTATATAACTATATCCATATAGACATGATTTTGACAATATATAAGTTTAAAAAGAGTTTAATAAAGAATTTAACATATAAAAGAGTTTTAACCATTTGAATGGCTATAGATGACTTGATGTCAGTTTATTAAAAGGTTTTTGAAACAGTTTGATAACACAGTTTTGAAGGATAAAAAATCTACTTGATTGACAGTTATTAATCACATGTGATTGATATAATAACTATAATGTTTTCTACTTGTATTCCCCCCATAAAAGCATTTAAAATCATTTAAAAGATAAGTTAGGGGTATGAACTCACCTGTAGTGAGTGATACGGATGTAAGTTCGATATAGGATGCTAAGTGTCAAGTGAAGCCTCGATCACAAATGGATCCTATTAAGCATATAATGACACATATATGTATATAATTAGTGTATAGACAAATAATCATGCAAGGAAACCACCTTAGGGACTAGGAAACACTTAGATTGAAGTGTTACAATCATATATGATTGCATCAAAGGGGTTTACGGCCACACAAGGGTGTGTACGGCCAAGATGTGTCCGACCAATGGGTGTACGGCCAATGTGGTGTACGGTCAATGGGTGTACGGTCATGGAGTCTATTGTCGTACACTCATGGAAGAAACATGCAAAAGGGGTGTTTATGGCCCTATCTAGCATTAATTAAGTGTTCATGATCCTATGTTGGGACATGAGGTGAGTTTGAGGCCAAAACATGCACTAAACAATGGTTTACGGCCATATGAAGAGTGTACGGCCGTACACTCTTGGTGTTCATGCATTAGATGACGATTTAAGGCGAAAATCAAGTGTTCCTCAAGCTTAACTAGAAGGTAGAAGAGATACTCACACTTTTGAAGGCTTCTAAGGAGTTCACGACCCAAGAACAAGTAGTTGTTCTTGGTGTTCTTGGTGAAAGTGAAGAAGACTTGAAGATCTATCCAAAGGATATAATTTCATGGATGAAAACATGGATCTTCACTAGATAAAGCAATGTATCAACTAATCAATGGAAGGAATACTTACATATTTGACGATCAAGGTGAAAAGCTTGATGATAGTTGAGAGAGAATCGTATTTCTTGGCTTGGGAGTGTGAATAGTGAAGGAAAAAGAAGGATTGGCTTACATATGGGCATGAGTTCACGACCACGTTGGGTGTACGGCCGTACACTCATGTGTATGGCCGTACACTCCTCTTGAAGCAGTGTTTGGCTCGAATGCAATACGAAGAACATAAGGTAACTCATCCCTAAACCCAAACCTTGAATGCACTAGGCTTAGAACACTCAAACAGACCCTAAACAATGCTAGAAGGTAGCAGAAACGAGTCTGGCTTTGATTGAATTGAATGGCTGTACAAGATAGAAATTTCAGGTTGTCACATCATCCCCCCGTTAGAGAGAATTTCGTCCCGAAATTAGAGTTTAAGCAATTAAGCAATTACAAATAACTAAGCAAAAAGATGAGGATATTTCAGTTTCATTTGATCCTCGCGCTCCCAAGTGAATTCAGGTCCTCGCTTGGCATTCCAGCGAACCTTCACTATCGGGATACGGCTTTGCTTCGTTTGTTTGACCTCTCGGTCCATGATCTCTACTGGTTCTTCGACGAAGTTGAGGCTCTCGTTGATCTCAATCTGGTGGAGTGGGAGTACAAGAGTCTCGTTCGACAGACACTTTTTCAAGTTCGAGACGTGGAAAGTAGAATGTATGTTACTATGTTCGCGAGGTAGTTTGAGTTTGTAAGCTACAGGGCAGTTCTAGCGATAATCTCGAAAGGCCCTATGTCTCTTGGATTTAGCATTCCATGCTTTCTGAAGCGTATCAAGCCCTTCCAGTGTGAGAACTTCAATAGAACAAGGTCGCCCACCTGGAATTCCAAAGGTTTCCTTCTCTTGTCTGCGTAGCTTTTCTTTCGGTCTCTAGAGGCTTTCAATCGTTCATGAATCTGAACGATCTTGTCTGTCGTTTCCCGAATGATTTCTGGACCTGTGAGAGTGCTGTCAGGAACTCGTCCTTTAGCTAACTGAGTGTCGCCCATCTCAGCCTAATACAGAGGGGATCTGCACTTACGGCCATAGAGGGCTTCAAATGGAGCAGCCGTTATGCTCGTGTGATAACTTTTATTGTGGGAGAACTCAACAAGTGGTAAATGAGTATCCCATGCCTTCCCAAAGTCTATCACGCAGGCTCGCAACATATCTTCGAAGGTTTGAATAGTCCTCTCACTTTGTCCGTCGGTTTGCGGATGGTAGGCTGTACTCATGTCCAGCCTAGTTCCTAGGGAACTTTGTAGCGACTGCCAAAACCTTGAAGTGAATCTACTATCTCTATCTGAGATAATGGATATGGGAACACCATCTTGTCAGTTTCTTTGATAGGTAGGAAGTGTGCGGACTTTGTTAACCTGTCTACGATCACCCAAATGGTATCGAGACCACCCGTTGTCTTGGGCAGCTTGGTTATGAAGTCCATTGTGATCCGCTCCCACCGTCGTTGTCTCATATTGAGCTCCTTCTGGTCGAATATATGTTGAAGGCTTTTGTGGTCTGTAAAGATAGTGCTTTTTGTGCCATACGGATAGTGTCTCCAGATCTTCAGAGCAAACACCACTGCACCTAACTCAAGATCATGTGTGTTGTAGTTGACCTCATGTGTCTTTAGCTGTCTTGACGCATAGGCGATGACCTTACCTCGTTGCATCAGAACACAGCCAAGCTCTTGGTTGGATGCATCGCAATAAACCACGAAGTCTTCTATCCCTTCTGGGAGGGACAATATCGGTGCGCCTCATAAGGCTCGCTTTAGCGTTTGAAACGCCTTCTCTTGCTTCTCTTCCCAGTCAAAGGCCATGCCCTTCTGGGTCAATGTTGTAAGCGGTTTCGCAATCCGAGATAGGTTCTGAATGAACCTACGATAGTAGCCAGCGAGGCCTAGAAATTGACGAATTTCTGTAGGCATCTTCGGTGCTGACCATTTCTCAATGGCTTTGATTTTGGAAGGGTCCACGTGAATTCCCTCTTCGCTAACCATGTGACCCAAGAATTCGACTCTTCGAATCCAAAATTCGCATTTAGAGAACTTCGCATAAAGCTTCTCTGATCGCAGTGTTTCTAAGACCTTACGTAGATGTTGTCACACCCCCGAACCGTCGGAACGGACGGCGGAAAACGTCCGGGGGGCGGGTGAAGTCATGCGTAGTATCACAACAGTTGTATCATAGTAATCACAGGAAACACAACCATTACATTATAATATGAATATTTACATTGTTTGAAAACATAGTTTGTTCACATCAGTATATAACAAAAGTAAAAGACGTGACTCCAAAATGCTCTGTCTTCTCCAAAAGTTGGCGAGAGTACCTGTCTATTGTTCCCCTGAGAATACAATCGTTTTTAAAAAAATATAAGCATAAAGCTGGTGAGTTCATAAGCGATTAGTTCTGGTGAAAGAAATGTTTCTTTGATCCTTTGAAAAGTGTTTCCCCAAGAAAATCCTATATTTTCTTATGAAAAATGTTTGATTATCCAATAGTTGATTGTTAAACAGTCCGTTTATGTAAGGTTGAGTTATCCCAGGAAAATCCTATATTTTCCTTATAAGTTGATAGTTGGTTATCTGTTCTTGTCTGAGGTGTACAAGTATCTACCATACTTGTATCGTTAGACGTAGTTTCCTTGAAAAACCTTGTTTGCTCTCTGTGAGGTGTATTAGCCTTATTACATAAATAAACTAATAAATAAGTGGTGAACTAAATCCTAAGGGTATTACTAATACCCTCTAGTAATCAAATTGGTTATTACTTTGAGGTTAGTTCACTTGTTTCATTATTACAAAAGTAAATTTCGTTATCTAGGTTGCGAGTGTCATAACCGTACTTAGACTTGATATGGCACGTAACGGGGCCAATATCATTTTATGACTTTGTCACCCGTAGACCTGACGGTCCCACTGTAGCTAGCAGCGAGGTGCGGGATAGTCAGTCCCATATAGATCTATACACAGCAGTCACGCTCTCCCTACAAGAGATTCTTGTTACAAGTGTTAGTCCTACACTCTCGAATTCGGTGGGAGTGTTACCAAGGACGTGTCTCCAACTTTAGACTAACAATTTGCATGTAATAATACCGAAAATCCTGTTTATGATTTGTATGAATTCTTTATAAAATATCACATTTTATGACAAGATTCACAAGTTCATTGCTTTAGTTTTGAAAACTGTTTCTACGAGTTGATTTCTAAATTGTTTGGTAAAACTGTTTTCTGTATTAAAAGCATAATGAAACTATAATTATTTTAAACGAAATAATATACTTTGAGCACAAGTTTCCTTGTACTTTTGCTTGTATTCCCCCCCTTGAAAACATGAAAAACTGGAAAAAAGTACAGGGGTATGAACTCACTGTTTGACGTGGGATTCGAGTGTAAGTTGCTAGGAATTGCTGAGTGTCAAATAAAGCCTCGGGCACAAACGGATCCTATTTAGCATGTAAAAGTACATATATGCATTAGGTGAGGGCTTAACACTATTTGTTATGGAAGGAAATCATCCTAGGGACCATGAAACACTTGAAACTAAGTGTTAGAATCGCATGTGATTTGAAAATGGGGAGTTTGCAGTCGTAAAAGGAGTGTACGGTCAAGGGTTTGCGGCCCAACAGAGTTTACGGTCCATGGATTTACGGCCGTAAACACTTGTCGAAAAGTGCGATTTTTGGTGTTTCAAGGTCCTTTCTAGCCTTCTGGAAGTGTTCTAAGCCTCGTGCCCAGTTCAAGGAAGAGTTTAAAGGTCAATAATCGCCCAAAAATGGAGTTTACGGCCATTGAAGGGTGTACGGCCGTAAACACTCAGTTCATGCATTTCAGGTCGATTTTTAGGCGAAAATCGATGGTTTGTAGTAGATAACAAGTATAGATGGTAGTTACTTACTGTTAAGAAGCTTGGAATGAGGTTTCTAGCCACCAAGAACTAGTGTGTGTTCTTGGTGTTCTTGGTGAGAGAGAAAATCTAGAAAAAGATGAGATTTAGAAGTTGAGACATGGATTCATTACTAGAATAAGGATAAAAACACAATCAAAGTGAAGAATCACTTACATTCTTGAGGATCCTTGAGAAAATTCGAAGTTTGTAGAGAGAGAGAGAGAGAGAGAGAGAGAGAGAGAGAGAAAGTTTCTGGAGTGTGTAAAGTGAGAAATGAAGGCAACTCATCCCTTATATAGGGGTGAGTTTACGGCCAAGGGGTGGGGTGGAGGGTTTACGGCCGTGAACAGGGTTTACGGTCGTAAACAGGGATTACGGTCGTAAACTGAGTTTGTGGCCGTAAACTCCTCTCGAAGGGTTGTTTGGCCCGGATGCTATGCTTTGACTTAGAATACCTCGTTTTTGAATCCAAAACTCGATTGAACTGAGCTTATAATATTCCGTTAGACCAAAAATAATACTAACGTGAACGGAAATAAATCAATTCAGATTTATTTAAAACGTAAAGTCCTTCCCAAACTAAGAAATTTTACGGAATTAAATAAAAACCCAAATTTTATTAACGAAAACTGTGTAAGGATAACGGAAAAAGTTTCGGGTTGTCACATCATCCCCCCGTTAGAGGGAATTTCGTCCCAAAATTCGAACATAGAATACAAATCATGGATTAGGAAAGAGATATGGATATTTCTGTTTCATCTGATCTTCGCGCTCCCAAGTGAATTTAGGTCCCCGCTTGGCATTCCAGCGAACCTTCACTATCGGGATGCGACTTTGTTTCGTTCGTTTGATCTCTCTATCCATGATTTCGACTGGTTCTTCCACGAAGTTCAGGTTCTCGTTGATTTTAATCTCGTCGAGAGGAATCGTAAGGGTTTCGTCGGATACACATTTCTTAAGATTCGAAACGTGGAATACAGGATAAATGTTGCTGAGTTCTTGTGGTAAATGAAGTTTGTAGGCTACGGGACCGATCCTAGTGAGGATCTCGAAGGGATCTATGTATCTTGGATTTAGCTTTCCACGTTTTCCGAAGCGTATCATGCCTTTCCAGGGCGAGACCTTCAACAGAACACGGTCTCCAACCTGGAACTCCAAGGGTTTTCGTCGTTTATCGGCGTAACTCTTTTGTCTATCTCGTGAGGCCTTAAGTCGTTCCCGGATTTGTACGATCTTTTCGGTGGTTTCGCGGATGATTTATGGGCCTGTGAGAGTGCTGTTAGGGACTTGCCCCTTGGCTAGCTGCGTGTCGCCTAGCTCAGCCTAGCATATAGGGGATCTGCACTTGCGACCATAGAGGGCTTCGAAAGGCGCAACCTTGATGCTGGTGTGGTAACTGTTGTTGTAGGAAAACTCAACCAAGGGCAAATGGGTGTCCCACGACTCACAGAAGTCAATGACACATGCTCTCAACATGTCTTCCAAGGTCTGGATGGTTCTCTCACTCTATCCATCTGTCTGAGGATGGTAAGTTGTGGTCATATCCAACTTAGTTCCAAGAGCCTTCTGTAGTGATTGCCAGAACCTCGAAGTGAACCTGCTATCTCGATCGGATATAATGGACACAGGTACACCATGCAGTCGAACTATCTCTCGGATGTAGGTTCGCGTGAGTCTCTCTATTTTGAAGTTTTCTTTGATCGGCAGGAAGTGGGTGGATTTAGTCATTCGGTTGACAATTACCCAAATTGTGTCGTGCCCACTAGGAGTCTTGGGTAATTTGGTGATAAAATCCATAGTAATTCTCTCCCACTTCCACTCAGGTATCTCCGGCTGGTGGAGTAGACCTGAGGGCTTCTGATATTCGACCTTCACCTTGGCGCTAGTCAGGCACTTGCCCACGAAGGTAGCGATCTCTGCTTTCATGTTCGGCCACCAATACAGTTTCTTGAGATCGAGGTACATCTTGTCCGAGCCTGGATGAATGGAGTATCTAGTCTTGTGAGCTTCGTTCATTACAACCTCTCTGTAACCACCGAACTTTGGGGTCCAGATCCGGTCCATGAAATAATAGACTCTGTCTCCCTTGATCTCTAGGTTCCTTTCCATTCCTCTCAAGGCTTCCCCTGACATGTTCTCTAGTTTTAAGGCTCCCAATTAAGCCTCCTTGATTTGCGCAGATATATGGGAATGGATAGTCATGGTCAGTGCCTTCACTTTACGACCTGAGTACTCCTTCCGGCTGAGGACATCTGCCACCCCATTGGCCTTACCGGGGTGGTAGCGGATTTCACACTCGTAATCACTGAGTAGCTCAACCCATCGGAGTTGTCTCATGTTCAACTCCTTCTGGTCAAAGATATGCTACAGACTTTTATGGTCAGTGAAGATAGTGCACTTGGTTCCGTAAAGATAATGTCTCCATATCTTCAATGCGAAGACCACTGCTCCCAATTCCAGGTCGTGCGTTGTGTAGTTGACTTCCTGTGCTTTCAACTGCCTTGAGGCATAAGCAATGACATTTCCCCGTTGCATGAGCACACAGCCTAGGCCCTAATTGGATGCATCACAGTAGACAACGAAGTCCTCCATCCCTTCGAGCAGAGACAAGATAGGTGCGCTGCATAGGGCCCTCTTCAACGTTTGGAATGCAGTGTCTTGCTTTTCACTCCAACAGAAAGGTACACCTTTCTGAGTCAGAGTGGTTAGGGGTTTGGCAATTTTGGAAAAATTCTGGATAAATCTGCGATAATAGCCAGCGAGACCCAAGAATTGACGGATTTCTGTGGGCGTCTTCGGTGCTGACCAGTTCTCTATCGCTTTCATTTTGGAGGGGTCCACGTGACCCAGGAAGGTTACTTTTTGAATCCAGAATTTGCACTCGGAGAATTTCGCGTACAGCTTCTCCGTCCTTAGGGTTTCCAGCACCAATCTCAAGTGCTGTCGATGAACACGATTACGAACTTGTCCAGGAAAGAACGGTATACCCGATTCATCAGGTCCATGAATACCGCCGGTGCGTTGGTTAGACCGAAGGGCATCACTACAAATTCGTAGTGACCATACCGAGTCCAAAATGCTGTCTTAGGAACATCACTCTCATGGACTCGTAGCTGATGGTACCCTGATCTTAGGTCTATTTTGGAGAAGTAACTGGCTCCCTGAAGTTGATCGAAGAGGTCGTCGATTCGAGGAAGAGCGTAATGGTTTTCAACTGTGAGCTTGTTCCGTTCTCGATAATCAATGCACATCCGAAAGGATCCATCCTTATTTTTCACAAATAAGATCGGGGCTCCCCAGGGTGAGGAACTCGGTCTGATGAATCCTTTGTTGAGCAGCTCATTGAGCTGACTGGATAACTCCTGCATTTCTGTCGGCGCTAATCGGTATGGGGATTTAGCTACGGGGTTAGCTCCAGGGACTAAGTCGATGCGAAACTCGACTTGAGGCTCGGGAGGGATTCCCGGGAGATCTTCGGGAAAAACATCGGGAAAGTTGCATACTTCGGGAATGCTCTCGAGGTCTTTAACTTCCTGCTTCACGTTAATGACGTGGGCTAGGAATGCATGACACTCCTTTCGCAGATGTTTTTGGGCTTTGATGCATGAAATGATATGGAGGTTTGAACTGATTTTGTCGCCGTAAATCATGAGAGTTTCATCAGAGGAAAGATTGAGACGGATAGCTTTTTCGTAACAAAGGATATCAGCACGATTGGGGCTCAACCAATCTGTGACAACCCAAAATTTCTATCTTGTACAGTCAATCAACTCAACCAAAGTCGGACTTGTTTCTGCTATCATTTAGCACTTTTTAGAGTCTATTTGAGTGTTCTAAGCCTAGTATATTGAAGAATCGGGTGTTATGAAGTATCTGCTTGAATCCATTGTACCTAATTCAAGCTTAAACCCCATTATGAGGTGTTTAATGCCAAACTTTATGAGTTTGGGCCGTAAACTCATCCATGGCCGTGAACTCATGCTAAAAGCATGAGTTTACATCATTTTCCCTCATTTCCTTCCTTTCAAGTCAAAGAACTCCCATTCTCTCTCAACTATCATCAAGATCTTCATCTTAATATTCCGAAAATGTAAGAATTTCTTTCTTTGATTTGTTATTACAACACTTTATCTAGTACAACCCTTTGATTTCATCCATGAAATCATTCCATTTTGATAGATCTTCAAGTGTTCTTCATTTCACCAAGAACACCAAGAACACACACTAGTGTTCTTGGACTTTAAACACCCTTACAAGCTTCTATATTGTAAGTACTCTTACCTTAGCTTGTTGTGTGCTTGAATCACTTAGTTTACACCTAAAAAACATCAAGTAAACAAGATCATAAGGTGTTTACGGCCAAGGCAATCTCCTTGGGCTGTAAACCCTAATAAAGGGGGCAATATGAGCCCTAATCCCTTCCAAAGCCTTGGAACCAAGTCTAGATCACTTTCAAGAAAAGTATAGGGCCTTAAACATCAAAAGAACCAAGAACAAATGGTGTTTACGGCCAAGGCAATCACCTTGGGCCGTAAACACTAGTTAATGGTGCATATGTGCCACCAATACTTCCTAAGGCTTAGACTTGATCAAAGAATACTTCATTGTGACTTGTAAGACCTTATATCACAAATTGGTACAAAATACCATGAGTTTACGGCCGTAAACTCATGGGGAAATTACCCTGGGCCGTAAACTCATGTGATACACCCATATTGGCCATAAACTCCAATGAGAGGCCATACTCCCCTTAGATGCAACCCTATGCTACTCCTAGCACTTGAATCAAAGTGTTATCCATGTTTTAGGGTGGCTTTACTTGCTTAATTAGTCGTTAATTGACTAATTAGATACATATATGTGTCATTATATGTTAAATAGGATACGTGTGTGTGCTCAAGTCTTCACTTGACACTTAGCATCCTATACCATCCGTTCATCCAAACCACTCACTATAGGTGAGTTCATACCCCTTAATCAACCTTTTAAATGATTTTAAATGCTTTGATGGGGGGAAATACAAGTTGATTTATTATAGTTATTATATCAATCACATGTGATTAATAACTACCAAACAAGTGGATTTCTTACTTTTCAAACTGTGTTATCAAACAAACTACTTCAAATCGTTTTACAAATTCTTTTACATGCTAAATACTTTTATTAAACTCTTTTAAACTTATATTTTGTCAAATGTGTATCTATATAGATATAGTTATATAAATAGGATTGAAAGGACTTAGGACTGATAGCTCACCTTACTTCATGTTCCTTGTTTGGTTGTGGACTTAGGGTATCGGTTGTTTGTCCGAAGGTCGTTTGAATGTTAGTTATATATTATGTATATGTATATGGATATAAAAGTTCCTTCATTCAGTTCAATACCTTTGGGTAGCAAGGGTATACAATCATGTTCATTTATACAAACAACATTACTAGTAAACTATAATAGGTATAGTTTAGGAAGTTACTAATACTATTACAACAACAATGAAAAATACAAAGAGTCAGTTCATACATGAGTCAATGCATACTGTTATGAGAAACTAAGAGAACATACATACATACTAGACAGAGAGAACATACAATACAACTAGTACATGCTATACATTATACAAGAGAACATACTATTATGAGAAACTAAGAGAACATACATACATACTAAACATAGAGAACATACAATACAGCTAGTACATACATTACATATACAATTATACAATAACATAAATGTGGACCGTCATTCGGGGCATGGCATCACCTGTCATGGCTCGATTTGTAGCCAGAATCTCCTAGAGGGAGAGCGTGAATTTGTGTATAGATCTATACTGGATTGACTATCCTACACCTTGCTGTTCGCTACAGTGGGACTTGCAAGTCCACAGGTGCCAAATGTCATTTCTTCCGACGTCTTTCATCGTTGAGTTATTAGTCGATAGTATGGTTTAACCAGGTCACATCATACCTTAAATATCAATTGGTTTAAGGTAGAAAGTACAGAAGTAGTTAATATAATACAACACTATAGTACTTTATTATTTCCCCATTGCATTCACATTGTGATCTTTTCACATAAAAATTAATGTAAAACTATATTTTTGGTTAATGGAAAATATACACTCTTACAAGAAACAAACATACATTTCACTTGATGCCTTGGTAGAAGGCTATGTTTAGTAGAAAATATAGGATTTTCTAGGAGATACAAACATTTACAAACATTTACAAACATTTACAAACATTTACAAACTTACATCAAGTACTTACAAACAGTTTCATACAAACAATGACACTAAAATACTTATGAACTCACCAGCTTTAAAGCTGATAAACTCTTTCAAAATAACTTGTATTCTCAGGTCATCAGTAGACAGGTACCGATGCCAGGCTTTTGAGAAGATGGAGCTCGTTCAAGATTCATCTCTTATTTTGATTTGCATTTCTGGTGTCTTATAAACTTTACAGAACACACTTGTATGAAATTATATTATTAATGCAATGGATGATGTTGTTGCTTGTTTACTACTACACTTTGTTATGATAGTGTATATGACGTCCTCCACCCCTGAACGTTTCCGCCGTTCCGGTTTTGGGGTGTGACACAATCCGTGCCGATAATGACACCGAAGCTCTTTATGGAAACTGGCATAAGGTCGATGGGAAAAGAATGATCGTTTAAGGTAAGGGTACAGCCTACGTATATATCATTAGTGCTCTCTTTCTCACCGTTTTGCATCTCGACGGTAAATGTTTCGGTTAGTGGTTGAGGTTTATGTTTGAGGAGATGTTTGAATGCATGACTAATAAAACTTCTATCCGCACCAGAATCGAAAAGAATGCATGCATAAGATTTGTCGAGGAGAAACATACCCGAAACAATGGTGGGATCTGCAACTGCGTCTTCTTGGCCTATCGCTAGCACTCTCCCTGTGCTACCTGTTGTTGTTGCCTTGGGGCAGTTTCTCTTGTAGTGCCCGACTTCTCCACAACCATAACAGGCTTGACCGACGCCTGCTCCAGATGCCTGATTCGTTGGTTGTAGTGGTGTTTTGCAAACTCGAGCCGTGTGCCCCTTTTTGCCACAGGTGGTGCTGACATTTCTCGGCATGGGCCGGGATTATGATGATAGTTACACTTGTTGCACCGAGGAAGAGTACCAGCATATTTACTAGTAGGCACTTGAGTGGCAGGAGCAGCGGCAGGAGTAGTAGGAGCGTGGACTGCCACCGTTTGCTGTTTCTTTGAGGGCTCCTGCGAAGACTGGCCCTTTTGCTGCTTCCAGAATTTTCTTTTCTCACCGCTCACCTTTGTTGGTTCGGGAGCGGTTGTCACTTTATCAAGATCAACTCCGTGATCTATGAGGGTTTGTGCCAGGCACTTGGAGCTGTCAAAGGTGTCTGGCCTAGCAGCCAAAACATTTCCCTTGGTGGGTTGTGTTAGTCCCCATATGTATCTCTCAATCTTTTTGCTTTCCGGGGTGACCATTCCCGGGCAAAGAAGTGCTAGGTCTTCAAACCTAGAAGTGTAGGCAGCAATGTCAGATTCCTTCATCTTTAGGTTCCAGAGTTCGTGCTCTAGTTTATGCATCTCACCCTGTGGGCAGTACTCAGCTAGCATGAGTTCCTTTAAACTTTCCCAACCCATAGCATTCGCCACCGGCAGGGTTAGGGATTTGACTCGACCATTCCACCAGGTCAGTGCTCTGTTGGCGAAAGTGCAAGCGGCGAATTTTACTTTGTTGGCTTCAGAACAGGAACAAATTTCGAAAATGGATTCGATCTTCTCGAACCATTGAGTCGGGGCAATAACACCTCCTTTGTCGTCGAAAGATGTGGGTTTCGCGTTCATGAAGTCCTTATAGGAACACACCTTTTGGTGTCCCTGACCACCTTCATGATTTTAGGGATGAGTACCACCTCCCTGCCCGCTAGATCCGCCAGGATTAATCTGTGACATCGCGGCAGCCACAGCAGCAGTAACAGCTGCCTGGAACATAACGAGATCGAACTGAGGGGGTGGTGGTGGTGGAGTGTCGTCATTTCTTCCGATGGGTCTTTTTCGGGGAGGCATCTTGTTCTAGAAACAACCAGGAAGAAGAGGATGGTAAGTCCTCAAGATATATGAAACAAAATATATCCCATCCTGTTAATAAAGTGTTCTCCCAAGCGATAAGCAAAGAAAGGTTACTAATGCAAGTAAGTTATCGCTAAGAAACGAATAGGTAGCAAGACTAGGAATGAATTTCTACAATGTATTCGACTCTGGCTAAACTACTCCTACAATATTTTAAGTTGTATGTTTTGTTCTTTTGATACCTTTTTGTATGGATACTTGGTGAGTTTTAGGCCTGTTGCAACAACAAAGTCACTCCCAAGCACATGTTGGTCATGTCTCGAATACATATAGTTGATCAGGCTATATTAACCCTAGACATGATTACATAACTGTACAGGTTTAACCGCAGTGTTCAACATCCAAAATACTTTTGTTTTGTTCTACTCATGATATTGTTTCTGGTATGTAGGTATACTTGTATACTTTTTGCAAAAATACTTGTATTTTAAAAGTATACTTTTAGTTCAGAGCACTTCGGCCCCTTAGTGTTTATAGTTGTATACCATGTAAGGTTCGGTATACTCAGTTCACTATAAACAATGGCTCTGATACCAATCTGTCACACCCCCGAACCGTGGGAACGGACGGCGGAAAACGTCCGGGGGCGGGTGACGTCATGCGTAGTATCACAACAGTTGTATCATAGTAATCACAGGAAACACAACCATTACATTATAATATGAATATTTACATTGTTTGAAAACATAGTTTGTTCACATCAGTATATAACAAAAGTAAAAGACGTGACTCCAAAATGCTCTGTCTTCTCCAGAAGTTGGCGAGAGTACCTGTCTATTGTTCCCCTGAGAATACAATCGTTTTTAAAAAAATATAAGCATAAAGCTGGTGAGTTCATAAGCGTTTAGTTCTGGTGAAAGAAATGTTTCTTTGATCCTTTGAAAAGTGTTTCCCCAAGAAAATCCTATATTTTCTTATGAAAAATGTTTGATTATCCAATAGTTGTATGTTAAACAGTCCGTTTATGTAAGGTTGAGTTATCCCAGGAAAATCCTATATTTTCCTTATAAGTTGATAGTTGGTTATCTGTTCTTGTCTGAGGTGTACAAGTATCTACCGTATTCCTTCAAGATCGTTGACCGTACACTCATTCACGGCCGTAAAACTTCAAAGGCCTTACAACCTTCAAGGCAGTCTACGGTTGTACACGGTTCACGGCCGTACACTCCCTTTCAAGGCCGTACACACTTCTTAAGTGGTATATTAGGCTGAAAACCAGCTTTTCTCGATTCAATCAAGTCCCGGTAACATTCCTTAGCCGAAAGCAAGTGTTTTTCAACACTTTATTTAATGAAATCGCTAATTTAGATACATATATGTATTTAATTGTTATTAGGATTCCGTTAAGTGCCACGTACAACAACTCAAGGGTCTTCGTTTCCAGTTCATTGATTTGACGCTTGCACATAATTAACGGTGAGTTCATACCCCTATATTTTTCGAGTTTTTAATGTTTTCAGGGGGAGAATACAAGTAAAAGCACAAGAAAACTTGTGTTTAAAAATATAATTTCGTTTATTATATTTTCCTACCATTAGTATACATCGAGCATAGAACTTACTAAACATGATGAACATAGTTACTACTAGATCTACAGACAGTCTTATGAACATGTTAAGAATACAAACATTGCAAACACAGTTTTCAACAAAGAAACAAACTTATGAATTATGAAATAAAAGATATTATTTTATAAGGATTCATGTTAATAACATAAAGGGTTTTTCATAGTATTATTAGTGAATTCGTTGAGAGAACTACAGTGTGAGACGCCTTGTAACTAGAGTCTCCTGGAGGGAGAGCGTGAGTTTGTGTATAGATCTATACGGGAGTGACAATCCCGCACCCTGACTATTAGCTACAGTCAACCTAGGGTGACAAAGGGCATTTTTCACGACGTACGTCCGAGTACGTCGTAATGTTGATCGTCCATAGTATGGTTATAAGAATCCGCAGGTGAAACAACGACTCGTTCACATAATAATATACCTAACAAACAGTCAACAGGGTTAGTAACTATGTGATGAATTAGTATGTACATTAGGGTAATATGACATTAACATCCGACATACATTGGGATGTGTGATCTCCGCCTCATTTCCTGTTCCTTTTTTGGTTGTGGGCTTAGGGCGGAATCACCCAATCGACTGTCTGTTCGATCTAGATTTCTATAACTCATATGTACTAGGTGATTACAGGAGGGTATTAACAACACTTTCAGTATACCGTACAACATGCATTCAACTAGTTTTATTTATGTAATAAGACTACTATACAAAGGTATTCATACAATGGTTTTCATACAAAGGTTTTTCAAACAGAAACAATACTTAAACAACATAAGTATGGTAGATACTTATATTCTATGAATGGGAGCATATAATTCAATAACGTACACTTAGGGAAAATATAGGATTTTCTAGGGTAAACATCAGTACTTACAACAACTGGTTAATTATTCAATTAACGAATATTGATTATTAATTCTATAATTCCTTAGTTTATGCATCCGGGTTACGTATGAAGAATATCCTATAGACTGTGGAATGCGTGGTTTCCGCCTCATTCCATGTTCCTTGGTTGCTTGTGGGCTTAGGGCAGATCCACACAATTAACCGTCTATTCGATATTGGTTTATGCGTAACTAGTATGAACCAAGAAGTTATAGAAAGAATGGGTTTAATCATACATTTCATAAGAAAATATTGGATTTTCTTGAGGAACACTTTCAACAGATATCAAAGGATCAATACAGTTAACTTTGTAAGTATCTAGTAAATACTTCAGGATTATATACATGAGGATCCGACAACCAGTGGAATGTGTGGTCTCCGCCTCTTTTCCTGTTCCTTGTTTGGTTGTGGGCTTGGAGCAGAGCCACACAATCGATTGTTTGTTCGATCTGGATTGTATATGATTTGTATACACTAAGTACTCGCAGGAGGAACTAGTAAGAATCATTTTTACTTAACATTCATTACATTAGAAAATATAAGGTTTCTGGAGAAACATAACGTACTTTTCGAAAGGACAAAGAACAGTTTTCTAAAACAAAAAGCTTATGAACTCACCAGCTTTATGCTGATACTCTTTCAAAACCTACTTGTATTCTCAGGACATTAGTACACAGGTACACACACCGGGTTCAAGAAGATGGAGCATAGTAGCTTTGAGTCTTTACTTATTATTTACTTTTGGAGTCAATCGTGTATGATTCAAATGTAATGTAAACATTATGCTATTAATACAACGGTTGTTGTTGCTTTGATTACTATTATTCAATTGTTGTGATATTGTACATGACGTCCCCCGCCCCCGAACGTTTCCGCCGTTTCGGTTTGGGGGTGTGACAACATCATCCATTACATTAATAATATAATTCAATACAAGTGTGTTCTGTATAGTTTATAAGACACCAAAATATGAATCAAACTAAAAGACGAGTCTTGAACGGGCTCCGTATTCTCAAAACCTGGTCATCGGTACCTGTCTACTGGTGACCTGAGAATACAAGTTATTTTGAAAGCGTAGATCAACATTAAAGCTGGTGAGTTCATAAGTATTTTAATGTCATTGTTTGTATAAGTTTGAATGAAATGTTTGTAAATGTTTGATGTAAAAGTTTGTAAGTGTTTGTTGTATATGTTTGATTACTTCCTAGAAAATCCAATATTTTCTACTAAAGTAGTCTTCTACCAAGACCCGACTGTTTTGTAAGTTTGTTCTTTTGTAAAAGTGAGTGTTTTTCCCAAGTATGACTATCATTACCAAAATATAGTTTACATTACCGTTTATGTGAGAAGATCACAATATAAATGTAATGGGAAAATGACGATGTACAGTAGTATTGTATATAAGTAACTACAGATGTACTAACTACCTTAAACCTGTTTGTTTAATTAAGGTAAAATGTGATGAGATTATAACCATACTTGATTGACTAGTAAAACACGACATTTGAGACGTCGAAATGGTATCACATTCGTCACCCGTAGACCTGCAGCTCCCACTGTAACTAGTAGCAAGGTGTAGGATGGTCAATCCCATATAGATCTATACACAAACTCACGCTCTCCCTCCAGGAGACTCTGGTTACAAAACATGACACAACAGTATATTGTCGCGCCATGAAGTAGTGGCTTACATTAATGTTATCTTTGTTATTGTATTAGTGTAGTATGTTCTCTCTATCCTAGTATATAGTATGTTCTCTCTGTTCTAGTATATAGTATGTTCTCTATGTTTCTCATTATAGTATGTTTGAACTGACTCATGTATGAACTGACTCTTGTAAGTTTCACTGTTCAAGAAATAGTAAGTAGTGACTTCCTAAACTATACCTATTATAGTTTACTAGTAATATTGTTTGAATGACTGATTATGTTTGAAAACCTTTGCTACCCAAATGTATTGAACTGAATGAAAGAACTTTTATATCTATATACATGTAGATAATATATAACTAAGATTCAAACGACCTTCAGACAAACAACCAATACCCTAAGTCCACAACCAAACAAGGAACAGGAAATAAGGCGAGTTATCAGTCGTAAGCCTTTTCAACCTTATTTATATAACTATATCCATATAGACATGATTTTGACAATATATAAGTTTAAAAACAGTTTAATAAAGAATTTAACATATAAAAGAGTTTTAACCATTTGAATGGCTATAGATGACTTGATGTCAGTTTATTAAAAGGTTTTTGAAACAGTTTGATAACACAGTTTTGAAGGATAAAAAATCTACTTGATTGACAGTTATTAATCACATGTGATTGATATAATAACTATAATGTTTTCTACTTGTATTCCCCCCATAAAAGCATTTAAAATCATTTAAAAGATAAGTTAGGGGTATGAACTCACCTGTAGTGAGTGATACGGATGTAAGTTCGATATAGGATGCTAAGTGTCAAGTGAAGCCTCGATCACAAATGGATCATATTAAGCATATAATGACACATATATGTATATAATTAGTGTATAGACAAATAATCATGCAAGGAAACCACCTTAGGGACTAGGAAACACTTAGATTGAAGTGTTACAATCATATATGATTGCATCAAAGGGGTTTACGGCCACACAAGGGTGTGTACGGCCAAGATGTGTACGACCAATGGGTGTACGGCCAATGTGGTGTACGGTCAATGGGTGTACGGTCATGGAGTCTATTGTCGTACACTCATGGAAGAAACATGCAAAAGGGGTGTTTATGGCCCTATCTAGCATTAATTAAGTGTTCATGATCCTATGTTGGGACATGAGGTGAGTTTGAGGCCAAAACATGCACTAAACAACGGTTTACGGCCATATGAAGAGTGTACGGCCGTACACTCTTGGTGTTCATGCATTAGATGACGATTTAAGGCGAAAATCAAGTGTTCCTCAAGCTTAACTAGAAGGTAGAAGAGATACTCACACTTTTGAAGGCTTCTAAGGAGTTCACCACCCAAGAACAAGTAGTTGTTCTTGGTGTTCTTGGTGAAAGTGAAGAAGACTTGAAGATCTATCCAAAGGATATAATTTCATGGATGAAAACATGGATCTTCACTAGATAAAGCAATGTATCAACTAATTAATGGAAGGAATACTTACATATTTGACGATCAAGGTGAAAAGCTTGATGATAGTTGAGAGAGAATCGTATTTCTTGGCTTGGGAGTGTGAATAGTGAAGGAAAAAGAAGGATTGGCTTACATATGGGCATGAGTTCACGACCACGTTGGGTGTACGGCCGTACACTCATGTGTATGGCCGTACACTCCTCTTGAAGCAGTGTTTGGCTCGAATGCAATACGAAGAACATAAGGTAACTCATCCCTAAACCCAAACCTTGAATGCACTAGGCTTAGAACACTCAAACAGACCCTAAACAATGCTAGAAGGTAGCAGAAACGAGTCTGGCTTTGATTGAATTGAATGGCTGTACAAGATAGAAATTTCGGGTTGTCACATCATCCCCCCGTTAGAGAGAATTTCGTCCCGAAATTAGAGTTTAAGCAATTAAGCAATTACAAATAACTAAGCAAAAAGATGAGGATATTTCAGTTTCATTTGATCCTCGCGCTCCCAAGTGAATTCAGGTCCTCGCTTGGCATTCCAGCGAACCTTCACTATCGGGATACGGCTTTGCTTCGTTTGTTTGACCTCTCGGTCCATGATCTCTACTGGTTCTTCGACGAAGTTGAGGCTCTCGTTGATCTCAATCTGGTGGAGTGGGAGTACAAGAGTCTCGTTCGACAGACACTTTTTCAAGTTCGAGACGTGGAAAGTAGAATGTATGTTACTATGTTCGCGAGGTAGTTTGAGTTTGTAAGCTACAGGGCCAGTTCTAGCGATAATCTCGAAAGGCCCTATGTCTCTTGGATTTAGCATTCCATGCTTTCTGAAGCGTATCAAGCCCTTCCAGTGTGAGAACTTCAATAGAACAAGGTCGCCCACCTGGAATTCCAAAGGTTTCCTTCTCTTGTCTGCGTAGCTTTTCTTTCGGTCTCTAGAGGCTTTCAATCGTTCATGAATCTGAACGATCTTGTCTGTCGTTTCCCGAATGATTTCTGGACCTGTGAGAGTGCTGTCAGGAACTCGTCCTTTAGCTAACTGAGTGTCGCCCATCTCAGCCCAATACAGAGGGGATCTGCACTTACGGCCATAGAGGGCTTCAAATGGAGCAGCCGTTATGCTCGTGTGATAACTTTTATTGTGGGAGAACTCAACAAGTGGTAAATGAGTATCCCATGCCTTCCCAAAGTCTATCACGCAGGCTCGCAACATATCTTCCAAGGTTTGAATAGTCCTCTCACTTTGTCCGTCGGTTTGCGGATGGTAGGCTGTACTCATGTCCAGCCTAGTTCCTAGGGAACTTTGTAGCGACTGCCAAAACCTTGAAGTGAATCTACTATCTCTATCTGAGATAATGGATATGGGAACACCATCTTGTCAGTTTCTTTGATAGGCAGGAAGTGTGCGGACTTTGTTAACCTGTCTACGATCACCCAAATGGTATCGAGACCACCCGTTGTCTTGGGCAGCTTGGTTATGAAGTCCATTGTGATCCGCTCCCACCGTCGTTGTCTCATATTGAGCTCCTTCTGGTCGAATATATGTTGAAGGCTTTTGTGGTCTGTAAAGATAGTGCTTTTTGTGCCATACGGATAGTGTCTCCAGATCTTCAGAGCAAACACCACTGCACCTAACTCAAGATCATGTGTGTTGTAGTTGACCTCATGTGTCTTTAGCTGTCTTGAGGCATAGGCGATGACCTTACCTCGTTGCATCAGAACACAGCCAAGCTCTTGGTTGGATGCATCGCAATAAACCACGAAGTCTTCTATCCCTTCTGGGAGGGACAATATCGGTGCGCCTCATAAGGCTCGCTTTAGCGTTTGAAACGCCTTCTCTTGCTTCTCTTCCCAGTCAAAGGCCATGCCCTTCTGGGTCAATGTTGTAAGCGGTTTCGCAATCCGAGATAGGTTCTGAATGAACCTACGATAGTAGCCAGCGAGGCCTAGAAATTGACGAATTTCTGTAGGCATCTTCGGTGCTGACCATTTCTCAATTGCTTTGATTTTGGAAGGGTCCACGTGAATTCCCTCTTCGCTAACCATGTGACCCAAGAATTCGACTCTTCGAATCCAAAATTCGCATTTAGAGAACTTCGCATAAAGCTTCTCTGATCGCAGTGTTTCTAAGACCTTACGTAGATGTTGTCACACCCCCGAACCGTCGGAACGGACGGCGGAAAACGTCCGGGGGGCGGGTGAAGTCATGCGTAGTATCACAACAGTTGTATCATAGTAATCACAGGAAACACAACCATTACATTATAATATGAATATTTACATTGTTTGAAAACATAGTTTGTTCACATCAGTATATAACAAAAGTAAAAGACGTGACTCCAAAATGCTCTGTCTTCTCCAAAAGTTGGCGAGAGTACCTGTCTATTGTTCCCCTGAGAATACAATCGTTTTTAAAAAAATATAAGCATAAAGCTGGTGAGTTCATAAGCGTTTAGTTCTGGTGAAAGAAATGTTTCTTTGATCCTTTGAAAAGTGTTTCCCCAAGAAAATCCTATATTTTCTTATGAAAAATGTTTGATTATCCAATAGTTGTATGTTAAACAGTCCGTTTATGTAAGGTTGAGTTATCCCAGGAAAATCCTATATTTTCCTTATAAGTTGATAGTTGGTTATCTGTTCTTGTCTGAGGTGTACAAGTATCTACCATACTTGTATCGTTAGACGTAGTTTCCTTGAAAAACCTTGTTTGCTCTCTGTGAGGTGTATTAGCCTTATTACATAAATAAACTAATAAATAAGTGGTGAACTAAATCCTAAGGGTATTACTAATACCCTCTAGTAATCAAATTGGTTATTACTTTGAGGTTAGTTCACTTGTTTCATTATTACAAAAGTAAATTTCGTTATCTAGGTTGCGAGTGTCATAACCGTACTTAGACTTGATATGGCACGTAACGGGGCCAATATCATTTTATGACTTTGTCACCCGTAGACCTGACGGTCCTACTGTAGCTAGCAGCGAGGTGCGAGATAGTCAGTCCCGTATAGATCTATACACAGCAGTCACGCTCTCCCTACAAGAGATTCTGGTTACAAGTGTTAGTCCTACACTCTCGAATTCGGTGGGAGTGTTACCAAGGACGTGTCTCCAACTTTAGACTAACAATTTGCATGTAATAATACCGAAAATCCTGTTTATGATTTGTATGAATTCTTTATAAAATATCACATTTTATGACAAGATTCACAAGTTCATTGCTTTAGTTTTGAAAACTGTTTCTATGAGTTGATTTCTAAATCGTTTGGTAAAACTGTTTTCTGTATTAAAAGCATACTGAAACTATAATTATTTTAAACGAAATAATATACTTTGAGCACAAGTTTCCTTGTACTTTTGCTTGTATTCCCCCCCTTGAAAACATGAAAAACTGGGAAAAAGTACAGGGGTATGAACTCACTGTTTGACGTGGGATTCGAGTGTAAGTTGCTAGGAATTGCTGAGTGTCAAATAAAGCCTCGGGCACAAACGGATCCTATTTAGCATGTAAAAGTACATATATGCATTAGGTGAGGGCTTAACACTATTTGTTATTGAAGGAAATCATCATAGGGACCAGGAAACACTTGAAACTAAGTGTTAGAATCGCATGTGATTTGAAAATGGGGAGTTTGCGGTCGTAAAAGGAGTGTACGGTCAAGGCTTTGCGGCCCAACAGAGTTTACGGCCCAAGTGTTTGTGGTCCATGGGTTTACGGCCCATGGGTTTACGGCCGTAAACACTTGGCGAAAAGTGCGATTTTTGTTGTTTCAAGGTCCTTTCTAGCCTTCTGGAAGTGTTCTAAGCCTCGTGCCCAGTTCAAGGAAGAGTTTAAAGGTCAATAATCGCCCAAAAATGGAGTTTACGGCCATTGAAGGGTGTACGGCCGTAAACACTCAGTTCATGTGTTTCAGGTCGATTTTTAGGAAAAATCGATGGTTTCTAGTAGATAACAAGTATAGATGGTAGTTACTTACTGTTAAGAAGCTTGGAATGAGGTTTCTAGCCACCAAGAACTAGTGTGTGTTCTTGGTGTTCTTGGTGAGAGAGAAAATCTAGAAAAAGATGAGATTTAGAAGATGAGACATGGATTCATTACTAGAATAAGGATAGAAACACAATCAAAGTGAAGAATCACTTACATTCTTGAGGATCCTTGAGAAAATTCAAAGTTTGTAGAGAGAGAGAGAGAGAGAGAGAGAGAGAGAGAGAGAGAAAGTTTCTGGAGTGTGTAAAGTGAGAAATGAAGGCCACTCATCCCTTATATAGTGGCGAGTTTACGGCCAAGGGGTGATGTGGAGGGTTTACGGCCGTGAACTGGGTTTACGGTCGTAAACAGGGTTTACGGTCGTAAACAGGGTTTATGGTCGTAAATTGAGTTTGCGGCCGTAAACTCCTCTCGAAGGGTTGTTGGCCCGGATGCTATGCTTTGACTTAGAAAACGTCGTTTTTGAATCCAAAACTCGATTGAACTAACCTTATAATATTCCGTTAGACTAAAAATAATACTAACGTGAACGGAAATAAATCAATTCGGATTTATTTAAAACGTAAACTCCTTCCCAAACTACGAAATTTGACGGAATTAAATAAAAACCCAAATTTTATTAACGGAAACTGTGTAAGGATAACGGAAAAAGTTTCGGGTTGTCACAGATGTTGACTATGCTCCTCCTTACTACGAGAGTAGATAAGTATGTCATCGATGAATACAATCAAGAACTGATCCAAGTAAGGACGGCACGCCCTATTCATTAAGTCCATGAATACAACGGGCGCATTGGTTAATCCGAATGGCATCACTACAAACTCGTAGTGTCCATAACGAGTTCAGAAGGTTGTCTTCGGAACATCCTCCTCTAGCACTCGTAATTGGTGATACCCGGATCTCTGATCTATCTTTGAAAAGTAATTCGCCCATTGAAGTTGGTCGAACAAGTCGTCTATGCGAGGCAGAGGGTAACGATTATTGATGGTAAGTTTGTTCAGATCTCTGTAGTCGATGCACATACGGAACGATCCATCTTTCTTCTTGACGAACAAGACCGGTGCTCCCCAGGGTGAGAAGTTTGGTCTAATAAAGCCCTTGCTAAGCAATTCGTTAAGTTGACCGGATAGCTCCTGCATCTCAGCTGGTGCTAGACGATAGGGCGATTTGGCTACTGGGGTAGCCCCTGGAACTAAGTCGATTCTGAACTCGACTTGACGCTGCAGAGTTAATCCTGGTAGTTCTTCTGGAAAGATGTCGGGAAAATCGCGTACCATTGGGATGTTCTTTATGTCCTTTGTATCTTGGCTCACATTGACAACATGAGCAAGGAATGCGTGACATTCCTTTTGTAAGTACTTCTGGGCTTGTATGCTCGAGATAATACGAAGGTTCGTTCCCGGTTTGTCGCCATAGATAATTACGGTTTCGCTAGACGGTAGATTAAGGCGAATGGCGTTCTCGTAACACATGATGTCGGCACGATGAGAACTCAAACAATCCATGCCGATTATGACGTCGAAACCTTTAATTGAGACCGACATGAGGTCGATTGGAAATGAATGGCTATCTAGAGTTAGTGTACATCCTATGTATATGCAGCTAGTGCTCTTTGTTTTTCTGTTAGCCATTTCTACAGTAAACGGTTCTTTAAGTGCACGTGATTTTTGTTTAAGCAAGTGAGCAAATTTCTGGTTCACGAAACTCCTCTCAGCTCAACTATCAAACAGTATGCATGCATATGAGTTATCGAGGAGAAACGTACCAGTGACCACTGTAGGGTCGGCAACTACTTCCTCGTGGCCTATAGCCAAAACTCTTCCTACTCCGCCGGCATTCCCTGCCTTTGGGTAGTTTCTCTTGTAGTGGCCCACCTCGCCACATCCGTAGCCAGCCTGGCCCACACCAACGCCGAGGAGCCTTGCAGAAACGGGCAGTGTGCCCTTTCCTGTTGCAGTTGGCATACTGCATTTCCCGGCATGGTCCATTATGGTGGAATCTACATTTGTTGCACTTAGGCAAGCTTCCAGCATACTGCTTCTTCAGCGCAGTAGCAGTAGGTGTTATTGCAGCATGAACAGCTACAACCTGCTGCTTTTTGGCAGCATTCTGCGCCGCATTCTTCTTTTTGTTATCCCAGAACTTCTGCTTGTTGTCAGCGGCCTTGGAGGGTTCTGGGATTGCCAGGGTTGTTGTCGTTGTCGGGGTGCGGACTCCATGATTAATGAGCCGCTGTGCCAATCGCCTAGCATTGTCGAATGTAGTGGGGTTTGAAGCTAATACATTCCCCTGAAATAGAGGCACCAGCCCCTAGATATACCTATCAATCTTCTTTCCCTCAGTAGGGACCATTCCTGGACATAGTGCCACCAGATCGCTGAATCTGGCAGTATATGCCACTATGTTAGAGCCCTTCATGGTTAGGCTCCAAAGTTCCTGTTCAAGTTTCTGAACTTCGCCCCTCGGGCAGTACTCCTCGATCATGAGCTCCTTCAAAGCTTCCCAGCCCATAGCATTTGCCGCTATTAGAGTTAGTGACTTGACATGGCTATTACACCATGTCAGGGCTCGGTCCGCGAAGGTGCATGCATCAAATTTAACTTTGCTCCCTTCTGGACAGGAGCCGATCTCAAAGATCGACTCTGTTTTCTCAAACCATTGCGTGAGGGCAATGATTCCTCCAGTCCCATTGAGGGTCCTTGGTTTGCAGTTGGTGAAGTCCTTATACGAGCACTCTCTAGAGCGCACTGGAGCATCACCTTGAGTGGAATGAGTAGTTGTTCCACTCCAGCTAGTTCCATTAGCACTGAACCGATCTAGGGCTGCTGTAACAGCCGCATTCACCGCAGCTTGGATAGCTGCTAGATTGTATTGTGGAGAGGGTGGTGGTGGTTGTTGATTCGGAGTTATCGGAGTAGTGCATCTCGCTGATCGACGTGGAGGCATCTTTAGCTATAAGTTTAAAAAGACGAAGATATTGGTAAGAATTCAATACTAAGTACAATGAGGGTGAATCATGGACTAACTCTCCGTAGCCCAACTAAACAGATGAATGTATGATTGAAATAGACATCTAGAAATAGAAGGATGAAAGCATTTGGATAAAGATTTCCCATCAGATTAGATATCGGTCAATAATACTAGTATTAAAGATGTAACAAGTTCGGTAAAATGACCTAGGAGTAGGTCTTACATCAAACCAGAATAAGAAAATTTTGACAGCATAAAGACCTAATATACTGGAAGTTCAAGGTCTGAAGATAAACAGGAAATTACAGGGAAAAGTGCTACTTAGAGCATAGATAAGAAGGCTATTCCTTTAACCAAAAGAAAGGATGAACAGAGCATCTCCTACTGGCGACGGGCACCCCTTGGGCGAACCCTTAAATCAGCTAGCTGACGCTCCACATCAAGAAGGTGTCGCTCGTATACTCGTTGGCATGCGCGGAGCTCTATGACTTCAGCTCGAGTCACAACTAGTTCTTGTAGTAGTGTTTCATTGTCTCTCGTAGCTCTCTCGCGAGCATCTTCGAGACGACGAATGCGGGCTGTATTAACTCCCGTATTAGCATCAACCTCCATGACTCGGTTGATGGTCGACCTACCATGCTCTTCATTTCGAGCAACCCTGCGAACCAAAATAGGCAGGATTATGTCCGCTAAGCCTCCCTCGCTCAGGTTGTAGAAGCTTCGGTCTCCATTGTATGACATGGGTTGACCCTGCTCTTGATTCCATGTTCCCAAGTGTTCCGTCCACAGAGGCGTCGGGCCTTGAAAAGTCGGACGAGGGTTAGGATTTGGGATTTGAGCTACCAGGGGTAGATCATTGACTTCTGGCTCGGAGTCAGAATTCTCCGGGAAGTTCTTTGCGAAGTCATCATCCAATGGAATTACATGTTCCTCTTCTGGCTCATCATCGAGCCATCCACCATTACCTTGGTTGGGGAAGTACGGGTCGCCGTGGGGATGGAATCCAGTCATGTTATCTACGCGAGAATGGGGGTAAAAGAATTAATTAATAGACGCACTAATTAAGATAATTATAAGATGATCCTTACCAGTTACTCCAACATTTGCGTAGTGCATACCAGTCATATGTAACCAAAATAGGATAGACCTTCGAATAAGTGATCCTAACTCCAAGTCCACAACCAAACAAGGAACAAGAAGTAAAGCAAAGATCACAGATTCTAAGTGTATGATACCTTAGTCACATATAACCTTAGCGTATCCACTCAGAAACTATTAAAATACTAATAAAGATATTTTTAGTTTGCACATAAGTAATTATACTAACACAAAATACTCCTATAGTATTTTAAGTTTATGTTCTGTTCTAATGTTTTCATTGTAGTAGTCTTGGTAAGTTTTTAGACTTGCTGCAACACCACAACCATTCGTAGGAACATGCGAATCACTTCTTGGAAAGATATAGTTGATCAGGCTACATCACTCCCAGATTTGATTATATGTCGCCAGGCCTACTTGTGCTGTCCAAAAATTGCAATACTTTTGTTCTGTTCTAGTGACACTGATTTTAGTATGAATGCAGGTATGTATACTTTGGTTAAATATTTTATGATTTAAAAGTATAAACTCTTGGTCAGAGTATTTTAATCCCGATGTGTTTATAGTTTGTATATCTTTTATGGATTGATATACTCAATTCACTCTAAACAAAGCTCTGATAGCAATCTGTCACACCCCCAAACCAGAACGGCGGAAACGTTCGGGGGCGGAGGACGTCATGTACAGTATCATAACAATGCATAATAGTAAAACAAGCAACAACATCATCCATTGCATTAATAATATAATTCAATACAAGTGTGTTCTTTATAGTTTATAAGACACCAAAATATGAATCAAAATAAAAGACGAGTCTTGAACGGGCTCCGTCTTCTCAAACCCTGGTCATCGGTACCTGTCTACTGGTGACCTGAGAATACAAGTTATTTTGAAAGCGTAGATCATCATTAAAGCTGGTGAGTTCATAAGTATTTTAATGTCATTGTTTGTATAAGTTTGAATGAAATATTTGTAAATGTTTGATGTAAAAGTTTGTAAGTGTTTGTTGTATATGTTTGAATACTTCCTAGAAAATCCTATAATTTCTACTAAAGTAGTCTTCTACCAAGACCCAACTATTTTGTAAGTTTGTTCTTTTGTAAAAGTGAGTGTTTTTCCCAAGTATGACTATCATTTCCAAAATACAGTTTACATTACCGTTTATGTGAGAAGATCACAATATAAATGTAATGGGAAAATGACGATGTACAGTAGTATTGTATATAAGTAACTACAGATGTACTAACTACCTTAAACCTGTTTGTTTAATTAAGGTAAACTGTGATGATATTATCACCATACTTGATTGACTAGTAAAACAGGACGTTTGAGATGTCGAAATGGTATGACATTCGTCACCTGTAGACCTGCAGGTCCCATTGAATTGAATGGTTGTATAAGATAGAAATTTTGGATTGTCACATCATCCCCCCGTTAGAGAGAATTTCGTCCTAAATTAGAGTTTAAGCAATTAAGCAATTACAAATAACTAAGCGAAAAGATGAGAATTTCGCTCCCAAGTGAATTCAGGTCCTCGCTTGGCATTCCAGCGAACCTTCACTATCAGGATACGGCTTTGCTTCGTTTGTTTGACCTCTCTGTCCATGATCTCTACTGGTTCTTCCACGAAGTTGAGGCTCTCGTTGATCTCGATCTCGTCGAGTGGGATTACAAGAGTCTCGTCGGACAGACAGTTTTTCAAGTTCGAGACGTGGAAAGTAGAATGTATGTTACTAAGTTGGCGAGGTAGTTTGAGTTTGTAAGCTACAGGGCCAATTCTAGCGATAATCTCGAAAGGCCCTACGTATCTTGGATTTAGCTTTCCACGCTTTCCGAAGCGTATCAAGCCCTTCTAGGGTGAGAACTTCAATAGAACACGGTCGCCCACCTGGAGTTCCAAAGGTTTCCTTTTCTTGTCTGCGTAGCTTTTATGTCGCTCTCTAGAGGCTTTCAATCGTTCACGAATCTGAAAGATCTTCTCTGTCGTTTCCCGAATGATTTCCGGACCTGTGAGAGTGCTGTCAGGAACTCGTTCTTTAGCTAACTGAGTGTCGCCCACCTCAGCCCAACACAGAGGGGATCTGCACTTACAGCCATAGAGGGCTTCAAATGTAGCAGCCTTTATGCTCGTGTGATAACTATTATTGTAGGAGAACTCGACAAGGGGTAAATGAGTATCCCATGCCTTCCCAAAGTCTATCACGCAGGCTCGCAACATATCTTCCAAGGTTTGAATAGTCCTCTCACTTTGTCTGTCGGTTTACGGATGGTAGGCTGTACTCATGTCCAGCCTAGTTCCTAGGGAACTTTGTAGCGACTGACAAAACCTTGAAGTGAATCTACTATATCTATCAGAGATAATGTATATGGGAACACCATGCAGTCGTACGATCTCCCTAATGTATGTTCTAGTTAGTTTGTCCATCTTGTTTGTTTCATTGATAGGCAGGAACTGTGCAGACTTTGTTAACCTGTCTACGATCACCCAAATGGTATCGAGACCACCCGTTGTCTTAGGCAGCTTGGTTATGAAGTCCATTGTGATCCGCTCCCACTTCCATTCAGGTATCTCCGGTTGCTGAAGTAAACCTGATGGTTTCTGGTATTCGACCTTAACCTTGGCGCAAGTAAGGTATTTGCTCACGAAGGTAGCAATCTCTGCTTTCATGTTAGGCCACCAGTATAACTTTTTAAGATCCAGATACATCTTATCTGAACCTGGGTGGACGGAATATCGAGTGTTGTGTGCCTCGGTCATGACCAAGTCTCTAAAACCACCGTGCTTCGGTGTCCAGATCCGATCCATGAGATATAAGGCTCAGCCACCCTTGACTTCTATGTTTTTATCCATCCCTCTCAGGGATTCAACCGCCACATTTTCAGGTTTCAAGGCTTCAAGCTGAGCCTCCTTAATTTGTGTGGACAAGTGTGAATGGATAGTCATAGTCAATGATTTGACTTTACGACCAGAGTATTCTTTCCAACTTAGGCGTCAGCTACTACGTTGGCCTTGTCGGGATGATAACGAATTTCGCATTCGTAGTCACTGAGTAGCTCGACCCACCGTCGTTGTCTCATATTCAGCTCCTTCTGGTCGAATATATGTTGAAGGCTTTTGTGGTCTGTAAAGATAGTGCTTTTTGTACCTTACAGATAGTGTCTCCAGATCTTCAGAGCAAACACCACTCCTCCTAACTCAAGATCATGTGTGGTGTAGTTGACCTCGTGTGTCTTTAGCTGTCTTGAGGCATAGGCGATGACCTTACCTCGTTGCATCAGAACACAGCCAAGCCCTTGGTTGGATGCATCGCAATAAACCACAAAGTCTTCTTTCCCTTATGGGAGGGACAGTATTGGTACGTTGCATAAGCCTCGCTTTAGCGTTTGAAATGCCTTCTCTTGCTTCTCTTCTAATGGACACGTCATTTGACTAGGTCAGAGTTCGACAGCGGCTTTAAGAGCTACTAATGTTGGTCGGGATCTTGTAGTCATACTTGACTAATAGTTTTAGACTTATCCAAGTGGGAGAATGTTGGATTAGATGTCTAAGCCCATAACTATTATTGGTATGTACTCGACCCGAGAGTGGCATGGTCCATTTGGGTTGCACTTCACTGGAACAATTTGTATGGATAGTCTTGTGAGAATAGTATGTCTATGGTTTATTAATAATAAGTAATAATATATTAATATTAAATCATATTATTTAATTAGTATTGATCAAGAATTAATTTAGTGATCAAGAGGAACTAATTAAATATGGACTCTTATATATATATATATATATATATATATATATATATATATATATATATATAGAATGGGCGAAGTTCATTTAGGTTGGCCTAAACTTGCATGGATAGTCCATGGAGTTTTAACCCATGGATCCTATGGAAATGAAAGGTCATGGGTATTAGGGTTTACATGAATGTAACCCTAATCCTCCATACTATATAAAGAGGTCTTTGGCACATGAAATGGCACTAGTGTGTGAGTACCAAGGGTGGGCCGATTTCTTGAAGTGCTTTCTATTCTCTCAAGTCTTCCAAGGTGTTTTGGTGATTTGTGATTCCACTTGAGGCATCCACATTATTGGTGCTAGGCTCTTGAAGCGCCAAGGAATCAACCGCAAGAAAAGGTATGTCATCCCATTAAGTTTTATATTACAAGTTCCCCATGGTATGTTAGTTAGGATGAGAACCTTGGAAAAATCATATTTGCATGTATAATAGAGAAAACATAGATCCAAGGTTTCTAGGGTGGCATGTACACCATAGGAGTGTTAGAATGCTCAAAACCCTTCAATGTAAGCATTGACATCCTCTAGGAATTGGTGATTCCTTTATTCTTAAGGCTAATCAACTTTCTTGGGTTCGATTGCTTCAATTGAAACCTTGATTTTGATTAAGAAGGAGTGTTGTGGGCTTCCCCAACCTCCATACTACCGATGAGGAGTCTTGGCATATCATGCTTCATGATTGCTATAACCAATTTGGTATGAATGACAAGCCTCATATTGAATCCTAATGATAAACACACAAATGTTCATTGTGTTGAATTCCCTTGGTTAACTAATTCTCTCCAATATTTGAGCATCTCACCATCTTGCTTAATGGCAAGATTTTTAGTTATTCAAGTCTTTTAGTTTTCAAGCAATGACAACACCCCCCTCTTAGTTTAATTGTAGTTAGTTAGTTTATTTACACTAGTTATATTGGATTGCATTGGTGATTGAAGACAACCATTTCCCCGAGGATCGATACCCCTTTTTACCATTATATTACATTTTATTTGCAAACAAAGGGTGTAATTTGCTTGGTGGACTTGACATCCCACCAAGTTTTGTCACCGTTGCCGGGGAAATTGGTTATTATTATTTGATTGTTTGTGCCTATGTCTACAAGAACCGGTGAACTACTCTACAATCCGAGATTGAAAAAGAAGCAAAAAGGTTGAAAAAGTTATCCAAACAAGCAAAGCAACAACAATCCACTAACCAACATAGAAGATTAAGTTCATACTTCAAGTGATACCGACACCGAACCGAGTTCTCCACTTGTTGGTCATTCCTTTGAAGACATTCTGTTTGAAAACTACATAGCCTTGAATCACACTCCACCTCACCATCCCAACCCATACCCAAACAATCAAGATGCCAATACCCCACCTCATCAACCAAGACAACAACAACACCAAGAACCTCTCATAGATATGCCACCTTAGAATCAGCCCCCTCCTCACCCAAATCAATCTAGTTATCAACAACCACAACCACAAAACCAAAACTTCCACCAAAACAACAAGCCTCAAAACAATGCTTTTTAAGTTCAACAACAACAAGCACATCAACCAAATCAACCTAATTACCCACAAGCTCCAATATAACAACACCCAATCTACCCACAACAACCCCTACAACCAATATCCTAACTACTAACCTTATTCACCACAAATGTACAATCACCAATAATACCCATACCAGCCTTACCAACAACCTCCCAATTACATGAAACAATATCCCAATAACCCCAATCCACTCAATCCCCCTCAAGAGTTGACGCTTGGACAAATCATGGATACGGATGTTACTCACACACCTCTTGGTATTGTTTATCCCGGAAACTGCCGAGCGATTGAATTGAAGTCAAGTTTCATACATCAACTTACAAAGTTCCATGGTCTGGATAGAGAAGATCCTCAAAAGCATTTGAAGTCCTTTTATATGATTTGTGTTATCATGTTACCCGAATATGTGACATTGGATGATTTCAAGTTAACTGACTTCCCGCTCACCTTGGAAGATAAATCTAGAGAGTGGTTATACAACTTACCACCGGGATCTATTCACACATGGGAAGAGTTTCTAAAAGCCTTCAATAGCAAGTTCTATCCCACTTCCCGAATATCAAGTCAAAGGTATGACATTTTGGGGATTCGTCAAGGGGAGAATGAGACTTTTCATGATTTTTGGGATTGATTCAACAAATTGTGTACAAGTTGCACTCAACACAATATAACCGAACAATTACTTCTTCAACAATTTTATGAGGGTATGAATGAAAAAGATCGAAGGATGATTGATGCTTCAAGTGATGGTGACATATTCAACAAGACACCTCAAGAGATAAGATTACTTTTTGGTACCATTTCTCAAAATCAAAGAAACCTTGGGACTCGAAATGAAATGAATAGAAATTCCACAGAAGTGGTTGGTGAAGTTAGCAACACCAAACACATGGAATCAAAGCTCTTGGATTTGACTAATGTGTTAAGTCAAATGGTGGTAGGAAGTGGTCAACAATTGATGGCGAATGGTATTTGTGCAATGACGGGGTATTATACGGATAAGTGTCCTGCACTTGGAAGTGAACCGAAGGATGTTAATGCAATGGGAGGATATCAAGGTCAACCAAGACCCATGGGATTTCATAACTCCGATAACCCAAATTGGAGGAATCACCAACAATACCCATACCCACCAAAGCAAAACCCACTAAATGTTATGATGAGACCCTAATATCTACAATATCCATCCCAAAAACCTCCATATCCACAAACATCTCATCCCCCTCCACATTACCAACCACTTCATCAACAAGGCCAATCAAGCGGTAACCATCAAACGAGTCTTCAAGAACTGGTTACTTCTCTTGCTCAAAGCCAAACCCAATTTAAACATGAGACAAAGAACACCTTCTCCAACATTCAAGCACAAATTGGAGACTTGGCCACCGCTCTCAACAAGATGGAACAAAGGGGTAAACTTCCATCTCGAACCGAGAAGAATCCCAATGTGAGTGCAATAACCTTCAAAAGTTGGAAAACCCTTGGAGAAAGCAACCCCAAAAAGAGTTTCAAGAGAAGAATAAGATGAGGTTATTTTTGTTAAGCCTACAAAGGTTGTAGTTCCTCCAAAGTAACCGGTAGTGACAAACATTGATCAACACGAATCTTCCAACAATACTATCAAGAGTTTGGTCATACCACCACATTTTCCTTCCCGATTAGCCATTTCGAAGAAGAAAGAAGAAGAAAATGAATTCTTTGAAACTTTTCGCAAGATCCAAATCAACATTCCACTATTGAATGCTACTAAGCAAATTCCAAGTTATGCAAAGTTTCTCAAGGATTTGTGCACCAAGAAGAGTAAATTCAAGGCAAATTAAGGGATTCAAGTCAATGAAAACATTTCTGCGGTTATCCAAAAGAAGTTACCTCCCAAATGTAAGAATCCATGAATATTTGCTATCCCTTGTACCATTGGTGATTTGCATGTTGAAAGTGCCATGTTAGATCTTGGAGCCTCGATAAATGTGATGCCATATTCGGTTTTTCAATCTCTCAATGTTGGACCTTTGGAAGAAATAGGAGTAATCATTCAATTAGCGGACAAGTCAAGTGTGTCTCCAAGAGGAGTGTTGGAGGATGTGTTAGTACAAGTTAATCAAATTGTTTTTCCTGCATATTTTTATGTCATTGATCTTGAAGAGAAGACTCCTTCCAAATCATCTATGATCCTCCTTGGAATACCTTTCATGAATACCGCTCACATGATTATTGATGTCCATAATGGGAAAATCACCATGGAGTTTGATGGAGAGACCATTTACTTTAACATCTTTGAAGCAATGAGGTACCCTAGCAATATTTCTCCATTGTATCGGGTTGATGTAATTGAGCCAGTATCCCAAAAAGTGTTTGATTTGTCTCATGGGGATATTTTGAAGATGATACTCAACATGAACCTTGATTGTGAAAGTTTGAAGAAAACACTGGAAATGTTTATATTGGACTTAGAATTTGAAAAGATTGTGAAGACTTTGGAAGTAAGAAAGTCAACAAGGAAAGATGTCTCTCAAGTTGCCTTATCTCATTCTCCAAAAAAGATGCCCCATTCCATAATCCACCACCTACACATCCTCTAATATTAGAAGTGATCAAGAAGAAGATAATTAAAATGTTTAAAAGGTACAAAGACAAGAAAAAGGTGTTTCATGACAAGCACATAACCCAAAAGCACTTTGTTTCGGGTCAAAAAGTTCTTCTTTATCATTCACGTTTGAAGTTATTCCCGGGAAAATTGCGATCTTTATGACACAGACTTTTCATTCTTTTAAAAGTGTTTGATCATGGTGCAGTTGAAATCAAGAGTTTGGAAACGAATCAAATCTTCAAAGTGAATGGAAACTGTTTAAAGCCATTTTATGAAATGTTTGACACGGGAGAATTTGAGAACGTAACATTGGAAATGCCGACTTATGAAGATTGAAGGAAGAGGGACCATGTCTTGGAAAAGACGTTAAATAAATGCATTGTAAATAAATAATCTCCGCTCAAAGTTTTGATGTTTATAGGCTTGAAGTTGGTCAAAAGTAAGCATATTGAGGTTTAGGAATGATCTTGGTAAACTATGGAAGAAAACCGGAGCTTGTGATGCGAAAAATTACACAAAGTGTCAAAATCTGCAATTTGCGCGGGTACCCGCGCAAAGGTTGCACGACGCATCCCCACCCGCGCAAATCCGAGCTAAAATTTTTTCCAACAGGAGGTACATTCTGTTGTGCGCGCGCGGCTGGATCCCTACCCGTGCAGACGTTTGTGCGGCCGACTGCCACCCGCGTAACGGTCTGCAAGACTATCCCCTCACCCGCACAGAGATCTGCAAGGGTACTCGCACAAATATGCCACTTCATAAGAAAATTATGAGTCATTGCATGTGCTTCCATTACACGACCAAGATTTCACCTGTGTGTATTTAGGCGGCCAAGAACTCCACCCACACATCATTTTACGACACATGTGTTGCTTCCATACCGTGCTCGCGTGCCTCCACCACCTTGATTTCGATATGATCTTTCCTTACTCTTATCCTAAGCATTAAGGACAATGCTTCATTTTAAGCTTGGGGTGAGGTATTCTTATATTTTATTTTTTTTATTGCATTTAGATTGTATATAGTTGCATTTAGAGTAAGTCATTTAGGTCATTCATAAAATTTCATATAAAAAAAATTAAAATTTGCATATTTTGTTTCTTTCTTTTCTAATTTTCATACTTTTTAGTTGCATTCTAGTTGAAGTTCATGCATTTTTGTTCTCTCTTTCTTCTCATCCCTACAGGTACCATAGCGCCGAGTCATATGTATTGAATCATATATTGGTCCTGGGTCTTGATATGGAATTCCTTGTATTGGACAAATGGGACACGCTTTGAGCCTCACATACCACTTTGAGACTGCTTGTGTGGGGGTCAGATGCAGGTAGCTTGATTGGGTCTAGGTTCGGAGGGAAGTGGTTGGTCAAACCGATGTGTACGACCAAAGATTAGCCCGGTAAGGTATTTTGAAGATATTGAAGACTCACATCTTGGTTTCGGGGGGGATACCCCTTAGTACTCCCGAGGCTCGTCCGACCCTTACTTAGTTAGATTCTCATCACCTTTTTAAGATAGGTCATCATTTTTCTAGGGGTCTAGAGTAGATAGTTAGATAGATTTTGTTTATCACACCTTGCATTGACGTGCTTGATGAACTTTGAAGTGGGTCCCCAAATTCACATATTTTTGGACCAAGTTTTTTCGGTAACACCCATTTTCGAGTCATTTCCCACCCTTTTTAGTAGATCTTGACACATTGTCAATGATCATTAGGTGTTCATGTTAGCCTCTATCTATTACTCCATTTTCACTATTGGAGTCTTATGTTATATGGTGAAATTCTTTAGACCTTCCATGAATAAAACACAAAAAAATGAAGAAATTGGAAAAGCGAAGACAATAAGAGACGATAAAAGAAGATTCAAGAAAAGCAACAAAAACAAAGAAGAAAAAAAATGAAGAAAAAGAGCAACACAAAAAGAAGAACAATAATCCAAATTCAAGACTTCTCTCAAAATAAAAAAAATAAAAAAAAAATAGAGAAATGAGAAGACAGAAGATCAAACAACAAGGATACGAAACACCAAATAATAGAAGCTCGAGATTGAAGATTTAAGTTGTTAGTGTTGGGTCAAAAATATGGTTTATACTTTGCTTTTCTAGGCAGTTATATTTTTTCAGTCTAGTTTACGCCTGTATGGGTGTTTACGGCCGTGAACGTGTTTACGGCCGTGAACCCATTTGTGGTTGTTTGTCCCATATAAATAGATGTTAGGTGGGTAAGGAGATTACGGTCGTGAGGAGCTTAAGTGTGTGTATTCTAAGGTGTTCTACAGAGAGAAAGGAGAGAAGGTGCAAGTGTATATGAATCTTGTGTATTGTTCATCATTCAAATCTTGAATACATCATGGATTCATATTATTATTCTTCTTATTCTCTTCTATTTTGATCTGCCATCATCCGTTTGATTGGGATTCCACACCATCACACGGATCTGATTGATACATAAGCAGATTGGGGACTTACAAGTGGTATCAGAGCATGGATTGTATCAATCAATTTTGCCAGATCTGGAGCGTATTTTATCTTATTTTTGAAGGATTTTTGCGTTTTTGGATAGATATTTGAAAAATAGGGGGGTTGTTCTTTGTGTTTTTGATAAAAACGAGTTTTTGATCTAGTTTTGGAGCAAAAAGGGGTGAAAAACGTTGTTTTTTACGACATTTGAAGCAGTGTTTACGGACATTGAAGGGTTTACGGCCGTAAAACCATTTACGGCCGTAATCAGTTTGCGGCTAGGGTTTCTCGGAGTTCACGACCCACTCGTTTGCGGCCCGGAGTTCACGGCCCAATTGCTGGTTCAGAGCCTCTTTCTCATTCAACGCTCATTAAAAAAAGGGAAAGGAAGGATTTTTAGAGTCGCCAAGATTCGAGCTCGCAAACTCTCGCATCAACAACCAGCGCCCCTTCCAACTCATCTAGCTTGGTAGATGTTATTCACCTTCCGAATTTAATTCAAAAGGACTCCATTTCGATCCTATTTTCGCAATATTGTCATTTTCAGCCCAAAAATCAATTTCTTTTAATTTTAAAATCCATTTTTCATCCAAAAATTTTAGTTTTTAATTTTTGACTTTAAAGCTTGACCTTTGACTTTAAACTTGTCTTTCTTGTTTGACTTTCAAATTTTCAAATTTAGCTTTTCGGTTTGACTTTTAAGTTTGACTTTTCATGTTTCACTTTTAAGTTTGACTTTTTAAATTTGACTTTTAAGGTTTGCTTTTGAGTTTTAAGTCAAAGGGCATATTTTTAAACAATGAGTTCCTCAAACATTCTGGTCAATGAAATTTCGTGCTCTCAAACTTGCATTAAAACTGTTAAATATTCATGAACACATCGATTTTTTAAAAAGAGAAAATAAGGAACTTAAATATGAGGGGTATCAACTTAGGAAAGGCCTGAAACCATTAAAAGAACAATTAGAGGCCAATACTAATGACTTTAAGAAATTACAGTCAGAGTATAGTGACAAATGCGTTCATTATAGATATCTTAAGAAAGATTTTGATGCTGTGACTGCTGAACTTAATGCATTAAAAGAAAAATATAATGATGCTGAATTCAACTTTAAGAAATTTGATGTATCAAGTGAGGTAGTTGCATCGATGATTGAAAAACAATTAACCTTCAAAGATAATCAAACTAAGGGGTTAGGGTATCACAGTGTACCACCTCCCTTCAATGACAACTATAACCCACTCCTTGAGACAAACGAGGAAGAAATTCCTACTAAGTTTGGCCAAACCCTTGTTCCAGTTTCAGTTAAGACTGAACCATCTGGACCAACTAAGGGTGTTGAGGTGAAGAATACTGATGGTTCTACTTCCTGTGCATGTAAAGTAGCGGAAGATGAGAACAAGGAGAACACTATTGAACAAACCAATGTCTCCTTGACTCTGAATCTGTTGCTTCAAACTCAGTTGCTACTAATCAACCTGTTGTTGGTAAATACAGGCCACCAATTCAAGCTAAACAGAGTGCATGTTGCAAGTGTGCATGTGGGAACAACCAGAAGCGAGGCAAGGGTACGCCAACAGGGGCAGGAAGAAACAACTTCCCAGTGAAGAAAAAGACTTGCTTTCACTGTGGAACACCTGGACACATTGCCATAATTTGTCCTAATTGTGCATACGTTCCCTACTACGCACAAGGATGGCAGAACGCGCCAAGAGGGAGATACTCCAAAAGAAACCCCTTGAGGCCACGTTCAAGTAATGGCGACTGGAATGCCAAGAAGGGCAAGAGTTCAACTCCCAAGGCAAAGAAATCAACTCCAAACAACAAGAAGGGAATGCCGGCCAAAAAGTACAATTCAAGAGATGCTTCAACGAAACCAAGACTAGCTAGTTTAAAGTCATCTCAACGGCCGACATCAAGCTCAAAAGCATGTATCGAGGCACCCATCCGCTCGAAAAAGAAATGGGTTAAACCCAACTACAGATGGGTACCAAAGGTTCAATCTCCCAAATCTTCTAATGATTCTAATATTTCTGCATCTTCTATTTGTGATAAGCAGGATTTGTCATGGGAGAAAGTACCTTGCAAGGATGAAAAAGGTCGACCTAGTTTCAAAATGGACTGGTTTCTAAAGACCAACTGATCCCGCTCTATGTCAGAGCAGCTATGGAGGCATATCATCAGACTTCGATTTGTTGGTAGTGGCTGTTCCAGGTACATGATAGGGGACATCTCTCAACTGTACAACATTGAGAGTATGTGTACTTTTGCGGGAAGGCAAGAAAGGACAGGATCACACATGGGGTTTGTGCGTAACGATGTGAAGAATTTTCGGATCTGTATTCTCAGACCTTCTGGATGCAAATTCAATCGGTGACTTATGGTTTGAGTTTTCTTCTCGATACTCTTGAGTTTATCTTACACTTATTCGTTTTGAAGACAATATTTTATTTCTTATAGTTTTTTGTTAGTAGATATTATTGGGAAGTGATATCAAGTGAGTGATAACGGGCAGTCTAAACAAGTGTAAGGTACTGAGTCTGAATTGTCTAGACTCTGTGCTCAATGTGCTGGTAGGCACGAAGGATTTAGATATAATTGTTTGGACTGACCATACAACGCTCGGGTAGATTGAGAAGTGAGATAAACACGGGAACCCACGGTATACACTAAATTAATATGCATCTAGAACTGTGGCTTAACTTTTCCTTGATGTACGGACTTATGTCCTTAATTCTGGTTCTGATAGGGCGACTGGGGGGTTCTGATAAAGTAGGTATGTAGGAAATTATTTTATTGCTTTCTGTCTGTCAGTCATATGTTGCTTCCTCTGCGTGATTGGAAGAGATCCGACCTGAATTGCAACATATGCAACTCTAATTCTACGCACCTCCTTATCTATGAAATTCTTTCTATCTGTTAGCCAGATGTTGTCCCCTCTACGTGACTAATAATCCGACCTGGTACACAACATATGCACCATTCTACTTCTCAATCCCTCTGAATCTGGTCAGTAATATGTTTCACCCTCTGCGTGATTGGAAGATCCGACCTGGGTGTACAGCATATGCATTCTAAATCTGTCTTCTCCCATAATAATTGTCTGCTCACCTAAAGTAAGGAGTATCTCGGAACCTCTTGATTATTGGGGTATATCAGGAAGCAGGAAACATGTTCTAGTACATCTAAAATCAAACAATTAATAGGTTTTTTGTAGATCTCACTGCTTAATTTAAGTGGACAACAATACCCGTGGTCGTCGTCAGCTAAATGGTATATTTGGAAAAGTTTGTCGATATCCTTCGTGCTTAAGTGGACCTCAATACCAGCAATTGACTAGATTTATTCATGAAGGTGAAGGAACTGATAAACAAAATTAAGACTGTCTCACAACTTTGATCCCAAGTATTTTTGCTTTTGTTAAATTTGTTCATAGTTTTCCTCTATGCACAAATTTAGGGGGAAAATTAAAAAAAATTGCAAAAATAAACAAAAATCAGAAAATTCAAAAATCAAACAAAAATCAGAAAATTAAAAATCCAAAAATAGTGTTATTTCTGTTTTATTTCTTGTTCAAGAAAATCAAAAATCCAAATATATTTTTGTTTCTGTTTTTTTTATAGAAAATATGAAAAATTGAAAAATATTGTGTGCTAAGTTTTCTTTTAGTTTTGTTTTGTCTTAAAAGTGAATTCAGATGTAGATGAAACTCATGGAGTCTGTGTCAAAAATTTATGAGCCAAGGCTTCGTCCGTGATCGTCGAAGAATTCTCATTTGAAGGAGCAAGAAATGAAGACTATTCTTTCAACATTCAATCCTTCAACCCCAGAAGCAAGGTGAAGTTGTACTTGAAGATTATGTGACAGATTGCATCGAAGCCTCCTCAATCAATTTTCTGCTATATATGAACCTGTTGAAGTGATCCAGAATATTATTTCTCTCTGATATTCTCTCTGAAGATTCTCAAGCTGTGTGACAACCCGAAATTTCTATTCTATACAACCATTCAATTCAATAGAAGTCAGAACAGTTTCTGCTAACTTTCAAGCTTTTTCGAATAAGTTTCAGTGTTTTAAAGTTAGTACTTCAGGAGATAACAGGAGAGAGGATGCCCTAGGGTTTATTGTGCAACAATAATATCCCAAAACTCCAAGAGTTTGGAGTTTACGGCCTAAACAAAGGTGTTTACGGCCGTAAACCCTAAAAGGGGGTGTAAATATGACACTTAGTCATTATTTACCACTTTTCACATTTTCAAGATCCAAAACCCATTTCTCTCTCAAGAATCATCCGACTTTTCTTCAAGATCTTCAACTTTGTAAGTGTTTCTATCCCTAAAAAGTTGATATCTTACTTAATCTAGTGATCTTACATGATTCCATCCGTGAAATCATTCCAAAAGTGTAGATCTTCAAGTTTCACCAAGAACGCACACTAGTGTTCTAGGACTTTTAGCACCTTTTCAAGCTTCTACCTAGTAAGTACTTCTATCCTAGTGTATTATAAGACTTGTTACACTTCTAATCATCAAGAAAACACCCAAGAATCAAAGGATCAAAGGTGTTTACGGTCCAAGAACACCTTGGACCGTAAACCCTAAAAAGGGTGCCAAAGTCTGCCCTAGTCCGTTACCAAGCCTTGGAAACTAGCCTAGACCCTTCCTTGATGTGCTTAGTACTTGAAAAAATCAAAAGACCATAAACCATTTGGGTTTACGGCCGTAAACCCAAAGACAAATGGTCCAAGGACCGTAAACTCCACAAAGGAGTGAAATGGTGCCCTAAACACTTCCTAAGGCTTAAACATGAAGTAGGAATGCTTCTTATGACATTTAAGGCTTCAAAACTCAAGGGGTGATGGTCACAAAACCGTAAACTCCAAAGGAGTTTACCCTTGACCCTAAACTCAATTACAAGGTCCTACCACCCTTAGATGCAATCCTTAGCACTTATAAGCACTTAAATCAAGTGTTTTACATGTCTTAGGATGTCTTAACTTGGTTAATTAGTTGTTTAACTACTAATTGGATACATATATGTGTTATTATATGTTAACTAGGATCATTGTGTGTGTACAAGTCTTCACTTGACACTTAGCATCCTATACAATCCGTTCATCCAAACCACTCACTACAGGTGAGTTCATACCCCTTAATTAACCTTTTAAATGTTTTAAATGCTTTTATGGGGGGGGGGGGCGAATACAAGTTTAACATTTATAGTTATTATATCAATCACATGTGATTAATAACTACCAAACAAGTGGATTTCTTACTTTTCAAACTGTGTTACCAAACTGTTTTACTTCAAACTGTTTTACAAACTCTTTTTCATATCAAATGCTTTTGTCAAACCCTTTTACATGTCAAATATTGTTACTTAAACTCTTTTAAACTTATATTCTGTTAAAAGTGTATCTATATAGATATAGTTATATAAGTAGGATTGAAAGGACTTAGGACTGATAGCCCACCTTACTTCCTGTTCCTTGTTTGGTTGTGGACTTAGGGTATCAGGGTTATTTGTCCGAAGGTCGTTTGAATCCTAGTTATATATTATGTATATGTATATAGATATAAAAGGTTATTTGTTTCCAGTTCAATACCTTTGGGTAGCAAGAGCATACAAACAACATTACTAGTAAACTATAATAGGTATAGTTTAGGAAGTTACAAATCTATTACTAGACCAATGAAACATACAATGAGTCAGTTCATACATGTGTCATAACTTATAGTGATGAGAAACAAACATAACTTATAGTGATGAGAAACAAACATAACTTATAGTGATGAGAAACAAACATAACTTATAGTGATGAGAAACAAACATAATACATAGTGAAGAGAAACAAACAATACCATACAGAGAGAACATACATACAGGCTAGACAGAGGAAGAACACACAATACAGCTAGCACATAAATTACATATACATTATTACAGTTATGTCAGCCACGTAACGGGGCATGGCACCACCTGCCATGACCGTTTTGTATCCAAAATCTCCTTAATTGGGGAGCGTATGCGTTTGTGTATAGATCTATACTGGATTGACTATCCTACACCTTGATGCTCGCTACAGTGGGACTTGCAAGTCTACGGGTGCCAAACGTCATTTCTTACGAAGTCTTACATCGTCGTTTTACTAGAGTCGGTAGCAGGATACAGGGCGATCACATGGTACCTTAAATAACAATTGATTTAAGGTAGTTAGTACATCAGTAGTTATTTAATTCAACACTACAGTACTATTTCATTTTCCCATTACATTCACTTTGTGAACATTCACACAATGAACAGTAATGTAAAAACTATATTTTTGGTTAATGATAGTCAGATTTGGGAAAATACATACTCTTACAAGAGACACACACAGACACTAGATGCCTTGGTAGAAGGCTACTTTTAGTAGGAAACATAGGGTTTTCTAGGAGAATTCAAACTTTTACAAACTTATACAAACATCTTACAAACATCTTACAAACATCTTACAAATGCTTTCATACAAATACAGACACTAATATACTTATGATCTCACCAGCTTTAAAGCTGATAAACTCTTTCAAAATAACTTGTATTCTCAGGTCACCAGTAGACAGGTACCGGTGCCAGGTTTTGAGAAGATGGAGCTCGTTCAAGACTCATCTTTTATTTTGAAACATATTTTTGGTGTCTATTTAACTTTACAGAACACACTTGTATGAAATTATATTATTAATGCAATGGATGATGTTGTTAATTGTTTACTATTTTGCATTATTGTGATACTGTACATGACGTCCTCCACCCCTGAACGTTTCTGCCGTTCCGGTTTTAGGGTGTGACAGATTGGTATCAGAACATTGTTTATAGTGAATCGAGTATATCAACCCATAAAAGATATACGAACTATAAACACAGCGGGATTAAAATACTCTAATAAAGAGTTTATACTTTTAAATAACAAAATATTTAACCAAGTATACATACCTGCATTCATACTAAAATCAGTGTCACTAGGACAGAACAAAAGTATTACGATTGTTGGGCAGCACAAGTAGACTTAGAGACATATGGTCAACCCTGGGAAGATGTAGCCTGATCAACTACATTATCCAAGGAGTGATTAGCATATGCCTAAGTGTGGTTGTGAGGTTGCAACAAGTCTAAAAACTTACCAACACTACTACAATGAGAACAGTAGAACAGAACATAAACTTAAAATACTATAGGAGTATTTTGTGTTACTTTAATTACTTATCTGAGAACTAAAGGCCTTTATTAGTATATCAATAGTTGCTGAGTGGATACGCTAAGGTTATATGTATCTAGGATATCATAGACTTAGAATCTGTGATCTTTGCTTTACTTCCTGTTCCTTGTTTGGTTGTGGACTTAGAGTTAGGGTCACTTATTCGAAGGTCTATCCTGTCTTGGTTACATATGATTGGTATGCATTATGCAAATATTGAAGTAACTGATAAAGATCATCTTATAATTATCTAATTAGTACGTCTATTTAGTTATTTCTTTATCCCTTTTCTCGCGTAGATATCATGGCTGGATTCCATATCCCCGAAGACCCGTACTACCCCAACCACGACAATGCAGGATGGCTGGGAGAAGAGCCAGAAGCTGATCACCCAATCCCGTTGGATGATCACGAAGCTGAAGGCTTTTCTGATGGTTCTGACTCGGAGCCGGAAGTCAACAACCAACCCCCAGCTGCTCAAGACCTAAACCCAAACCATCGTCCAACATTTCAAGGACCCAGACCTCTGTGGGCCACAAACTTGAATAGATGGAGTCAGGAACAGGGTCAACCCATTCCCTACAATGGAGACAGAAGCTTCTACAACCTCACTGAGGGAGGTTCAGCTGATAGAGTCCTGCCCATCATGGTTCGTAGGATTGCTTGGAACACCGAGCAAGGTCGAGCGACTATCGACCGAGTCATGGAGATTGACGCCAACTCTGGCGTTAACACAGTCCGCATTCGCCAACTAGAGTCTGCTCATGAAAGGACTCAGGTCCGCAATGTAGTTCTGCAAAGGGAACTTGCTGAGACCCAAGCTGATGTCAGGGAACTTCGAGCTCAGCAAGCAAGATCTGATAGGCGCGTGAGGGATATAGAACGTCTTCTGTCCGAGTCAAGAACTCACTCTAGTAGTTCTCGTCGCCGTTAGAGTCTCATCGACTTCTCTTTTGGATATAACCTAGTTAGTGTAAAAACTCTTGTCTAATTTCCTATCTTTGTAAATCTTAGACCCGTTAGGTCTTGATTAGGTAGTTGTCTGTAAAAATTTTCCCTTCTTGGTTGATGTAAGGACTACTTCTAGGTCATTTTTCCCGAACTCATTACATCTGTAATTCCAGTATTGTTGACAGATATCTAATCTCATGGAAATTATTATCCAAACGCTATCATCTGTTAGTTCTAGACCTACATTTAATCGTGCTATTCAATTGTGCTGTTGGGCTATGGAGAGTTAGTCCATGAGTCATTTTCATCAATTGTCCTATTAAATTCTTATCAATATCTTCGTCTTTGTAAACTTATAGTTGAAAGATGCCTCCACGTCGATCAGCAAGACGCGATCCTCCAGCACCAACACCACCTGCTCCTCAATTCGATACGGCAGCTCTAAATGCTGCTGTATCTGCGGCTGTGGCTACAGCCATGGCACAATATCATTCTTCTGGTTCCACTGGAGGAGGAACCCCTGTCCTATCTACTCATGGTGAAATCCCTGTGCGCTTGAAAGAGTGCTCCTACAAGGACTTCACTAACTGCAAGCCATTCTCCTTTAAAGGGACAGGCGAAGTCATTGCCCTCTCGCAATGGTTCGAGAAGACCGAATCGGTTTTCGAAATCTGCTCCTGTCCAGAAGGGAGTAAGGTCAAGTTTGCTGCTTGCACCTTTGAGTCAAAAGACCTAACATGGTGGAATAGCCATGTCAAGTCACTATCCCTAATAGTGGCAAATTCTATGGGCTGGGAAGCTCTGAGAGAGCTAATGGTTGAAGAGTACTGCCCGAGGGGTGAAATCCAAAAACTGGAGGAAGATCTGTGGAGCCTAACCATGAAGGGCTCCAACATAGTCTCCTACACCGCCAGGTTCTGCGAACTGGTGGCCCTCTGTCCCAACATGGTTCACACAGAGGGAAAGAACATCGAAAGGTACATGTGGGGGCTGATGCCTCTATTCCAGGGCAATGTTTTGGCTTCAAACCCCACTACATTTGATAGTGCCAAGCGATTGGCACAGCGGCTCATAGACCATGGCGTTCGTACCCCGGCCGCAACAACGACCCTGGCCATCTCAGAACCCGCCAAAACCGCTTATTCCAAGCGGAAGTTCTGGGATGACAAAAAGAAGAAGAAGGCTGCCAAAAAGCAGCAGGTCGTGGCAGTTCATGCTGCTATAGCACCTACCGCTGCTGCTCCGGTAAAGCAGTACGCTGGAAGTTTGCCTAAGTGCAACAAATGCAACTTCCACCACGTCGGTGCCTGCCGGGAAATGCAGTGTATGAACTGCAACAGGAAGGGGCACACAGCCCGTTTCTGTAAAGCTCCGGCGAGGCCAATCAACCAAGTCCCCGGCACAGGAGTGGGCCAAGCTTGCTACGGTTGTGGCGAGGTAGGCCACTACAAAAGAAACTGCCCGAAGGCAGGGAATGCCGGTGGGGTGGCAAGAGTTCTGGCCATAGTCCACGAGGAAGCAGTTGCCGACCCCACAGTGGTCACTAGTACCTTTCTCCTCGATAACTCTTAAGCATGCACTCTGTTTGATAGTGGAGCGGAGAGGAGTTTCGTGAACCAAAACTTTGCTCATTTACTTAAGCAAAAATCACGAGCACTTAAAGAACCGTTCACTGTACAAACGACTAATGGAAAGACAGAGAGCACTAGCAGTATATACATAGGGTGTACCCTAACTTTAGATAGCCATTCATTTTCGATCGATCTCATGCCGGTCTCAATTAAAATATTCGACGTCATTATCGGCATGGATTGGTTGAGTCTTCATAGTGCCGACATCATGTGTTACGAAAAGGTTGTACGCCTTAATCTGCCGTCTGGCGAAACCCTAGTAGTTTATGGCGACAAACCCGGCATGAACCTTCGTATCATCTCGAGCATTCAAGCTCAAAAATTCTTACGAAAGGAATGTCACGCATTCCTTGCTCATGTGGTCGATGTGAGCCAAGAAACGAAAGACATTCAGAACATTCCAGTAGTACGCGACTTTCCCAACATCTTTCCAGAAGAACTCCCAGGATTACCTCCGCAACGTCAAGTTGAGTTCCGAATCGACTTAATTCCAGGGGCTACCCCCGTAGCCAAATTGCCCTATCGTCTAGCACCTGCAGAGATGCAAGAACTGTCCTGTCAACTTAATGAACTGCTCAGCAAGGGCTTTATAAGACCAAGCTTCTCACCCTGGGGAGCTCCAGTCTTCTTCGTCAAGAAGAAAGACGTATCGTTTCGTATGTGCATCGACTACAGGGAGCTCAAAAAACTGACCGTCAAAAATCGTTATCCTTTGCCTCCTATCGACGATTTATTTGACCAACTTCAAGGGGCGAACTTCTTTTCAAAAATCGACTTAAGATCCGGATATCACCAACTACGAGTGCTAGGGGAGGATGTTCCGAAGACAGCCTTCCGAACTCGTTATGGGCACTACGAATTCGTAGTGATGCCGTTCGGATTAACAAACGCGACTGCTGTATTCATGGACTTAATGAATAGGGTGTGTCGTTCTTACTTGGATTAGTTCGTCATCGTCTTCATCGATGACATACTTATCTACTCTCGTAGTAAGGAGGAACATAGTCAACATCTGCGACAGGTCTTAGAAACACTTCGTTCGGAGAACCTCTATGTGAAGTTCTCGAAATGCGAATTTTGGATCCGACGAGTCGAATTCTTAGGGCATGTGGTTAGCGAAGAGAAAATACACGTGGACCCTTCCAAAATTAAATCCATTGAGAGCTGGTCAGCATCGAAGACGCCTACAGAAATTCGTCAATTTCTAGGCCTCGCTGGCTACTATCGCAGGTTCATTCAGAACTTCTCCCGCATTCTGAAACCTCTTACAACACTGACCCAGAAGGGCGTGGCCTTTGACTGGGAAGAGAAGCAGGAGAGAGCGTTCCAAACGCTCAAAAGAGCCTTGTGCACCGCACCAATACTATCCCTCCCCGAAGGGATAGAAGACTTCGTTGTCTATTGCGATGCGTCAAATCAAGGGCTCGGATGTGTTCTGATGCAGCGAGGTAAGGTCATCGCCTATGCCTCGAGACAGCTGAAGACACACGAGGTCAACTACACTACCCACGATCTTGAACTAGGAGCAGTTATGTTTGCTCTGAAGATCTGGAGACACTACCTGTACGACACAAAGGGCACTATCTTTACAGACCACAAAAGCCTACAACATATATTCGACCAGAAAGAGCTCAACATGAGACAACGATGGTGGCTCGAGCTACTCAGTGATTACGAATGTGAAATTCGTTATCATCCGGGTAAAGCCAATGTAGTAGCTGACGCCCTAAGTCGGAAAGAATATTCTGGTTGTAGAGTCAAATCATTGACTATGACTATCCATTCGCACTTGTCCACAAAAATTAGGGAGGCTCAGCTCGACGCTTTGAAACCTGAAAATGTGGCGGGTGAATCCCTGAGAGGGATGGATAAGAACTTGGAGGTTAAGGGTGGCGGAGCTTATTTTCTCATGGATCGGATCTGGACCCCGAAACGCGGTGGTTTCAAAGACTTGGTCATGAACGAGGCGCACAACACTCGTTATTCCGTCCACCGGGTTCAAATAAGATGTATTTGGATCTTAAAAAGTTATACTGGTGGCCTAACATGAAAGCAGAGATTGCTACCTTCGTGAGTAAATGCCTTACTTGCGCCAAGGTCAAGGTCGAATACCAGAAACCCTCAGGTCTTCTACAACAACCGGAGATACCGGAATGGAAGTGGGATCGGATCACTATGGATTTCATAACCAAGTTGCCCAAGACAACGGGTGGACTTGATACCATATGGGTCATCGTCGATAGATTGACCAAGTCCGCACACTTCCTGCCTATCAGGGAAACAGACAAGATGGAGAAGCTTACGAGAACTTACATTAGGGAGATTGTATGACTGCATAGTGTTCCCATATCAATTATCTCGGACAGAGATACTAGGTTCACTTCGAGATTCTGGCAGTCGCTACAAAGTTCCTTAGGAACTAGGTTGGACATGAGTACAGCCTACCATCCACAGACCGACGGGCAAAGTGAGAGGATTATCCAAACCTTCGAAGATATGTTGCGAGCCTGTGTGATTGACTTTGGGAAAGCATGGGATACTCATTTACCCCTTGTCGAATTTTCCTACAACAACAGTTATCACACGAGCATAAAGGCTGCTCCATTCGAGGCCCTCTATGGCCGAAAGTGCAGATCCCCTCTATGCTGGGCTGAGGTGGGTGATACCCAGTTAGCTAAAGGACGAGTTCCTGACAGCACTCTCACGGGTCCGGAGATCATTCGGGAAACGACAGAGAAGATCGTTCAGATTCGTGAACGATTGAAAGCCTCTACAGACCGACAGAAAAGCTACGCTGATAAACGGAGGAAACCGTTGGAATGCCCTATTGAAGGTCTCACCCTGGAAGGGCTTGATACGCTTCGGAAAGCGTGGAAAGCTAAATCCAAGGTACATAGGGCCTTTCGAGATTCTCGCAAGAATCGGCCCTGTAGCTTACAAACTTAATTTACCACGCGAACTCAGTAATGTACATTCTACTTTCCACGTCTCAAACTTGAAAAGGTATCTGTCCGACGAGACTCTTGTAATCCCACTCGACGAGATCGAGATCAACGAGAGCATCAACTTCGTGGAAGAACCTATAGAGATCATGGACCGGGAGGTCAAGCAAACGAAACAAAGCCGTATCCCGATAGTGAAGGTTCGCTGGAACGCCAAGCGAGGGCCTGAATTCACATGGGAGAGAGAGGATCAGATGAAATTGAAATATCCTCGTCTTTTTATTTAGTTATTTGCAACTACTTATTTTCTTAGAATCTAATTTCGGGACGAAATTCCTTCTAACGGGGGGATGATGTGACAACCCGAAATTTCTATTCTATACAACCATTCAAATCAATAGTAGTCAGAATATTTTCTGCTAACTTTCAAGCTTTTTGGAATAAGTTTGAGTGTTTTAAAGTTAGTACTTCAGGAGATAATAGGAGAGAGGATGCCCTAGGGTTTATTGTGCAACAATAATATCCCAAAACTCCAAGAGTTTGGAGTTTACGGCCTAAACAAAGGTGTTTACGGCCGTAAACCCTAAAAGGAGGTATAAATATGACACTTAGTCATTATTTACCACTTTTCACATTTTCAAGATCCAAAACCCATTTCTCTCTCAAGTATCATCCGACTTTTCTTCAAGATCTTCAACTTTGTAAGTGTTTCTATCCCTAAAAAGTTGATATCTTACTTAATCTAGTGATCTTACATGATTCCATCCGTGAAATCATTCCAAAAGTGTAGATCTTCAAGTTTCACCAAGAACACCAAGAACACACACTAGTGTTCTTGGACTTTTAGCACCTTTTCAAGCTTCTACCTAGTAAGTACTTCTATCCTAGTGTATTATAAGACTTGTTACACTTCTAATCATCAAGAAAACACCCAAGAATCAAAGGATCAAAGGTGTTTACGGTCCAAGAACATCTTGGACCGTAAACCCTAAAAAGGGTGCCAAAGTGTGCCCTAGTCCCTTACCAAGCCTTGGAAACTAGCCTAGACCCTTCCTTAATGTGCTTAGTACTTGAAAACATCAAAAGACCATAACCATTTGGGTTTACGGCCGTAAACCAAAGACAAATGGTCCAAGGACCGTAAACTCCACAAAGGAGTGAAATGGTGCCCTAAACACTTCCTAAGCTTAAACATGAAGTAGGAATGCTTCTTATGACCTTTAAGGCTTCAAAACTCAAGGGGTGATGGTCACAAAACCGTAAACTCCAAAGGAGTTTACCCTTGAACCCTAAACTCAATTACAAGGTCCTACCACCCTTAGATGCAATCCTTAGCACTTATAAGCACTTAAATCAAGTGTTTTACATGTCTTAGGATGTCTTAACTTGGTTAATTAGTTGTTTAATTACTAATTGGATACATATATGTGTTATTATATGTTAACTAGGATCATTGTGTGTGTACAAGTCTTCACTTGACACTTAGCATCCTATACAGCACGTTCATCCAAACCACTCACTACAGGTGAGTTCATACCCCTTAATTAACCTTTTAAATGTTTTAAATGCTTTTATGGGGGGGGGGGAATACAAGTTGAACAATTATAGTTATTATATCAATCACAGTTGATTAATAACTACCAAACAAGTGGATTTCTTACTTTTCAAACTGTGTTACCAAACTGTTTTACTTCAAACTGTTTTACAAACTCTTTTTCATATCAAATGCTTTTGTCAAACCCTTTTACATGTCAAATATTGTTACTTAAACTCTTTTAAACTTATATTCTATTAAAAGTGTATCTATATAGATATAGTTATATAAGTAGGATTGAAAGGACTTAGGACTGATAGCTCACCTTACTTCCTGTTCCTTGTTTGGTTGTGGACTTAGGGTATCAGGGTTATTTGTCCAAAGGTCGTTTGAATCCTAGTTATATATTATGTATATGTATATAGATATAAAAGGTTATTTCTTTCCAGTTCAATACCTTTGGGTAGCAAGGGTATACAAACATGTTCATACATACAAACAACATTACTAGTAAACTATAATAGGTATAGTTTAGGAAGTTACAAATCTATTACTAGACCAATGAAACATACAATGAGTCAATTCATACATGTGTCATAACTTATAGTGATGAGAAACAAACATAACTTATAGTGATGAGAAACAAACATAACTTATAGTGATGAGAAACAAACATAACTTATAGTGATGAGAGACAAAATAATACATAGTGAAGAGAAACAAACAATACCATACAGAGAGAACATACATACAGGCTAGACAGAGGAAGAACACACAATACAGCTAGCACATACATTACATATACAATATTACAGTTATGTGAGCCAGGTAATGGGGCATGGCACCACCTGCCATGACCGTTTTGTATCCAAAATCTCCTTAATTGGGGAGCGTATGAGTTTGTATATAGATCTATACTGGATTGACTATCCTACACCTTGCTGCTCGCTACAGTGGGACTTGCAAGTCTACGGGTGTCAAACGTCATTTCTTAAGAAGTCTTACATCGTCGTTTTACTAGATTCGGTAGCAGGATACAGGCCGATCACATGGTACCTTAAATAACAATTGATTTAAGGTAGTTAGTACAACAGTAGTTATTTAATTCAACACTACAATACTATTTCATTTTCCCATTACATTCACTTTATGAACATTCACACAATGAACAGTAATGTAAAAACTATATTTTTGGTTAATGATAGTCAGATTTGGGAAAATACATACTCTTACAACAGACACACACACAGACACTAGATGCCTTGGTAGAAGGCTACTTTTAGTAGGGAACATAGGGTTTTCTAGGAGAATTCAAACTCTTACAAACTTATACAAACATCTTACAAAGATGTTACAAATGCTTTCATACAAATACAGACACTAATATACTTATGATCTCACCAGCTTTAAAGCTGATAAACTCTTTCAAAATAACTTGTATTCTCAGGTCACCAGTAGACAGGTACCGGTGCCAGGTTTTGAGAAGATGGAGCTCGTTCAAGACTCATCTTTTATTTTGATACATATTTTTGGTGTCTATTTAACTTGAAAGAACACACTTGTATGAAATTATATTATTAATGCAATGGATGATGTTGTTACTTGTTTACTACTTTGCATTGTTGTGATACTGTACATGACGTCCTCCACCCCCGAACATTTCCGCCGTTTCGGTTTTGGGGTGTGACAAGCTGAAAGCGCTATCTTTCAAGAATCTTTTCAAGAAGCCTCCTCACCCAACGTGCGTTCAATGATAAATTTTGAAAAAAAGCCCAACTGCTCAAGATGAAGTCATTCATTAAAGATTCATAAAGCTCATCTTGAAGTTGTGAAGAATTTGAAGATTAATGCTGAAGCCAAACTCCCAATGAAGATTGACATGAAAAGCCAGCTACATTTTTAGGGGGAGTTTGTTGGGTCAATTAGAAAAGAAAGCTATAAACCAAGGGGGAGATTGTTGGGTAAAAAATATGGTTTATACTTTGCTTTTCTAGGCAATTATATTTTTTTAGTCTAGTTTACGGCTGTATGGGTGTTTACGGCCGTGAACCCATTTGTGGTTGTCTATCCCATATAAATAGATGTTAGGTGTGTAAGGAGTTTACGGTTGTGAGGAGCTTAAGTGTGTGTATTCTAAGGTGTTCTAGAGAGAGAAATGAGAGAAGGTGCAAGTGTGTGTGAATCTTGTGTATTGTTCATCATTCCAATCTTGAATACAACATAGATTCATATTATTATTCTTCTTTTTCTCTTCTATTTTGATCTGGCATCATCCGTTTGATTGGGATTCCGCACCATCAAACGGATATGATTGATACACAAGCAGATTGGGGACTTACAGTTAGGTTTAGATTTAGGTTAAGTAGATTTTTCTTATTTTATTTTATTTTTGATTATGGTGAGAAAAGGCAATGAGGATGAGACGGTAGACTATAAAGGATGGTAGACTTATAAGTGCTAGAAAACCCTATTTCATTACTATACATTTTAGCCTGACAAATGTAGGAATCATCGTGTGTGAAGAGGTGCCTTTCCTTCATGCATTATGGTCTGCATTGGTGATTTAAAGTGCCCCCATTGGGCGCAACCTTTGTTTCCTTTGTCTTGCACACCGCGACTACATCCAACCGTGATCTATTCGCCCTTCAAGTGGTTCGAGATTACGGTTTATGGCTCTAAAGTGGGGAACATTTTAAAGGTGTGTATGGTCCATGAAAGACTGATTCTAACCACGTTGACTGATGTTGATCAAGTTCTATGACATCTTTCTTTTTTTCCTTTTTAGTTTAGCTCATCCCGAGCTCATTCTAGTCTTGTTCTAACTTGAGGACAAGTTAGGTTTAAGCTTGAGGTGATTTGATAGCTTATTTTATTTTCTTATTTTTATTAGTTTATTTTATTATTTTTAGCTCTTTTTATTAGTATTGCATTGTATATTATTTATTTTCTTTATAATGGATCGTTTCAGGTACTTTCTATTTTGCATGAAATATTTTGCAGGGTTTTGGAGCTCGTTGCGGTCGCGGTTTGACTGCAGTTGGGCTTAGTGGGCTTTTTGATGCATTATTGAGTGTGACATCCCCATTTTCACGGCCAGAAAAGACTGATTTTTGTTTATGCTTTATAAAAATCAGAGTACTTCTTTTAATAAAAATGTTGCGGAATTTGTTCCCAGTAAAACATGAAAAATACGTTATCAAAGCATTTCCGAAGAAATGTATTTTTATTCAGTTAAAACATTTGGGATGTCATCGTCAATACAGAAACATAAGCATAAACAGAACTTACATTCATTTATACTAGTGATCTACATCTCTTTTAAATCTCTCAGTGCAAAGTAGCTTCGTATCGACACCTGTGATACAAATAAGTTGGAGTGGGTCAGGTTGGGAAACCTGGTGAGTACATAGGGTTTTCAACCCACAATAATATAATTATTATATTTAAACATCAAACAATCAACCCGATTACCCATCCCTGTTATCTTCTTTAATATTCCTTAAAGAATTATCTTATGGGTCATCTCCTATATCATATTTAACTCTCATCTTTCTACCTCACATTTCCTTTTATGCTCGTTCCTAAGGCATGAATACGTAGTTACAACGTCGCCTGAATTCGTAATTCATAGTAAGGGTTAGAGTATCATCGCATGAATATACGGTCACCACATCACCTGGACTCGTAATTCATCACCTACAGGTTATAAGTCAGCTGGTGTTTCCACGGGTTGTCTATAATATTCCATGGTCGCCATCTATACTCTAGTAGATGACTACATCTCCAAATTGTCGGACAAGGTTATAGTATCTTTCATCCTACATCACCGATTCATCATCACCTATCCATCACCTAATTATCATCACCTTCCTATCATCACTTATCTCTCATCATTTTATTTCATCACACACCAACTATTTCATCTACCCATGTTTTATCCCAACGTATATGTAGATATAAAATAAATATATATTTAAATCATTTAAAACATGTATAAAATCATTCATCCATCATAGACAGCAAGTATTCAGATAATATGCACACATAGCACGTAATTTATATAAAATACTTCATATCTATGTCTAAGATGAAAGGGACCATGCACTCACCTGTTAAAGTGATTATTCCAAACTCAGACAGCGCTTCGTTACTCTTAAAACAATTTCCTTCGACAAAACCTAGTATCAATACCACTAGGGTTTAGTCTAACGTTAACCGCGACTAATTCATAGTCTAGCTATTATTATTATTATTATTATTATTATTATATAAGCGGTAAACAATACTCTTATATAACTCATAATAATATCCCAAATAATTGTTTTAAGGTCCTAATAATGTTACTATAATTAATTAGAAGTTATATTAAAAATAGCGTAGGCGTAGCTCACTTACAACGAGTTTTTATTAAAAACCGGGCTTCGCTGGAGCAGCGTTTCCGAGCCGAAAGCTTTTCTTCTCGGAGCCGTCGGGCGCTCCGGGGCTTTCTTCTCGTGCTAGGGAGGTTCCCTAGACTTGGGAGGGGTTTAGGGAGGTTAGAGAGAAGTTAGAGAGGGAAAGAAAGGTTTGAAGGTGTGAGGAAATTATGAAGCGTTCATCTCTTATTTATAGGAATTCTATAGTAATGTAGTCTCCAAGCTTCGTCCGTAACTTTCGCATACAAGCTCCGTTTTTGTCTGTCTTTTTACCGTTGAGTTCCTATTAATGAGATCTTCAACTCTCATTTAGACCTCGTTGGCTAATTCTCATTCTATCTCGGATTTACAAAACTGTATCGAATTCGCCGCGCTCGAAAAGTAGAGACTAAGCTTCGTCCATAAATTTCGCATACGAGCTCCGTTTTTGTCTGTCTTTTTACCGTTGAGTTCCTATTAATGAGATCTTCAACTCTTATTTAGACCTCGTTGGCTAATTCTCATTCTATCTTGGATTTACAAAACTGTATCGAATTCGCCGCGCTCGAAAAGTAGAGACTAAGCTTCGTCCATAACTTTCGCATACGAGCTCCGTTTTTGTCTGTCTTTTTACCGTTGAGTTCCTATTAATGAGATCTTCAACTCTCATTTAGGTCGCGTAAGCCAAAAACCGCTCGAACAAAAATTCGAGTTTCGGGCTGTATACTACTAAGCCGAAACTTCGAAAAATCATAACTTCCTCATACGAAGTCAGATTTGGGCGTTCTTTTTATGGACGCTCTCGATTTAACGTTTTCTACGACTTTTGTTTAGATCACTAAGGCTAAAAGTCGCTCCATCGTAAATTCACTATTTACGATTCCCGGTGTCGTGCCGGTTTTGCCGTAAAAGTTCGACGGGCCATAACTTCTTCGTTATAACTCGGATTTTGGAGTTCTTTATATGTACGGAAACCTTGAGAAATATTCTAAAATTTGGTTAAGATTATTTATTATAAATAATCTTTTGCCGAAAATTCGTTTTCGACACTCATTGCCTCTAAATTGACTAGCCCGGATCTACGGGCGTTACAATTATCTCCCCTTAGGATGATTACGTCCCGGAATCATCAACGAAACAGGGTTGTATAATGACTCCATACGTTATCTCTTCATCCTAGGTATTAATCGTAACTTCTATGTTCCTTCAAATGTGTATCTAACTCTTGGTCTTCTTGACTGCAAGCGGTGCTCGAACTTGCACCTGCTCGTTAGACTCCAAACTATGACATTCGAGTCACAATCTCGATCCTTGATGGAGACTCCTTCTTCTTCTTAGAAAGCTTAAGATAAGCTCATCTGTTACTACAACGTACCGATGTGTCATATTCTAATGACCTCTCATCGTGTGCTTAAACTCAAATCTCTTAGAGTTAAATTCCAGAACAGACTATACCTTCCTTCATGTTCTAATGTGACATAATCACATCTTAAAACTTAGTATGTCTAGCTACAAGCCTTTTTAGCGACAATCGCGATACTTCTATTGATCGCTTTGATTTCAATCTTTTGGTTTAAGTCGGACGATACATCAAACTTGGTTCTCTGAACCACGTAACCTACTTATCGTAGTCGAACTCAATTTGATATGACCACTAGGGTCGGAATAACAATCATCTTCGATGGTAGAGACATACTCGAATAAAACGAAATCAATTACTAGCTTCTTGGTAACCTTGTGTCTTTCCCTGATCCAAGCGTGAGTCCTGTGCTTCCGGTAGTATAGGCCTCTACTACCATTCACACCTACTCATACTCGTCCCAAGTATTGTCTCGTAGTTCCCCAAGTTATTATCACAAAAACAATTTTAACACATACAAATGTGTCCAAACAATCATATAATTTTTCCTAGACTCTACTAGGACTTCTTCCATGCGTATCTTTGATCGTCAATTCTGCTTCAACTCGGTTGGTGGTGGAAACTCCATACGATGGGACGACTTTAGGAATTACACCAATCGTTCCATCATCCTGCCGATCGAAGGTGTACTTCGGACGTACCGTACTCCTCTAAACGTACCGCTTGACATTTTCTAAAGCCAAGATACCACTCTTACAATATCTTCCGATAGGTGTCATTCACTATCATAATCCTTTTCATTTTCTCTATTTACTCAATTCTCTATGAGTCTTTCACCATGACGTTATTTTCACGGAAGCATGCATTCATTGCATCGAGACGAGAATATAAATAGAGAAGATTTAGACGCGTAATCCTGCTTATTACTCTGAAAAGTTACATGCCAGTTCTAATACCGTATTTAAACGTTTAGAAATCTGAACACATAAAATTTCCAGATCCGGTCGGCAACAGACCATAGATCCGATCAAACGATAACATCATAAAACATCACAATCATTTAGCACATAAAGCAATTTAGGCATCTTCCCTAAATGAGCTAGTGCTCGTGTCTATTTAGGTGTACTTTCCTAAAATTTATTAGACACACTCCTCACCATCATTGCTTAGCATTCTAAGTTTAAGTCTAGAAATAAATCCATATTCCTAGTCCGCTTAAACTAATGCTCTGATACCAACTGAGACATCCCCATTTTCACGGCCAGAAAAGACCGATTTTTGTTTATGCTTTATAAAAATCAGAGTACTTCTTTTAATAAAAATGTTGCGGAATTTGTTCCCAGTAAAACATGAAAAATACGTTATCAAAGCATTTCCGAAGAAATGTATTTTTATTCAGTTAAAACATTTGGGATGTTATCGTCAATACAGAAACATAAGCATAAACATAACTTACATTCATTTACACTAGTGATCTACATCTCTTTTAAATCTCTCAGTGCAAAGTAGCTTCGTATCGACACCTGTGATACAAATAAGTTGGAGTGGGTCAGGTTGGGAAACCTGGTGAGTACATAGGGTTTTTCAACCCACAATAATATAATTATTATATTTAAACATCAAACAATCAACCCGATTACCCATCCCCGTTATCTTCTTTAATATTCCTTAAATAATTATCTTAAGGGTCATCTCCTATATCATATTTACCTCTCATCTTTCTACCTCACATTTCCTTTTATTCTCGTTCCTAAGGCATGAATACGTAGTTACAACGTCGCCTGAATTCGTAATTCATAGTAAGGGTTAGAGTATCATCGCATGAATATACAGTCACCACATCACCTGGACTCGTAATTCATCACCTATAGGTTATAAGTCTGCTAGTGTTTCCACAAGTTGTCTAGAATATTCTGTGGTCGCCATCTATACTCTAGTAGATGACTACATCTCCAAATTGTCGGACAAGGTTATAGTATCTTTCATCCTACATCACCGATTCATCATCACCTATCCATCACCTAATTATCATCACCTATCTCTCATCATTTTATTTCATCACACACCAACTATTTCATCTACCCATGTTTTATCCCAACGTATTTGTAGATATAAAATAAATATATATTTAAATCATTTAAAACATATATAAAATCATTCATCCATCATAGACAGCAAGTATTCAGATAATATGCACACATAGCACGTAATTTATATAAAATACTTCATATCTATGTGTAAGATGAAAGGGACCATGGACTCACCTGTTAAAGTGATGATTCCAAACTCAGACAGCGCTTCGTTACTCTTAAAACAATTTCCTTCGACAGAACCTAGTATCAATACCACTAGGGTTTAGTCTAACGTTAACCGCGACTAATTCATCGTTTAGCTATTATTATTATTATTATTATTATTATTATATAAGCGGTAAACAACACTCTTATATAACTGATAATAATATCCCAAATAATTGTTTTAAGGTCCTAATAATGTTACTATAATTAATTAGAAGTTATATTAAAAATAGCGTAGGCGTAGCTCACTTACAGCGAGTTTTTATTAAAAACCGGGCTTCGCTGGAGCAGCGTTTCTGAGCCGAAAGCTTTTATTCTCGGAGTCGTCGGGCGCTCCGGGGCTTTCTTCTCGTGCTAGGGAGGTTCCCTAGACTTGGGAGGGGTTTAGGGAGGTTAGAGACAAGTTAGAGAGGGAAAGAAAGGTTTGAAGGTGTGAGGAAATTATGAAGAGTTCATCTCTTATTTATAGGAATTCTATAGTAAAGTAGTCTCCAAGCTTCGTCCGTAACTTTCGCATACGAGCTCCGTTTTTGTCTGTCTTTTTACCGTTGAGTTCCTATTAATGAGATCTTCAACTCTCATTTAGACCTCGTTGGCTAATTCTCATTCTATCTCATATTTACAAAACTGTATCGAATTCGCCGCGCTCGAAAAGTAGAGACTAAGCTTCGTCCATAAATTTCGCATACGAGCTCCGTTTCTGTCTGTCTTTTTACCGTTGAGTTCCTATTAATGAGATCTTCAACTCTCATTTAGACCTCGTTGGCTAATTCTCATTCTATCTTGGATTTACAAAACTGTATCGAATTCGCCGCGCTCGAAAAGTAGAGACTAAGCTTCGTCCATAACTTTCGTATACGAGCTCCGTTTTTGTCTGTCTTTTTACCGTTGAGTTCCTATTAATGAGATCTTCAACTCTCATTTAGGTCGCGTAATCCAAAAACCGCTCGAACAAAAATTCGAGTTTCGGGCTGTACACTACTAAGCCGAAACTTCGAAAAATCATAACTTCCTCATACGAAGTCAGATTTGGGCGTTCTTTTTATGGACGCTCTCGGTCTAATGTTTTCTACGACTTTTGTTTAGATCACTAAGGCTAAAAGTCGCTCCATCGTAAATTCACTATTTACGATTCCCGGTGTCGTGCCGGTTTTGCCGTAAAACTTCGACGGGCCATAACTTCTTCGTTATAACTCGGATTTCGGAGTTCTTTATATGTACGGAAATCTTGAGAAATACTCTACAACTTGGTTAAGATTATTTATTATAAATAATCTTTTTCCGAAAATTCGTTTTCGACACTCATTGCCTCTAAATTGACTAGCCCGGATCTACGGGCGTTACATTGAGCTTTACGGATCCATCAAAGGAGAGTTGGGCTTAAAAAGTTGAAGATTTGGATGAAGTGGGCTTGTGAATATGGGTCATGGATTCTTAATTTAGGCTTGGACTATCCATATTTAAAGCTTGAAGATGATTGACCAAATTTGAATCATGTGAGGCATGGAGGGAACCAAGGGAATCTTGGGTAGTGGAGTGGTGTAGTGGAGAAGAATGGAACAATAGAATTCTAGCAACACTTACGAGGGTGGAGTCTCAGTCGCGCAACACTTGCGCGGGTACCAGCGCAACTGCACACTTGCGCGGGTACCAGCGCAACTGCACACTTTTGGGCATTTTGGTCATTTTGTTCACCATTTACCTTGGGGGGATTGGATCTTTCAGATGTACTTCGATTTTCCACCATTGGAGACGATTGGATGCGATTTTTGGTGCTTAATACTCATTCTTCTCATCTTTCTAAGCAATTGGTAGTTTCTTTATGCAATTATACTTTTGTGATTGTTATATTGTTGCCATGAGTGGCTAGTTTCTCTATTTTGGTTAACTTTGGCTAAAACCTTTGAATATTTGTGGGTTTTGAAGGACTCACGCTTAATTGTCATTTATCTTATGTTTGTGATTCTAGTTCATATTTCTTATGCTCGTTTAATACTTTGATCATGAGCTTGGTACTTGAATGAGCAATTGTTTGTTTATTTCTTTGGTTTAACATTAAATCTTTGAATTTACTTAGAACAAGGGCTTTATGATGGTATAAATCATCTCTATCTTATTAACCATGACTCCTTTATGGATGTGTAAACATTGACATCCTCTAGGAATTGGGGATTCCTTCATTCTTAAGGCTAATCAACTTTATTGGGTTCAATTGCTTCAATTGAAACCTTGATTTTGATTAAGGTGTGTTGTGCGCTTCCCCAACCTCCATACTACCTATGAGGAATAGTGGCATATCATGCTTCATGATTGCTATAACCAATTTGGGATGAATGATAAGCTTCATATTGAATCCTAATGATAAAGACACAAATGTTCATTGTGTTGAATTCCCTTGGTTAACTAATTCTCTCCAATATTTGAGCATCTCACCATTTTGCTTAATTTCAAGCTTTTTAGTTATTCAAGTCTTTTAGTTTTCAAGCAATAACAACACCCCCCTTTTAGTTTAATTGTAGTTAGTTTATTTACACTAGTTATATTAGATTAAATTGGTGATTGAATACAACCATTTCCCCGAGGATTGATACCCCTTTTACCATTATATTATGTTTTATTTGCAAACAAAGGGTGTAATTCGCTTGGTGGACTTGACATCCCACCAGGTTCGGACCAGCGTGTGCATAATTTTCTAGGAACAAGTTTCATCCTTGAGTTGTAAAGGATAAATTTTTGTCCTTCTTCAAACTCTTTGTTACCCTTCAACCTTGCATCATCCCACTTTTTTCTCCTTTCCTTGTAGATTAAGGAGTTTTTGTATGACCCTTTTCTCAACTCCTCCATGGCATTGATTCGTAAAAGTCGATTGGTGCGCAATTCACCCGGTTCGAAATTACATGTATTTAAGGCCCAATATGCTTTATGCTCGAGTTCCTCCGGTAGATGACAGTTCTTCCCATACACTAACCTATAGGGCGTAGTACCAATGGGTGTCTTGAATGCAGTACGGAATGCCCAAAGTGCATCATCCAGTTTGTCCGTCCAATCTTTCCTATTGTTACCCACTGATCTTTCCGAGATTCTCTTCAACGCCCTATTCATGATCTCGGTTTGCCCATTCGTTTGAGGAGGATATGGTGTTTCAAACCTACGGTGTAAAACATATTTTTGTAACAACTTTGCAAGTTTATCATTAGAAAAATGGGTGCCCCTGTCACTTATAAGTGCTTTTAGCACGCCAAATCTAGAAAATAACATTTTCAAAAACTTCACCACTACCCGTGCATCATTGGTTGGTAATGGATGTGCTTCTGCCCACTTGTAGACAGAGTCAACCGCCACAAGGATGTATTTATTCCGTCTAGATGATGGGAATGGTCCCATAAAATCTATGCCCCATACAACAAAACACCTCACACACTTCGATGTTCCTTTGTGGCATTTCATTTCTTGCAGAAATATTTCCTGGTCTCTGGCGTGAGTCACATTCTCTAACATATGTAGCAGCATCCTTGAATATCGTGGGCCAATAAACACCTGAATCGAACACCTTCTTTTCCATGTATTGAGCTCCATGATTTCCTCCGGCTGGCCCATTGTGACAATGCCCTAAAATATCATGAATCTCCCTTCCAAACACGCATCTTCTAATAATCACATCTGCACAACTTCTAAAAAGATACGACTCATCCCATAAATAATATTTTACTTTTGAGAAGAGCTTTTTCTTCTACTGGCGAGTTAGCCCTTTTGGAAGAAAGTTGTCTGTTAACAAGTTTGCAATGTCGGCATACCAAGGTTCTTCCCCTGCAAACATCATCAAATACTCTTCAGGAAAGCTATCTCCAAAGCCCTTGTTGTCTATCTCATCCCTCTCTAGATTTTCCAATCTTGATAGATGGTCGACTGGTACGTTTTCCATCCCCTTCTTGTCCTTGATCTCGATCTCAAATTCATGAAGTAAAAGCACCCATCGGATTAGTCTTGGCTTCGCATCCTGCTTTGCAAACAAATATTTAATAGCAGAATGGTCAATGAAAACAATTGTTTTGGACAATATAAGGTACGGACGAAACTTGTCAAAGGCATAAACCACGGCTAAAAGTTCGTTTTCATTAGTAATGTAACTTTCTTGGGCCAGGTTTAAGGTCTTGTTAGTGTAGTAGATGGGTTGAAAGTGCTTATCAACCCTTTGACCAAGCACGACTCCTAAGGCATAGTCACTGGCATCGCACATTATTTCAAAGGGAAAGGTCCAATTCGGGGCAATAATGATCGGGGGATTAGTAAAATTTTCTTTTAAAACCTCAAAAGCTTCTATGCATTCTTTACAAAAATTTAGAGGTGCATCTTTTAAGAGTAGTTGAGTCAAAGGTCTCGTTATTTTAGAAAAATCTTTTATAAAATGGCGGTAAAAACCCACGTCACCTAAAAAACTCATAACGCCCTTCACATTAGTTGGTAAGGGTAATTTAGCAATAGTATCGATCTTTGCTCGATGCACCTCAATCCCCGATTTGGACACTTTATGGCCCAAGACAATTCCTTCCTTCACCATGGAATGACATTTTTCCCAATTTAAAACTAAATTTGTCTTTTCACATCTAGCTAGCATCAAATCAAGGTTAGGAAGACATTCATCAAAAGAAGAACCAAAGACAGAAAATTTGTCCATAAAAACATCAATAAATTTTCCACCATGTCATGGAATATAGCTGTCATGCATCGTTGAAAAGTAGCCAACGTATTGCAAAGCCCAAAAGGCATGCGTCGATATGCAAATGTTCCACTCGGATAAGTGAACGTCGTCTTCTCTTGATCAATTGGGTCTATGGGAATTCGGAAATAACCTGAAAAGCCCTCTAGAAAACAATAATAGCAATGACTAGACAATCGTTCAAGCATTTGATCAATAAAAGGAAGAGGGAAGTGGTCTTTTCAAGTGGCATCGTTTAACTTGCGATAATCGATGCACACTCCCCAACCGGTTACCGTTCGTGAAGTTATAAGCTCATTCTTCTCGTTCGTTATGACCGTCATCCCTCATTGCTTTGTCACTACTTGAACTGGTCTCACCAATTTCTATCGGAGATGGAGTATATGATCCCAACATCTAAAAGCTTAATAACCTCCTTCTTAACCACCTCTTTCCTGTTTGGGTTTAATCGTCTCTGATTTTGCACTACCGGTTTCACGCCTTCTTCTAGGTTGATCTTGTGCGAACAATAAGAAGTACTAATGCCCTTGATGCCGATGATTTTCCTAGCAATGTCTTTCTTCCTCTTCTTTAAAACCTTAACGAGACTCACTTTTTCGGTTGGTGTGAGGTCAGAAGCAATAATCACCGACTTTTCGTCATTCTCTTCTGGAAAAGCATATTCCAAGTGTTTCGGCAAAGTTTTCAGCTCCAACTGTGTGTTATGAACACTGAAAACGGTGTGTGTATCAATAGAACACGCCTTGTTGTACTCATTTAGCCCATCAGATCGTGTTTTTTCGACTCGACACGCCGTGTTGAGCTCCTCAACACGTCGTGTTTGTTCTTCAGAGTGTCTTGTAAGTTCTTCAAACTCACTTTCTTCAAGTAACCTCTCTATCTCTTTCAAATCTTTCTCAGCATCAAATTCACCTTCTGAAAGGAACGAAAATCCTCCCACCTTGTCTTCTTTCCATTCCGCCAATTCTTTTTCCATTAGTTCTTCAAATGTGCCCACCCACAAAACTGTGTCGTCACTAGAACTTCAACGTTTCATTGCCCGATCAACTCCAAAAGTGACTGCATCATATCCTACCCGAAGAGTAAGTTTTGATTCCCTCACATCCACTAAGGCATAAGCGGTGCTTAGGAAAGGTCTTCCAAGAATGATAGGCACTTGGTTGCCTTCTTCGATATCTAGCACTATAAAATCTGCAGGAAACACGAATTTGTCGACTTTTACTAAGTGATCCTCACATATTCCTGTCAGGAACGTCACCGTCTTGTTAGCTATATGGATTGCCATACAGATGGGTCTTGGTTCCGGTAAGTTTAATTTCTTGAAGAATGAATACGGCATAGGATTCATACTAGCTCTCGAATCAGCCAATGTGTAACTTGTAGCCGAATTTCCGAATTGACATGGTAATGTTAAGCTCCCCGGGCCTCCCATTTTCTTTAGTAGTTTATTTAACATCGCGGCTTAGCAATTCTTGTTTAGTACCACCTTCTACGCTTCCTCCATATTCTTTCTATTTGTGAGAAGGTCTTTCAAAAACTTGGCATACTTGGGCATTTGAGCTACCGCCTCGATGAATTGAATATTGATTTAGAGGGCCTTTTTATGTTCCAGAAATTTCCTGTAATCCTCATTCTGTTTGTCTTGTCTATCTCGGCTCAGGAATGGAAATGGAGGTTGATACGAATTTATTGTAGGATTTGTATTTTCTTAATATGGAAAAAAGTTGTGTTCTTCTCCTGAACACGTCGTGTTGAGTCGTCAGTTTGCGATACTCTGATTTCTTTTCCTGCTTCCTGCACCACTTTTGGATCTTCATTCAGGATTGGGGCTAATGGAGTGATTATATTACCGCTTCTTGTTGTTCCAACATTTATGTGTGCCCCTCTCGGATTTTTCTCGGTCTTCCTTGGAAGTCCGCCCGATGACCGCTCATTGAATTGCTTTGCAAGTTGCCCAAGTTGCTTCTCGATGTTGAAGATCGAGGCTTGCTGAGTTCTCATAAATGCTTGCTGATCTTTCATCATAACTTGTTTCTCTCGTATTGGCGTGTCGGTTTTGTCATGTCTTTTTTCGGATGCGGATGCAAAACGTGCAAGCATATCTTCGAAATCCGACTTCTTTTCTTGTACTGATTTTATCTTTTTGACATAATCCTCTTGCCTTGTGTTTGTATTTATTCTCCTTTGCCTTCACATATTATTCATACAATAGCCATTCCCTTTTTGGTTTCCTCTAATATTCATCATGCCTATCCCCGCTTGAATAACACACTTGAGCTTTTCGGGTTCTGTTCTCGTCTAGGTGACAATCTTTGGTTAGGTGAGGCCCACTACAATTACCGCACCCCACATGGATGGCGTGGATGGATTGGTCCATCTTTGTCATCCAACGATCCATGCTCTCCAACATGGCCCTCATTTCCTCCATATCATCCAAAACTGAGTTCATTGTTCCTCGAGTTGAGTCGTTTCTTGGGTTATGATATTCTCTTGAACGTTTAGAGAGTTCTTCAATCAAACTTTTGATGGCAGCTGGTGCTTTCTTCGTGAGTGGTCCTTAGGAGTCAAGGAGCTGCATGGTTGTAACATTCACTCCATCATAGAAGATGGCAACCTCTTTTTCCACATTCAGGTCATTTTGGGGACAATTTCTCAATAAAGCTTTGTACCTCTCCCATGCTTCATAAAGTGACTCGCCTCCTTGTTGTTCGAAATTTGCGATTGCTTTCTTTAACTTTGAGACCTTCGAGGGAGGAAAAAATTTCTCTATGAACTCTTCACGCATCTTGGCCCATGTTGTAATAGATGCTGGAGGTAGTGCCTTCAACCAATCCTTCGCGGCTCCCTTGAATGTAACCGATAGCATTCTAAGTAATACGGTCTCGCGAGGCACATTCAGGATGTTGAAGTATTCGGCTATGTCGTTGACCTCGTCAAGGTGTATATAGGCATCTTCGTGATCCTTCCCGTAGAATGGAATTTCCTTAATTTGAGCGAGTATATGCCCCATCAATTCAAATTTTGCGGTCGTTGGAATGGCACGTTGAACAGACCTAGTCTAGTGTCCTCATGCATCTTCTTCTTGTATTCCTCCATGGTTAAATCCGCAATATTCGGCATCTCTACTTCTGGTTTGGGTGACCTGCGTGTTCCGCGCTTGTGATTTGCTGCCTTGTCATCTTGAATTTTCTCAGAACTGCTTGATTCCTCGATTGCTTTGTTCTTCTTTTTGCACAAGATTGATTCTGGATCTTCCAATGGTGGTACTATTGAAGAACTGGAGCCTCAGGTAAAACGAACAAAAATAAAAACCGGAAACACGACAAACACGTCATGTTCAACTTTGACCATGGCATGTTCAACATCAAAAACAGAAAAACGAATACAAAAATAAAAACAGAAAAACTTGTAACATTATATGAGATAAATTTCACACAAAGTATCGATAACACTAGGAAATAAAATTAACTATTTAAAAACCGTTTCCCGACAACGGCGCCAAAAACTTGATATGTGTTGAATGTACTAGTTTTAATCCTAACTAACTTAAACAGAAACAAACACATGGTAGGCAGTGTACCTATCGATTAGCAGTTTAGTGAAGGCAAGTAAGGTATTGAACACAAGGAACGACAAATAATTAAAACTATTACTAATGTTAACTAAATTTAAACAGTTATTAAAGAAGTGGTTTTTCTCTAGTTTTGCAAGACTAGAAACTTAAGCAGTTACTTAAACACTTAGCAAACAACAATTAACAACTAAAATAGAAACAAAAGACAACTAGATTCGATAATATTAAAGAGACTTCCGTTTAGATTCTATTCACTTATTCATATGGTCGATTTCGTGGCAAGTGCAATGAATTAATGTATCATCAATTACCGATTTCTAATGTGATTAGGTTCATGTTCACTATTACTAATCCTTTAGCAAACAGGTTAATTCAAGTAGTGATCAGTTGATTAAACTAACAAGTTTCCTAGTGATCAGTTCGAATCATGCAAGACTTGTAATGGTAGTTAATTAACTTGGTTGGTTCAATTAACTCTCATATGATTGGCCATCATACATGCTCACACTTTAATTTACTTATTTTCTAATTAACCTAGGTAATATTCACAACACTAGGCTTACAATCTTGATGGTCATCAAAATCATAAGAAGCAAGCAATCGAGCAGATGTTCATACAACTCAATATACGTTGTCATTAACATAAATAAATTGTCATTAACATATAAGGATCTTGTAACAAGATTATCATGATAAATAACCAAATCAACTTAATCCAAAGCCACCCAATCAACACATAATCATAAGATCATCTATTCTAAACGAAAGTATGGTCTTTTAGCCCATAACTTCAGCAAATAAAACCATAAACACGAAATTCAATGTTGCAAACATGATTCACACAAAGAATTAAGAAAAAGTAATGATTAATTGCCTTTGATCTCTTCAAAAATAGCCTTTAGTCGAATTTTGAGTTCCACAACACCTTGAGAATATCTTTGGCCTCCAAAAGTTGCTAAAAACTCCCAACATCTGTTAGGGTTTCGAACAGAAACGATCTTTACATAGATTCTGAAAATAAGGTCAACACGTCGTGTTCAAGGACCAGACACGCCGTGTTCTTCATTAAAAACGCATGTACGACAAGGAACTATTTTGTCGGGATTTTCTACATCTACACGTTGTGTTTGAGGATAATAGACTATGTTCTTCTTCAATTTCATCTTCTTTCTTCAAAATCCAAATTCCAAGCTTCCAATCACCAATTCCGCTTCCTTTTCCTCCCGAGCATGTCTTTGTTGCTGGAAATGAAATTTTAAACTAATTAAGTATCTTTTGTTCAATATTTGAGACAAAATCAACATAAAGTATTAAGATAATTCATGAATTATATAACTAAATATGCCCATATCATAAACATTATTATTTTTATTCAATATAAGGGTTTCCAAGGTTTTCCTATCAGCTATAAATAGGACCCCTTGGGTTCCTTATATTCGTCTACTCCTACTTCCAAGGGAATAGCAAAAAATATTCTCCCTCCTCCTCTCTCCAATTGTATTCTAGTTGCTAGGGTTTGAGAACAAACCATTAGAGGCACTAAGCTTTTGGTGATAGCTTACTAAAGAACCAAAGGAAAGCATCAAAAGGTTTATTTGCTATAATAAATTTTAAGGTATGTAAACCCTACTTTTACAATTTTCGAGAGAATATAGATCCTTATAGGTTGCATGTGAACTTAAGTGTTAAGATTTCCCGCTTGACATGTTTTTGATAACCTATCAAACCCTTCTGTGGTACGAGTGCCATTGTTTTCTATTGATTGTGCATGAGGTGAATTGATCAATATTAGGGTTTATCGAAAACAGACCCTAGCCTCTTGCATTTTTTGACTTTTATTAGGGTTTCTTGAAACCCTAGCCTCCATGCCTTAAGTTCGATATTTTACAAGGGTTTCCTAGGGTTTCTAGTTTCCTTATCTTGTTATTTTAAATGCCTTAAAATTTGAAAAATTGAAACTTGGTAACCGTAACCCTAATTTTCGAAAATTAGAAGGATATCATTAAATTTGGTTTTCTAATTAATGTTTTAATTAAGATAATTATTTAATTCCTATATGATTTAATTAATAAAATTAATTGTTTAATTAAAAGATAGAGATTATATAAAAATTGGTCTAAATTTTATTAATTAATTATATGGCTAATTTAGATGATTAATATTTAAACATTGTGTTTAAAAATGTTTTAAAATAAACCCTTATATGTATTAAAAGACTAATTACTATATGTATAAGAAAAATCAGTCTAATCAATAGTAGGCATCATTCACGAAGCCATGCTATAAGGAGATAGAAGCAAACGGCCTATACAATGAATGTTGAATGGGTGTCCTTTTCACCCACCGCTCCGTTGTGTGGTGGAGATTCGTTAGCCAAACGGGTTCGATAGGACATAATCTCATCAAAAGTATAATGATATAAAGTAGTAGAACCTTTTTAAAATCTCACTCTATTTACTTTAGGAAAAATGTCAAATGTATACTAACCTATGAAAATGCACATCATTCTTTATAAGTCGTTAGTGGAGAGTGAGTGGCTAACCGCCACATTAATTTGGGACTATAAATTTGAGATGATGGAACAAGTCGAAAATTATCATTATTGATGGAGTGTGTGTTGTTTACCGACACATCAATTTGAGATGATAAATGGCATCGTGGATATCGAGCATGTTTGCATGGTTTTTCACATCTTGTTTGAGATCCTCGGTAACCCAGTCACAATTTGAAAAACATAATATGAGATTAAACATGCCATTCATATAATTCAATGAATCTCAAATGATCTAGAAATTTCATAAGATTGAAGTTGGTGATTTTTTTTCAGCTACCTTAATAAATTCTAAATAGATTACGACATCTCTCTTCTTAATTTCGAATTGTATTTTGGATCCTAGCCTTGAATATTAAATTTAGTTAAAATATTATGGATTTATTGTTGGGTTATGAGCACTACATCAATCCTATGGTGTACTTGCAAACCCTAATGCTTGGATCTAGTTCTTCTAGTTATACATGCAATAATCTTCCAAGACTTGAAAAACCCTAGATCTAGCATACTATAATCAAATTAAAGATATTATTAGGGTTTAGATCATACCTTGATTGTTATGTACCAATAACAATCACAATCCTTATTGATCTTGAATCTTGAAAACTTAGTGCCCCAAATGTTGCACCTCTAATGGAGTCACAAACACCATAAGCAACAAAGATGAACAAGAAAGAGGAAAGAGGCACCAAAAACGTCCTAGGGTTTCTCTTAGAAGGTTGGACATGTTTTTGGAGGCTTAAGGGTTCCTTTTAGACTTAGGCTTCTAGGGTTATCAACTAGGAAACCCTAATCCAGCTGCTTAGTCCTTAAGCAGCCCAAAGATCCTTCCAGAAGGCCCTTGGACGATTTCTATATGGACTCACATATAGAATTCGTCCATGCTTCCTTTATGGATCCTATGCCCAGCCGTTGTAACTATCTTATATTTACATTATCGGTCCCCTTTATTTAATTAAATCTCTTTTAGCCACAAAATTAATTCTTAATTAATTCTTGACTAATATTAATTAACCAATATGATTTCTCTATTAATATATTATTCACATAATATATTAATAAATCATAATTAAACGTATTTCTCCTTAGTTCATCCTATCAGTTGCTATGGTGAAGGCAACCCAAAAGGACCACGTTCATAATCGGGTCAAGTACATACCAAAATAGTTATGGGCTTAGACACCTAATGCAACATTTATATCAACTAACTAAAACTATATCTCATATTATAGATTTCTGGAAACGGTGTTGCTCCTAATGCTCAAACGTTCACTCAAACTCCAACTTCACTCTCCTATCGATTTTGTCAAAAGAGAAACTACCAAGTCCAAACCAGATAGACTGGATGTGAAATCTAAAGATAAACCTTCACTACGAGAACAAAGAGTATGTTCTCAAGAAACCTTTTCTTGAAATTAATGTAACAACTTCTAGTGCTGAGGAACTCGCTTTCTGTAACAAACATCATAATGACGCTACTAAGGTCGCTTGTATCGTGGTTGCTACCATGATGCTAGAACTCTAGAAGTTCTATGAGGACTACAGGCCATATGAAATATGACATGATCTTGGTGAAAAGTTTCACATGAAAGCGAGACAAGAACGTTATGAAGTGGTCAAGTCTCTCATCGCATGCAAGTTGAAGGAAGGAGGCTCTGTTTGCGCTCACGTGCAACAGATGCAGACATATGTCAAGTGGTTGGAAAAGATCAATGTTTTGTTTGACAAGGATTTGGTCATTTACATGGTCCTCAACTCCTTACCTCCTAGTTACGATCAGTTCATATTGACTTATCATTGGAACAAAACGGAGACGACATTGGCCCAACTCCACAACTTGTTAGAGACGGCTGAATCAGGAATGCAGAAAAATAATATCCCTTTTATGACAAGTGCACTTCTTCTGGCCATTGATCAAAACAGAGGAAAGAAGAGAAAAAGAAACTCTCAATCAAAATGGAAGGGCAAGTCAAATGTTGGAGCGCTTGGAAGTGGGTCAAAGACAAATCCCAACTTTGTTGTTCCTGCTGTTAGTGATCCAAAGCAGACAACTTGCTTTCATTGTGGCGACAAAGGGAATTAGAGAAGAAGTTGCCCAAATTGCCTTCAAGAGTTGAAAGATGGGAAGCTCAAGCCATCTGGCTGCTCATCAGGTACATTCACTATTCAAATCAATAACACACAACTTTCTCTTTCTTGGGTCCTTAATAAAGGAGGTGGTTTTCATATTTGTTCTGATATGCAGGGGCTAAAAGAAAGTGAGGATGTGCAGCATGGAAGGCGGAACCTAATAATGGGGAATAGGCATTCTTCAACTATTACCAAGATTGGGACGTATTGGCTTATGCTTGATAGTGGGGTTAGGGTTGATTTGATTAATTATTGTTATTCATCAGAAATAGCAAGAAACATTATTTCATTTCATGCATTGTTCAGACAAGGTTTTCGATATTCATTTGATAATGACAATGGTTCAATTATGGTTTATTAAAATGGTGCTTTATATTCAAAAGCTTTACCTTGTAATCGTGTGTAAAAAACTGTCATATGTGTTGATAACATAGGCAATAGTGTACTCCATATTGATTCGTCTAATGGTGTTGACAAAGCATGCTTGTGGCATTTTCATCTTATGCACATTAACAAGAAACTCATAGCCAAACTCCAAAAGGATGGAGTGTTGGAATCATTTGAATTAAGGTCAGATGATGAATTCAATTGTTTTCTTTTGGGAAAGATGACAAAATTACCTTTCACTAGAACATATGAAAGAGGTGAAGGCTTGTTGGACCTTATCTATACGGATGTGTGTGGGCCCTTCAGATCTGCTATCAAGGATGCAAATGTATACTATGTGATATTTATGGATGATTATAGCAAATATGGGTATATCTAATTGATCACACATAAATTGGAAACTTTTGAAAGGTTCAAAGATATTAAGCACGAGGTTGAGAATCAATTTGGGAGGAAGATAAAGATGCTTCGATCTGAAAGAAGTAGGCAGTATCTTAGTATCGATTCCATGACTATCTAAAGGATTGTGGAATTGTTTCACAATTGACTCCTCCTAGAACACCACAACTTAATGGTATGGATGAATGGCGTAATCGAACCTTACTTGATATGGTTCGTTCCATGATGAGTCGATCATCTCTTCCAATATCTTTCTAGGGGTATGCCTTAGAGACAACCGACCATGTCTGAAATCTTCTTCTCACTAAAAGGTTTGCCAAAACACCTCATGAGATGTGGACAGGGAAAATACCCTCACTCGCACATCAAGGTTTGGGGCTATGAAGCTCTCGTAAGATGAGTAAATCTTGAAAAACTTAAGCCCATAGTCGAGAAGTTTATTTTCATTAGCTACCCATAAAATTCCTTTGGATACTTGTTTTACAAACATAGTGAGAACCTGGTCTTTGTATTTTGAAAAGGAGTCTTTCTTGAGAGAGATCTCATATTCAAAGAGGATAGTAGGAGTGTTATTGATTTGGAAGAAATTCTAGAGTCATATAATGAAGGAAACTTAAATGACACTAGCTCTCAACCAGAGGATGAGACACCTTTTGAGCCCATTGACAATTTATTATCTCTTCGTCATGCCACCAGAGTTTTATGGTGTTCATATAAATGCAAATGGGGACATGATCGCCAGTGATAGAACACTTGTGGATTTAGATTAACCTACTAACTACAAAGAAGCGATGGCAGGTCCTGAGGCTGCAAAATGAAAGAAGGTAGTGGACAACAATATTCAATCCATGTATGATAACTAATAATGGAACTTGGTTGATCATGAACCCAGTCGAAAGACAGTAGGTTGCAAATCTTCATGAAGAACACCGATATATATGGGAAAGTACAAACATTCAAGTCTCGATTGGTTATGAAGGGCTTTACTCACACCCAATGGGTTATCTATGATGAGACCTTCTAAACTATGGCTAAGATCAAGTCAATCAGGATTACACTTGCCATAACTTCCTTTTATGATTATGAGGTATGGAAAATGGATGTTAAAACTGCTTTCCTAAACGGGAAGTTAACTGATGACGCCTACATGAGTCAGTCAATAGGTTTTGTACTTGCCAAGTATCCTGATAGAGTATGCAAGCTTGAGAAATCCACTTTCGTATTGAAACAAGCATCTCGCATCCGAAATCTTTTCTTCCAATAGAATTTCAAATACTTTGTATTCCTTAGGAGTTGGGATGATTCATGTGTGTATGTCAAAGCTAGTGGGAGTATAGTAACTTTCTATGTGTTATATGTTAATGACATACACCTTATAGGAAACGACATTCCAACTTTGCAAGAAGTGAAATCTTGGCTTGGGAAGTGTTTCTTTATGAAAGATCTAAGGGAAGCAATCTATATCCTTGGGATAAGAAATTTGAGGGATAGAAAGAATTGTCTTATTGGACTTAGCCAGAGTGCATACGTGGACAAAATATTAAAGTGTTTCAACATGGACAACTCCAAGAAAGGGGATTTGCCAATTCATTAAATTGTCAAAATTGAGTAAGACTCAAAGTCCCAGTACTGAGGAAGAAATAGATGACATGAGTCGAGTCGCATATGATTCGGCTATAGGATCTATCATGTATGCTATGAGATGTATTGTCCCTAATGTGGCTTATGCTTTAATCATGGTTAGTCGGTTTCAGGGGAATCCTGACAGATCCCATTGGACTGCAGTTAAGAATATTCTTAAGTATTTGTGAAGAACAAGAAGACATGCTTCTAGTTCTTAGCGGCAATGATATGTTGAGAGTGACTGGTTATAGTGATACCAACTTTCAAACAGATCTTGACAACTTTTGTTCATAATCTGGCTAGGTTTTCTTATTGGATGGTGGCGCGGTGACATAGAAAAGTTCCAAGCAGTCAACGGTGTCTGATTCTACTTGTGAGTCAAAGTACATCATAGCGAGTGAGGCATCAAAGGAAGTGGATTGGTTGAAGAACTTCATCGGAGATCTTGGAGTAGTCCGAATTTCATTAATCAAGGTATTTATACAAATATATAAAATACAAATATACATGACAGCTAGCAAATTTAAAATATGTACATATCTTTGATATTATATCTACAATTATCGGCTAATAGTTGGTTATAATACAAAATAGCAAGGAATGTCGGTCATAATACACCAATACGAGATGTAAGATCAGTGAAAATATATTCACTACATTGATTATGACGCCACCCATTAGGTGAACATACCCAAATTCTTCCTCTGCCCGATCTAGTAATTCATGAAAAATAGGTTTGCTTAACAATATTGATGTCAAAAAGTCCCGTGGGACCACTATCCCGTGGGGGCCTCATCCCGTATGGGGGCATTTGTTGAAAAGAATCGGGGACGGGGGCGGGGGCGAGGGCAAGGTTAACCCCCGTTTTAATTTCGGGCGCAGGGGCGGGGGTTGGCAGTCCTGCCCCGAAACCCCCATAGGGGCCTCGTTAATAAATTATATATTTTGACATATATTAATTATATAAATATAATAAACAATAAAATAATTTTTACGTACAAAAATTCAACAAAAACATGTTTTTAAGTTGTATGTAACATGTAAAATTATGCTATAAATAACTATTTGTTAACCAAAAAATAGTCTCTTTTAGCCCAAATAAGAATTTCTTTTATCCCAAATAAGGTAGCCCAAAATCAATCGGGGGCGGGTGTAAGAAGGGGAATTCGGGGGCGGGGGCGGGAGTGGAAAGGATGGTGATTTCGGGGGCGGGGGTGGGGGAAAGGGAAAATTTAGTGGCGGGGGCGGGGGATGCAATCTGCGTCCCGTTTTCCCCCGTTGACATCCCTACTTAACAATGATATAGGAACCACAAATCACTTTTTCTCTTTCTCACCAAGATAAATCGCTTAATATTCTTTTGGGATATCCATAGATTTTGTTGTGCTGCTTCCATTTGATGATGATCGTCGCAGAATTTGTTTTGCTTTTTCGATCTGGGGCATAAGGATGGCCATTTTTCAAGGAATGGAGTTCTGTTCACTTCAAAAGGCAAATGGTAAATGAAATTTGTCAAAGCACAACTTCATGATGAAATGTTTGAAAGAAATCGTGGTTATGCTCTTTAATTTGATTTATTTATATATCCAAATAATATAGGAATTTAAATGAGGGATAGTGACATTCGGTGGAAGAAAAAGCTATGTCACATGATTTGACCTTTAAAAAGTAACAAAACAAATAATTCATTTATAAATCAAAACCCTTAATATTTTAGCCACACTTTTGTGTTTGTTACGAAGAATATATATCCACATCCTATTAATGTCGCATGGGACCATGATGTGTGTACTATTCTTCACTGCTTACTTTGTTTAGAATACTGGCCATGCATGTTCTCTTCTATCTTGAATTATTTTTTGTATACAAAGTATCGGTTTAAGTGCATTTAATTGTATCTGAGTTTATGGTTGTGATATGTTACCTTCTTGCAAGTTGAAAGACACAGCACATGATGGCCTATCTGTAACAAGGTCTCTATCTGCCATTTCTTTCCTTTTTTTTTTATTTCCTGTATTTTAAATTTGTAGCTTCAATGAACTATTATATAAAGCATGTCGAAACACAAAGCACCAGCATAATTTCATCTCTAACTCATCCACAACACCTTTCACTAAGAAAATACTCTCGCATTGTTTTACTCCGTTCATCGACCTTCAGAAAAATGGGTATTCGTATGCCTCGGATCATTCAAGCAAAACAACATTTCCAACCGTCCTTGTCAAATGGAACCCGCACAGCAACAATGGATCTACCCAAAGGGTATTTGGCAGTCTATGTTGGAGAGCAAGAAAAGAAGCGCTTTGTGATTCCTGTGTCCTTCTTAAGCCAACCTTCATTTCAAGACTTATTATGTCAGGCTGAAGAAGAGTTTGGTTATGACCATCCAATGGGTGGCCTCACAATCCGGTGTAGTGAGCACACATTCTTTGATCTCACAAATCGTTTGGGCGCATGTTGAATTCAAGTTATAGATAATTTTATTTGCCAACACATTTTTGTAAAGTACTGATCGATCACTACCTTTTTGCAACATGTGAGACAAGATCACTTGTCCATGTTGTTTTATATCTTTGTTAGAAATTGTTTTTGAATCCATTATATTTTTTGATGTTATAATCATACACTTGAATGACAAACAAAAATCACTGTCAAAAGTTTCCACAAGAAAAGTTTCATTCAATTTGATGAATGTCCTTAGTTTTATATATGTATCTTGGGTTCCTGAGGCAGAACAATATATGCTAATATCGATATGAGCAACCCAAAAATAAATATTTATGTATTTCTCTTTGTAGACAGTATAAAGATGAAAAAGCACTTCGAGGAATAAAACATTTTCTATCTATCAGCTGGTTTCTGATTAGAGCCATCGAGATGATCAAAGACGGATGCAGTGGGTTTTGAGAAGCTCTCTCCAAGAGTCGTAGTTTAACCGATCCAAATCCAAGATAAGAGGGACATAAGATTTCATATTGGTGATTCCATAGATATTGTCATTGGCCATGGTGAAAGCAGAAGAAAATAATTGAAGAAGATGTCGACGGGAAGAGAAGAAATATAAAGGATCGGCAGGAATAGGGTTTAAAGAAAGAGGCCTGATAACGTGTTGGTAATCTATTTTCCTATAATGCCGAATATTCAATTACAAAATTATATAATACAAAATATGGGCATGTGCTAAGAATATGTGGGCAACTAATAAAACGTACCACACAACTAAAATACAGTATATATAAACATATACGTCTAATAAAATAGAATTAAAACTTTTAGATAATTGAGCCGTTTGCTTATTGAAAGAGGGAAATTTTACAAGGTTCTTCGTGGAAGCATAAAACCAAAAAACAAGAAGAAGGGAAATATAAAAGTTTGCTATCCCTAAAAGGTGGAAGCATAAAACCAAAAAACAAGAAGAAGGGAAATATAAAAGTTAGCTATCCCTAAAAGGCTAAAGACAAAAGGAGTCCAAAACAAGTGGGCTTATAATAAACATGGGCTAACATAAATATATATAGGCTAACATCCACCCTCAAACTTACAATGTCACAGTAATAAGCACAATAATAAACATTGAGAGTTTGTTAGACAAGAAACAAAACCGAGACGCTGACAAAACCTTCACAAAAATATCACCAAGTTGCAAGGTGGATGGAACAAACATAAGCGATAAGGCCCCGAGCTGTAAGTGATGGCGAAGTAACAATCAGTCTCGATGTGCTTCGTCCGCTAATAGAAATACAAATTATTCGCAATATGTATCGCACTTTTGCTATCACAATGTAGGGAAGTAGGTGAAGAAATGTGAACCCGCATATCTACAAGAAGCCACCGTAACCAGATAATCTTATATGTAGTCACAACCATAGCATGACACTCAACATCCGTGGAAGACCTACAAACAATGTCATGTTTCTTGCTCTTCCATGAAAGGAGGGACTATAAGAAACACCCAAAATCCGGTGGTGGATTTACGATCATGAAGATCATCATCGCAATCATCATCACTATAGGCGCGCAACTCAAGAGATGATGTCAAGGCAAACAAGAGGGTTTGAAACTGAGTGCCACGAAGATATCTCAGAATACGGAGTACATCGCACCAGTGAACAGAAGTAGGAGCAGTAACTGACTGATAACATAAACAACATGAGCAATGTTCGGGCGAGTAACTGTGAAATAAACCAAACTTCACAAAATACTCCGGTAAAGATTCGGATTTGATAAAGGAACACCATCGGTAGGAGAGTACCGTGCATTGGTTTCAAGAGGAGTATCTACTGTCTGATTGTCAGAGAGACACATCCGTGTAAACATGTCAGATATATACTTAGTTTGAGAAAGAAGATACCTTTTCTTAGACTGAGCTACCTCAATACCCAAGAAATAACACATCAATCCCAAATCCTTCATGGAAAAACCGAGAGCTAGATCATGCTTTAAACACTCAAAATCATCATGTTCAACACTAGTAATAATCATGCCATCCATATATAGGGATAAAACAATATGACATGCGCTCGTACATCGAATAAACAAAGCTGAATAATGATTGCTATAGACGAATCCGAAAGAGGTAGCACTGTCGAGAATTTCTCAAACCAAGCACGAGGTACTTGCTGAGACCATATAAAGCCTTGCATAGTCGGAAAACCTCAGACGGTTGGTGCTTAATGCCTGGAGGAAGATACATATAAACCTCCTCATGGAGGTCACCATTCAAAAAGGTATTCTCGACATCCATTTGAAAGATATTCCATTGTCGAACGGATGCAACCGTAATCATAGTACGGACTATCATCATCATTTCCACTAGGGCAAAGGTTTCCTCATAGTCAAAACTGTATTGTTGGGAATACCCTTTTGCCATAAGTCGGACCTTGTATCGATCAACAGACCCATGAGACTTTGTTTTGATCTTATACACCCAACGAAAACCAATCACATGTTTCCCAGGAGGTAAAGAAACCAAATCTCATGAATGAGTCTGATAAAGAGAAGTGAGTTCCTCAGGTATAGTATTCTGTCAAAGAGGGTCTAATACAACCTCTCTATATGATGTAGGTTCAGACATATGGTAGATGTTGGCTAAAAATGAAGTAAATGATCTCGAGTATGTATAGTAAGCAAAATTTGGAAGCTTGGTAGACTTGATAGGACGAGTACACCTCATGAGGGCTGGTGGAGCGGGTCTTCAATCTCAACAATCGAAGGGACAGACTCAGGAACCAGAGGAGACGAGGAACACTCTGAAGAATTAGGCGTGTCATGAGCTAGAGGATCAGGCGGCATAGATAATCTCAAGCCTCTATATCTGCATTAAAAGGATCAATATACAGAAGATGTGACTTTGTTACATTGTAGGGTGTAGCAGGAATCAAGTAGAAAGGAATATGTTCTGAAAAAGTGGCATGTTGGGAAGCATATAACTTCTGAGTTACAGGATCATAGCAATGATATCCTTTCTGTCCAACACCATACCCCAAGAATACACAAAATAGCTTGTTCCTCTTACCATAAGGACGAAGAATAAAATAGTACATCCAAAGACTCGTAGAGTAGAGTATTCTGTTAAGTTACCATATAGCTTCTCAAAATGAGACATTCCTGAATTCAATGCAGTAGAGATAGGATTAATCACATAAACTACAATTAAAATTGCATCTCCCCAAAAGGCACTAGGAACCTGCACAGATAAGAGCAATGAGTGGGCTATCCTCAATAATATGACATTGTTTTCGTTCTGCCACACCGTTGTGCTGCGGAGTATCGGTATACGATGAATGGTGTATGGTACCATCATAATCAAGTAACTGAGTAAAATCATTAGAGGTATATTCACCCCTAAGTCACACCTGAAGCACTTTGTCACAGCTGGATTTTGAGTTTTAAAAAGAGCTCAAAAATTGTTGTAAATGCCAAGGAAATAAGATTTTCATTTCATAAGATAGACCCAGGAATAACGAGTATAATCATCTATAAAAATACATAATAGGTCGACCCACCCTTTGCGGATACTAGTGCAAGACCCCCACACATCATAATGAATAATATCAAAAGGAGAAATGGAACAATACATACTTTTAATGAAAGTGTTAAATGTGACTCTAGCATTTAGATCATGTTCATGGAGCATTTGGATCATGTTCATGGAGCATTTGGTGCACTTGAAACTCAATGGAGCACTTGGGGTTCATGGAGCTTGTGACAAAGGAACAGATCATCTGAGAAAGGAATAGAGCGTATGACAAAGGAACGGATCAAGTGCCAAAGGAGTGGATCGCATAGAAGGGGGTTTGGAGCATCTTGAAGAGGATTGGAGAACTTGGGAGTGATATGGAGTAACAAGGGAACCTTGTTGCGCCATATGTTGAAGGGATGGGCCAAAAAGGATGTTGTTGCGCCAAGGACATTCCTTCTTCCGCCATTATGCTCCCTCTTGCGCCATGAGGGGTTCCTCTTGCACCATGAGGATCCCTCTTGCGCCATGGGGTACTCCTGTGGAGCAATGGAGTATGATCTTGCGCCTCGCATGGCCTTGTTGTGCCATGTATAATCCTGTTGCGCCAAGGTAGTGTTGTTGCTCCAATCTTGATGTTCTTGTTCCACAGTTGAAGCCTGTTGCACCATCCATACACTTGTTGCACCATAGTGGTGCAAGTTGGACCATCTTGGTCCTTGATGAGCCATATATGCTATGAAGTCCTCTATGATGCTCAAGATAGTCAAAGGATGCTCAGAAGTTGGTACTGCTCAAGGGTTACACCGTCTTGTATCTTGATTTCTAGAGTGATAGGTGAATCTCTGTGTAATTGTACTTGTAATCTCTGTTTGAGAACTCTGAAAAAAATAATACTCCCCTCTTGCCCGTGGACATAGGTCACCTTGATCGAACCACGTAAATATTGTGTATTTGTGTGCTTATAGTTTTGCTTGTTATCCACATTACTTCCTAACAATGGTCATCAGAACTTGACAAAGTGGCATCAGAGTGGTTCTGAATCTTGAAAAGTATCACTTATTTTCCCTAAAAGAAAGGTAAAGCAGAGAATTTTGCCAATTTCAAACCACTACAATAAAAAATATCACAAGTCTTCAAATAACCCAAAACACCACTAGATGCTAGAAAAATCAAATGTGATATAGATACAAGTCCCAAATGAGAATGCCAAAGATAAAACGTAGAGGACAAAGGACTCAAAAGAAAAGAAGAAAAATCAATGTTGGAGGCAGCAAAAACAAACACTTTGAGAACCTCCAAAACATAAAGTTCTCATACCCTAGGGCCTATCCCAATCACCTTCTGAGTGTTGGTCTTGTATAACACAGACGGAATCAAAAAAGAACACCCAACTACCAGAAGACTCAAAGTGAGTTTAGGAATGTAATAAACATCAGGGAGAGATATATTAGGAATAGAAACACACCTAACACCCTTAACTTGTTGGATTAGATGTCTAAGCCCATAACTATGATTGGTATGTATTCGACCCGAGAGTAGCATGGTCCATTTGGGTTGCATGGCATCAGAACAATTAGATAGACAAAATAAGAAAAAGGTTATTTATGATTTATATTAATATATTATAAGTTCTAATATATTAATATGAAATCATATTATTTAATTAGTATTGATCAAGAATTAATTTGGAATTAATTATGTGATCAAAAGAGACTAATTAAATATATGGGGATTGATTATGTAAATCATTCATTCTTATATATGTGGGCTTGTGATCCATTGTCCTTCATGATGGGCCTAACCCATGTGGTAACCCATGGATACTCCATGGAGGTTAAAACCCATGGATCATGAAGGAAATGGAAAGTCATGGGTTTACATGGTGTAACCCTAATGAGCCACACTATATAAAGGACCCCATGGTTCATGAAATGGACTAGTACATACACAAAAGAGGGCAAGGGCCGAATTTCATAAGGGTGAACCAAATAACCTTCTCTCAATTTATTACAATTGTTGGTGGTGTTGTGTGAACCATTTGAGGTGCAACACTTGGGGCACTAAGCTCTTAAAGGTTCAAGACTTCAAGCTCCATCAAAAGGTATGTTATCTAACTAGACTTTTGTAGTATAGTTGCTCCATAATATGCTAGTTAGGATGATGCTTTGGAATTTTGTATATTTCCATGTATAATTGTTAAAACATAGATCCAAAGCACATAGGATTGCATGCACACCATAGGAGTGTTAGAATGCTCAAAACCCATCAGTGGTATCAGAGCCTAGGCTTGTTTTCATTATACATGATGCAAAATGCTTTAAAAGTCGAAATATTGTTCACTGTTCAGTGGACTCGCCGAGTCCATGGGGGGACTCGACGAGTCCATGTGTAAACTTATCCTACTCGTCGAGTAGGCTCTTGCACATGACGAGTAGGAGGCCATGTGTGTAGATTTTCGAGTTTTGCTGCTGGAAATGGACTAGAATCATTACCCTAAACTGTTTTGGACTTATAAAACCTGTTTTTGGTGTGGGAATGATTATGCTAATCCATTTTCAATGGTTATTATCGAATTTTCAAGTTTTAGATATATTTATATGATTCTTGAAATTGTTGATATGAATGTTCATACTTATTAGTTTTGGTAGATCATAGGAATTATTTGCAAATTGTTTGTTAGTGTAATTCTTGATCTAAATGCCAATTAATGGACTCCATAACTTGTCCTCAAGTTATGGAATTCCAAAAGTCTTTTCTTTAAAGCCATTAAGACTCACATGTTATAGAAATGAAAAGTGTTGAATAGTTTCAAAACTTGCCCTCAAGTTTTGGAATTTGTAAAGTCTCACACACACTTTAATTCCAAACCCTAGATTTTTAAAGGTTAAAATTCAACCCTTATACTTTATAGTATTATAAGTTAATAATATATATATGTATAACAGCAAGTCAGTCTTACCGTTAGTAGGCCTCATTCACGAAGTCGGTCTATAAGAGGGGTATAAGGTTGTTGCCTATAAAATGGCAGCTTAATGGGTGTCCACTCTCACCCACCGCTTCCTTGACTGTTGGAGTGTTGGGTTTAAATTATCGTTTATACTTTGATTTTCTAGGAAATTGTAATTTTCTGTCTAGGACTAAAAACTGTTCACGGCCCAGGTGCTGTTTAAGGCCGTAAACTGGTTCACGGTCGTGAAACTGTTCATGGCACATGTCCATCATATAAATAGATGTAAAGGGTGAGGAGTGTGAAGAGTGAGAGCATATGGTAGACAGAGAAAGTTAGAGAGAAGAGAGGAGCTTAAGTGTGTGTAAGTTGTGTGTGAATCTTGTATTTGGATCTTCATTCTAATCAAATCATACAAGATTCATCATCTTCTTCTTCTCCTTCTCTTCTATTTAGATCTGGCATCATCTGTTTGATTGGGATTCCGCACCATCAAACGGATCTGATTGATACACAAGCAGATTTAGGACTTACAAGTGGTATCAGAGCTTGGATTGTATCAATCAATTTTTGCAGATCTGGAGTGTTTTTGATCTTATTTTTGAAGTATTTTTGTGTTTGTGGATAGAACTTGGCAAAATAAAAGGGGTTTGTTCTTCGCGTTTTTCATAAAAACGAGTTTTTGATCGAGTTTTGGAGCAAAAATGGGCAAAAACCATTGTTTTTTTCGTATCTGCGAAGTGTTCACGGCCATTGAAGGGTTTACGACCGAAGGAGGGTTCTCGGTCGAAGAAGTGTGTGCGGCTAGGGTTCTTCGGAGTCCACGGTCCTCGGTGTGCGGCCAGCCTCGCATGTGTTCGGTCACGTGTTCTGTCACACGTGTTCGGTCAGGCGTGTTAGGTCTCGTTTACGGCCCGCGGTTCACGGCCAGCCTCGCTTCGGGTTCACGGCTCAGCGACTTCGGACGGTCTTGGTCAGCTCAGAGTTCGTAGTATCTTATTAAAAAAAATTTGGAGCTGCCAGGATTCGAACCCGGACCACTCCCCTCCTCAAACCAACGTCCTTACCAACTCATCTAGCTTGCTAGATGTTCCTTTCCTTCCCTTTTTAATTCATAAAGCTTCGCTGTTTCGCCCTTAGTTTCGCATTTTTAACACTTTTAACCCAAAAATCAATTTCCTTTTATTTTTAAATTCCATTTTCAACCCAAAATTTTAGTTTTTATTTTTTTGACTTTCTAAATTGACTTTTGACCTAAAATTTTGACTTTGACTTTCACGTTTGACCTTTGACTTTAAACTTTGACTTTCTCGTTTAACCTTAAAATTTTCAAATTTAGCTTTTCGGTTTGACTTTTAAGTTTGATTTTTTAAGTTTGACTTTTAAGTTTGACTTTTTAAATTTAACTTTTAAGGTTGACTTTTGAGTTTTTAGTCAAAGGGCATTTTTGATAAACAATGAGTTCTTCAAACACCAAAGTCAATGAAATTTCTTGTTCTCAAACATGCATTGATAATGTTAAAAATTTACTTGAGCATATCGAATTATTACGTGGAGAGAACGAGGACCTAAAGTACGAAGGATATCAAGTCATGAAAGGACAGAAACCTCTAAAAGCACAACTAGATGCCAAAACAAAAGATTTTTGGAAACTTCAGGAAGAGTATAGCAATAAATGTGCAAACTATAGATTTGTGACATAACAACTTGCTGAGTTAACTGCTGAACATGACACGTTGAAAAATAAGTTTGAAAATGCAGATTTTAATTTCAGAAAATTTGATGTGTCGAGTAAAGTAGTTGTGTCAATGATGGAAAATAGTTTGAGATTTAAAAATAACCAGCAAAAGGGTTTAGGGTATGATAAAGTGCCTCCTCCTTTTAATCACACCTATCAGTATAACCCTTTGACAAAAGAGGAAATGGACAGAGAGACACATCTCAAATATGGCAAACCTGCTGTCTTTTTGTCGAGATGTGGTCCTCAGGTTGCAAGTACTAATGTTTCTACTTCTTATGAAGATCAACCACTAAGTCAATGCAAGCAAGCAGCTGAAAATAGTGTGTCTGATAATAAAATTGTGTCAAAGTCTGATGACTTAAATTTTTTCGATATATTTGATGATATCTTTGATAATTCTGCCGTGGTTGTGCCAGAAAGTGTTGAGCTGAACGATTCTAATGTTTCTACTTCTTCTGCAGGTAAAGTAACGGAAGATGAGAACAAGGAGAAGACTATTGAACAAACCAATGTCTCCTTGAACTCTGAATCTGTTACTTCTAACTCAGTTACTTCTGATCAACCTGCTGTTGAGAAATAAAGGCCACCAAATCAAGTGAAACAACCAGCCTGTTGCAAGTGTGCATGTGGGAACAACCAGGAACAAGGCAAGGACACGCCACCAGGGGCAGGAAGAAACACCTTCCCAGTGAATAAAAAGACTTGCTTTCACTGTGGAACACCTGGACACATTGCCAGAAATTGTCCAAATCGCGCATACGTTCCCTACTATGCACAAGGGTGGCAGAGCGCGCCAAGAGGGAGATTTTCCAATAGAACTCCCTCAAGGTCATGTTCAGAGAATGGCAACTGGAACGCGAAAAAGGCCAAGAAATCAACTCCCAAGGGCAAGATGGGAATGCCAGCCAAGAAGTTCAATCCAAGAGATGCTCCAGTGAAGCCATGACCGGTTAGGTCAAAGTCATCTCGAATATCGGCTTCAAGTTCTAAAACAAGTGCCGGGGCACCCATCGGATCAAACAAGAATTGGGTTAAACCCAACTATAGATGGGTTCCGAAGGTTCACTCTCCCAAATCTCCTAATGCTTCTAACGTTTCTTCATCTTCTGTTTGTGATAAACAGGATATGTCATGGGAGAGGGTACCTTTCACAGATGACAAAGGTCAACCCAATTTCAAAATGGACTGGGTTCCAAAGACCAACTGATCCCGCTCTGTGCTGGAGCAGCTATGGAGGCATATCATCAGACTTCGGTTTGTTGGTAGTGGTTGTTCTAGGCACATGATAGGATACATTTCTCAACTGTAAAACACTCAGAACTTTGTTTGAGAGTATGTGTCCTTTGCGGGAAAGGAAGAAAGGAGAGGATCACACATAGGTTTTGTGCTTAACGATGTGAAGAATTTTCGGATCTGTTCTGAGATTATGCGTGCTGTTCCCAGACCTTCTGGATGCAAATTCAATCGGTGACTTACGGTTTGAGTTTTCTTCTCGATACTCCTGAGTTTTTCTTAAGTTGATTCGCTTCAAAGACAAATTTTTGTTCTAGGATAGTTTAAATTTGCGCATTTACTTTCGTTTCTCTCTTATGCAAAAATTTAGGGGGGGAAATAAAAAAAAACAAAAATTAGAAAATTTTTAAAAATCCAAAAACATTAGAAAATATGAAAATCCAAAAATATTTTGTTAATGGAATGTGCTTGCAGGTGATGTGTTGGGAAGTGATATCAACAAGTGTAACAGACAATCGTCTTTTGTGTAAGGTACCAATGCTGAATTGTCTAGGCCATGTGTTCAATGCGCTGGTAGGCACGAAAGATTTAAAATGGACTTGACTAGGCATAGATGAAATTAAAGAATCTAGAGACTTGAAAAATCTTGACCTAGATAGATCCATTTAGCCTGAAAATACGACGCTCAGATAGGTTGAGCAGGGAGATATACATGAGAATCTGCGGATACACTAAATAATTTGTATCTAGAACCGTGGTTTAACTCTTCCTCGATGTGGGGACTCTTTCCTTAATTCCGGTATTGATGGGGCGACTGGGGAATTCCGATAAAGTAGGTATGTAGGAAATTATTTTCTTGCTTTCTTTCTGTTTGTCATATGTTGCCTCCTCTGCGTGATTGAAATACATCTGACCTGGACTGCAACATATGCAATTCTATTTCTCCGCATCTTCTATCTATGCAATTCTTCCTCTCTGTTAGTCATATGTTGTCTCCTTTGCGTGATTGAAGTACATCCGACCTGGTACACAACAGATGCACCATTGTACTTCTCAATCCCTCTAAATATTGTTAGTCATATGTTTCACCCTCTGCGAGATTGGAAGAGATCCGACATGGGTGTATAGCATATGCATTCTAAATCTGACTTCTCTCATAATAATTGTCTGCTCACCTAAAGTAAGGAGTACTTTGGAAGTTCTTGATTATTGGGGTATGTCAGGAAGCGGGAAACATGTTCTAGTACATTTAAAATTGAACAATCACTAGGTTGTCTGTAGATCTCGCTGCTCAATTTAGGTGGACAAGAATATCTTTGGTAGTCGTCAGTTGAATGGTTCTTTAGGAATATTATCTAGGAACATAGGATCACATTGTCTTGTCACTTGTAGTATGTCCTAATTTTGTCAACCACAATACCGGCGATTGACCAGATCTATTCATGAAGGGAGAGGTACTGATAAACGGATAAAGGCTGTCTAAAATCTTTGATCCCAAATCACTCTTAAAGTTAGCTATTATTTTTGTTTTTGTTAAATTTGTTCATAGTTTTCTTCTAATTTAAAAAAATTAGGGGGAGAATTAAAAAATTCAAAAATCAAACAAAAATCAGAAAATTAAAAATCCAAAAATAGTGTTATTTCCGTTTTATTTCTTGTTCAGAAAAATCAAAAATCCAAAAATATTTTTGTTCCTGTTTTATTTTTTTTAAATATAAAAGAAAATCCAAAAAATATTGTGTGCTATGTTTTGTTTTAGTTTTGTTTTGTCTTAAAAAGTAAATTCAGATGTAGATAAGACTCATGGAGACTGTATCCAGAATTTCTAAGCCAAGGCTTCGTCCGTGATCATCAAAGAATTCTCATTCGAAGGAACAAGAAATGAAGACTATTCTTTCAACATTCAATCTTTCAACCCCAGAAGCAAGGTGAAGCTACAATTGAAGATTATGTGACGGATTGCATTAAAGCCTCCTCAATCAATTTGCTGCTATCTTGTACCTGCTGAAGTGATCCAGAAGATTAGATTTCTCTATTATTCTCTCTGAAGATTCTCAAGCTGAAAGCGCTATCTTTCAAGAATCAGTACAAGAAGCCTCCTCACTCAATGTGCGTGCAATGTCAAATTCTGAAGAAAAGCCCAACTGCTCAAGATGAAGTCATTTATTGACGATTCATCAAGTGCATCTCGAAGTTGTGAAGAATTTGAAGATTAATGCTGAAGCCAAGCTCCCAATGAAGATTGACAAGAAAAGACAACTACTTTTTAGGGGGGGTTTGTTGGGTCAATTAGAAAAGAAAGCTATAAACCAAGGGGGAGAATGTTGGGTCTAAATTATGGTTTATACTTTGCTTTTCTAGGAAATTGTAATTTTCTTTCTAGGACTGAAAACTGTTCACGACCCAGGTGGTGTTTACGGCTGTGAACTAGTTCACGGCCGTGAACCTGTTCACGGCCCATGTCCATCATATAAATAGATGTAAAGGGTGAGGAGTGTGAAGAGTGAGAGCATATGGTAGAGAGAGAAAGTTAGAGAGAAGAGAGGAGCTTAAGTATGTGTAAGTTGTGTGTGAATCTTGTATTTGGATGTTCATTCTAATTAAGTCATACAAGATTCATCATCTTCTTCTTCTCATTCTCTTATAATTAGATCTGGCATCATTTGTTTGATTGGGATTCTGCACCATCAAATGGATCTGATTGATACACAAGCAGATTTGGGACTTACATGGAGGGTCGTTAGCCGAACGGGTAGGACAAGGACTATAATTCTCATTATAAGTATAATGTTAAATATAAAGTAACTTTTTATAAATTCCCAATCATAGTTACTTTAGAAAAATGTGAAGATGGTACTAACCCATGAAATTACACTTTGTACCTTACCAAGTCGTTGGTGGAGCGTGTGTGGGTAAACGACACACTAACATGGACTAGTAAGAGTGGCAAAGGGTGACTTAATGTTTATCATAGATCGGTGGAGCGCGTGTGGGTAACCGGCATATTGATTAGGTGATAAAGATTAAGGGTACCAAGTTAATTTGCATGGTTATTCACACCTTGTTTGTGATCCTCGGCATCCTAGTCACAAACTTGAGAGGGCACAATTGAGATTTAAACATGCCATTGTAAAGTTCAATGAATCTAAAAATATCTAGGAGTTTCAATCCTATTAAAACTTAATACCTATTTCGTTTTTCATAGTGGAAATTGGTGAATCGTCATTCGCCTACCTTCAAATATTTTATAGCTTGGATTACGGCATCCCTCTTCCAAGTTATAAAATATTGTGTTGAGTCCTAACCTTAATATTTCAGATTGGGTGTTATATTAAGGACTTAAATCAACTAACTTGAATTTCTCCCATTGTAGTTGTCTGGTTCAGACAACTATGGTCTTCCCAAATCCATTAGAACAAGCTTTCCTAATGAAGATGATATCCCGTGATTGGATCATGGAAATCATACTTCTCTTCCTCCAACCTCATCCAATTATTCTCCCTAACCCACAAGCTCAAAGAATTGAAAAATTCAAGGTCACTCAAGCCCTACTTGCAATGAAACATGAAGATTGAAGGCCTGTGTTCTCACGTCTTGTAGATGAAGTCACATATCGACAGACTGAGAGTGTTGGGTGTCGAAGTCTCAAGGAAATTGGCCGTTGACTGGGTTCTTAAATCACTCCCTGAGTCGTATAGTCAGTTCATTAAGGACTACTATGTGACAGACCACGACATGACCCTTATTGATCTTACTTATTTACTTGTTGCTGCTGAATCAGAAATGTTTTGCACTGGAAAAGTAAATTTGGGTGGAAGATCTACTTCTCAAACTTCTGTGGACATTGACAATGGTAACATTGGAAGTCCAGAAAAGTTTTCTCTTCCCAATGGAAAGGGATTGGCCATGGTCAACCCGGTTGACCAAATGGTAGAGAGAAAGGCTAAGTCTGTGATAGTCCCGTGTACCATTCCCAAAAGAGTCTGTATGTTTTTACTGTTAAGAGAAGGGACATTGGAAGTGAAGCTGTCTTGACTACCTGGAAGATCTGAAAGAAAGTAAAGACCAAATGTTTGACTCTGCTTGAGGTAAGTATACTATCTAACTCTGTTAAGTTCCTAATTGATGATTCTTAATACATGATGTGACTAGGTTGCATTTTGATGTTTGGCAGGATCAAGCAAAGGGAAGGAAGCTTAAAATAAGAGAATGCTGAATCTGATCGCGAAGATGGATTTCAATCGCATGGTTCGAAGATTGGATTTTTGAGCTGCTGCTTAGAGTTATAATAGATTGCTAGAAAATATGTAATAGCATAGTTTTTCATTTGTAATTGCATTGTAAGGAAAAGTTTTTCCGCATTTTATAAATAAATAAATAAAAAATTTGTTTTATTTTATATCTCCTTGCAATGGCATCTATGAAAAATGGATGTTTGTATGTTTCTAACAATATTGAAAATATGAATTTGATTCTTTCAATTGTGGTAGTGTCTAATTTTACCAAAAAAGGAAAGATTCTCATCACCCAAGTTTCAACTGGACCAAGACTTAGAATCGTGCAAGTAGTATTGTATGATGAATGATATTTTTCATCTTTGTAAAATTAAGACTAATTCCTTGTTCACATGTATATGTGAGTCAAGTGAAGGACTAAGGGATCGAGTATACATTCTTGTGCACTGGTCAAGTCCTCCACAAAGATCGATAAGACTATTCGTCATGATGTACTAAAGTTTAGTAAATATGGTTATACTTACAAGTTTAAGTACAATTCTGAAACATTAGAAAAGTTTCAATCTATGGCCTAACGAATGGGGAGAATCAAATTAGGCAGAAAGATAAAAGTTTGTCAAATCTGAAAAGATGGGAGAGTACTTTAGTATCATGTTTTATGATCATCTTAATGATTAAGAAACCATATCACAATTGATCCTGTAAGGACATCTTAGTGCATTCCTATGGCTAAGAATAGGAATCATGAATTCTTGAAGTGGTTAAATCAAGAAGATGAGTCATACTTCGTTCCGAAAAAATTCTTAGAGTCATACTCCAAGATTGTAACTTGAGTGAAATATCTTAAAGAAGGTTTATAACACTTGTCAAATGTAGATTAAAATGTTTTCTACTCTTGTACATTTGAAATTGGTAAGTTGTGATGTTTTGGGTAAAACAAAGACCAACTAAGGCCAATTGTGTGAAGTGTTTGTCTTAATAAGAATCCGCACTATCTCTTGAATATGTGTTTGTCAAGGAATGGTTCTTGGCAAGAGAGTCATATATGTCAAGAGGACAGTGGGAGTCTTAAAGATCCTGAAAGAGTTTCAAGAACTAATCAAGAATAAAACCTGTAGTTTATCACTAGCACACGACTTGAGGTTTATAACATATCGTACTGACATAATTCTTGTTTCTATGACCATTCCGGTTAAAGTTGACTATGCATGTGAGTTCTATGAGTTCTCGGTTGCTTGCATAACAACTTGGAAGACATGGTAGGCCCTTGTGCTGCCAGGTGGCAAGAAATTAAGCTTGAACAAGTTCGGTCCATATGAGTTTGAACTTGTCCTAACCTTGTCTTGTGACTATGGTTTTGACAAATTCACATGGATAGGAACACATACACCAAAAAATCTAAGTTTCATAACGTTTCTCTCCGATTCATGAAAATGATGGTGAGGAAACGCTTTCGCTAAATAGATTTTAAGTAGATAGCAATTGTGATATTTGCATTCTCAAAGTCGTTAGTGGAGCATGTATGGTTAACCGGCACACTAAAATGGACTTGTGAGAAATGGCAAAGGTCTAAACAATTGAGACTATGATTACGACATCCCTTTTCATAGTTCTAAAATTGTTTAGACACACATGTGAGCTATCTAAGGAAAGGTGTATGATTTTGATAAAATCTTATCAAAGCATCTCGTATCAGAAATCTGAACTTTGGTAAGAAAGTCAATAAAGTATTGATTTCTAGAAGTCCAGCTGATTTCTGGATACATGTCAAAGCTAGTGGGAGCATAAGTGTTATGCTAATAATTATCATGTTAGTGGGAGCATGATTATTATGTTAAGTGTTAATTATAGAAAACAAAAGTCTCAATTCGTGACTCTGTAGGGTTTGAAAAGTTGTTTTGCTATAATTAAGGGAGAGGAAATTATACTTCATTTCAATTCTAAAAGCTTAGATTGAGATTTTAATCATCTTTAGTCAAGGATATATATATGAATTTTATGTTGGAATGGTTCAACATAAGGAAATTCTCTCTCTCTCTCTCTCTCTCTCTATATATATATATATATATATATATATATATATATATATATATATATATATATATATATATATATATATTGCGTTCTCAAAATTCGATTATGATTACGGCATCCCTCTTCATAGTCGAATTATGAAAACATGGCAAATACAAAATATTGTAGCAAAACACTGGTCTAGGAACATGTTTTTATGTGAGACATCATGAATCGTGTCCCATATGCTTCGGGTATAGGATCGATTACATGTGCTATAATATTTATCCTTTCTAAATTTTCCAATTGCCTAGGGCATTAAGAGGGGAAAAGGTCCACAATTCGATATGACTAAAATGATTAAGCAATTGTCGAGGACAATCTGAGGTTTACCAAAGATTGGTTGCTCATGGAAAGTTGGAAGTATGATGTAAATTTTTGGAAAGGACCATATTGACATATTCTGAAAGGAGGCAACTCTTATTCAGAAGTGATTGTCAGAATGGGAATTTGGAAATGTTTCATAGGTGGAAGTTATTCATTAAATTAGTGTAAGATTAGAAAACTTAATGCAAGAAGGATGTTCAGAGGAATGTACTTTGAATTTGAGACTTCGTCTCCATGGAATTGATCTCCATTGGAATACTCTGTAATGTCTGTTGATAAGTCTTTGTGACTCTGTGCATAGTCATTACAAGAGGATCAATGCATATAAGTTTAGAATCTAACAGATTTCGGTAAATGGCAGGAATTTGGAATTCTTACATTTACGATAAGGATTTGGGATTGTGAAATGAGCATCATTGCAATCATGTTCAATTGGTCTATTTCACAAAGTAAGGATCATAGACAAACATAGTGTGCATACTTGGAATATGTCATAACTATTGTTTGGACAAACACAGTGTGCATGCTTGGAGCATGGCATGACTACTGTTTCAGTTCAAGTATTAAGTTGATTATTCGAAACATTATACAATGAATAATGTGTAATCAATATGGTGATAAATAAAAGGTGTTTTATTTATATTCATAAGTTCTAAGACCATATTGGATTCGATTATTCTTGTGTTTTACTTTGCATGTTTTGACTTCCGGAATAACTAGGTTATTCAAACTCTCCACAGTCAATCATACTTTGGAAGTAGGTATGAATTAACACTGTCATGAATTGGGCTTGTAGATGTCTAAAGTGTTTAGACATAGCAAAAGTTGTTGCAACATTTATGACTGCTCCTGGAATGATATTCGAGTATTGGATTAAACCCACGCTCACTTGAATCACTTCATGGGTTTTATCACGAGTGATCATGAGACAAGAATATTTTATATTCTTCAAACGGAGACGTGTGAGTTTTAGTTGCACGTCAGTTGCACATTGACATATGTAAACGCAACCAATAACTTGGTTGTTATAAAACATATCGTTGTGTGTAATTTGATGAGTAAGTACAAGCAAACATTTGGGTCGAAGTTTATCCATTCCTTTTACCCTTGGAGGGATAAAAGCGATATCTGTGAGCCCCTCGATGATTTAGTGATAACACCCCTAAGTGCTTGGCCAAGCCTGGACTGATTTGATTTGTTCAATTAGTTGGTCGTCATAAATCGGAAATCGGGAAACAACAGATGGACAGAGAGAATGATTATAATCCATGTCTCGGTCCATATGGTATCTAGAATGGACGAATATATGATCCTTTATCTAGTGGACACATCATTTGACTAGGTCAGTGTTCGACAACGGCTTTAAGAGCTACGATTGCTAGTCGGGATCTTGGAGTGATATGCAATAATAGTTTTAGACTTATCCAAGTGGGAGACTGTTGTATTAGATGTCTAAGTCCATAAATATGATTGGTATGTATTCAACCCAAGAGTAGCATGGTCCATTTTGGTGCATGGCATCAGAACAATTGGATAGACAAAATGAGAAAAAGGTTATTTATGATTTATATTAGTATATTATAAGTTCTAATATATTAATATGAAATCATATTATTTGATTAGTATTGATCAAGAATTAATTTGGAATTCATTCTGTGATCAAAAGAGACTAATTAAATATATGGGGATTGATTATGTAAATCATTCATTCTTATATATGTGGGCTTGTGATCCATTGTCCTTCATGATGGGCTTAACCCATGTGGTAACCCATGGATACTCCATAGAGGTTAAAACACATGGATCATGAAGGAAAAGGAATGTCATGGGTTTACATGGTGTAACCCTAATGAGCCACACTATATAAAGGACCCCATGGTTCATGAAATGGACTAGTGTATACACAAAAGAGGGAAGGGCCGAATTTCATAAGGATGAACCAAATAACCTTCTCTCAGTTTATTCCAATTGTTGGTGGTGTTGTGTGAACAATTTGAGGTGCAACACTTGGGGCACTAATCTCTTAAAGGTTCAAGACTTCAAGCTCCATCAAAAGGTATGTCATCTAACTAGACTTTTGTAGTATAGTTGCTCCATAATATGCTAATTAGGATGATGCTTTGGAATTTTGTATATTTGCATGTATAATAGTGAAAACATAGATCCAAAGCACATAAGGTTGCATGCACACCATAGGAGTGTTAGAATGATCAAAACCCATCACAACTATCATAGATATATCACTAGCAGACAGAACAAAGATAGATGGCATGTCTGACAAAGAAGTAAACGATGAAAAATAAGGAGACATGTGATGTGTTGCAACGAAATTTAAGATCCACAAAGATGAAGGTATACTTAAGGTATCAGATGAAGTAGGATACAATGAGACATAGATGTAGACATGGCAGTAGGATTGGAGGCTAAATATTGTCTGCAACTCTCAAAAACCTTGTGATCCGGTGCAGGACGTGGAATGTTGCCAACTGACTTAGTTTCAACTGTTAGAGCAGCAGTAGCAGTAGTAAACTGTGGAGGGTGAGGTTTCCATGGAGGAGCACCAGAAGAACGTGGCTGAAACTTCTACTAACTAGACCTATGTTGTTGTCCCGACTGGGTCTGACCAGATTTACGTTTGTTAACTAACAATAGACACTGATCTTTCCAATGATTTTTCTGTTTGTATAAGGCACACTCATCACAAGCAACCCTTGGAGTTTGTCGAGACTGATTTGTGCAAACAAAAAGCACATCATGAGTTGAAGTAGGAGTGTAGGTTACTTTAGACCCTATATACGAGTTTCTTCAGCAATCAATTCATGAACAACAAAATCCAGTGAGGGAATGGGGGAAAGATGAAGAATTGTTCCACGTAGGCCTTCAAAATCAGAATGCAACGCCATCAAAAGTTGAACCAAATGTTTTTCTTCCCTCCTGTAAATATAAGTCTTAAATTATTTTAACACTTTAGATTCAGTAAGGGCCAATTAATCCCACAAATCAGACATAGCAGCATAGAAATGTTGAATACTAAATGATTCCAAAGTTCCTTTGTGGTGTCATTTTAGCCAATTGCATGGCAATAGATCGTGTAACATAATTGTTAATCTATGTAATGATCTTGGAGTTAACATTCTCCCAAGTATCAACTAAAAAATCGAAATTCTCAGCTTGAGGCAACGAAGGTTTAGTTTTACTCCCAGTGACATAGCCCCACATATTATTCCCGCGGAGGAAGTTCTTCATAACATAGCTCTAATAAGTGTATTTCTTCCATCTAATCAAGTATTGATTGACTAAATGGAATCATCATTTTCAGACATGTTGGCAACATGTAAGTAACCACAACAATAGGAAAGCCATAAGAGATCAAGAACAACAAACGAACAGAAGCAACCAATCGGGCAGCAAGAAATCAAACATCAAACCCTAGAATTTGAACATCAACAACAAACTAATAGCAACCGAAAAAGAACACTAACAGTAAGAATGAACTAACCACATAGTTCGATCCGAACACATATGACCGCTACAAAACATTCTAACAATATATCAAACCTCTTCTATGATACCATGATAACTGAGCCATGTGATTATTAAAAGAGGAAAATTACAAGGTTCTTAATGAAAGAATAAAACCAAAAAGCAAGAATAAGGGGAATATAAAAGCTAGCTAACCCTAAAGCGCTAAAGACAAAAAAAAGTGTTGGATAAGGTGTCTAAGTCTGTAACTATATTTGGTATTTCTTGACCCGACCCGACATGGTCCATTTGGGTTGCACTTCACCGAAACAATCTGTATGCATAATCTTTTGAGAATAGTATATTTATGATTTATTAATATATTATTAGTTATAATATATTAATATGAAATCATATTATTTAATTATTATTGATCAAGATATAATTTAGAATTAATTTAGTGAACAAAAGGAACTAATTAAATATGGACTCTTATATATATATATATATATATATATATATATATATATATATATATATATATATATATATATATATATATATATATATATATCTATATATATATACATATATATATATATATATATATATATATATATATATATATATATATATATAGAATGGGCCAAGTTCACTTAGGATGGGCTAAGCTTGCATGGATAGTCCATGGAGTTTTTATCCCATGGATCCTATGGAAATGAAAGGTCATGGGTATTAGGGTTTACATGGATGTAACACTAATCCTTCATACTATATAAAGAGGTCTTTGGCACATGAAATGGCACTAGTGTGTGTGAGAACAAAGGTGGGCCGATTTCTCTAGTGCATACTATTCTCTCAAGCTTTCGAAGTTGATTTGGTGATTTGTGACTCTAGTTGAGGCATCCACATTATTGGTGCTAGGTTCTCAAGACTCCAAGCAATCAACCACAAGAAAAGGTATGTTACTCTACTAAGGTTTTTACATTACAAGTACCCCATAATATGCTAGTTAGGTTGAGAACCTTGGAAAATCAAATTTGCATGTATAATAGAGAAAACATAGATCCAAGGTTTCTAGGGTTGCATGTACACCATAGGAGTGTTAGAATGCTCAAAACCCTTCAGTGGTATCAGAGACTAGGCTTGTTTTCATTATACTTGATAGAAAGTGCTTGAAAAAGTCAAAAATTTGCTCACTGTTCGGTGGACTCGCCGAGTCCACGGGGGGAATCGACGAGTCCAAGTGAAAACTCATCCTACTCGTCGAGTAGGTTCTTGCACTCGGTGAGTAGGAGGCCCTGTGTGCAGATTTTCGAGTTTTGTTGCTGGAAATGGACTAGAATCATTACCCTAAACTGTTTTGGACTTATAAAATATGTTTTTTGATGTGGTAATGATTATGATAATCCATTTTCAAAGGTTATTATCAAAATTTCAAGTTTTATATGTGTTTATATGATTCTTGAAATTGTTAATATGGATGTTCATGCTTATGAGTTTAGTAGATCGTAGGAATTATTTGCAAATTGTTTGTTAGTGTAATTGTTGATCTAAATATCAATTATTGGACTCCATAACTTGTCCTCAAGTTATGAAATTCCAAAAGTCTTTTCTTTAAAAACATTAAAACTCATAAGTTATAGAAATGAAAAGTGTTGAATAGTTTCAAAACTTGCCCTCAAGTTTTGGAATTTGTAAAGTCTCACACACACTTTAATTCCAAACCCTAGAGTTTTAAAAGTTAAAATTCAACCCTTATACTCTATAGTATTATAAGTTAATTATATATATATATATATATATATATATATATATATATATATATATATATATATATATATATATATATATATAAGATCAATTCAGTCTTACCGTTAGTAGGCCTCATTCACGAAGCCGGTCTATAAGGGGGTATAAGGTTGTTGCCTATAAAATGGCAGCTTAATGGGTGTCCACTCTCATGTACCGCTTCGTTGAATGGTGCAGGGTCGTTAGCCGAACGGGTAGGACAAGGACTATAATTCTCATTAAAAGTATAATGATGAATATAAAGTAACTAAACCTTTTATAAATTCCCAATCTTAGTTACTTTAGGGAAATGTGAAATTGGTGCTAACCTGTGAAATTACACTTTGTACCTTACCAAGTCGTTGGTGGAGCATGTGTGGGTAACCGACACGCTAACATGGACTAGTAAGAGTGGCAAAGGGTGACTTAATGTTTATCATAGATCGGTGGAGCGTGTGTAGGTAACCGACGCATTGATTAGGTGATAAAGATTAATGGTACCAAGTTAATTTGCATGGTTATTCACACTTCATTTGTGATCCTCGGCATCCCAGTCACAAACTTGAGAGGGAAAAATCGAGATTTAAACATGCCATTGAAAAGTTCAGTGAATCTCAAAAGATCTAGGAGTTTTAATCCAATTAAAACCTAATAATTTATTTCGTTTTTCATGGTGGAAATTGATGAATCGTCATTCGCCTACCTTCAAATATCTTATAGCTTGGATTACGACATCCCTCTTCCAAGTTATAAAGTATTGTGTTGGGTCCTAGCCTTAATATTACATTTGGGTGTCTTACTAAGGATTCTATATCTAATCTAAACTTGTCTTTCTTCTTTTTCGATGTCTTCCAACAATGCTGCTTCTGGCTCAAACCCTATCGGCTCCTTCTCTCTCATGAACCTTTGTGGGAGAGTCATCTTTGATGGTTCAAACTTTAATGATTGGATCAGGAACATCAGGATGGTCAGGCGTTACAAGGACAAGGAATATGTTCTCGATAAGGAGCTGAAAGAAATTGATGAGTCTGCTGCTACTCCACAGGAGATCGCTGACTTTAGGGCACATGAGAGATATGCCACCAAGGTTGCATGTATCATGTTGGCCACAATGACAGCTGAACTCCATAAGTCCTATGAGGACTTTTACCCTTTTGAGATGCACATGTACCAGATCGACCGCTACCATCAGAGTGCTCATCAAGAGAGGTATGAAATCATCTCTTCCATGATAACAACCCGAATGAAGGATGGTGAACCCATCATGGGCCACATGCAGAAAATGCAAAGGTTTGTGGACCGTTTGCTGAAGTTGAATGTGAACTTCCCTGAGGAGTTGGCTATTGACATCATATTGCACTCCTTACCTACTTGTTATGATCAATTCTGAATGACCTATCACATGAATAAGGGGAAGGTCACACTCAGCAAGCTTCAAGGACTTTTGAAGACCGCCGAAAGTGGTTTCAAAGGTAAATCAGTTGTTACTACTCCTACTCCTAACACTGCCCCTGTTCTAGCAATCGGGCAAAGTAGAGGGAAAAAGAGGAAGACCCCTTCGAAGGGTAGCAATGGAAAGTCTCTTGATAGCTCCTCTTCGAGTGGAACGAAAGGTGGTTCTGTCACTCCTTCTTCCAACCCAAAGGAAGCTGAATGCTTCTATTGTCATGATAAGGGGCACTGGAAATGAAACTGCCCCAAGTACCTGCAAGATGTTAAGGATGGGAAGGTCAAACCTACCCATGCAGGTATTTACACTATATTGTCTAATAACTAACCGCATACTAATTCTTGGGTCCTTGATATAGGTTGTGGTATTCATATATGTTCTTATTTATAGGGCCTAAGAAGAATGAGGATGTGGAGCACGAAAAGATAAACTTGATCATGGGGAATAGGAAAGCTTCACATGTCACCAAGATTGGAGTTTATTCTTTGTTTCTAAGTAGTGGGTTAATGTTAGATTTGAATAAGTGTTGTTGCTCGTCTGAAATGGTGAGAAATATTATTTCTTTTCACGGTTTGTACAAACAAGGATTTACTTTTTCATTTGATAATGAATGTGGTGGTATTAATGCTTTTTATAATAATGTTATTTATTTTAAAGCATTACCTTGTGATGGTGTATATGAAACTGTGTCGGTTGTAGATAACTTAGGAAATAATGTGTTGCATATCGATTCTTCCACTAGTTTGGATAAGGCATCCTTGTGGAATTATCGTCCTGGACATGTCAACAAGAAGCGCATAGGCCAACTCCAAAAGGCTGGAGTTTTGGAGTAATTTGACTTAAAGTCGGATGATAGTTGCGAGTCTTGTTTGCTTGAAAAAATGACAAAGTCACCCTTCACTGGCACTTGTGCTAGGGGTGAAGGTTTGTTGGACCTCGTACACACAGATGTGTGTGGACCCTTCAGAACCGCCACAAGGGATGCTAACCGCTTCTATGTGACTTTTACTGATGATTACAGTAGATATGGTTATGTCTACTTAATCAAGCATAAGTCAGAAACCTTTGAAAAGTTCAAAGAGTTTAAACAGGAAGTGCAGAATCAGTTGGGCAGGAACATTAAGAGGCTCCGATCCGATCGACGAGGAGAGTATCTTAGTACAGAGTTCCTTGACTATCTTAAGGAATTTGGAATTGTTTCGCAATTGACACCTCCATGGACACCACAGGTGAATGGTGTAGCTGAGAGGCACAATCGAACCTTGTTAGACATGGTCTGTTCCATGATGAGTCGAGCTTCGTTACCAATCTCATTCTAGGGGTATGCCTTAGAGACTGCCGCCCACATCCTTAATCTAGTCCCTACCAAGAAGGTTGCCAAAACACCTCACAAGATGTAGACTGGGAAAGTTCCCAATTTAGACCACATCAAGATTTGGGGTTGCGACGCTTTCGTGAGACGTGAGACTCAAGACAAGCTCAAACCTCGTAGTGAGCAGTGTATTTTCATCGGCTACCCACAGAAATCCTTTGGTTACCTCTTCTAAAGACCCAGTGAGAATGTGGTCTTTGTGGCAAGGGGAGGGGTCTTTCGCGAGAGAGAATTTATAAACCAAGGAAACAGTGGGAGGCAAATTGACCTTGAACAGCTTCAAGATTCAAGTGGTGAAGGAACCTCAAATCCTAGCAATCAACCTGAGGAGGAAACATCTGTTGAACCAACTGACAAGTCTGTACCTCTGAGGCTTTCCAATAGAGTTAGGAATCCACCTGAGCATGACTACGGTTTCCATATTACTGTTGAAGGTGATACACTTATCAGTGATAGTACACTGGTAAATTTGGATGAACCTAACAACTATAGGGAAGCCATGGCAGGCCCTAAGTTTGTTAAATGGAAAGAGGCTATGGACAGCGAGATTCAGTCCATGTATGACAATCAAGTTTGAAACTTGGTTGAAAATGTACCGGGTCGTAAGAAGGTCAGGTGAAAATGGATCTTCAAGAAGAAGACCGACATGGATGGGAAAGTGCACACTTATATGGCGCGACTGGTTGCAAAGGGCTTCACTCAAACTCAGGGAGTTGATTATGATGAAACCTTCTCACCAGTAGCAAAGATTAAGTCTATTAGGGTTATGCTAGCCATTGATGCATTTCATAATTATGAAATATGGAAAATGGATGTCAAAACCGATTTCCTTAATGGAAAGTTGGCTGAGGATGTTTACATGAGTCATCCAGAGGGTTTTTTCAGTGCAGAGTACCCTGATAGAGTGTGCAAGCTTGAGAAATCCATTTATAGATTGAAACAAGTATCTCGCAGCTGGAATCTTTGTTTTGATGAAAAAGTCAAAGAGTTTGGTTTTTCAAGAAGCAAAGATGAGTCATGTGTATATGTCAGAGCTAGTGGGTGTATAGCTAGCTTTTTGGTAATGTATGTGGATGACATACTACTCATGGGAAATGACATCCCAACTTTGCAGGAGGTTAAGTCCTGGCTTGGGAAGTGTTTCGCTATGAAGGACCTTGGAGAAGCTGACTATATGCTAGGGATAAGGATATTGAGAGAAAGGAGTAAAAGACTAATTGGACTTAGTCAAAGCACCTATGTGGACAAAGTGTTGAAAAGGTTCAACATGCAGAATTCTAAGAAAGGTGACTTACCAATCCAAAGTAATGCCAAACTGAGCAAGGCTCAGAGCCCGAGTACAGAGGCTGAGATAGCTGAGATGAGTCGATTACCATATTCTTCCGCTGTTGGCTCGATCATGTATGCTATGACTTGTACCCGTCCTGATGTAGCCTTTGCTTTGAGCATGGTCAGCAGATTTCAGGGGAATCATGGCAAGGCTCACTGGACTACGGTGAAGAACATTCTCAAGTACCTGCGGAGGACTAAGGACTGGGTACTTACCCTTGGTGGGAGTGATGACTTGAGAGTAGTGGGGTATAGTGACGCTAGCTTTCAGACTGATAGGGATAATATCCGCTCTCAGTCGCGCTGGGTCTTTACCATGAATGGAGGAGCAATTACGTGGAAAGGTTCCAAGAAGGAGACGGTAGCTAATTCGACATGTGAATCAGAGTACATAGCAGCGAGTGAAGCGGCGAAGGAGGCGATATGGATGAGGAACTTCATCGGAGACCTTGGAGTTGTACCAGCTATAAATGAGCCTATGGAGATTTTCTGTGACAACAATAGTGCGGTTGCCTTAGCCAAGGAACCGAGAGATCATGGCATATCCAGACACATTGACAGAAAATATCACTTCATAAGACACAAGATAGAAGAAGTACTCCTCGTGGCAAAGATGGTATCGTCAGAAGAGAACCCAAGAGATCCCTCACGAAGGGACTGACTAGGGTTAAGCATTTGCAGCATGCGAGGCGCATCGGGCTGACAGACGATATTAGTTTTACAGATTAGATAGCTATTCTAAAACTTGTAAAATGTAACTGACATTTGATGATTAAATAAAAGTTGTTGTTTATTTATAAGTAAGGTGTTGCTATCTTGTGTCAATTGTTTACTATTGTTTCAATTTTGCATGTTTTGACTTCCAGAATAATTACTTTTTTCAAACTCTCCATAGTCTGTCATATGTTGGAAGTAGGTATGAATCAAGACTGTCATGAATTGGCCTTGTAGATGTCTAAGGTGTTAGACATAGCAAAACTTGCTACAATATTCATGAATGCTCATAAGTTCTGAGTATTGGATTAAACCCACGCTCACTTGTATCACATCATGGAATTAATCTCGAGTGATCGTGAGACAGTAATATCATATAAGTCTTCAAACCTAGAGATATGAGTTGTTGCCTATGACTTGGTTGTGCATTGATTGTACAAAAACACATCAGTAACTTGATGTTATAAAACGTGCCTTCGTGTATGATTCAACAAGTAGTAGAACAAGCATATGCGTCGAAGTTTATCTGTTCCTTTTAGTCGTTGGAGGATTAAAATCGATATTTGGGCCCCTCGATGATTTTGTTTTGACCTATGTGCCGAGCCCGGTCAGAACCAAATTGATGTGTTTGTGCGGCTGATATCTAGAACAGAGGATTATATGATCACTTATCTAAAATGGCACTTCATAGTTCAACAGAGTTGTAAGAGCTACGATTGTTGGTCGGTTCCTCCAGTCATACTTGCAACTATAGTTATCAGACTTATCCAAGTGGGAGACTGTTGGATAAGGTGTCTAAGTCTGTAACTATATTTGGTATGTACTTGACCTGACCCGGCATGGTCCATTTGGGTTGAACTTCACCGAAACAATTTGTATGGATAATCTTTTGAGAATAGTATATTTCTGATTTATTAATATATTATTAGTTATAATATATTAATATGAAATCATATTATTTAATTAGTATTGATCAAGAAATAATTTAGTGAACAAAAGGAACTAATTAAATATGGACTCTTATATATATATATATATATATATATATATATATATATATATATATATATATATATATATATATATATATATATATATATAGAATGGGCCAAGTTCACTTAGGATGGGCTAAGATTGCATGGATAGTCCATTGAGTTTTTAACCCATGGATCCTATGGAAATGAAAGGTCATGGGTATTAGGGTTTACATGGATGTAACCCTACTCCTCCATACTATATAAAGAGGTCTTTGGGACATGAAATGGCACTAGTGTGTGTGAGAACAAAGGTGGGCCGATTTCTCTAGTGCATACTATTCTCTCAAGCTTTCAAAGTTTATTTGGTGATTTGTGACTCCACTTGAGGCATCCACATTATTGGTGCTAAGCTTTCAAGACTCCAAGCAATCAACCACAAGAAAAGGTATGTTGCTCTACTAAGGTTTTTACATTACAAGTACCCCATAACACGCTAGTTAGGTTGAGCACCTTAGAAAATAAAATTTGCATGTATAATAGAGAAAACATAGATCCAAGGTTTCTAAGGTTGCATGTACACAATACGAGTGTTAGAATGCTCAAAACCCTTCAAAAAGGAGGCCAAATCAAGTCGGCATATAATAAACATGGGCTAAAGTAAATATTGTTAAATCTGACTCAAGGAATTAGAGCATTCTCATAGAGCATCAGGTGCATTCTCATGGAGTATTTGGAGCACTTAGATCTCAATGGAGCACTTAAGGTTCATGGAGCAAGTAACAAAGGAACGGATCATCTGAGATGGATTTGGATCATCAGACAACGGAACAGATCAAGTGACAATGGAAATAATCTTCCAAAATGAGGTTTGGAGCAACTTGGAGTGTTTTGAAGCAACTTGGAATGGCTTGGAGCAACATGGAGAAACTTGGAGCACTTACAGCAACATTAAGCACTTGGAGCACTTGGATCAACATGGATCACATGGAGCACTTGAAGCAACATGGAGCACTTGGAGCAACATGGGGCAAGATGGAACATCATGTTTCGTCATGTAGAAGGAAGTTGTGCCAGCCTTGGGGATGTTGCACCAAATGATAACAAGATGTGGCATCATGTCTAAAGTTGCGCCAAGGAGATGTTGAGCCATAGAGATGTTGAACCATGAATATGCTTTTGCTCCATCAAGAAGGGAAGTTGCGCCATGAAGGATATGTTGCATCATCATGCACCATGTTGATACATGATGCGCCATCTTTATTCCTTTGTTGTGCCATATTGATCCACATTTGCTTAGAATATTATCATGCTCAAGAAATACATTATGTTGTGCCACCATGATGGATGTTCGACCATTAGTGATCATGATGCTCCACCTATGCATTATGTTGCTCCACTATGGTCAAGGTGGTCCATCATGTGTATTGTGGATGCTTATGGGTTGTATGAGATGGAAGAATGTTCTAGAAGATGATGCATGGCAGAATATGATTGGTTGTCACCATTCATCGGCCTATGGGCTAATGGGCTTGGCCCATCAGGGTTTTAGGTCTGATCCCTCAAGTAAAAATAGGGATGCTTTCTTAGTCATTTGAAGATTCTTGTATCTGATGGGTTTTGAGCAATACATCATTCCTATGGTGTACATGCAAACCCTAATAACTTTTGGATCTAGTTTGTCTAATGAACATGCAATTGAATATCCAAAGCTATAAACCCTAGATCTATCATATAAGAACTGAAATAAGGGTTTAGTAATTACCTTTTATTGTTATATAGTAATAACAATCAATTCCTTGCTTTGATTGGCTTTAGAAAGCTTAGTGCCTCATGTGTTGCACCTCTAATGGAGTCACAAACACCACTAAGCAATTGGATGAAGAGGGAGGAGAGAGGAGGCACCAAAACGGCTGGAAACCCTAAAGGATTAGTTGTCCACGTTTTTGGGGCTTAGGGGCTACTTAAATGGGTAGGCAATTAGGGTTATCTAACAAGGAAGCCTTAATTTGACTGCTTAAGCTCTAAGCAGCCCATGGACCCCTTCTGGAACATGCCTTGGACGATTTCTAATGGGCTTCCCTATAGAATTCGTCCAACCTATTATTCCAAGGTGATCCATAGCCCAATTATGTAATTATCTTATAATTACACAATAAGTCCCTTAAGTTTAATTAATCTCTTTTAGCCACAAAATTAAATCTTAATTAATTCTGCACTAATATTAATTAAACAATATGATTTTTCCTTTAATATATTATTCTCATAATATATTAATAAATCATAATTAAACCTTCCTCTCCTTAATTCATCCTACATATTGCTATGGTGAAGGCAACCCAAAAGGACCATGCTCATAATCGGGTCAAGTACATACCAAAATAGTTATGGACTTAGACACTAATCCAACAGTCTCCCACTTGGATAAGTCTGATAACTATTATGCATTACTTCAGAACCTGATCAGCAATCGTAGCTTTCAAAAGCCGCTGTCAACTCTGAACTTATCAGATACGCGTGTCCTTTAGATAAGGGATCATATATTCCTCCATTCTCAAGATATCGTATAGACACAAGAAATGAATTTCGATCATTCTCTCTATACTGTTTCCCGACTTCCGATTTATGATGACTGACAACAGACTACAATTGAACACATCAACTTAGTCCCGGCTTGGCCAAGCGCTTACGGTGTCATCACAAAATCATCGAGGGGCCTACAAATATCACTTTTATCCCACTTTGGGTAAAAGGAATGGATAAACTTCGACTCAAATGCTTGCTTGCACCTACTAATCGAATCACACACAACAATAAGTTTTATAACACTAAGTTACTGGTGCGTTTACTTATCATCAATGTGCAACCGACCAGCAAATAACAACTCACACGTCTCGGTTTCAAGAATATACAATGTTATCGTCTCACTGATCACCCGAGATAAATCCATGAAGTGATTCAAGTGAGCGTGGGTTTAATCCAATACTTTAATCTTATCAAAGCACTCATGAACTCTGCAGCAAACTTGTGCTATGTCTACACACTTTAGACAATCTACAGACAGATTCATGACGGTCTTCCTTCATACCTACTTCCAACGTATGACCGACCGTGGAGGTTCGAATAACCTAGTTATTCTGGAAGTCAAAACATGCAAAGTGAAACACAACGATAATACTCAATCCTATATGGCCCCAAACTCTTGAGTATAAATAAAACATCTTTTATTTAGTCACCATATTGATTACTCATTATTCATTGTTTAATGTATCAGAAAATCAACTTTATTACTCGAATTATAACCACAATTGTCCCATGCTCCAAACATGCACACTTTGGTTTCCTAAGGTCCATACTTTGTGAAATAGATCAATTGAAAAACTTTCCCAATGAAACTCATTTCGCAATCCCCAATCCTTATTATTAGTATAAGAATACCAAATTCTTGACACTTTTAGAATATGTCAGATTATAACATTTTATGCAATGATTCTTTTGTAATGTCATAGCACAAAAGTCACCAAGACCCGGCTAATGAAATTACAAGGTATTCTATCGGAAATTGTTACAAGACAATTCCATAGACGTGAAGTCTCACATTCAAAGTACATTCCTTTGAACATCCTTCTCACATAAAAGTTTCTAATCTACACATATTTCTTAATATCCAACTCCCATTAATGGAAACATTTCCATATTTGCCATATGACAACTCATTCTTAATAGAATCTTATCTATTCATAATAATGTCAATATAGTCCATCCAGTACTATACTTTCAACTACTCATAAGCGACAAATCCTCAGTGAACCTCAGATCGTCCTTTGATAGTTGTTTATTTATTTTAGTCAAAACTGGTTCTAGTCCCATTTCCCTCATAATGCCCTAGGCATTTGGAAAATTTTAGAACGGTCAAATACTATAGCATATGCAATTGATCATATACCCGAAGCGTATGGGACACGCTGCATAATGTCTCACATAAATACATGATACTTTATCAGTCTTCTGCCATAATATTTTGTTAGCCATGTTCTCACAATTCGAACTATGAAGAGGGATGTCGTAATCATAATCGAATTTTGAGAATGGTGTATGTATCCTTGACTAAATTTTATTAACATTTCTTGATCTAAGCTTTTAGATTTTGAAACGAAGTATAATATTCTCTCCCTTAATTATAGCAAAACAAATTTTCAACCCTTACATCTTTGCAAAGTTAATATTTGTCTTCTATAATTAATATTGCTACTCGCAATACTTGAAATAATAATCATGCTCCCACTAACACAATGATTTTTTCCATACAAGCATAACACTTATGCTCCCACTAGCTTTGACATGTATTCAGAAAACACTTGAACTTCTAGAAAATAATACTTATTGAATTCCAAAGTCCATATTTCTAATACTAGATGCTTCGATAAGCCTTTATCTTAGCTTCTCAAACTCATACACATTTCCTTAGATAGCTCACATGTGTGTCTAAACTAATTCAGAACTTATATTACTAAGTCCCCAACGTTCAGACTAATCGCCAAATCTCACAATTCGAACTATGAAAAGGGATGCCGTAATCATAATCGAATTTGAGAATGCAATTTACATAATCACTATCTCCTCAAAATCTCTCTTAGTGAAAGCGTTTCCTCACAATCATTTTCATGAAGGAGAGAAACCTTATTATACTTAGATTTTATGGTGTATGTGTTCCTATCCATGTGAATTTGCCAAAACCAAAGTTTGCGACAAATCCAAACTCATATGGACAGAACTTGTTCAATCTTGATTTCTTGCCTCATGGTAACACGAGTGCCCACCATGTCTTCCAAGTGGTTTAGCAACTCATCCTTACTTATCAACGTACTTTCCATTGATCAAGGTGCTTTGTCTTTATGCATTCAAATGAGAACTCATAGAACTCACATGCACAATTAACTCAACTGGAATGGCGCAGAAATAAGATAATGTCAACATGATAGGTTATATACCTCAAGTCGTGTGCTAGTGATGATCAACTAGGTTTATTCTTGGTTTGTTCTTGAAACTTTTCAAGACCATTAAGACTCCCACTGACTCCTTGACATATAAGATTCACTTGTCAAGAAACATTTCTTGACAAACAAATATTCAAGAGTTAGTGTAGCCTTTTGTCAAGTTTAACACTTCACACAATTAGTTGTATACTATTATACTAAACTTTAGAAAAATCATAACTTCCTCATACGAAGTCAGATTTTGACGTTCTTTTTATGAAAGTTATCGGTTGAACATATTCTACAACTTTCATTTAGATGGTTAACTCTAAAAAGCCTTTTATTGAAAACTCACTTTTTACACCGAACAGTGTTTTACCGGTTTTGTCGCGGATCTTCGATTGGTCATAACTTCTTCGTTATAACTCGGATTTTAGTGTTCTTTATGTTTTTGGAAACCTTGTTACAATTTCAACCACTTTGTTCATCTCAATTAAGAATATTTAATACTTCATTTTTGAGGGTCGATTATGTAAATACACATAGTATACAATAAAAATTTCTCTTTATTATTTTAAAAAGAACTACAAATTGATCTATACTATTACATAGATTTGAAATAACGGTTTGTTACATTATCCCCCCGTTAGAGAGAATTTCGTCCCGGAATTAGGACTATAGCGTTACAAAAAGACTAGGGAAAAAGATGTGTATATTTCTGTTGCATTTGATCCTCCCACTCCCAAGTGAATTCAGGTCCCCGTTTTGCATTCCAGCGAACCTACACTATCAGGATACTGCTTTGTTTGGTTTTCTTAATTTCCCTGACTAAAATCTCTACGGGTTTTTCCACAGAGTTGAGGCTCTCGTTTAACTCGATCTCCTCGAGTGGGATCACAAGAGTCTCGTTGGATAGATACTTTTTCAAGTTCGAAACGTGGAAGGTAGGATGAATGTTACTTAGTTTTTGGGGTAGTCGAAGTTTGTAAGCTACAGGACCGATTCTGGCAAGAATCTCGAATGGTCCTATGTACCTTGGATTCAGTTTGTCACGCTTTCCAAAGCGTATCATGCCCTTCCAGGGTGAGACCTTTAATAATACACAGTCACCAACCTGGAATTCCAAGGGTTTTCTCCTTTTGTCAGCGTAGCTTTTATGTCTATCCCTGGAAGCTTTAAGTCGCTCCCGAATTTGTACCATTTTCTCCGTAGTTTCAGGAATGATTTCCGGACCAGCGAGATTACTGTCAGGAACTTGACCTCTAGCTAGCCATAGAGGGCTTCGAAAGGAGCAGCCTTTATGCTAATGTGATAACTATTGTTGTAAGAGAATTCAACAAGGGGTAAATGAGTATCCCATGCCTTTCCAAAGTCTATCATGCAAGCTCACAATATATCTTCTAGAGTTTGAATCGTCCTCTCACTTTGTCCGTCAGTTTGTGGATGGGAGGCTGTACTTATGTCCAGCCTAGTTCCCACAGAGTTTTGTAAAGACTGCCATAAATGAGAAGTAAATCTACTATCTCGGTCAGAAATAATAGATATTGGTACACCATTCAGTCTAACTATTTCTATGATGTAAGTTATTGTTAGCTTCTCCATCTTGTCAGTTTCTTTTATGGGCAAGAAGTGTGCGGATTTGGTCAATCTATCGACGATTACCCAAATAGTATCATAACCACTCGTTGTCTTGGGTAACTTAGTTATGAAATCCATCGTAATCCGCTCCCACTTCCATTCAGGGATTTTAGGTTGTTGCAATAGCCCTGAAGGTTTCTGGTATTCTACCTTGACTTTGGCACAAGTAAGACAATTGCCCACAAAGGTAGCAATCTCGGCCTTCATGTTAGGCCACCAATAAAGTTTCTTAAGGTCCAGATACATTTTGTCTGAACCTGGATGAATGGAGTATCGGGTTTTGTGTTCTGCATTCATAACCTCGTCTCTGTAACCACCGAACTTTGGTGTCCAAATCTGGTTCATGAAACAATAGACTCCATCATCCCTGATTTCGAAGTTCTTATCCATTCCCCTCAGGGTTTCACCTGCCATATTTTTGGGTTTCAAGGCCTCGAGTTGAGCCTCTCTGATCTGTGTGGACAGATGTGAATGGATTGTCATGGTCAACGACTTTACTCGGCGTCCCGAGCGTTCTTTTCTGCTAAGAGCGTCAGCTACTACATTGGCTTTACCAGGGTGATAAAGAATATCGCATTCGTAATCGTTCAGTAGCTCCACCCACCGTCGTTGTCTCATGTTTAGCTCTTTTTGGTCGAAGATATGCTGAAGACTTTTATGGTCCGTGAATACTATGCATTTGGTGCCATATAGGTAATGTCTCCATATCTTCAGAGCAAATACCACTGCTCCTAGCTCAAGGTCATGCGTTGTATAGGTGACCTTATGTGTCTTGAGTTGCCTCGAGGCGTAGGATATAACCTTTCCTCGTTGCATCAAAACACATCCAAGCCCCTGATTAGAAGCATCGCAGTACACTACAAAGTCCTCTATCCCTTCAGGTAGAGACAAGATCGGTGCACTACACAAAGCTCATTTCAGCGTTTGGAACGTTGTTTCTTGCTTCTCTCCACAACTAAAAGTTACACCCTTTTATGTCAGGGTGGTAAGCGTTTTAGCGATTCGGGAGAAATTTTGGATGAATCTGCGATAGTAGCCAACAAGACCTAAGAATTTTCGGATTTCTGTAGGTGTTTTGGGTGCTGACCAGTTCTCAATTGCCTTGATTTTGGAAGGGTCCACGTGTATTCCTTCTGAACTAACCACGTGACCCAGGAAATCTACTTTCCTGATCCAAAATTCACATTTTGAAGACTTTGCATAAAGTTTCTTGGTTCTCAGAGTTTGTAATACTTGACAAAGATGTTGGCCATGCTCCTATTTGCTTCTTGAGTAGATAAGGATGTCGTCAATGAAGACTATGTCGAATTTGTCCAGGAATGGATGACACACTCTGTTCATTAGGTCCATGAACACAACAGGTGCATTCGTCAAGCTAAATGGCATCACTACAAACTCGTAATAACCATAACGAGTTCTGAACACGATTTTGGGAATGTCCTCCTCCAATATTCGTAACTGGTGATACCCGCATCTTAAGTCTATTTTCGAGGAACTAGTTCGCACCTTGAAGTTGGTTAAACAGATCGTCAATGCGAGGCAAAGGATATCGATTCTTGATGGTAAGTTTATTAAGCTCGCGGTAGTCTATGCACATACGGAATGATCCATCCTTCTTCTTTACGAACAAAACTGGTGCTCAGCAGGGTGAGAAGCTTGGTCTTATAAAACCTTTGCTAAGGAGTTCGTTAAGCTGGCTTGATAATTCCTGCATCTCAGAAGGTGCAAGACTATAGGGGGATATGGCTACAGGGGTAGCCCCATGGATTAAGTCGATTCTGAATTTGACTTGTCATTCGGGAGGCACTCCTGGAAGATCGTCGGGAAAAATGTCAGGATAGTTGCAGACCTTAGGAATGCTCGTGATGTCTTTCACTTCTTGCTTTTTTGTTGGATTAGTGTCTAAGTCCATAACTATATTTGGTATGTACTTGACCCGGTGGTGCATGGTCCTTTTGGGTTGCCTTCACCAAAGCAACTTGACTGGAGGAATAATATAGAAAGAGGTGATTATGGTTTATTAATATATTATAAGAATAATATATTAAAAGAGAAATCAAATTTGTTTAATTAACATTGGTCAATAATTAATTAAGAATTAGTTTTGTGATCAAAAGAAGTTAATTGAACTTAAGGGGATGAACTGTAATTATGTGATAGTTACAAAGTTGGGCAAGGAAACCCTAATGGATAGGGTGGACGAATTCTAGGGATAAAGCCTTAAGGATTCGTCCATGATAGGGATTCTAGAATTATCCTAGGACTGCTTGGTGGCTAAGTGATCCGATAAGGATAACCATTGAAACCCTAATTCCTACACCTATATAAGGGACCCTTAGGCATGGGAATTTTTGCCACTTGAACCCTAGAAGTGTTAGAGCCGAAATTCTCCTCTCCCCTCTCTCTCTCTCTCTCTCTCTCTCTCTCTTGTTTCCTCTAATTGCTATTGGTGTTTGTGATTCATTAGAGGCACAACACTTGAGGTGCTAAAGTTCTCAAGGCTTCAAGATCTTCAATCAACAACAAGGTAAACATCTAGATCTGATTTGTGATGTTATTTTTCGATTATATACACTAGATCTAGGGTTAGAAAGTCTTGGATGAATTGCATGTACAATAGAGAAACCTAGATCCAAGCATTAGGGTTTGCATGAGCACGTAGGATGTTCTTTTGGCTCAAACCCATCATTTTTGTCTACCACGCGAGCTAAGAAAGCATAGTACTCTTTATGAAGGTACTTCTGTGCCTTGATGCAAGAAATGATCTGAAGGTTCTTTCCGGGTTTGTCGCCATAGATAATAATAGTTTCGTTAGTTGGCAAGGTCAGGCGAATGGCTATTTCATAGCATATGATGTCGGCATGGTTAGAGCACAACCAATCCATACCTATTATGGTGTCGAAACTTTTGATAGAGACCGTCATAAGGTCTATTTGGAACGAAAAGTTATTTAATGTAAGGGTACATCCTATGTATATATCGTTGGTGTATTCGGATTTCCCGTTAGCCATTTCGACTTTGAAAGTTTCATTTAGTGGTTGGGAGTTTTGATTTAGCAGGTGTTTGAAATTATGGCTCACGAAGCTCTTCTCAGCACCACAATCAAATAGAATGCATGCATAAGTATTATTGAGAATAAACGTACCCGTGACCACCGCAGGGTCTGCCACTGCTTCTTCGTGAGCCATTGCTAGAATCCTCCCAACTCCACTGGCATTTCCAGCTTTCGGACAATCTCTCTTGAAATGCCCCACATCACCGCATTGGTAGCATGCTTGACCTACTCCAACGGCAGGTACTTGGTTAATCGGTTTGGGTGGTGATCTACAGAATCGGGCAGTATGCCATTTTCTGTTGCAGTTACGACACTGCATTTCCCGGCAATTTCCGTTATGGTGAAAATTGCATTTGTTGCATTTGAGGAGATTACCAGCATAAGGCTTAGCTAGTGCAGGGTTAGCAGGAACAGCAGCAGGTACAGTAGCAACATGGACCGCCACTAGCTGTTGCTTTTTCGAGGGTTCCTGAAAAGATTTGCCCTTCCTCTTTGTCACACCCCGAAACCGATGGCGGAAACGTTCCGGAGCGAAGGACGTCATGTGTAGTATCACAATAGCAGTATCATAGTAAGCGAAGTAAACACAACCATTACATTATAATATGAGTATTTACATTGTTCAAAAACAAGGTTTATACATAACATTATATATAGCAAAAGTAGAAGACGTGACTTCAGAATGTTCCATCTTCTCCAAAAGTTGACGAGAGTACCTGTCTATTGATGCCCTGAGAATACAAGCAGTTTTAAAATATCAGCATAAAACTGGTGAGTTCATAAGCGTTTTAGATCAGGTGAAAGAAATGTTTCTTTAATCCTTTGAAAAGTATTTCCCAATAAAATCCTATATTTTCTTATGAAAGAGGTTCAATTATCCATTAGTTAAATAGCCTGTTTACGAAAGATTTAGTTATCCCAGGAAAATCCTATATTTTCCTTAAAAGTTGATAGTTGGTTATTGATTCTGAAATGAGGTGTACAAGTATCTGCCATACTTGTATCGTTAGATGTAGTTTCCTTGAAAACCCTGTTTACTCTCAGTAAGATGTATTAGCCTTATTACATAAATAAAACTAATAAATAAGTAGTGAACTAGATCCTAAGGGCATTGCTAATGCCCTATAGTAATCAAATCGGTTATTACTTTGAGGTTAGTTCACTTGTTTCATTATTACAAAAGTAAATCTCTGTTATCTTGGTTGCGAGTTTTATAACCATACATTAAACTAGATATGGCACGAAACGGGGCCAGTATCCCTTTATGACTTTGTCACCCATAGACCTAACGGTCCCACTGTAGCTAGCAACGAGGTGCGGGATACTCAATCCCGTATAGATCTATACACAATAGTCACGCTCTCCCTACAAGAGATTCTGGTTATAAGGGCTAGTCCTACACTCACGAATCCGGTGGAGTGTTACCAAGGACGTGTCTCCAATCCTAAAATAACAAACTTACAAGTAATAGCATCAAAAATCTTGTTTATGTTTTGTATAAATCCTGTAGAAAATATCACATTCTATGATAAGATTTACAAGTTCCTTGCTTTAGTTTTGAAAACTGTTTCTACGAGTTGATTTCTTAATCGATTGGTAAAACGGTTTTCTGAGTTAAAAGCATATTGAACATATAATTATTTTAAACAAAATAATATACTTGAGCACAAGTTTCCTTGTACTTTTGCTTGTATTCCCCCCCCCCCCTAAAAACATGAAAACTCGTAAAAAGCATAGGGGTATGAACTCACCCGAAGTGAGTGATGCGAATGTAAGATCAGAAAAAGGATGCTAAGTGTCAAGTGAAGTTTTGAGCACACGTAAGGATCCTATTTAGCATATAATGACATATATATGTATACAATTAGTGCTTACTCAACTAATCAGGTAAAGAATAACACTTTAAGGACTAAGAAATCCTTAATTGGAAGTGTTACAATCACTTAGGATTGCATAAGAAGAGTGTATGGTTACCAAATGGAGCTTTCGGTCCAAGTGGTTCTCAGTTCGAATGGTTCTCGGTCCAAAGGGTTTTCGGTCCGAAGGGTTCTCGGTCCGAAGGGTTCTCGGTCCGAAGGGTTCTCGGTCCGAATGGTTCTCTGTCCAAAAACCGAAAACTCCAGATCCTTTATGCATGTGGTGTTTCTCAAGGGCTTTCAAACATGCAAAGGGGTTCTAAGTTATATTCGAAGCCTTAAGTGCGTTTTAAGGTCTTAAAGGCACTTTTCTTTAGGGTTTTCGGTTTAAGGAGATGCACTAAACCGAAAACTCCTTTTGTTCTTGGAAAAATGGCGAATTCAAGGCTTCAAACAAGAGTTTCAACTAGATAATAAGTGTAGAAAGTAATACTTACGATTTAGAGGCTAAAAGAGTTGATTTTTAGACCAAAACACTAGTGTGTGTTCTTGGTGTTCTTGAAGATTAAACCCAAAAAGATGAAGTTAATGGATGAAATCGAATGGGGATGCTAGTTAGGAAGATCTATCAACGATTCAAGGTGAAAGAAACACTTACATTTTTCGAGAACTTGAAGATCAAAGTGAAGAACTCGATGGTACTTGAGAGAGAGAATGGATGTTTTCTTGCTTGAAAAGGAAAGAATGATCCAAATGATCATGAAATATATATATAAGATGGGGTTTTCGGTCCCTTGACCGAAAACTCTAAGGTCTTGACCGAAACTCCTTTTTGAAGAGGTTTTCGTTTTGCTTCCTGTCTAGAACTTCAACAAATTCATCCTAACACCGATTCCTTTCATGTACTAAGTTTAGAATATCCCGTTAGTTCAAAAATAATACTGACGTGAACAGGAATAAATCCAAATTGATTTATTTAAACGCAAAGTTTTTCCCAAACTATCAAATTTTGACGGAATTAAATAAAAACCCGAATTTGATTAACGGAAACTGAGTAAGGATAACGGAAAAAGTTTCGGGTTGTCGCATCATCCCCACGTTAGAGGGAATTTCGTCCCGAAATTCGAACATAGAATACAAATCATGAATTAGAAAAGAGATGAGGATACTTCTGTTTCATCTGATCTTCGCGCTCCCAAGTGAATTCAGGTCCCCGCTTGGCATTCCAGCGAACCTTCACTATCGGGATGCGAATTTGTTTCGTTCGTTTGATCTCTCTATCCATGATTTCGACTGGTTCTTCTACGAATTTCAGATTCTCGTTGATTTCAATCTCGTCGAGAGGAATCGTAACGGTTTCGTCGGATACGCATTTCTTAATATTCGAAATGTGGAATACAGGATGAATGTTGCTAAGTTCTTGCAATAAACAAAGTTTGTAGGCTACGGGACCGATCCTAGCGAGGATCTCGAAGGGTCCTATGTATCTTGGATTTAGCTTTCCATGCTTTCCGAAGCGTATTATGCCCTTCCAGGGCGAGACCTTCAACAGAACACAGTCTCCAACCTGGAACTCCAAGGGTTTTCGTCGTTTATCGGCGTAGCTCTTTTGTCTATCTCGTGAGGCCTTAAGTCCTTCTCGGATTTGTATGATCTTTTCAGTGGTTTCACGGATGATTTCTGCGTGTCACCCACCTCAGTCCAGCACAGAGGGGATCTGTACTTGCGACCATAGAGGGCTTCGAAAGGCGCAGCTTTGATGCTGGTATGGTAACTGTTGTTGTAGGAAAATTCAACCAAAGGAAGATGAGTGTCCCATGACGCGCCGAAATCGATGACGCAGGCTCTCAACATATCTTCCAATGTCTGAATTGTTCTCTCACTCTGTCCATCAGTCTGAGGATGGTAAGTTGTGCTCATATCCAGCTTAGTTCCAAGTGCTTTCTGTAGTGACTGCCAGAACCTCGAAGTGAACCTGTTATCTCGATCGGAGATAATGGACACAGGCACACCATGCAGTCAGACTATTTCTTGGATGTAGATTCGCGTGAGTCTCTCCATTTTGAAAGTTTCTTTGATTGGTAGGAAGTGAGCGGATTTAGTCAGTCGGTCGACAATTACCCAGATGGCGTCGTGCCCACTCGAAGACTTGGGTAATTTGGTGATAAAATCCATAGTAATTCTCTCCCACTTCCACTCAGGTATCTCCGGCTGGTGGAGTAGACCTAAGGGTTTCTGATATTCCACTTTCACCTTGGCGCAAGTCAGGCACTTCCCACGAAGGTAGCGATCTCTGCTTTCATGTTCGGCCACCAATACAGTTTCTTGAGATCAAGGTACATCTTATCCGAACCTGGGTGAACGGAGTATCTAGTCTTGTGAGTTGTGATCATTACAACCTCTCTGTAACCACCGAACTTTGGAGTCCAGATCCGGTCCATGAAATAATAGACTCCGTCTCCCTTGATCTCTAGGTTCCTTTCCATTCCTCTCAAGGCTTCACTCGGCATGTTCTCAGGTTTTAAAGCTTCCAACTGAGCCTCTTTGATTTGCGCGGATAAATGGGAATGGATAGTCATGGTCAGTGCCTTCACTCTACGACCTGAATACTCCTTCCGGCTGAGGGCATCTGCTACCACATTGGCCTTGCCGGGATGGTAGCGGATTTCGCACTCGTAATCACTGAGTAGCTCAACCCATCGCCATTGTCTCATGTTCAGCTCCTTCTAGTTGAAGATATGCTGCAGAATTTTATGGTCAGTGAAGATAATGCACTTGGTTCCGTAGAGATAATGTCTCTATATCTTTAGTGCGAAGACTACTGCTCCCAATTCTAAGTCGTGCGTTGTGTAGTTGATTTCGTGTGCTTTCAGCTGTCTTGAGGCATAAGCAATGACCTTTCCCCGTTGCATGAGCACACAGCCTAGGCCTTGATTAGATGCATCACAGTAGACAACGAAGTCCTCCGTCCCTTCGGGTAGGGACAAGATAGGTGCGCTGCATAGGGCCCGCTTCAATGTTTGGAACACAGTGTCTTGCTTCTCACTCCAACAAAAGGGTACGCCATTCTGAGTCAGAGTGGTTAAGGGTTTAGCAATTTTGGAGAAATTCTGGATAAATCTGCGATAGTAGCCAGCGAGACCCAAGAATTGACGGATTTATGTGGGTGTCTTCGGTGCTGACCAGTTCTCTATCGCTTTGATTTTGGAGGGGTCCACGTGTATGCCTTCCTCGCTTACCACGTGACCTAGGAAGGTTACTTTTCGAATCCAGAATTCGCACTTGGAGAATTTCGCGTACAACTTCTCCGTTTTTAAGGTTTCCAGCACCGATCTCAAGTGATGTCGATGGTCTTCCTCACTTCTAGAATAGACAAGTATATCGTCGATGAACACGATTACGAAATTGTCCAGGAAAGAACGGCACACCCGATTCATCAGGTCCATGAATACCGCCGGTGCGTTAGTTAGACCGAAGGGCATCACTACAAATTCGTAGTGACCATACCGAGTCCGAAATGTTGTCTTGGGAACATCACTCTCATGGACTCGCAGTTGATGGTACCCTGATCTTAGGTCTATTTTGGAAAACTAGTTGGCTCCTTGAAGTTGATCGAAGAGGTCGTCGATTCGAGGAAGAGGGTAATGGTTTTTGACTGTGAGCTTGTTCAGCTCTCGGTAGTCATTGCACATCCGAAAGGATCCATCCTTCTTTTTCACAAATAAGATCGGGGCTCCCCAGGGTGAGGAACTCGGTCTTATGAATCCTTTGTTGAGCAGCTCATTGAGCTGACTGGATAACTCCTGCATTTCTGCCGGCGCTAATCGGTATGGGGATTTGGCTACGGGAGTAGCTCCGGGAACTAAGTCGATGCGAAACTCGACTTGGCGTTCGGGAGGGATTCCCGGGAGATCTTCGGGAAAAACATCGAGAAAGTTGCAGACTTTGGGGATGCTCTCGAGGTCTTTAACTTCCTGCTTCTCGTTAATGACGTTGGCTAGGAATGCATAACACTCCTTTCGCATGAGTTTCTGGGCTTGGATGCATGAAATGATATAGAGGTTCGAACTGAGTTTATCGCCGTAAATCATGAGAGTTTCATTAGAGAAGAGATTGAGGCGGATAGTTTTTTCGTAACACAGGATATCAGCATGATTGGGGCTCAGCCAATCCATGCCGATGATGACATCGAAGCTTTTTATAGAGACTGGCATAAGGTCGATGGGAAAAGAATGATCGTTTAGGGTAAGAGTACAGCCTACGCATATATCATTAGTGCTCTCTTTCTCACCGTTAGCCATCTCGACGGTAAATGTTTCAGTTAGTGGTTGAGGTTTATGCCTAAGAAGATGTTTGAATGCATGGCTAACAAAACTTCTCTCCGCACCAGAATCGAAAAGAATGCATGCATAAGAGTTGTCGAGAAGGAACGTACCCGAAACAACGGCGGGGTCAGCAACGACCTCCTCTTGCCCCATAGATAGTACTCTCCCGGTGTTGCCAGTTGTTGTTGCCTTGGGGCAGTTTCTCTTAAAATTCCCGACTTCCCCACAGCCATAACAGGCTTTACCGACACCTGCTCCAGAGGCCTGATCGGTTGGTTGGACTGGTGTTCTGCAGCTTGGAGCCATGTGACCCTTCTTGCCACAGTTGCTGCAGAGCGTTTCACGGCATGGGTCGTGGATGCGATGATGATAGTTGCATTTGCTGCACCAAGGGAGGGTACCAGTATATCCACTGGTAGGTGCTTGAGTAGCAGGAGCAGCGGCAGGAGTAGTAGCAGCGTGGACTGCCACCGTTTGCTGTTTCTTCGAGGGATCTTATGAAGACTGGCCCTTCCGCTGCTTCCAAAACTTTCTTTTCTCACCATTCCCTTTAGCTGTCTCAGGAGCGGTTGCCACTTTATCCAGATCAACTTCGTGATCTATGAGAGTTTGCGCCAGACACTTAGCACTGTCAAAGGTGTCTGGCTTAGCAGCCAAGACATTTCCTTTGGTGGGTTGTGTCAGTCCCCAAATGCATCTCTCTATCTTCTTGCTTTCCTGGGTGACCATTCCCGGGCAAAGAAGCGCTAGGTCTTCAAACCTAAAAGTGTAGGCAGCAATGTCGGATTCTTTCATCATCAGGTTCCAGAGTTCGTGCTCTAGTTTCTGCATCTCGCCTCGTGGGCAGTACTCGGCTATCATGAGTTCCTTTAATCTTTCCCAACCCATAGCATTTGCCACTGGTAGGGTTAGGGATTTGACCCGACCATTCCACCAGGGCAGTGCCCTGTTGGCGAAAGTGCAAGCGGCGAATTTTACTTTGTTGACCTCAGAATAGGAACAAATTTCGAAAATGGACTCAATTTTCTCGATCCATTCAGTCAGGGCAATAACTCCTCCTTTGCCATCGAAATATGTGGGTTTCGCGCCCATGAAGTCCTTATAGGAACACTCCTTCTGGTGTCCCTGACCACCTTCATGATTTTGGGGATGCGTACCACCTCCCTGACCACCAGATCCGCCAGGATTCATCTGTGACATCGCAGCAGCCACAGCAGCAGTAACAGCTGCTTGGAACATAACGGGATCGAACTGAGGGGGCGGTGGTGGTGGTGAAGCGTCGTCATTCCTTCTGATAGGTCTTTTTCGAGGAGGCATCTTGTTCTAGAGACAATCAGGAAGAAGAGGATGGTAATTCCTCGAGATATATGAAACAAAATATATCCTATCCTGATAATAAAGTGTTCTACCAAGCGATAAGCAAAGGAAAGTTACTAATGCAAGTAAGTTATCGCTAAGAAACGAATAGGTAGCAACACTAGAAATGAATTTCTACAATGAATTCGGCTCTGACTAAAATACTCCTATAGTATTTTAAGTTGTATGGATACTGGGTAAGTTTTAGGCCTGTTGCAATACCAAAGTCACTCCCAAGCACATGTTGGTCATGTCTCGAATGAATATAGTTGATCAGGCTATATTGACCCTAGACATGATTACATAACTGCCCAGGTTTAACCGCAGTGTTCAACATCCAAACTACTTTTGTTTTGTTCTACTTATGATACTGATTCTGGTACGTAGGTATACTTGTATACTTTTTTGAGAAAATACTTGTATTTTAAAAGTATACTTTTAGTTCAGAGCACTTCAGCCCCTTTGTGTTTATAGTTATATACCATGTAAGGTTCGGTATACTTAGTTCACTATAAACAATAGCTCTGATACCAATCTGTCACACCCCGAAACCGATGGCGGAAACGTTCCGGGGAGGAGGACGTCATGTATAGTATCACAACAGTTGTATCATAGTAAGCGAAGTAAACACAACCATTACATTATAATATGAGTATTTACATTGTTCAAAAACATTGTTTATACATAACAATATATATAGCAAAAGTAGAAGACGTGACCTCATAATGTTCCATCTTCTCCAAAAGTTGACGAGAGTACCTGTCTATTGATGCCCTGAGAATACAAGCAGTTTTAAAATATCAGCATAAAGCTGGTGAGTTCATAAGCGTTTTAGATCAGGTGAAAGAAATGTTTCTTTAATCCTTTGAAAAGTATTTCCCAAGAAAATTCTATATTTTCTTATGAAAGAGGTTCTATTATCCATTAGTTAAACAGCCTGTTTACGAAAGATTTAGTTATCCCAGGAAAATCCTATATTTTCCTTAAGAGTTGATAGTTGGTTATCGATTCTGAAATGAGGTGTACAAGTATCTGCCATACATGTATCGTTAGATGTAGTTTTCTTGAAAACTCTGTTTACTCTCAGTAAGATGTATTAGCCTTATTACATAAATAAAACTAATAAATAAGTAGTGAACCAGATCCTAAGGGCATTGCTAATGCCCTCTAGTAATCAAATCGGTTATTACTTTGAGGTTAGTTCACTTGTTTCATTATTACAAAAGTAAATATCGGTTATCTTGGTTGCGAGTTTTATAACCATACATTAAACTAGATATGGCACGAAACGGGGCCAGTATCCTTTTATGACCTTATCACCCGTAGACCTAACGGTCCCACTGTAGCTAGTAGCGAGGTGCAGGATAGTCAGTCCCGTATAGATCTATACATAATAGTCACGGTCTCCCTACAAGAGATTCTGGTTATAAGGGCTAGTCCTACACTCACGAATCCGGTGGAGTGTTACCAAGGACATGTCTCTAATCCTAAAATAACAAACTTACAAGTAATAGCATCGAAAATCCTGTTTATGGTTTGTATAAATCCTTTAGAAAATATCACATTCTATGATAAGATTTACAAGTTCCTTGCTTTAGTTTTGAAAACTGTTTCTACGAGTTGATTTCTTAATCGATTGGTAAAACGGTTTTCTGAGTTAAAAGCATACTGAACATATAAATATTTTAAACAAAATAATATACTTGAGCACAAGTTTCCTTGTACTTTTGCTTGTATTCCCCCCCCCCTAAAAACATGAAAACTCGGAAAAAGCATAGGGGTATGAACTCACCTGAAGTGAGTGATGCGAATGTAAGATCGGAAAAAGGATGCTAAGTGTCAAGTGAAGTCTTGAGCACACGTACGGATCCTATTTAGCATATAATGACATATATATGTATAGAATTAGTGCTTACTCAACTAATCAGGTAAAGAATAACACTTTAAGGACTAAGAAATCCTTAATTGGAAGTGTTACAATCACTTAGGATTGCATAAGAAGAGTGTATGGTTACCAAATGGAGCTTTCGGTCCAAGTGGTTCTCGGTTCGAATGGTTCTCGGTCCAAAGGGTTTTCGGTCCGAAGGGTTCTCGGTCCGAAGGGTTCTCGGTCCGAATGGTTCTCGGTCCAAAAACCGAAAACTCCAGATCCTTGATGCATGTAGTGTTTCTCAAGGGCTTTCAAACATGCAAAGGGGTTCTAAGTTATATCCGAAGCCTTAAGTGCATTTTAAGGTATTAAAGGCACTATTCTTTAGGGTTTTCGGTTTAAGGATATGCACTAAACCGAAAACTCCTTTTGTTCATGGAAAAATGGCGAATTCAAGGCTTTAAACAAGAGTTTCAACTAGATAATAAGTGCAGAAAGTAATACTTACGATTTAGAGGCTAAAAGAGTTGTATTTTTTACCAAAACACTAGTGTGTGTTCTTGGTGTTCTTGGTGTTCTTGAAGATTAAACCCAAAAAGATGAAGTTAATGGATGAAATCGAAGGGGGATGCTAGTTAGGAAGATCTATCAATGATTCAAGGTGAAAGAAACACTTACATTTTTCGAGAACTTGAAGATCAAAGTGAAGAACTCGATGGTACTTGAGAGAGAATGGATGTTTTCTTGCTTGAAAAGGAAAGAATGATCCAAATGATCATGAAATATATATATATATAAGATGAGGTTTTCGGTCCCTTGACCGAAAACTCTAAGGTCTTGACCGAAACTCCTTTTTGAGGAGGTTTTCGTTTTGCTTCCTGTCTAGAACTTCAACAGATTCATCCTAACACCGATTCCTTTGATGTACTAAGTTTAGAATATCCCGTTAGTTCAAAAATAATACTGACGTGAGCAGGAATAAATCCAAATTGATTTATTTAAACGCAAAGTTTTTCCCAAACTATCAAATTTTGACGGAATTAAATAAAAACCCGAATTTGATTAACGGAAATTGAGTAAGGATAACGGAAAAAGTTCCGGGTTGTCACACTCTTATTCCAACCCTTCTTCTTGCTGTTGTTTTTGTTTCCCTTGGGTTGTTCTGGGGCAGCAACCACAGAGTTTTGACGGGTTCCGTGGTCAATAAGGGACTGTGCCAACTCTTTGGCACTGTCAAATATAACAGGCCTAGAAGCAATGACACTTTCCTGAATCTGGGACGATAGCCCCCATATGTACCTCTCAATCTTTTTGCTCTACACAGCAACCATTTCTGGACAAAGTATCGCTAAGTCACAGAATCGATTTGTGTAGGTTGTTATGTCTGAACCAACCATAGTAAGACCCAGAGCTCTCGTTCAAGTTTCTGAATTTCACCCCGCGGGCAGTACACCCGCATCAGCATGGTCTTCAAGTTCTCCCAACTTATGGAGTTAGCCACTACCAAGGTTAGTGACTTAACATGGTCGTTCCACCATGTTAAAGCTCTGTCAGCAAAGGTACAGACAGCAAATTTGACTTTGCTACCCTCCGGGCAGGAGCAGATCTCGAAGACTGCCTCTGTTTTCTCGATCCATTGTCTTAACGCCATTAATCCTCCAGTCCCGTTCAAGGTCCTGGGTTTAGCGTTCGATAATTCCTTATAGGTACACTCTCGTGAGTGCCCGTGATTCTCGCCGTCGTCGGGGGAATGTGCACCAGCTCCTGATCCAGTTGCACCAACGGTGTTTATATGAGACATAGCAGCTGCAACAACTGTCGTGACTGCCGCCTGAAACATGGCAGCATCAAATTGAGGAGGTGGTGGCGGAGGTGATGTTGGCGCTTCATTAACATTTACACGCCTTGGGTTTCTCCGTGGAGGCATCTTTTACTATAAAAGTTAAAAGATGAAAAGATGGTAAGATATCAAGAGTGAATATGAATATGATATCTCTGAACTAAAACATTTGGTTCAATATGAATCTTATAATGAATTGGTAATAGAAGTCTATTACAAGTACAACTTGGAAAAAGATAATATGAATTTAAGTGGTTATTTTTCAAAGAGTATGAAAATACATGTCGATTGTATTGGTATATTATGTACATATAGTCCGGAAAACTTGACCTTAAAGCAGGTCTATAATATACCACAATACTGGGAAAATATCGACATCAAACCGACTAACCGAAAATGAAATTTTTGCGGTCGTACCACTACAAGAAAAAGACCCTTTTACGACCCGCAAACCACGACACTGATTGATTTATGTTACGCAAAAGAGAGTGACATTAAGAAAGTGTCATCTCTTCAAAAAATTTAAGGATTTAGGTCACGCATTATTGTGTGCCCTTAAATTAGTGTCTTATGTAAAAAAAATAAAAACACAGAGGGCACTTGTGCGTCCTTTGTGAATGTCGTTTTATATTTTTGTTTTAAGTAACGCGTGTCTTCTTAGAGGGAAAATGAAATCCCCAGATTTTTTAAACCCCCGCCTTCCAAATCGATCCTCACACTAAATGGTTCGGTGACTGCAACTCCTTTCAATTGTAGCGCCGATCGACAACTACGACCATCAATCGAAGCTACCAGTTGAACAACCCCTAATCGACAACTCCACCTTCTCGTCTCTCCTTCTCCACCAGGTTTCTTTTACGCCGGGAAATTTTGTAACTTATATTTTCCGTTACCGTTTTCTTTTACTTTTTCTGCAATTATATCACATGACAAAACCCCCCACCTGTTTCCAAACCCTTCTTCTCTCTCCAAAGACGGACATCACCGGCGACACACCTATGGCCAGTCACCGGAGCTTTGTTTGTGTCGGAAAATATATCTACTATTCCAAAAGACTTTCAATCGTCGATCCTAGTCTCAAGAATAAATGGAAACAATGGATGCACCCGTTCCACAAGTTCGAACCGAAGGTGAACCTGCTGTTGCGGAGGAATTAGGGCAAAGTGTTGATCAGATCATCGTAAAGGTTGATGAGGTACTCTTTTTGTTGCTGAATCTTCCGATTTTATAATTTTCCCAGTTTATATACACTCCATCTTCTTAGGTTACATAAGAATGACGTATGGTTTAGTCAAATAAGGAAAATTTGTAAAAAGTTAGGTCTTAATAGGGAAAGCTTCAGTTGCCTGACTTTCTTTATTAAGTGAAAAAGGAACAAGTCTTTAGTTATATATTATCATTTAGTCATGTACAATTGAACAGATTAAGGTCAACATTTCATGCTGAATCTTCTGTAAATGTTGGGCCAGCTGTTTATATATCTCCATCAGGTCCTAATCCTATAATGGTTCAGGTTTGTGGTCAACTCTCACTATATACACACACTTGTAAAATTTTAAAAAAAAAATCTTTTTAAAGAGGTTAAGTGGAGAAGGTAACAATATGTATGTTTCTTTAATGAATAATGAATCCACAATCTCCTTGCAGCCCTTTCCTTAACAAACCATTTCTCTTTTTGATAGGTAAGTTGAGAAGCTTTTTAAAGAGGTTAAGTGGAGAAGCAAATGTTGATCTTCTAATGTTGTTCTTTTACAATGTTGATTTTTTACAGGTGGTTGGAATTGGACCAAAAGTTGGTTGCTGATATAGGAATAGTGGGTGCTCCAAATGCAGGAAAAAACATGTTTTTATGTGTTATTAGTGTTGACATGTAGTGTTATTTGACATGCAATGTTAGGTAAATTGTTTGACATGTGATATTTTTATGAAATGAATTATCGTTCTTATGTATGGTATTTTATTTTGTATTATGATAATTTCAATCTGTTGTTTAATTTGAAAATTAGTAATTCTATCAAAAATATATATATTTTTAAAACATTTAAAATTATGACACGCAAATACGTGGCATCTTCATTTATGACAGGGGCTTTAATGATAGGCAATGCGTGTAGTAAACGCGTGTCGTAAGGTTACGACACACAAATGCGTGTCATCTTCCTTTATGACAGGGCCTTCCTTGATACGCATTGCGTGTCGTAACTGCGCTTCGTAAATGTGTTTCATAAATGTGCGCCATAAATGCGCATCATAAATAGACGGCGCGCAAAAGCGTGTCGTCTCTCGTTATGACAGGGCCTTCCTTGACACGCATTTGCGCGTCGTCTGAGCATTTTACGACTCGCATTGCGCGTCGTAAAAGGCTGTTTTTCTAGTAGTGTACTGAAAAAACATGAAAAATAGCACTAGAACATATTCATAGATTTACACTATAACCAAAACATATGAAATACAATATGTTGTTTGGAAAGTTGGACCTATCTAAAGGTCTACAGTACACCAATTTACTGAAAATAAAACATTTAGACGAAGTCCTAATCTATAACAAAATTGGAAGTAGAATAAACACTACTTGCGTCGCGTACTATGACGAGTACTAGACTCTGCTTCCTGGTGTTTGGTTTTCATTACCTGTCTTTCCAAGGTAGTCTGATGCTCCCTTAAATATGTTATTTCCGTTAGGGCAACATTCATTTGGTTTTGCAGTGCCTCGGTGTGGGTTTGGGATTTATCTTGAATTTCGTCGAGACGATGAATATCCGCAGCGTTGATTTGTGTCGTTGCATTGACTTCTAGGATCCAGTTTATCGAAACCCTCGCCTGATCGGTTTGGGGAGCTATGCGATGAACAATGACAGGAAGAGCCTTGTCGGCTGATCCTCCGTTATTGAGGTCGTAGAAATCTCGGCACATTCCATAGGGTGGGCGTTGGCCCTTTTGTCGGCTCCAATAGTATATGTGATCTCCCCAAACTGGCGTTGGTCCTTGAAATCCTTGTCTGACTGCGGGATGTGGGATGGCTGGAGGGGGATTGTATACCATGGGTTCTGTGTCGGTACCCTCTGAATCTTCATCTTCATCTTCTTCTTCCTCTTCTTCTGGATCCTCTTCCGGATCCTCTACTATCCATCCTTCATTACCGTGGTTTCGGAAAGTAAGGGTCCCCTGGTAAATGAAATCTGGCCATTGTGTCTGTGCATAAAAAACTAAAGCATATAATATTAAACATCGATGTTAAACTATTGTATCTATAGTATCATAAAATACTCCTATAGTATTTTAAATTTATGTTATGCTCTAGAGTTTCTTCTATATATATGTAGTTGGTAAGTTTTAGACTTGCTGCAACACGACCATCACTCCCAAACACATGTTGGTCATATCTCAAACCAATATAGTTGATCAGGCTATATTAATCCCATATATGATTACATAACTGCCCAGGTTTGACTGCAGTGTCCAACATCCAAATACTTTTAAGTTCTTATGACTGTGATACTGTACTTGTAGGTATGAGTGTTAGTATACTTCTTGTAAAAATACTTAAATTTTTAAAAAGTATACTTGTAGTCAGAGCTCTCAGCCCCAATGTATTTATAGTTTGTATATCTTTTATGGATTGATATACTGAGTTCACTATAAACAATGCTCTGATACCAATCTGTCACACCCCCCAAACCAGACGGCGGAAATGTCTGGGGGTGGATGACTTTATTTGTAGTATCACAACACATGTAATATAGTAATCAAAGTACAAACAACCATTGCATTAATAAGCATAATTTTTTACATATGTTCAAGTAATTTATATTGACAGCAAAATAGTTATACAAAAGAAGAAGACATGACTCAAAATAGCTCCATCTTCTCAAAAGCTCGGGGAGTACATGTCTATTGATTCCCTGAGAATACAAGTAATTTGAAAAGAGAGTATCAACATAAAGTTGAGTGAGTGCATAAGTATCTATGTTTGAAAGTACATTTTCTGTTTCTTGAATATGTAAACTGTTCCAGAAAAACCTATATTTTCTGTTGTATATGAAAAGTAGTTTTAATCTTTAACACCAGTCAAATTTAGGTCAAAAATAAATTGTTCAATAATCTTAATTGGGATGAACAAAGTGGTAGATATTGTAACAAGGTTTCCAAAAATATAAAGAACACTGAAATCCGAGTTATAACGAAGAAGTTATTACTAATCGAATATCCGCGACAAAACCGGTAAAACATTGTTCAGTGTAAATAGTGAATTTTCAATAAAAGGCTTTTTAGCCATACCAATCTAAATGAAAGTTGTAGAATATGATAAACCGAGAACTTTCATAAAAATAACGTCAAAATCTGACTTCGTATGAGGAAGTTATTATTTTTCTAAGTTTCGGTTTAGTAGTAGACAGCTAAAAACTCGAAATAAAGATCGAATGATTTTTAGCCGACACAACTTAAACGATAATCGAAGGTCTCGTCAAAGTAGTACAACGGTAAAAAGACAGACGAAAACGGACGTCAGATGAAGAAGTTATGAATTTTTAACGGATTTTCCTCTCCCGGTCTGTTAAAAATAATAATATTAAAATAAATTCAAAATTAGCCGACGAAGTATACACAAAAGTCGTAGAGTATATTTATACCTACGCGTGCATATAAAGAACGTCGAAAACAGAGCTTGTATGCGATAGTTATGAATTTCGCAAGTTTTGGGCACAAAAATCGAAATATATTGAAAACCGGGAAATTTCGCATGGTCACCATTCGGCCACGTCACCTCGCATGCGAGGCTTCCTCGTGTCCGCCCCATGTCGCCTTCTGATTCAACCAAAGTCGCGGTCCAGTGCGCGTCCGACACGCCTCGCCTCCCTGTCTCGCATCCGAGCTTCGGCTCGTGGCCTTCGCTGCTGCTGTCGCGTGTCCGGTGACTCACCCCTTCGGCCGAACCCTCGCAGGGTATAAAAGGAGGTGCGAGATCCTCCGGTTGATTCACCATTTTTACCCCATTTTTCATCCTTTTTCACTTCTTTCACCTCCCTAAACTTTCTTACAACCCCCCGAAGCCCCGATATCATATCTAAAACCCGAAGCAAGCCCCGAAGCCCAGAAATTCTCGAGAAGCTAACCTCTTTCCCGTCGAAGTGCTGCCCGCGTAAAGCCCGGTTTTTAATCAAAAACTTGCGGTTTCTTCGAGAAAGATCAATTATAGAAACGTAACGATGCCCAAATCACCACTTATCAAGCGAGTTTATACCCCTATAATCTACATTTTTAATGGTTTTAAATGCTTTTTTGGGGGGGGGGGGGATACAAGTTGAACACAATCTAAATTGTGTTAATAATTGTATGTGATAATAATCACATAAAGGATTTCCTTATGCTTTTAAGGATTACCAAATACTTCCAAAACGACTTAAAGCCATGTAAAATCTTTAAAGTCATGTAAACTCTTTTAATACTGTTAAATTCTTTGAAAAAGGTTTTATAAACTATTTCAAATTATAATTATCAATATCATATTCATATATGTATAAGTATATAAATAAGACTTAAAAGTCTTAGGACTAATGAGTTGCCTTAATTCCTTTTCCTTGTTTGGATGTGGACTTAAGGTGGTGTTATATGTCCGAAGGACGTTTCCTTCTTAATTATATATATTATACATATGGAAATATAAAAGGTTACTTCAGTCGGTATCATTATCTTTGTATCATGTTGAGCAAAGGGGTACATTCAGGAGAGTTCATGCTAATCAGATAGAACGTATAAATTATAATAGGTATAATTTATGATTCAAAACTAAATATACACATATGATTCACGACTGTATACTTTTTATTCCAAGTATATTAGGAAAGGAAAGTACTAACAATTCATTTATCTATACCAGGATATGTATAATACTTTTAGTATACGGATAATATATTAAAGAAGTAATAATACATCATACCGGGTTTGCATTAACAGGGGTACAAATACAACATACCAGGGTTAGCAATCAAGGGGTAATAATACATCATGTCGGGTATGCATTAACAGGGGTACAAATACAACGTACCAGGGTTAGCAATCACGGGGTAATAATACAAACTAAATTAGAAACAAAAGAGAAATCTATTTTTCTAAATAAATATACGAGGTCTAAACTACTTTATCAAGAAAAGGATATAATTCGATCTTTACTCAAACTAAAATGTGATGGTACGTTTTCAGGACATAGCAATACTTGCTATGTTATATCCTTGTAACCAGAATCTACTGGAGGGAGAGCGAGCATTATGTATATAGATCTATACGGGATCGACAATCCCACATCCTGACTGGTAGCTACAGTCCGGCAGACTAGCCATGGGGTGACAAATGTTACATATTCAGTTTCGACACCAGTAGGTCATCGTGTTCATTCTAGTCCAGCATGGTTACAACTTTATCACATTTTAAACCCTAATTAACCAGGTTAATATTAGGGTAGTTATTCAGAAACGATTTTATGGGGATTTAAAACTACTATTCAGAAACGGTTTTATGGGGATTTAAAACTACTATTCAGAAACGGTTTTATTGGGATTTAAAACTACTTATCAGAACGGTTTTATGGCGGTTTAAAACTACTTATTATATGGAACTTAGTCATTAACTCTCTTTAAACTAGTATAACATAAAGGACCTTTAGTGGCTAATTCTATAATTCCTTAGTTTATACATCAGAGTTATATATAAGTAATATCCGATTGACAGTGAAATGTGTGACTTCCACCTTACTTCCTGTTCCTCGTTTGGTTGTGGGCTTAGGGCAGATACACCCATTTAACTGTCCATTCGATATTAGGCTATATATAACTAGTATAAACTAAGTAATTGCAGAGGGAACTATTGAGGTTATCATTTTATCACATCAGGAAATATAGGATTTTCTGGAGGAACCAGCGAACTTTTCCAAGAACTTAGACTATACTTTATATAACTAAAATACTTATGAACTCACCAGCTTAAATGTTGATCTACTCTTTCAAAATAACTTGTATTCTCAGGAATCCAGTAGACAGGTACACTCCCGAAGCTTTTGAGAAGACTACCTAGTACCGTACTGCGACTCTTGTCTCCTACTGTATCTACTTTGATGTTTGAATATGTAATGTTTAAACACTTATGTAAAAATTATACGTATTAATGCAATAGTTGTTTGTACTTTGATTAATATATTGAATGTGTTGTGATACTTACATGACGTCCTCCACCCCCGAACGTTTCCGCCGTTCTGGTTTGGGGGTGTGACGGATTGGTATCAGAGCATTGTTTATAGTGAACTCAGTATATCAGTCATAAAAGATATACAACTATAAACACATTGGGATAAAAACACTCTGACCACGATTTATAATTTAAAAATGTAACAATATTTTCTAAAAGTATAAGTACATGCAGAATATATATACTAGAATGAGTATCACAAGAAGAATAAAACAAAAGTATTTGGATGTTGGACATTACAGTTAAACCTGGACAGTTATGTAATCATATATGGGATCAATATAGCCTGATCAACTATATTTATTTGAGATATAACCAACATGTCTAAAACTTACCTAGGTACCAGAAGAATTCTAGAACCAAACATAAAGGTTAAAATATTATAGGAGTATTTTAGGATGCTATAACAAGAAAATTGAAAACTTATCAACTTCTTATATCTAGATTTCAAGAATCAAACTTATAATTAAAATACTATAGAAGTATTTTAAATACCATAATAAAACTTTTGGGAAATTTTAAAAGATATTTTCTAGTAAGTCTATAATTACTAAGTGGATACATTAACGTTATATATAGTTGAGATTTTCTAGACTTAGAATATGTGATTTTCACTCTACTTCCTTTTCCTTGTTTGGATGTGGTTTTAGAGTAGGATTACTTATTCGAATGTCTATTTGATCTGGATTATATATAATCGGTACACACTATGTGATTATAGAATGACCAGAAAGGATCACCTTCGTAAAAATTTAAATTTTCTCATAGATTCTTTAGACATTCCCATTCTCGTATAAACCCCTTAGATAGATGTAGTCACTCCAGCAATCCATAGAAGAGTCAAGGAGGATCCAACGAAATTTCATTAGGAGAATTCTGAGAAAGAAACAGATGAGAAGTAAAGAAACTATAGAAATCATTTAGTGCCCTTACCCTATTAAGGACACCAATGAGAGGTTCGCATGAACTTCCGAGATTCAAAATCTTAATTACGAAGCAATGGGGATCAGTGTCAGAATCAGAAGTAAGACATCCCAAGAATTCAATATACCTACGGAGGAGAAGGACACCCTATAGATACCAGGAGAGAACAAATCATTACCGCCCAAAATAGAACAGAGAACAGAGGAAAACCACACGTGATTCATGTGAAGTGTTTGAGCGCCTTTTCATATAAGTAATAACTACTAAATCGATTCAACCTAGTGAGTTAGTATTTACATTACTCACATTAGGTTTTGAGCTCATCTTCTTTTCCTGTCACGGCTAATAACAATAAATCAGATCACGAAATCTCAATTGATAGTGATTACTTTTAAAATTCATAAGTCTATCTTATGTAGACTTTATTATGAATTGTTTTCAAATCATTTCGAAAGTTGGAAAACGATATCCACCAATCGAAGGTAACTTAATTCAGATGACACTCGGTTCATAACCATTCTAGAAACTTATTTCTGCTCCTTACCAGGACTGCATCAGAGGGATGCAGGTCGAATCATTGAGAACAGTATAACAAAACGAAAGATTTATATGTAGATACAAATGATTAGAATACATCTAGAGCCAACGATAGTCGCTCATGAGCTCATTTTCTTATCGTGTAACAGGATCATGCCTCTGAAGAAACAAAACCAACCCACCGGCAAAACACCAATTCTACAGATAGATTCGGCTACGTTTCAAGCTGCAGTCACAGCAGCTGTAGCAGCTGTCATGGCACACCTTAATGCTAACAACGCAAATGTTATTGGTAATACAATCGGAAATCCCGATCCTAGTGATAACCAAGTACAGCAACGAGTACCTATTTGTAAGGACACTTCGAACCTTAAGCCTAATATCCTGAAACGAAAGTTCAAGAACAAGAAAGGGAGTTGTTCAACTCAAGAACCTAACAGAGGGCAACGAACTGGGGCAGTCAATACCCTCATCAACCCTTTTATTCTAGCACCGACCATGCCGTACTTAGGAAACCTCCCACACTGCAGCAAGTGCAACTACCATCATCATGGATTTTTCCGAGAGCTGCATTGCAATAGATGCAACATGAAGGGGCACACCGCCCGCATCTGTAGAACTCTAGTTGAGTTCATAACCTCAACTACCAATGTTGGAACCATATGTCACCTTTGTGGTGAAATAGGACATTACAAGAGGGATTGTCCAACAGAAAAGAACGACGGGGGAGCAGGAGGAGTTTGACCCCAATGCATGGGAAGCATCAAAGAACCCTACTATATTTTGGGTACGCTTCCAAACCCCAATAATTATCTATAATTATGATTACTCTCCCGTTCAAATTAAATCACAACATTCATATAAAATTTGAAACCCTAACAGGTAAGCTATGATGGCTTAGTGTATACATAAGGGTCATTTATAATTAAGATTTGTAGACGTAGAGTGAGTAATCCCGCCTCATTTCATGTTCCTTGTTTGGTTGTGGATTTAGGGCAGGGTTGCTCAGTCAAAGGTCTTACCAATCTTAGTTATACATGACTTGTATACACCAAGCGATTATAGAGAGACCTAGTAAGGATCATTTCATGAAAGTTCATAATTTCAAATTATCAGAACCCTCGTATTGGTAGTACCCGCCAATTTCAAATCAAAATGGGGATTCGTAACAGTTATAACAAAATAAAACCGGAAGCGTTGAAAACTTAGGTGCAAAGGATACTTCATTATCCTAGTAATCATTTCCCCCAGAACGACTTAATATCTATTTCGTCGAGAAAATTCTGACAATCCTCATTCGACATGGTTTCGCTTGGTCCTTACCATGTGAAAATCCTGATACTGTGTAAAAGAACTTTTTCCTTAATCATCCGTAAGATGAAATTCTTCCAATCCATAACGCAAACCCTTATGTCATCTCTCATTTCAAAACTTCTGAAGTACCCTTGCGAAGAATACCCTACCTTCTAGCATGCTCGGTAGATAGAAAACTTGAAGCAAAAAGCACCAAAGAAGTTTCAGAAGTCAGTAACCACCCGTAGTATACCGAATAGACCTCCGAAGAAGACTAAAGTTTGAGAATAAAGTATAAAGAACTCATTAGACTAATCTATCACTTCTAAATGTATACGCAAAAGTGGCATATAATTTAGACTCAACAAGATTTAGGATGTGTGATTCCGCCCTATTTCCTGTTCCTTGTCTAGTTGTGGACTTGGGGCAGATCCACCCAACCAAACGTTTTGTCAATCTAAATTATATATGACTCGTATACACGAGGTGATGATAGATGAGCCAAGTATGAGTCTTATCGAAGCAAAAGCCGCAGGTTTACTACAACAACCGGAGATACCTGAGTGGAAGTGGTAGCGGATTACAGTGGGCTTTATAATCAAGTTACCAAGGCAACAGGTGGACTTGATGCCATTTTGGGTGATCGTCGACAGATTAGCCAAGTTCGCGCACTTCCTACAATTTTGAGGAAACATGCAAATAGAGAAGATAACTAGAACGTGTGTTAGATAGATTAGTCAGAGTGCACGGTGTTCCAATATCTGTTATCTCCGTTGAGATTATAGAATCATCTCCCAGTTCAGGCAGTCACTTCAGAAATCTCTGGGAACTAGAGTAGTCATGAGCATAGGTGATCGACTTTGATAAAGTTTGGGATACCCATTTACCAATTAATCAAGTCCTTTATCATGTTAGCATTTAAAGTTGCTCCATCTGAAACCTTTTGTGGTCGCAAGTGCAGATCCTATCTTCACTGGACTAAAGTTGGTGACACGCAACTAACTAGAGGTCCAATTTCCAGACAGCACCCTCGCTGTACCGGAATTATTCCAAGAGACTACCAAAAAGAGAATATGAATCAGGAAGCGATATGAAGCTTCCAGAGTTAATCAGAGAAGCTACAGCTTCGATAAAAGAAAACCCTTGGAATTCCAGGTTGGTGACCTTGTCATATGAAGGTCTCACCCCGGAAGGGCAAGATACGCTTTAGAAAGCGTGGAATACTAAATCCAAGGTACATAGGACCATTCGAGATTCTTGCCAGAATCGGTCTTGTAGCTTATAAACTTAAACTACCACAAAAACTGAATAACATTCATCCCACCTTTCACATATCTAATCTAAAGAGGTGTCTATCCGATGAAACACTTTTTATTTTACTCGATGAAATCAAGTTAAATAAAAGTCTACACTTTGTAGAAGAACCAATAGAAATCATGGATAGGGAAATCAAAAGAACCAAGCAAAGTCTTATCCCGATAGTGAAGGTTCGCTGGATTGCAAACCGGGGACCTGAATTCACTTAGAAAAGGGAAGATTAGCTGAAACGAAAATATCCACATCTTTTCCCTAGTCCATGAGTATCACTTTAGACTTAATTTCGGGATGAAATTCCCTCTAACGGGGGGATAATGTAACACCAGCCAAATTTAGGTCAAAAATAAATTGTTCAATAATCTTAATTGGGATGAACAAAGTGGTAGAGATTGTAACAAGGTTTCCAAAAATGTAAATAACACTGAAATCCGAGTTATAACGAAGAAGTTATGACTAATCGAAGATCCGCGACAAAACCGGCAAAACACTGTTCAGTGTAAATAGTGAATTTTCAATAAAAGGAGTTTTAGCCATAACAATCTAAATGAAAGTTGTAGAATATGATAATCCGAGAACTTTCATAAAAAGAACGTCAAAATCTGCCTTCGTATGAGGAAGTTATGATTTTTCTAAGTTTCGGTTTAGCAGTAGACAGCTAAAAACTCGAAATAAAGATCGAATGATTTCTAGCCGACACAACTTAAACGAGAATCGAAGGTCCCGTCAAAAGTAGTACAAAGGTAAAAAGACAGACGAAAACGGACGTCATATGAAGAAGTTATGAATTTATAACGGATTTTCCTGTCCCGTTCTGTTAAAAATAATAATATTAAAATAAAGTCAAAATTCGCCGACGAAGTCTACACAAAAGTCGTATAGTATAATTTTACCTACGCGTGCATATAAAGAACGTCAAAAACGGAGCTCGTATGCGAAAGTTATGAATTTCGCAAGTTTTTGGCACAAAAATCGAAATATATTGAAAACCGGGAAATTTCGCATGGTCACCATTCGGCCACGTCACCTCGCATGCGAGGCTTCCTTGTGTCCGCCCCGTGTCGCCTTCTGATTCAACCGAAGTCGCGGTCCAGTGCGCGTCCGACACGCCTCGCCTCCCTGTCTCGCATCCGAGCTTCGGCTCGTGGCCTTCGCTGCTGCTGTCGCGTGTCCGGTGACTCACCCCTTCGGCCGAACCCTCGCAGGGTATAAAAGGAGGTGCGAGATCCTCCGGTTGATTCACCATTTTTACCCCATTTTTCATCCTTTTTCACTTCTTTCACCTCCCTAAACTTCCTTACAACCCCCCGAAGCCCCGATATCATATCTAAAACCCGAAGCAAGCCCCGAAGCCCCGAAATTCTCGAGAAGCTAACCTCTTTCCCGTCGAAGTGCTGCCCGCGTAAAGCCCGGTTTTTAATCAAAAACTTGCGGTTTCTTCGAGAAAGATCAATTATAGAAACGAAACGATGCCCAAATCACCACTTATCAAGCGAGTTTATACCCCTATAATCTACATTTTTAATGGTTTTAAATGCTTTTTTGGGGGGGGGGGGATACAAGTTGAACACAATCTAAATTGTGTTAATAATTGTATGTGATAATAATCACATAAAGGATTTCCTTATGCTTTTAAGGATTACCAAATACTTCCAAAATGACTTAAAGCCATGTTAAATCTTTAAAGTCATGTAAACTCTTTTAATACTGTTAAATTCTTTGAAAAAGGTTTTATAAACTATTTCAAATTATAATTATCAATATCATATTCATATATGTATAAGTATATAAATAAGACTTAAAAGTCTTAGGACTAATGAGTTGCCTTAATTCCTTTTCCTTGTTTGGATGTGGACTTAAGGTGGTGTTATATGTCCGAAGGACGTTTCCTTCTTAATTATATATATTATACATATGGAAATATAAAAGGTTACTTCAGTCGGTATCATTATCTTTGTATCATGTTGAGCAAAGGGGTACATTCAGGAGAGTTCATGCTAATCAGATAGAACGTATAAATTATAATAGGTATAATTTATGATTCAAAACTAAATATACACATATGATTCACGACTGTATACTTTTTATTCCAAGTATATTAGGAAAGGAAAGTACTAACAATTCATTTATCTATACCAGGATATGTATAATACTTTTAGTATACGGATAATATATTAAAGAAGTAATAATACATCATACCGGGTTTGCATTAACAGGGGTACAAATACAACATACCAGGGTTAGCAATCAAGGGGTAATAATACATCATGTCGGGTATGCATTAACAGGGGTACAAATACAACGTACCAGGGTTAGCAATCACGGGGTAATAATACAAACTAAATTAGAAACAAAAGAGAAATCTATTTTTCTAAATAAATATACGAAGTCTAAACTACTTTATCAAGAAAAGGATATAATTCGATCTTTACTCAAACTAAAATGTGATGGTACGTTTTCAGGACATAGCAATACTTGCTATGTTATATCCTTGTAACCAAAATCTCCTGGAGGGAGAGCGGGCATTATTTGTATTGATCTATACGGGATCGACAATCCCACATCCTGACTGCTAGCTACAGTCCGGCAGACTAGCCATGGGGTGACAAATGTCACATATTCAGTTTCGACACCAGTAGGTCATCGTGTTCATTCTAGTCCAGCATGGTTACAACTTTATCACATTTTAAACCCTAATTAACCAGGTTAATATTAGGGTAGTTATTCAGAAACGATTTTATGGGGATTTAAAACTACTATTCAGAAACGGTTTTATGGGGATTTAAAACTACTATTCAGAAACGGTTTTATTGGGATTTAAAACTACTTATCAGAACGGTTTTATGGCGGTTTAAAACTACTTATTAGATGGAACTTAGTCATTAACTCTCTTTAAACTAGTATAACATAAAGGACCTTTAGTGGCTAATTCTATAATTCCTTAGTTTATACATCAGAGTTATATATAAGTAATATCCGATTGACAGTGAAATGTGTGACTTCCACCTTACTTCCTGTTCCTCGTTTGGTTGTGGGCTTAGGGCAGATACACCCATTTAACTGTCCATTCGATATTAGGCTATATATAACTAGTATAAACTAAGTAATTGCAGAGGGAACTATTGAGGTTATCATTTTATCACATCAGGAAATATAGGATTTTCTGGAGGAACCAGCGAACTTTTCCAAGAACTTAGACTATACTTTATATAACTAAAATACTTATGAACTCACCAGCTTAAATGTTGATCTACTCTTTCAAAATAACTTGTATTCTCAGGAATCCAGTAGACAGGTACACTCCCGAAGCTTTTGAGAAGACTACCTAGTACCGTACTGCGACTCTTGTCTCCTACTGTATCTACTTTGATGTTTGAATATGTAATGTTTAAACACTTATGTAAAAATTATACTTATTAATGCAATAGTTGTTTGTACTTTGATTAATATATTGAATGTGTTGTGATACTTACATGACGTCCTCCACCCCCGAACATTTCCGCCGTTCTGGTTTGGGGGTGTGACGGATTGGTATCAGAGCATTGTTTATAGTGAACTCAGTATATCAGTCATAAAAGATATACAACTATAAACACATTGGGATAAAAACACTCTGACCACGATTTATAATTTAAAAATGTAACAATATTTTCTAAAAGTATAAGTACATGCAGAATATATATACTAGAATGAGTATCACAAGAAGAATAAAACAAAAGTATTTGGATGTTGGACATTATAGTTAAACCTGGACAGTTATGTAATCATATCTGGGATCAATATAGCCTGATCAACTATATTTATTTGAGATATAACCAACATGTGTTTGGGAGTGATTGTAGTGTTGCAACAAGTCTAAAACTTACCTAGGTACCAGAAGAATTCTAGAACCAAACATAAAGGTTAAAATATTATAGGAGTATTTTAGGATGCTATAACAAGAAAATTGAAAACTTATCAACTTCTTATATCTAGATTTCAAGAATCAAACTTATAATTAAAATACTATAAAAGTATTTTAAATACCATAATAAAACTTTTGGGAAATTTTAAAAGATATTTTCTGGTAAGTCTATAATTACTAAGTGGATACATTAACGTTATATATAGTTGAGATTTTATAGACTTAGAATATGTGATTTTCACTCTACTTCCTTTTCCTTGTTTGGATGTGGTTTTAGAGTAGGATTACTTATTCGAATGTCTATTTGATCTGGATTATATATAATCGGTACACACTATGTGATTATAGAATGACCAGAAAGGATCACCTTCGTAAAAATTTAAATTTTCTCATAGATTCTTTAGACATTCCCATTCTCGTATAAACCCCTTAGATAGATGTAGTCACTCCAGCAATCAATAGAAGAGTCAAGGAGGATCCAATGGAATTTCATTAGGAGAATTCTGAGAAAGAAACAGATGAGAAGTAAAGAAACTATAGAAATCATTTAGTGCCCTTAGCCTATTAAGGACACCAATGAGAGGTTCGCATGAACTTCCGAGATTCAAAATCTTCATTACGAAGCAATGGGGATCAGTGTCAGAATCAAAAGTAAGACATCCCAAGAATTCAATATACCTACGGAGGAGAAGGACACCCTATAGATACCAGGAGAGAACAAATCATTACCGCCCAAAATAGAACAGAGAACAGAGGAAAACCACACGTGATTCATGTGAAGTGTTTGAGCGCCTTTTCATCTAAGTAATAACTACTAAATCGATTCAACCTAGTGAGTTAGTATTTACATTACTCACATTAGGTTTTGAGCTCATCTTCTTTTCCTGTCACGGCTAATAACAATAAATCAGATCACGAAATCTCAATTGATAGTGATTACTTTTAAAATTCATAAGTCTATCTTATGTAGACTTTATTATGAATTGTTTTCAAATCATTTCGAAAGTTGGAAAACGATATCCACCAATCGAAGGTAACTTAATTCAGATGACACTCGGTTCATAACCATTCTAGAAACTTATTTCTGCTCCTTACCGGGACTGCATCATAGGGATGCAGGTCGAATCATTGAGAACAGTATAACAAAACGAAAGATTTATATGTAGATACAAATGATTAGAATACATCTAGAGCCAACGATAGTCGCTCATGAGCTCATTTTCTTATCGTGTAACAGGATCATGCCTCTGAAGAAACAAAACCAACCCACCGGCAAAACACCAATTCTACAGATAGATTCGGCTACGTTTCAAGCTGCAGTCACAGCAGCTGTAGCAGCTGTCATGGCACACCTTAATGCTAACAACGCAAATGTTATTGGTAATACAATCGGAAATCCCAATCCTAGTGATAACCAAGTACAGCAACGAGTACCTATTTGTAAGGACACTTCGAACCTTAAGCCTAATATCCTGAAACGAAAGTTCAAGAACAAGAAAGGGAGTTGTTCAACTCAAGAACCTAACAGAGGGCAACGAACTGGGGCAGTCAATACCCTCATCAACCCTTTTATTCTAGCACCGACCATGCCGTACTTAGGAAACCTCCCACACTGCAGCAAGTGCAACTACCATCATCATGGATTTTTCCGAGAGCTGCATTGCAATAGATGCAACATGAAGGGGCACACCGCCCACATCTCTAGAACTCTGGTTAAGTTCATAACCTCAACTACCAATGTTGGAACCATATGTCACCTTTGTGGTGAAATAGGACATTACAAGAGGGATTGTCCAACAGAAAAGAACGACGGGGGAGCAGGAGGAGTTTGACCCCAATGCATGGGAAGCATCAAAGAACCCTGCTATATTTTGGGTACGCTTCCAAACCCCAATAATTATCTATAATTATGATTACTCTCCCGTTCAAATTAAATCACAGCATTCATATAAAATTTGAAACCCTAACAGGTAAGCTATGATGGCTTAGTGTATACATAAGGGTCATTTATAATTAAGATTTGTAGACGTAGAGTGAGTAATCCCGCCTCATTTCATGTTCCTTGTTTGGTTGTGGATTTAGGGCAGGGTTGCTCAGTCAAAGGTCTTACCAATCTTAGTTATACATGACTTGTATACACCAAGCGATTATAGAGAGACCTAGTAAGGATCATTTCATGAAAGTTCATAATTTCAAATTATCAGAACCCTCGTATTGGTAGTACCCGCCAATTTCAAATCAAAATGGGGATTCGTAACAGTTATAACAAAATAAAACCGGAAGCGTTGAAAACTTAGGTGCATAGGATACTTCATTATCCTAGTAATCATTTCCCCCAGAACGACTTAATATCTATTTCGTCGAGAAAATTCTGACAATCCTCATTCGACATGGTTTGGCTTGGTCCTTACCATGTGAAAATCCTGATACCGTGTAAAAGAACTTTTTCCTTAATCATCCGTAAGATGAAATTCTTCCAATCCATAACGCAAACCCTTATGTCATCTCTCATTTCAAAACTTCTGAAGTACCCTTGCGAAGAATACCCCACCTTCTAGCATGCTCAGTAGATAGAAAACTTGAAGCAAAAAGCACCAAAGAAGTTTCAGAAGTCAGTAACCACCCGTAGTATACCGAATAGACCTTCGAAGAAGACTAAAGTTTGAGAATAAAGTATAAAGAACTCATTAGACTAATCTATCACTTCTAAATGTATACGCAAAAGTGGCATATAATTTAGACTCAACAAGATTTAGGATGTGTGATTCCGCCCTATTTCCTGTTCCTTGTCTAGTTGTGGACTTGGGGCAGATCCACCTAACCAAACGTTTTGTCAATCTAAATTATATATGACTCGTATACACGAGGTGATGATAGATGAGCCAAGTATGAGTCTTATCGAAGCAAAAGCCGCAGGTTTACTACAACAACCGGAGATACCTGAGTGGAAGTGGTAGCGGATTACAGTGGGCTTTATAATCAAGTTACCAAGGCAACAGGTGGACTTGATGCCATTTTGGGTGATCGTCGACAGATTAGCCAAGTTCGCGCACTTCCTACAATTTTGAGGAAACAGGCAAATAGAGAAGATAACTAGAACGTGTGTTAGATAGATTAGTCAGAGTGCACGGTGTTCCAATATCTGTTATCTCCGTTGAGATTATAGAATCATCTCCCAGTTCAGGCAGTCACTTCAGAAATCTCTGGGAACTAGAGTAGTCATGAGCATAGGTGATCGACTTTGATAAAGTTTGGGATACCCATTTACCAATTAATCAAGTCCTTTATCATGTTAGCATTTAAAGTTGCTCCATCTGAAACCTTTTGTGGTCGCAAGTGCAGATCCTATCTTCACTGGACTAAAGTTGGTGACACGCAACTAACTAGAGGTCCAATTTCCAGACAGCACCCTCGCTGTACCGGAATTATTCCAAGAGACTACCAAAAAGAGAATACGAATCAGGAAGCGATATGAAGCTTCCAGAGTTAATCAGAGAAGCTACAGCTTCGATAAAAGAAAACCCTTGGAATTCCAGGTTGGTGACCTTGTCATATGAAGGTCTCACCCCGGAAGGGCAAGATACGCTTTAGAAAGCGTGGAATACTAAATCCAAGGTACATAGGACCATTCGAGATTCTTGCCAGAATCGGTCTTGTAGCTTATAAACTTAAACTACCACAAAAACTGAATAACATTCATCCCACCTTTCACATATCTAATCTAAAGAGGTGTCTATCCGATGAAACACTTTTTATTTTACTCGATGAAATCAAGTTAAATAAAAGTCTACACTTTGTAGAAGAACCAATAGAAATCATGGATAGGGAAATCAAAAGAACCAAGCAAAGTCTTATCCCGATAGTGAAGGTTCGCTGGATTGCAAACCGGGGACCTGAATTCACTTAGAAAAGGGAAGATTAGCTGAAACGAAAATATCCACATCTTTTCCCTAGTCCATGAGTATCACTTTAGACTTAATTTCGGGATGAAATTCCCTCTAACGGGGGGATAATGTAACACCAGCCAAATTTAGGTCAAAAATAAATTGTTCAATAATCTTAATTGGGATGAACAAAGTGGTAGAGATTGTAACAAGGTTTCCAAAAATGTAAATAACACTGAAATCCGAGTTATAACGAAGAAGTTATGACTAATCGAAGATCCGCGACAAAACCGGCAAAACACTGTTCAGTGTAAATAGTGAATTTTCAATAAAAGGATTTTTAGCCATAACAATCTAAATGAAAGTTGTAGAATATGATAATCCGAGAACTTTCATAAAAAGAACGTCAAAATCTGCCTTCGTATGAGGAAGTTATGATTTTTCTAAGTTTCGGTTTAGCAGTAGACAGCTAAAAACTCGAAATAAAGATCGAATGATTTCTAGCCGACACAACTTAAACGAGAATCGAAGGTCCCGTCAAAAGTAGTACAAAGGTAAAAAGACAGACGAAAACGGACGTCATATGAAGAAGTTATGAATTTATAACGGATTTTCCTGTCCCGTTCTGTTAAAAATAATAATATTAAAATAAAGTCAAAATTAGCCGACGAAGTCTACACAAAAGTCGTATAGTATAATTTTACCTACGCGTGCATATAAAGAACGTCGAAAACGGAGCTCGTATGCGAAAGTTATGAATTTCGCAAGTTTTTGGCACAAAAATCGAAATATATTGAAAACCGGGAAATTTCGCATGGTCACCATTCGGCCACGTCACCTCGCATGCGAGGATTCCTTGTGTCCGCCCCGTGTCGCCTTCTGATTCAACCGAAGTCGCGGTCCAGTGCGCGTCCGACGCGCCTCGCCTCCCTGTCTCGCATCCGAGCTTCGGCTCGTGACCTTCGCTGCGGCTGCCGCGTGTCCGGTGACTCACCCCTTCGGCTGAACCCTCGCAGGGTATAAAAGGAGGTGCGAGATCCTCCGGTTGATTCACCATTTTTACCCCATTTTTCATCCTTTTTCACTTCTTTCACCTCCCTAAACTTCGTTACAACCCCCCGAAGCCCCGATATCATATCTAAAACCCGAAGCAAGCCCCGAAGCCCCGGAATTCTCGAGAAGCTAACCTCTTTCCCGTCGAAGTGCTCCCCGCGTAAAGCCCGGTTTTTAATTAAAAACTTGCGGTTTCTTCGAGAAAGATCAATTATAGAAACGAAACGATGCCCAAATCACCACTTATCAAGTGAGTTCATACCCCTATAATCTACATTTTTAATGGTTTTAAATGCTTTTTAGGGGGGGGGGGATACAAGTTGAACACAATCTAAATTGTGTTAATAATTGTATGTGATAATAATCACACAAAGGATTTCCTTATGCTTTTAAGGATTACCAAATACTTCCAAAATGACTTAAAGCCATGTTAAATCTTTAAAGTCATGTAAACTCTTTTAATACTGTTAAATTCTTTGGAAAAGGTTTTATAAACTATTTCAAATTATAATTATCAATATCATATTCATATATGTATAAGTATATAAATAAGACTTAAAAGTCTTAGGACTAATGAGTTTCCTTAATTCCTTTTCCTTGTTTGGATGTGGACATAAGGTGGTGTTATATGTCCGAAGGACGTTTCCTTCTTAATTATATATATTATACATATGGAAATATAAAAGGTTACTTCAGTCGGTATCATTACCTTCGTATCATGCTGAGCAAATGGGTACATTCAGGAGAGATCATGCTAATCAGATACAACGTATAAATTATAATAGGTATAATTTATGATTCAAAACTAAATATGCACGTATGATTCACGACTGTATACTTTTTATTCCAAGTATATTAGTAAAGGAAAGTACTAACAATTCATTTATCTATACCAGGATATGTATAATACTTTTAGTATACGGATAATATATTAAAGAAGTAATAATACATCATACCGGGTTTGCATTAACAGGGGTACAAATACAACATACCAGGGTTAGCAATCAAGGGGTAATAATACATCATGCCGGGTATGGATTAACAGGGGTACAAATACAACGTACCAGGGTTAGCAATCATGGGGTAATAATACAAACAAAATTAGAAACAAAATAGAAATCTATTTTTCTAAATAAGTATACGAGGTCTAAACTACTTTATCAAGAAAAGGATATAATTCGATCTTTACTCAAACTAAAATGTGATGGTACGTTTTCAGGACATAGCAATACTTGCTATGTTATATCCTTGTAACCAAAATCTCCTGGAGGGAGAGCGGGCATTATTTGTATTGATCTATACGGGATCGACAATCCCACATCCTGACTGCTAGCTACAGTCCGGCAGACTAGCCATGGGGTGACAAATGTCACATATTCAGTTTCGACACCAGTAGGTCGTCGTGTTCATTCTAGTCCAGCATGGTTACAAATCTATCACATTTTAAACCCTAATTAACCAGGTTAATATTAGGGTAGTTATTCAGAAACGGTTTTATGGGGATTTAAAACTACTATTCAGAAACGGTTTTATGGGGATTTAAAACTACTATTCAGATACGGTTTTATGGGGATTTAAAACTACTTATCAGAACGGGTTTATGGGGATTTAAAACTACTTATTAGATGGAACTTAGTCATTCACTCTCTTTAAACTAGTATAACATAAAGGACCTTTAGTGGCTAATTCTATAATTCCTTAGTTTATACATCAGAGTTATATATAAGTAATATCCGATTGACAGTGAAATGTGTGACTTCAGCCTTACTTCCTGTTCCTTGTTTGGTTGTGGGCTTAGGGCAGATACACTTATTTAACTGTCCATTCGATATTAGGTTATATATAACTAGTATAAACTAAGTAATAGCAGAGGGAACTATTGAGGTTATCATTTTATCACATTAGGAAATATAGGATTTTCTGGAGGAACCAGCGAACTTTTCCAAGAACTTAGAGTATACTTTATATAACTAAAATACTTATGAACTTACCAGCTTAAATGTTGATCTACTCTTTCAAAATAACTTGTATTCTTAGGAATCCAGTAGACAGGTACACTCCCGAAGCTTTTGAGAAGACTACCTAGTACCGTATTGCGACTCTTGTCTCCTACTGTATCTACTTTGATGTTTGAATATGTAATGTTTAAACAATTATGTAAAACTTATACTTATTAATGGAATGGTTGTTTGTACTTTGATTACTATATTGCATGTGTTTTGATACTTACATGACCTCCTCCGCCGCCGAACGTTTCCGCCGTTCTGGTTTGGGGGTGTGACATAATCACATAAAACCGTTCTATTTGTAAAGAAATGTTCTGTTATATAAACTGTATAAGTGAGAGTGTGCATGGCTTAACCAACTGTTATTGAATACTGAGATGTAATACTGTAAAAATTGTATTATGGTAAACTGGTACTTTGAAAATATACTTAAGCTTATTATACACTAACGTACTGTTAATAATATCTTTTTAATGAGTTATTAACCATACTGAGACTAGATGGCCTGACCCAACGCTATGAATGCGTTAAAACTGATGATAACAATTGTCACTTGTAAGTGTGTATGTATGACTGTAGCTAGCAGTCTGAGTGCGGGGTTGTCAATCCCAATATAGATCTATACACACATTGTTTCGATCCCCGACTGGAGATTTTGGTTATAATATCAGGACTTTAATTATGTTGTTTAAATGAACTAAACAACCTGAATCAAATGACTCATAAAAAGCATATAGACGTTACATGTATAATAGTTATGAAAACCCAATCATCCTGAAATAATGATTGATTGTATATTCCTGAATTAGTATTCTTAACATGTATTTGAAAGTTGTATACCCTCTATTAGTTTTGAATCAAACCCTTGTTTCTTGTAAAATGTTGTATTCTAGTATACTTGAATCGTGAATTAATGTTCTATGTATCATAAATTATACATATTATAATTTATATGTACTTTCTGAATTGGTACTAACTGTTTATGAATGTAATCCCTTGCTCAACATGTTACAAAGGGTATCTAGACTGGATGAAATAACTTTTATATTTATATACATATACAATTATATATAAGTAAAAGTTAAACGACATTCGGACAAATAACCGATACCATAAGCCCACATCCAAACAAGGAAAATGACCCAAAATGAGTTATCAGTTCTAAGCCTTTTAAATCTTATATATATATATATATATATATATATATATATATATATATATATATATATATATATATATATATATATATATATATATGATTTTTGGGGAAAAATATAAGTTTATAAAAGAGTTTAATATTTTGAAATAATTTTGATGACTTAATGTCATTTTATCACAATTTGAAATCATTTGTTTGTAACACAAAATCCTTGTGTTAGACTTGTATCCCCCCCCCCCAACAGTAAAAACTATGAAAATACGGGGGTATGAACTCACTTGATATGTGGTGATTTGGATAGTGTTTCGTTTTATGGGAAGGATTTTACTTGATGCAAAACCAGGCTTTACACAAGAAGAGTTTCGACTGGAGAAGGTTGTTTTTCTCCAGAATCTCGGGGCTTCGGGGTTTACTTCGGGTGTCAGATATGATATCGGGGCTTAGGGGGGTTGTAGGGAAGTTTAGAGAGGTGAAAGAAGTGAAAAAGTGTGAAAAATGGTGAAAAAAGGGAATGAAAACCGGAGAATCTAGCACCCTTTATATAGGTGCGAGGTTTCGGTCTGAAGGGGGGAGGAGGGACACGTGTCCGGACAGGTGGCGGCTTGAGAAGCGAGGGGGCACGCGTCAGAAGGAGAAGCGAAGCATGCGGCAGCCTCAGATGCGCGTCAGAAACAGGTTGGACAGCGCCTTCGGTCGAATCAGAAGCGGACACGGGGCGGACACGAGGCAGCCTCGCGTGCGAGGTGACGTGGCCGAACCCCAGCCATGCGAATTTCCCGGTTTTCCATATTTTTCGATTTTTGTGCTCAAAACTTGCGAAATTGATAACTTTCGCATACAATCTCCTTTTTTGACGTTCTTGATATGCATGCGTCGGTGAGATTATACTCTACGACTTTCGTTTAGACTTCGTCGGCTAGTTTTGAATTTATTTTTAATATTATTATTTTTAACAGAACGGTACAGGAAATTCCGTTAAAAATTATAACTTTTTTTATCCGAAGTCCGTTTTCGTCTTTCTTTTTACCGTTGTACTACTATTAACGAGACCTTCGATTCTCGTTTAGGTTGTATCGGCTAAAAATCATTCGATCTTTATTTCGAGTTTTTAGTTGTATACTCTTATACTGAACTTTAGAAATATCATAACTTCCTCATACGAAGTCAGGTTTTGACGTTCTTTTTATGAAAGTTCTCGGTTTAACATATTCTACAACTTTCATTTAGATTGTTATTTCTAAAAAGCCTTTTATTGAAAACTCACTTTTTAAACAGTGTTTTACCCGTTTTGTCGCGGATCTTCGATTGCTCATAACTTCTTCGTTATAAGTCGGATTTTAGTGTTTTTTATATTTTTGGAAACCTTGTTACAATTTCTACCACTTTGTTCATCCCAATCAAGATTATTTAATACTTCATTTTTTAGGGTCGATTATGTAAATACACATAGTATACAATAAAAATTTATCTTTATTATTTTAAAAAGAACTACAAATTAATCTATACTATTACATAAATTTGAAATAACGGTTTGTTACAGGAGATGGTTGGATGTGGTAAAGGACTATGATTTTGAGATCATGTACAACCATGGGAAGGCCAACGTGGTAGCTGATGCCTTGATCCGCGAGGCAGTAAGTACACCTAGCGGAGATGTATAAATAAGGATGGCTGTTATTTCTCCTTTGTTGGAATAAATAAGAAGGATTACGTGGAGGGTTTGAAAAAAGAGAAGTGGAAGGAAGAGTGAATCAATGGTCAGATTCTTTTGTTTGTTAAAGACATTTGGTGATTATTAACTCAGTGTGGTAGACTTCGGGTATCGATTACTAGTGGGGTGAGACAGACCATTCTAGAAGAGGCTCATAGTTCAAAGTTTTCAATTCATCTAGGGGCCACGAAGATGTATCCGGATCTGAAGCTAAGTTATTGGTGGCCCTACATAAAGAGAGATAGCATGGTTTGTTGAGCGGTGTCTGAATTGCAGGAAAGTCAAGGCCGAACACCAGAGACCCCACGGAAAGATGCATCCATTACCCATTCCCAACTGGAGGTGGGAAGAGATCACCATGGATTTTATCATGAAGCTACCAAGGACAACACGTGGAGTTGACTCCTTTGGGTTATCGTGGATAGATTGACCAAGAGCGCACACTTCATACCTATTACTAAGAGTATATCAGCGGAGAAGTTGGCCGACATTTACATTCGGGAAGTGGTGGTTCGGCATGGGGTACCACTTTTAGTGATTTCAGAACGATATGTTCGATTCACCTCAGGGTTTTAGAGGCAATTTCATGAGTTGGGTACTTAATTACACTTCAACACAACATACCACACCCAGACCGATGGGCAGAGCAAACATACGATTCAGACACTCGAAGATATGCTTCAGGAACGTGTGCTATATTTTGTAGGGAGTTGGGATACTTACCTACCACTGGTCGAGTTCTCTTACAATAACAGTTATCATGCGGGTATTTTCCGACCTCCGTTTGACATGTTGTATGGGAGAAGGTGTAGGACCCTAGTATGATAGGGCGAGGTCGGGCATTGGGTCATGGGGAGTACAGAGGCGGTACTCAAGACTATTGAGTTGATTCAGCAGGTCTGCAATAGGTTGTGAGTCGTGAATATCCGGTAGAAAAGTTATGCACACTAGCGATGATCAGACCTCGAGTTTCAAGTGGGAGACTTGGTTCTTCTCAGTGTGTCACCTTGGAAAGGTGTCAATCGATATCAAAAGCGAGGCAAGCTGGTCCCCCAATGTATCGTCCCCTTCACGATCATCTCTCGGGTGGGCAAGCTTGCGTACTGGCTGGAGTTGCCTGATGAGCTCCACCAAATCCACAATACCTTCCATGTTTCTCAGCATTAGAAGTGTGTGGCCGATGACTCTGTGGTTGTCCCCTTGGATGATATTTAGGATGATGATCGGCTGAACTATATCGAGAGACCAGTGGCAATCTTGTATAGGAAGACGAAGGTCTTGCGCAACAAAACGGTGTCTCTGGTCAAGGTCCAATGGCAGCATCGGAAGGGTTCCGAATAGACCTAGGAGCCCGAAGCGGATATGCGAGAGCATTACCCTGATTTATTCACAGTAGCGGACTTCGAGGACGAAGTCTAGTTCAAGTGAGGGAGAGTTGTAACATCTTGTTCTTCTAGGTGTTTAACTTTTTCCCCTCAGTATATGATTGTTTGCAAAGTGTCCCTTTATGGCATTTTTTGTATTTTTGGGGACAGTATGGGTACGCTGGCCATACATGCTGGTACGCTGGGGGCACCTGGTCTCGCGTGAGTATAATGAGTGTATACTTGTACGCAGGTCGTACGTGGCTTGGACCAAACCCTAGTATTTAGGGTTTGTGCAATATTTAAACACCCTTATTTCCCCAAAACCCTTTCTTAATTTTATTATCCTCCATCCCTCATATCGACTCCTCTTGCAAACCCTAACCTATTTTGAGCATTTGTAAGCTTTGAGTGAGTTGTGTGCATTCTTGTTTGTGAAGGAAGATCATCAAAGAAGTGGTTTTTCTCTCAAGTCCTTGGATCCAACATTTTCTCTTCATTGTGCACCTTTTGGAGGTACATACCTCCGGCCTTGATGCATGTTTCTCTAGACCTTGGTTAAGCTTAGAATTTTCCCCCTTTTTGTCCCAAAACCTAGGTCTTTGTGAGTATGAGATACTCCAAAGCCTTTAAACTGTCCTTTTAGACATTTTAGGGTAGTTTAAGTCATAAAAATGCAAGCTTGGATCTTGGTTTGTCCCCATGCAAGAGTTTGTGTGTGGAAACTGATTGAATAATTTACGTTTTTAGTGTTGGGCACCTTGTGGCCATACAAAGGCATAAAGATTGCAACTTTATGGCCTTAGAGGTTTAAATTAGCTCAGATCTGAATTTTGGACGTAAGGTCTTAAAGCATTAAGACCGTAATGAGAGTTTTGATCCACGTTGCGTACGTCGAGCATAAAAATATGTACGTTGCGCGTACTACACCTTGACCTTGATTTCCCTCTTACATCAGTCGTTTGTACGCGGGGCGTACAGATTAGTATGATGGGATTAGGCTTTTTAGGGCATTGGACCATTCTTTCGGGCATTGGACCACTAGGAGTTAGGCTTTTTAGGTTGGGCCAAATGGGAAGGTCAAAATGACCTTTTTGCCCCTAATTAGTATGATGGGATTATTGGACCATTTATTGTGGGTTAAAAACCCGAATTATTAATTAGGGTTATTTTTGGGATATAATTACTGTGAGTAGACGCGTTAGTAGCAGCTCGAGTGTGTGGTTCAGTTATATTCTTTTGGAGGTGATACTTGCATGAAAAACTAGGATCGGTCCCCTGGCAATTGTATAAAAGACCAAGATCTGGTCCCTGACAATTGTATGAAAGACTAGGATCTAGCCCCTGGTACTTGTATGTAAGACCAGGATTGGCCCTCGGCATTGCAAGGAGAGACCATGATTTGGCACATGGCAGAAAGTGATTGTAAGACTATGATTCAGCCCATAGCATTCTATATCTTGTGTTTGGTATCTGATATTTTGGGGAACTCACTAAGCTTTGTGCTTACACTTTATGTTTATGGTTTCAGGTACTAGTGATTCGAAAGGGAAGGGCCTGACGTAATGGCACAACATCCTTCGCTCATGATTTCTGCAAATTGAATAATTGTACTCTGAGATTTGAATATTATGAATTGGTGTTGGATTTTGAAACAACCAATGAATGATTTGATAGATTTTTTTTTTCAAAAATTTTTATTATAGTTTTTGGGCTGTTACAGAATTTTGTATGTCATTCAAGTATCGATTATATCATTAAACAATATGCAGTGGATTCGTAAGAGGTCCACATTTGAGTTTCAAAACAACCTGGAGAACTTATGAGTGTCACATGTTGCAAAAATCTCAGTGATCAGAGTGCTTTACAAAGAACTGATTACAACTTCAATGCAATAACTAGAATTCATAATGTGCCCAAACAAGTTGAGAGATCAAAGACTGTTTGCTCACTACACCGGATTGTGTTACACCCCGCTAAAGTGGAAACACGAGGTGCAATGGTGCAAATGGTCTCATAGAAAAAGTTAAAAGACAACACCAAACATAGTATTAAAAAGCATTATAATTTACAATAACTTTTGAACAACTTTTAAACAAGTTACAATACATTTGAAAAATAACACATGCGTGATGATTTTACAAGTGATTTGTCTCTATGTGCCACACACTAGATGATCCCTGAAAAATCATGTAAAATGAGCGGTCAACTCCCAAAATAGTTGGTGAGCTCACAAGTTTATAGCATAACATAGTTTCAAATCATGAAAATCAGAATATTGATAAAAGTTTCCATAGCAAAAGTATGTTTCTAACATCATTTAACAAAGTTCGTTGTTAAAATGAGTATAAAGTCTGTATAAATAGTAGTTTACTAATAACATGAGAACCAAATTCTCTTACCATCATGAGAAATAAATAGTAGTGCGTTGCTAACATGAGAATCGAATCCTTTTACCATCATGAGAAATAAAGTTTGATGCTTACATGAGAAACTAAGTTTGTTACATCATGAGAAACAATGTTCGACGCTTACATGAGAAACAAATTATGTGCATAATGAACAAACCATGAGTTCACAACCGAAGCCTAATGACCGAGGGGTACGCTATAGATATCTATGTGTATCGCTCATATAGATAGAAATGGTAAATTGCACTCCGCGAACTGTGTGAGTGAGGAGTTGTCTACCTCCTAATAGCGTTATCCGTAATGACCATCAGCTCGAAAGAGTTAATAAGTTATGTAAAATTTTCAAGGGACTTAACCACGATAAGGACTCATGAATCAAAATAGCATACACATATATAGCAAAATATAGCAACCAAGTTTGATACAAGTCAAATTAAATACAATGAACAATAAATAGTTTTTGGACATGCTTTTCCAACCAAAACGTAAAAACTAAAAATAAGGGTTGTGCTTGCTCACAATGATCTGAGATGATGCTAATGATGCCTTGAACTAAGTTCGACTTGTTTCACTATCGATTCCCTACAACGATGTTACACACTAGTAAGTCTCTAATTGAAATCTAATATTAATATACTTATCGTATATAATAGAATTATGCCAATAATGTGTCAAAAGTTTGGTTTTGAATAAGTTACAATATTTTTCCTGGAAAATTCAGAATTCCATGAATCAATTTGTTAAATAACAATTTAAGTGAAAAATTTCCATTTTTGAATTGTTAAAACTTAACATCTTAAAAGGTGTTCCAAAGATTAGATATTCAAAAACTAAATCAAATTAGTTCTAAAAATTCCCAAACTTTGTATTTCAGTTTTAACTAGAGTTAAAGACCTTATGATAAATTTTCGTGAATTTTTGATTTGTGTAACTATTTTTCACCATTTTAATTCCATGAATAATCACAAAATCATGGAAATATAGTAAATTAACATGAAAAATTCTTAGAATTTTTTGTAGCTGTTTCACAGTGTCCCTAAACTGGGAAAAATACCAAATGTAACTTTTGATCAATAAAATCCAATTTTTATAATTTAAATATTTTTTGCACCATCAAATTACAATTAAATAGTAACAGTAAATAAAAATCACCAAACTTTTTATTTGTGTTCCAAATGTAGTAAAACAATTTTAGATAAGTTTTCATGAATTTTATGTATGTATAGCTATTTTTCCTTTATTTAACTACTTGAATCAACAAAAAATTCAAGAAAAATAGAAACTAGTTCAAAAAAATTTATAATCTTTTTGTACAACAGATATACAATGTATATAAGTTGAGAAAAATGTAAAAAGTAGGTTTCATATAGTTAAACCCGATTTTATGATTAATGTGTACCTATTCTAGTTAAACAGTCATATAATATCTTTTTGATAATTTCTTGTGATGTTTAGAATAGTTTAATTATTTTTCATTGATTTATTATCTTAAGTAGGCATTTAATTCATAAAAAATAGTAAACAATAGTTGAAAATTGTCAAGCTTTTTATTTGGCATCCTACTGTAATACAATATATCCTGGTAAATGTTCATGAATTATGGATAAGTGTAACTATTTTTATCAATTTAACCCCTTAAACATTAAATCCAGAAAAAATAAGCAAGTATCACGGAAAAATCATTAATTTTTTGAATGGAGGTTTTAAAATCTCCATAAGGTGTGAAATTATCAAAAGTACTTTTCAAGATTCATAACTATATTTTACCATTTACTTGTCCTCAACAAAAACAATCGAAATAATTAGAAAATAGTCATTAAAATTCATGAAACTTCATAAAATGTTTGTACACTATGTGCTGGTCATCCCAGAAATTTTCCAGAATTTATTGACCTTAAAAATTATTTTATGTGAATTATTGCTCTATTTGTTTGGAAAAAATACAATAATTCGAGAAAAATGAAATATTTTCTAAAAATTTCCTGATTTTCTTATTTTGTTGTTGGGATTCTCGTAAAAATAGGATTTGGGCAGAAAAGGAGTTTTAGAGATTTGTTGTGAATAAATCATTTATGAACATATTTGAAAGCTTAGTAGGAATAGACTTTGAACATCTAGCATCAAAGCTTGAAGATTATTACATGCATGTTGGTTTCAAGTATATTCATGGCTTTGTTTTTTCAAAATGATGATTATAAGGAGAAAATTCGAATGCATGTGGTTTTTCATCTTTAAAACATGTAAAAACTCAAGTTTTTGGTTTTAACATAGGTTTTTTTTCCTTGGATTTCACCATCAAGGAACATGCAGGAGGCTTTTGGGTGAAATCCTACCACCATCATCATCAAACCCAAATTGCATGAACCTATACATGAAAAGTCATGAAGAAAGGTGTAGAAGGAGAAGAAATGCAAGAAAACCTTAATGAAATGAAGAAAAAAATGAAGGGAGAATGGAGGATTTTCGTGTTTACCTCAAGAACAACATGAAATGATGAAGTTTTTTAGTAGAAATTGTTGCACTTTGCTGAGATTTTTATGGTTTGAGAGAGGGGAAAGAATGGGGGTTTTAGAGAGACGAAAAGAGTGATTCAGTCTCTTTGGATACCCAATCTCTCTCCTCATCTCTTTGTCGTTTCTCTCCATAAAAGTCGATTACCAGAATACAAAAATGTTTGCATACTCATGAACAGTCGAATGGCAGAATTTCTCCCACTCATTTTGCTTCTAAGTTCATATTTTTCTAGAGAGAAAGAAGAGAAAAAATTTAGAGAGATAAGTGAGGAAGGAGAAGAGTGTGGAAGTGATCAAAATGATTGAAAACGTTAGAAGTGGGTTGTCTTGGGAGGTGTACGCCGAATTTTTGCTGCATGAGAGGGGCTTCCTCTCATTTCCTTTATTTTAAATTTTAAATCCTTAGTTTTTATAAAAATTATCCAATTTTTATAAGATGTACTTTTAGTCTAGTTTTAAGTCATAAAACTCTTGATTTTGAAACTAATAATTAGGGATATATTATGATACCTTAAATGATATTTTCCTTGATTATATTTCTAAATTTCATTTATTCTAAGATGTTATTATAACGTTCATAACCATTTTTATAAATTTTGATGTTAGATTTATAAAAAAAAATTAGGTTTTTAGGGCTTTTAGGGTTTAAAAAAATTTGTTAATCTTTGGATATCAAAATAAATTGAATTTTCAAGACTTCAAATTATTTTTGGGTTTCCTAACTCGTATTCAAGTTCGAAATATGGTTGTAATTCATTTTTTTCGGTTTACTGGCATTTCCATGTAGTGATTCTGAGATTCAATTGAAATTGAAGAATCAAGTATACTACTCCAAGTTCTCAATTAGACGTAAGTTTCTATGAGACTCTGACCTAATTTCTTCTGCTAGGTCAAGTGCATGATGTGTCTACATGATTCATGCAAAGAAGTTCAAGTCAAGTAATGACTTAAATTGGATGGTTGTTATAGTTAAAGTAGTTATAGAAGTCACGTATCGATGTGAAATCTAAGTACACTATCCCTCATTTCTAATTGTTTCCAAGAATCTAGTAAGAAATAACTTAGCTTCTAGCTACTAAGTCTAGCATGTGACGTGCCTATACGTGAAACTAACTTTATTATAAACTAGAACTGACTCGAATTTTGACGACAATCACAGATTCGAAGGCCACCCATTGGATGGTCATATCCAAACTATTTCTTTTCCTGAGGTAATAAGTATTGAAATGACGGTTGGCTTGACAAGGACACAAGAACCACAAAACCTTTCTTTCCTTGCTCCCCAACATAAGCTGCAAACTACCCTTTCGGTAGATCCATTGTTGAAGTGCGAGTTCCATTTGACGAAGACCTTTGGAGAATTTGTTTTGCTTGAATGATTTGAGGAATAAGAATACCAATTTTCTGAAGGTTGTTGAAGGAAGTAAAACAAGGTGAGAGTATTTTCTTTGTTAAAAGATATTGTGGAGGACTTATAGAGGAAAGAGGAAAGTGTGTTGGTGCTTTGCCTATCATGTTATATTGATCCCATTTTCACCCTATGTAAGGATTCGTCATCTAATTCTCCATATATCATATGGATTATAAACGATTTAATATGAATAACAAAACCACAATTTCACAACTTTACCCCAAGAGGTCCTGCTTTGATAATTTTCATTCACCATCAGCCTTTTGAAGTTAATCGACAATATGATCCTTATAAAATGGTCATCCTTACGCCTCACATCACTGAAGCAAACAAAATTCTTAAATGTTCATTCTCATATGCAAGTAGCGCAAAAAAATATATAAATATCCCAAAAGGTTGTTCAGAGGTTTATGTTTTTGAGCAAGAGAAGATGAGATTTGTAGTTCTCGTATGGTTGTTAATACAACCTACTTTTAAAGAATTACTAGATAAGGCTGAGGAAGAATTTGGGTATAGTTATCCAATGGGCAGCCTGACAATTCCATGTAGTAAATATTATTGGGATAACAACAAAACAAGTTAAACACTTGAAATCAATTTCAAACAAACTTTTGTGATCTCACTGAAATCTAGCAATTCGTAATGATGGGGATATGAACCTATTACAGGCAATCATGGAAAACCCTAATTCTAATGGGCGAAGTCTATCCATAACTAGCCCATTAAGGGGATGGCCTAAACTCCAACCAATATCGGAATGCTATGTAAAAGCTTTATAACATCCAGACCTTTGAGGTATGAGTTTTAATGTAATTTATGAGTTTTTGGATCACCACGACATGGTGGAGTTATCACCATGACATGGTGTGGCCTGCATGAGATGCGTATCTCCTTTAAGAAGCCACAACGTGGGATCTGGGCTTGAGCAAACCCTAAGTTTTCAAGGTTACGCCTATTTAAAGGAAATGATGGCTAGGGTTTCCTCCACCATTAGCCTCCATCACCTCCTAAATGTACCTTTAACCTCTTTGAAGATTTTGGAGTTCATTTTGCAAGGTTTAGTGATCTTGAAGTAAGAAGAAAGAAGTTTGGTGCATAGACCCAACAAGAAATCCATCCACATCCTTGTGTGCATCTTCTAAACACCTTGTAAGTCCTCAAGCTTTCATCTTTTTGATGCTCTCTTTCTTAGATCTAGGTTTAATGTCGTGTTTTTCTTCATAAGTGAAGTTTGAATGGTTGGAAGTGATAAATTTTGCAACTTTACGCCTCTCCATAGTCCCTAGAGCAATATACCTTGTGGATCTAGAATTTGGGAGAGTGTTGGGAGTTTTTCATGAAGTTAAACCATCTTCTTTACCTTTTTAAGCTAGAAAAGTGGAGGACATCATATGACATGCATGTCTATAAAGATTGGATTTTTATGGACCATTTGATTCCCAAGAATCCTTCTGGAGGATATGAGTTAAGGCCTTAATGCATTAAGGACTAGATTCATTAAGTTGTCCATGCATAAGGCCCACGATGTGACGAGTTGGCTACTACTCCGTGCCGAAAGAAGGATTTGTGACTGTTTCAGCTAGACGTTGCCATGACGTGGAGGCCAATTGTCGTTGACTTTGACCATTGACTCTTGACCAGGGTTGACATCTGGATAAAATGTTAGGTTTAGAAGGTAGACTAAGGGTTTACCTTGGGTGATATTGTAGGTGGCGTGAGGTGAGTCTTCTCATTAAACTATGTAGGATGCTAGTCGTCTTTGTGATACTTGCATGGAAGACAAGGATTTGGCACCTGACATTTATAGGAATCGCCATGGCTTGGTGATCAAGGTCATTATCTTAATAAAAAAATAAATCAACTAACCTACCTAGATAGGGTAAGTCGGGTCGAATCCACGAGGAGATCATTGTCAAACCTTATGTTGAAAATTCCATAAGGAAGAAATCATAATTGAAACTGTTATAAAACAAATTCAACTTAAAATAAAGCAAAAAGCTTGAAACTTTGTTATATGAGATGAAACTTTTAATAAGAAAAGTAAGGTATTGCCGGTTCAGTTGTCAGACAGTGTAGATTCACACACTTTCTTCCCTAAAATCCTATTTTAATTAGTTAGATGTAATTGGGGTTCATTATCTTGTAAACTATAGTTTTGGGTACATCATATGTTCATTCAACTAGTTGTATTACTCCCTAGGTCCAATTGGATTAGGAACCACTATAGAATTACATATAGAATGCCTTGCAACTAATTATTACAATATTAAGCATTCAATATCACAAGTTGGAATAACACATATGGATTCAACCAATTGTCTTTTCTCCTAACCTACTTGAACTTGGAACAATCATTGAGTTGACAATGCACTATTTTAATTATGAAATCAAACAAATTCATGTAACCCAATTTCAATCATTATCCCCAAAACATTATCACTTGAAGCATGAAACAACAATCTAAATTAACTAGGATCAAGTAATAATCAAGTATTTTCATCCAAAAGTCCTAAACATCCTCGGAAGTAACCTAATGGTTTAGCCTTCCATTGATTTTATAAAAAAAATAACTTGAATGAAATGAACAAAATGCATACTAGAATCCATAGAATAACTTCAAATCATAAAATAAATGTAACCTAATGATTCTTTAAGTTTGAAAGCATAAAACCTTGGGAAACAAGTAAGAAAGTTATGGAGATTAATGAAATTGATGAAGATTCACCGGTTGAATGATTTTCAAATATTGATTGATAATGAAATCGATGGACTCTAGCCTTGAATCTGGATTGAAATGGAATGGAATGGAGTTTGGAGAGGTTTCTAAGGGTATGAAAACCTCAAAAACACAGAAAAAAAATCATAGGGAAGAAGTGTCAAAAGTCCCTAGGGTTTTGGAATTAATGGGTATTTATAGGTGATAAAAGCCTTGAAATTCCGTGAATGCCCGTCACCTTATTTCTCATCACCTTCCCAGAAAATAACCCGAACTGTCCTACAAAAAAAGTAGGATGGCTTATGTTTTTTATTTTTCTGTTTCATTCTGTTTGAATCATCCCAGAAAAGGACCCAGTCGTTCAAGAATCTTGTAAGAAAAGGACCCAGTCGTAAAAGTAGGATTGTTAAGCTTTTTATGTCAACGTCCACTTTATGAATCAATTTGATTTCATTAAAGATTTAACCTTTGATCCTTCTCTCCTTTTTAGTATTCACTTCCACCCATTATCTTTCATGTCTTTATTTATTTCTTTTCCATTCTCTTTTAATTAACATTGTTTTGTTTTCATTTATCCGTTTTGCTTGCAGGTTCCGCCCAATTTCATTACATTTGATTACCTGCACATTTATTTAATAATTCATCAAAATAGTGCCATTCTTTGGCAAATACACGTCAATTCAACATATTTAGCACTATTTATTACATTATAAATATAAACTGATCAAACTTCCCCAACTTTATTCCAAACTCGCCCCGAGATTGGCCTGAAATAATCAGTGTAGGCTTACTGTCTAATCCTAAGAAAAACTCAATGGAATCAAGAATTCCATACATTTTATCAAAACATTTTCATTAAGCATGATATATTGATTTTGTGGATTATTAGTTGCTTATCCGGACTCTTTAAACACAAAATACATGTTATGCTTATTTTACTTTGTTGTTTGAAACTCTCTACTTTTTGAACCCTTTCCAATAATTAACCTCATAAGTAATCAGTTGAACTCATTGCCAAAGTATCATTTTCAAGGTTCACTAACATAGTTAACGTGGTCGGTAGCACTTAATGGACCAACCCATTCACTCTCGCAATCAAGGGGTCACATAGTGTTTCACACAATGTCTTCAACTTGAACTTTTCTTCATATTTATCTTGATTGTGCATTCTTAAAGTTCATTGATGGCTTCATCGAATTTGATTATCTTTGTATTTTACTTGAGCTTGAATATAGATACTTCGAAGTTCTTCAATGCCTTCAGATTCTTTTTGGTTGAATGAAAACATAATAACCCCCTTGTAACCCCAAAGGAACAGGAATAAGTAAGACAAAGTACTCAGATCATGATGGTACATATTGTTCGGCTAGGTCGTCAATTGAAGGATCGTAGGCTCGAGCCAAAAACCTTCATTTTTCAAACTTGGGTATTTTACAAAACAATTTATATATATATATATATATATATATATATATATATATATATATATATATATATATATATATATATATAATGACTCAATGTACAAAATTCCAATCATTTTCCATCTTTATGAGTTACATTCAAGACATATAGAAGCTACTAACTCATCACATATCTCATAGAACCAACCCAAGAGAGAATAATAATAATATATGAGTTTAAGATTGCAGTACATTCATCCCAAATAAAAACATAAAACGAAAAATAGAAAAATAAGCAGTAAAAATCTTTATCAAACAACCATAAAAACAATAATCAAAAGAGGATCTCACCAGGGTCTATTGAAGGGGCAAATTGTGACATCCCCATTTTCACGGCCAGAAAAGACCGATTTTGTTTATTCTTGTTTGAAAATCAGAGTAACATTTTAAATAAAAGTGTTGCGGAATTTGTCCCAAAACAAAATATGATAAAGATTTATCAAAAGCCTTTCCAAGGAAATGTATTTCATTAAAAGACTCGGGGTGTCATGTTCAATACAGATCAAAAGCATAAAGAGTACAATATAAGCCTTACTACATTATTTCATATCTACATGCCTATATCCGTAATCCCTCATCCAAAACATCATATCTATGCTCGAGCGCCACTACCTGTAATACATGAAACTGAGTGGGTCAGGCTTGGGCGCCTGGTGAGCACATAGGGTTTTCAACCCACAATAAATAAGTTTATTAATTTCATCAACCAATAATAACCCGATTACACGTTCCCATTATCCTCACTTTACGTCCCTAAACACCTATCATAAGGGACCTAGCCTAAGGATCATCATCGGGATGGACACTACTACTAAGGGGGTTCCTCAGCAATAAATGTCCTAAAGGCAACCATGAGGAGGATGGAGTACACCGGTGAACACATCGTTCACAAACACCTACAGGTTGCGAGCCTGCTAGCATCCTACTGGACTGTCTAGAAGAGTCCGTGATCGTCATCTATACTCCGCTAGATGACTGGATCACCAACAACATCGAGGCATCTCATCATTTTATCACACATCGTCTTATTACATCTACCCATGTTTTACCCCAACATTTTTGTAGATATAAAATACATATACAGTTTAAATAACGAAAAACGTGTATAAAATCACTCATCCAACATTGACAGCAAGTATTCAGATAATATGCACACATAGCACGTAATTTATATAAAATACTTCATATATATGTGTAAGATGAAAGTAACTATGCACTCACCTGAAAAGTGGTGACTCGGTACTCGAACAACACTTCGTTATCTTAAAACAATTTTCCCTTGACCAAAACCTAGTATCAATACCACTAGAGTTTAGTTTTACCGTTAACCGCGACTAATTAATAGTCTAGCTATTATTATTATTCTTATATAAGCGTTAAATAACACCCAATATAACTCATAATAATAGCCCAAATAATTATTTTAAGGACCTAATAACATTACCATAATTATTTAAAAGTTATATTAAAAAATGCGTAGGCGTAGCTCACTTACAGCGGATTTTAAAGAAAACTAGGCTTTGCTCGGAGCATCGTTTCCGAACCGAAAGACCTTTTTTCTCGGGACTCCGGGAGCCTCGGGGCTTCTTTTGGGTGCTAGGGATTTTTCCTAGGGTTTAGGGGTTAAAGGGGTAGTGAGAGAAAGTAGAGAGAGAAAGAAATAAAGAAATGAGTGAAAAATCCGGAAACGCTCGCCCCCCTTTTATAGCCTGCGAGGCCTCGGACTACGCTGGGCGTAATCCTTGGCTACGTGGGGCGTAGATCGGATAAGGCTCCAGCTCGCGTACATCTGGCTCGCACTCGGACTCGGAAGGATAAGGCTAAAGGTACGCTGGGCGTACCCAACTTCGGACGGGGCGCATATGCGAGGCGACGTGTCTACATCCGAAGCGAAGCCTTGGGCAACAAGCAACGGCTCAGATGCGGCCACGTCATCACCTTTCTCGCAGATTCGCAAATTTGCTTCCCGACTTCTAAAAATCATAACTTTCGCGTACGAGCTCCGTTTTTGACGTTCTTTATATCCACGCGTAGGCGGGAACGTACTCTACAACTTTCGTTTAGACTCTGTTGGCTAATTTTGAATTTATTTTAAGAGTTATATTTTTAACAGGCCGGGACAGGATTTGTCCGTTAAAAATTCATAACTTCTTCATCTGACGTCCGTTTTCGTCTGTCTTTTTATCGTTATGCTACTATTAACGAGATCTTCGATTCTCATTTAGGTTGCGTCGGCTAAAACCGCTCGATCTAATATTCGAACTTCGGGCTGTACACTGCTAAGCCGAAACTTCGAAAAATCATAACTTCCTCATACGAAGTCAGATTTGGGCGTTCTTTTTATGGACGCTCTCGGTTTAACGTTTTCTACGACTCTCGTTTAGATCGCTAAGCCTAAAACTCGATCTATCGTAAATTCACTATTTACGCTTCCCGGTATCGTGCCGGTTCCATCACGAAACTTCGACGGGTCATAACTTCTTCGTTATAACTCGGATTTCGGCGTTCTTTATATCTCCGGAATCCTTGTTTCGACCACTACAACTTTATGTAAAGATATCGGGCTTATCTCATACTTTAATTTTGACGCTTATTTTTATTCTTTATTAATTATACATTTATAATTAAATAATAAGCACATGAATTCACATAATTCACAAAATACTCAAATATTTCATCTTTATTACATCAAAAGAGTTGCAATAGTTGACCTATACTATTACATCGTCTAAAATGCTTAGCCCCGAAACCCATCAAATTTCCTTTTCTCTCCCACCTCCGCTCTCTCCAGACCCTTCTCTCGTATCTGGGTCTCCACATTCTTAGCACCCCAGATGGCGGCTTTCAGAGTGGTTGTTTGCTTGACCATTGGACCGAAGTCCGCTGGTAATCCGAGGGAAAACTTGTTAACCTTGGAGAGTTCAGTGGGACGAGGTGAGGAACAAGCTTCATTTTCTCTGTAAAGCTTGCAGCGTATTCAGTAACGCTCATTCTTCCCTTCTTCAGATTCTGGAATTCGTTGTTGATCTCCAGAAGATCCTGCTCAAAGCAGTATTGCATCTTTAACTGCACCAGAAAATCCTCCCACGACATCTTGCTCGCTTCTCCTTTGGGCATTGAATCAGCTAGTAGCTTCCACCAGCTTAGTACTCCAGATTTCAACAGAGGAACCGCGAGAGCGGTCTTCTGCCTGTTGCTACACTCACAACTCTCAAACATCGTTTCCATCTCGGAGATCCAGTTCATGACTTCCACCGGCGTCAGGCTTCCAGATAGACACGGTGGTTTAGATGCCATGAAATCCTTGTATTTGCATCCACGTCCGTCATTTCCTCCATCCTGGTGGTTTTGTCTAACTATCGGTGGGTTGGCTTGACCAACAGTCCCACTGTAGTTTCCTCCTTCTGACTGCCCATCATTCAGCTCGGGCTCTACGATTGGTATGGTAGCTTCCTCGCAATTTTGTTGGAGCAAACGCCTGGTTTCCTCCATTTGACGATCCAACATCATCAGGATCATCGCTTGCACTCCGACCATCGTGATTGGCTCAGGAACATCTGCTACAACAGGTATTTGCTGAATCACTGGGGGTTGATTCCTATTCCCATTTGCATTCCCAGCTCCACTGCGGGTTCTTGCCATTTTGATCTATACACCGAATAAGGTGAATTTAGATCTTTATTCAGGATAGACGTTTAAATAATCCTTATATCTCTGAAACGTTTACATGCTAGTTCTAATATCGTAGTCGTACGTTTAGAATCCTAAACACATAAGGTTTCCAGATCCGATCGGCAACAGACCATAGATCCGAACAAATATCATCATGTCAGGCACAAAGAATTTAGCACATAAAAGCATTTTAGGCACAATTCCTAAAATAAGCTAGTGCTCACACCTCACAATCATCGCTTAGCATTCTAAGTTTAAGTCTAGAAATCCTACAAATTCCTAGTTCGCTTAAACTAATACTCTGATACCAACTGTGACATCCCCATTTTCACGGCCAGAAAAGACCGATTTTGTTTATGCTTGTTTGAAAATCACAGTAACATTTTAAATAAAAGTGTTGCGGAATTTGTCCCAAAACGAAATATGATAAAGATTTATCAAAAGCATTTCCAAGGAAATGTATTTCATTAAAAGACTCGGGGTGTCATGCTCGATACAGATCAAAAGCATAAACAGTACAATATAATCCTTACTACATTATTTCATATCTACAGGCCTATATCCGTAATCCCTCATCCAAAACATCATATCTATGCTCGAGCGCCACTACCTGTAATACATGAAACTCAGTGGGTCAGGCTTGGGAGCCTGGTGAGCACATAGGGTTTTCAACCCACAATAAATAAGTTTATTAATTTCCTCAACCAACAATAACCCGATTACCCGTTCCCGTTATCCTCACTTTACGTCCCTAAACACCTATCATAAGGGACCTAGCCTAAGGATCATCATCGGGATGGACACTACTACTAAGGGGTTCCTCGGCAATAAATGTCCTAAAGGCAACCATGAGGGGGATGGAGTACACCGGTGAACACATCGTTCACAAACACCTACAGGTTGCGAGCCTGCTAGCGTTCCACTGGACTGTCTAGAAGAGTCTGTGGTCGTCATCTATACTCCGCTAGATGACTGGATCACCAACAACATCGAGGCCTCTCATCATTTTATCACACATCGTCTTATTACATCTACCCATGTTTTACCCCAACATTTTTGTAGATATAAAATACATATAGAGTTTAAATAACGAAAAACGTGTATAAAATCATTCATCCAACATAGACAGCAAGTATTCAGATAATATGCACACATAGCACGTAATTTATATAAAATACTTCATATATATGTGTAAGATGAAAGTAACTATGCACTCACCTGAAAGGTGGTGACTCGGTACTCGAACAACACTTCGTTATCTCAAAACAATTTTTCCTTGACCAAAACCTAGTATCAATACCACCAGAGTTTAGTTTTAACGTTAACCGCGACTAATTAATAGTCTAGCTATTATTATTATTATATAAGCGTTAAATAAACCCAATATAACTCATAATAATAGCCCAAATAATTATTTTAAGGACCTAATAACATTACTATAATTATTTCAAAGTTATATTAAAAATTGCGTAGGCGTAGCTCACTTACAGCGGATTTTAAAGAAAACCGGGCTTTGCTCGGAGCAGCGGTTCCGAACCGAAAGACCTTTTTTTTCGGACTCCGAGAGCCTCGGGGCTTCCTTTGGGTGCTAGGGATTTTTCCTAGGGTTTTGGGGGCTTAAAGGGGTAGTAAGAGAAAGTAGAGAGAGAAAGAAATGAAGAAATTAGTGAAAAATCCGGAAACCCTCGCCCCCCTTTTATCGCCTGGGAGGCCTCGAACTACGCTGGGCGTAATCCTTGGCTACGCGGGGCGTAGATCGGATAAGGCTCCAGCTCGCGTACAGCTGGCTCGCACCCGGACTCAGAAGGATAAGGCTAAAGGTACGCTGGGCGTACCCAACTTCGGACGTGGCGCTTATGCGAGGCGACGTGTCTCCATCCGAAGCGAAGCCTTGGGCAACAAGCAACGGCTCAGATGCGGCCACGTCATCACCTTTCTCGCAGATTCGCAATTTTGCTTCCCGACTTCTAAAAATCATAACTTTCACATACAATCTCCGTTTTCGACGTTCTTTATATCCACGCATAGGCGGGAACGTACTCTACAACTTTCATTTAGACTCCGTCGGCTAATTTTGAATTTATTTTAAAAGTTATATTTTTAACAGGCCGGGACAGGATTGGTCCGTTAAAAATTCATAACTTCTTCATCCGACGTCCGTTTTCGTCTGTCTTTTTATCGTTATGCTACTATTAATGAGATATTCGATTCTTGTTTAGGTTGCGTCGGCTAAAAACCACTCGATCTAATATTCGAACTTCGGGCTGTACACTGCTAAGCCGAAACTTCGAAAAATCATAACTTCCTCATACGAAGTCAGATTTGGGCGTTCTTTTTATGGACGCTCTCGGTTTAACGTTTTCTATAACTGTCGTTTAGATTGCTAAAGCTAAAACTCGCTCTATCGTAAATTCACTATTTACGCTTCCCGGTATCGTGCCGGTTCCATCACGAAACTTCGACGGGTCATAACTTCTTCGTTATAATTCGGATTTCGGCGTTCTTTATATCTCCGGAATCCTTGTTTCGACCACTACAACTTTATGTAAAGATATCGGGCTTATCTCATACTTTAATTTTGACGCTTATTTTTATTCTTTATTAATTATACATTTATAATTAAATAATAAACACATAAATTCACATAATTCACAAAATACTCAAATATTTCATCTTTATTACATCAAAAGAGTTACAATAGTTGACATAGACTATTACATTGTCTAAAATGCTTAGCCCCGAAACCCGGACGTTACACAAATGGTGTAGGCATAGTAGAGAGTGGTCAGAAATTAACTTGACAAAGTCATCAAAACATGAAAAATCTTCTATAGTTGGTTGTAGCTGATAATACCAATACTTAGATTGTGGATGATACTTACTTGGGTCCCCAAACTTGTAAAGTACCGGTCTTAGATAATGTGAGTGCTCAATGTGATCAGATCACAATGTGTCTGATTCTCTTAATACGCAACATCCACATAGTAATCATGATGATAAATATGACAAATGGCGAAAATGAAAGTTTTATCAGATATAGTGCTCTTGTTGTCATGCCATAGTTCAACCATGTCTCTTCCATAATTTCACGTCCTAGTAACTCTCCTTGCTCGAAGATGGATGTTTCTGAATTGAGTTGCTCCAACTGTGTATTAATGCTGCTTATTCTCCAAAATTGGTAATATATGTTGTCCCTTCTAAAATCACTCAAGAAAATCAGACATATTGTCGTTCTTCTCGGCATCATTGAAGTCGCCAATGACTCCGTGAACTGCCAGTTTCAGTTTATTGTTGTTTTCGCGTTTTTAACTTCTCGGGAGTGTTTTTCGGATATTTTTTCAATAAATTTTTTTAAATTTAAGAAAAAAGTTAAATACCCCCTCCCCAACTTAGAACCTTGGATCGTCCTCGGTAAAAAAGAAATAAAACACAAAAAATGCCAAAAATATATGAAACACACCAAATCACGGGTTGCCTCCTGGAAAGCGCTAAGTTTAACGTCTTCAGCCAGATGGGTTACTTCGACTAAGTTGTTTCTGAATATTGTCATACCTCGAGCATTGTTTTCTCAATGAGTGTCGTTTCTCCATCTACCATTAGAATGTAAGGTTTTAGTCTTTATCTGTTTACCTTAAATGGTTCAACGCCTTTCGTGTCTTTGATTTCAATAGCACCATGATCAGCCCCATTTGTCACCACCAAAGTTCAGCTCTATTTGCTCTGAAGCTTGCCGGGGAAGAGTTTGATTTGAGAGTTGAATAGCCACACCAATTTTCCTTCAACGAATTGTTTTCAGAAAATATGTCGGTCATGAAATGTGTTCGTCTTTTCTTTATAGATCATTGAGCTTTCATAAGCTTCCCTTCGAATCTCTTCCAATTCAACATGTTTAATTTTTTTTCCATACCTGCATCACTCAATTCGTAGTTAACATTTTTTATGTCTGGCATGGCACGGTGTTCCAACTCCACTGGGAGATGTCACGGCTTTCCATAAAAAAACCGGTACGGAGACATTCCAATGGGCATCTTATAGGCTGTTCGATATGCCCATAATGCATCATCTAATCTTAAGGACCAATCTTTTCGGTACGGGCGAATTTTTTTTTAAAGATGCGTTTAATTTCCCAATTTGACACTTTTACTTGTCCACTCGTTTGTAGATGATATGGACTGGCTATCCTACGTGTGACACCATAGTGTTTTAGTAACTTTGCAAAATGCCAATTTTTAAAATGGCAACCCCCGTCACTAATGGTAGTTCGACGGATTTCGTGTCTAGAAAATATGTTCTTTTTGAAAATTTTACAAACAACACTATAGTCATTTGTGTGTGTAGCCTCGGCTTCAACCCATTTTGATACATTCTCAACAGCTACAAGAATGTATAGATCGTCAAAAAAAGTGGCGAACTAACCCATGAAATCAATGGCTGATACATAAAAAATTTCTACAACTAAAATTATGGTCATTCGCATCATGTCTTGTTGTGAGATCCCCTAACTTGTTGGCAACGAATACAAAACTTAACGAATGTGTGTGCATCTTTAAAGATAGATCGCCAGAAAAAACCGCTTTGTAGAACCCGATGCCCTGTCTTTTTAGCACTAAAATGCCCTCCACAAGCATATGAATGGCAATGTCGAAGAATATCTTCTTGCTCTGTATGTGGTACACATCGCCTTATCACTTGATCCACTCCAATTTATAAAAGATTGGGGTCCTCCCATATGTAATATTTCGTTTGTGGATGGAAAAACTTCCTTTCTTGAGCAGTCCAATATGGTGGAGTTTTACCTGTAACAAAATAATTCACTAAAGTAGCGAAATATGGTAATGTTTTGATAGCAAGAATATGCTTATCCGGAAAGTTTTCTTGAATAACTTCCTTCAAGTTTTCATTATTAATTATTCTTGATAAATGATCCGCCACAACATTTTCGGAACCTTTTTTGTCCGGAATTTCAAGATCAAACCCTTGAAGAAGGAAGATCCATCTTATGAGGCGTGGTTTGGTATCCTTCTTTTCCAAGATGTGGCAAATGGCACTACGGTCGGTAAAAATTACAACTTTAGATCCCTATATGTAAGATCTAAATTTGTCTAGTACAAACATGACCGTAAGCAACTCTTTTTCAGTAGTGTCGTAATTCAATTGAGCATTCGAAAAAGTTTTTCTCACATAAGATATCGCAACGAGTTTTTTATTCACTCGTTGTCCCAAAACTGCCCCTACCGCATAATCACTCGCATCGCGCATAATTTTGAACGGTAAAGTCCAATTGGGTGATTGCAAGCAAGCGCTTAAAGAAGTTTATTCTTTAATGCGGTAAAAGCTTCAAGACATTCTTTATCAAAAGAAAATGATGTGTCTTTTAAAAGAAAATTGCAAATAGGTTTTGAAATCACACTAAAATCCTTGATAAATCGTCGATAAAAGCCGGCATGTCCAAGAAAATAACGGAAGCCTTTTAGCGAAGTGGGTGGGGGAATAGTAGAAATAATTTGTACTTTGGCCCTGTCAACTTCAAAACTACGCTCGGAAATGACATGGCCAAGTATAATTCCCTCTTTTACCATGAAATGAATCTTATCCCAACTTAATACCAAATTAGACTCAATAAAATGTTTTAAAAATTTTTCTAATTGGTCTAAGCATATCTCAAAATAAGTTCCAAAAATAGAAAAATCATCCATGAAAATTTCTAATGAGTCCCCCACCATGTCTGAAAAAAAAAACCATCATACATCTTTGGAATGTGGCGGGGGTATTAAACAAGACGAATGGCACCCTTCGGAAAGCAAAGGTGCCATAGGGACATGTGAATGTGGTTTTGGATTGATCCTCCGGGTGGATGGAAATTTGATTATACCCCAAGTATCCATCAAAAAAGAAATAAACTTTCTCCCAGACAATTTTTCAATTATTTGATCAATGAAAGGGAGAGGAAAATGGTCATTTGACATTGCAGCATTGAGTTTGCGATAGTCTATGCAAACTCTCCATCCGGTGACCGGTCTTGTTAAGATCTTCTCTCCATCTTCCGTATCTACCACTATAATGCGCAATATCTTTGGCACTATCTGTGTTGGGCTCACCTAATAACTACCAGATATTGGGCAGATAATACCTGCATCAAGCTATTTCAGCACCTCCTTTTTAACAACTTCTCGTAGATTCGGGTTGAGCCTTCATTGTGCATCTTGGGCTAGATTCTCTCCAGCTTCAGTGATGATTATATGCATACATGTGGCTGGACTAACTCCCTTCAAGTCTGTATGGTCCATCCAATTGCTGCGTTGTACTCAGAAAGCACCTTCAGTAATGCTTCCTCCTGTGAACTTGTCAAATCATAAGATATGATTATTGGTAAAATCTAATTAGATCCTAAAAAGGAGTATTTAAGATGAAAAGGAAGAGTTATTAGTTCAAGAGTGGATAGCTCCTCCAAAGATGGATTAAGCGTGTCCGATAAATTTGTTGGTAGTTTTTCTGTTTGATGAATCCCTGGTGGCCTCCCTTGCTCAATAGCATTCTCAAATGCTTCATCAACCATCCTGATTTCTTCCAAGTCTAACACTTTGTCCCTATCATTAAAAAGAAAACTAACCAATGGATCGGGGTGTAAGATTTTCCGAGTGAATTGATGCACTATGTCATCAACCACATCCACCGATAACATTCATAATCCGATGGTGAATTAGGAAACGTATTAAACACATTAATTCTAAGTCTCCTATTTCCAAAAAGATATCCATGGCACTCATTCTACAATTAATTTGTGCATTTATTTTTTCCAAAAACGGGCGACCCAAAATAATAGAAGGTTGACTTTCTTTATAGGTGCTTTCGGTGTCAAGCACAAGAAAATCAACTGGGTAATAAAAAATTTTCACTTTAATTATGACATCAGATAATAAAACTTGTGGAATTTCCGTTGACTTATCGTCCAATCGTAAAATGATATCAGTTTCTTCCCAAGTGTCTAAGTCGTGTTGATCAAAAAGATTTTCTGGGAGTATATTAACACTAGCTCCAAGATCAAGGAGCACCTTTTTAATATTAATGTTACCTAAGGTAACAGAAATTAAAGGTGCCCTGAGATCCTTAAGCTTGGGTGGAAGTTTATTTGATATTATGGAACTCGCATTCTCAGTTAAATCAACCTTTTTACGGAGGTGTGCTTGGAGTTTGCATTTTTTAACACATAAATCCTTCAAAAATTTTGTATAATAAGGCACATCCTTAATAAGTTTGACTAACAGGTTGTTTATTTTAACATGACTAAATAGATCCCACATGTCATCCATTTTTGGCCCTCGCTTTCCAAAAGGGAAGGATGTCAGTTTCTCTAAAGCTGAATGGTACGGTGCGGTATTAAACTCCACACCATGCCCCCCAACGTTAGAGTCATCTTTACCCTTATCTAAATTTTACTTTTAAGATTTAAAACTTTTATCAAACTCTTCTTTTTCATTAAAAATGACTTCAGTATCACTGTCATTATCTAAGGTAGAAGTACTTACCTTATTGTCAACCTTTTTCCCACTATGCAAGGTGATTACCTCATTCACTTGATGCTCTTTTCCCGGTCTTTGGGTGTGAGATGGGTTGACTGTTGTGGTGCTTGGAAACTTACCATCTTCTCTTTTCCCAATTTTCTCCACAAGTTGAGGAATCTGTTTCTCGATAGTAGCTATGGACTTGGAGTTAGTGTCATCTTTCTGATATGTTTGGGTTATGAACTCCATGATTTTTTCCAACTTGTTACTATCAGTTTCCTCCTTCTTTGATGTTCCACCTTGGTTGAAGTTGGATTGCTGGAACTGTTTTGACTGATTTTGGTTTTGGTAATTTCCTTGACGGTTGTTGTTGAAATTTCTATTGTTTTTATAGTTCCCGCCTTGGTTGTAGTTCCGATTGAATGATCGCGGACTATTTTAGAATCAACCATAGTCGTGCACTTGCTTCATTTCCTCTTGACTTCTCATGCAATCATCCACGATGTATCCTGAATCTCCACAGCTTACACATATTCTTTGTCCTTGTGAAACAAACAAACCATTCTCCTTTCCTAGACTAGAGTATAGTAAGTCAAATTTTTTATTTAAAGAATTAATATCATATTTGACTTAATTTTTCCAGTTTTTTTCTAGTCCAAGTGAAACAGCTAATGAAACTGTGGTGTCCCATCTCTTAGCTAAGTATTTGGTTATTGAACCATGACTCAACTGCTCCAAGAATCGCCAAGCATCTTCACTATCTTGCATCATAATAGTCCCGCCGGACGAGGCATTTATCATAGTTTGATTGGCAGTTTCGACTCCATCATAAAAGAAACGTACAAGTTGCCAAAGAGGAAATTTATGATGGGGCATGAACGTAACAATTCCTTAAGGCGTTCAAAAGCATCATGAAATTCTTCATTTGGTTTTTGTGAAAAATATTGTATCTCTTTTCTTATTTATGTGGTTTTACTTGTAGGTTAAAACTCTTGCAAAAGTTTTATGTTTAATTGCTCCCAAGTAGTAATACTATAGGGAGCAAGAGCAGTAAACCAATACTTAGCTTTTTATTTTAAAGTGAACATGTAACACTCATAAAACTCATGCCAAATTTGAAAATTTTAAAACATTTAAGCCATTAAGTTATTACAATGTGTTTTCAAAATCGTTTAAACATCAGAGTATCCCCAGAATCAAATCATGAAAATATAAGGAGGTGCACGATCATGCCTTCTCCTTCCCGCGACCATCAGAAGTACCTGAAACAATAATCGATAAATGTAAGCTCGAAAGCTTAGTGATTTACCCCCAAAATACCAATGCCATACATATATAATCATATCATATATACAAGACATCATGCATAATGAGCCTTCAGCCTGACTGGACTGCCCGCACCGGGGCTACAGTCTATCTGGACCGCTCTCTGAGCCTTCAGCACGTCTGGACCGCCTCTCAGGGCCTTCAGCCTATCCGTACTGCTCGTCGGGCCTTTGGCCTGACAAGTATGCCCTAACCGGGTCTGCAGTCTATCCGGTCCGCCCTGGGTATCTTGGCCTACAGCACAAAGCAGGACCTGCTTCAACCCAATCCCCCAAACCAACAAACATGTTCACATACATATCATACGCTATCTAGAAAGTACAGATAGTCATATAGATCTAACAATTCACTAATCATGAACCATCCTATAACCAAGATACTGATCTAGCCGATCACTAACATAGCAACCATCCTATAACCAGGATACTGATCTAACCAATCACTAACATGGAAACCATCCTACAACCAGGATACTGATCAAACGGATCACTAACATAGCAACCATCCTATAACCAGGATACAAATCATAAAGGGCCGGCCTTGGTGCCTTAGACCCTGTTGATATAGTGAGGAGAACTCACCTCACAAGTAATGCTGAACTGGACTACAAGTCTCCGATTGCTATCTCACCGAAAATCCCGAACTATCCAAAATAACAATACTATGTCAATTATTAGGATCTCAATATTGCCCAAGGGTCCCGTATAGAGTAATTGTCCAGTATTGCCTTTTCTCTAATTTGGGCCAAGGCCCAATGCCAAATCCATGATCTTAAAATTCCATATATCCAAAGCCCATAAATGGCCTAATTTTCCCAATTGGGCAAAACTCCTTAATTGGTCCTTATTCTAGGATCCATTACCAAAACTGGCCCAAAATCAAATTATTCAGAACGTCCAGCAAGGCCCAAGTCCAACTAGTCCAAATGCAGCCCAATCTCGAATCCTAATTCGTCAAAAGCCCAACAGAGGGTGTACGCGGTGCGTACTCCTTCTGGTACGTTGGGCGTACACCGCCTTGCGTTGACCACCATCGGGGTGGTTGACTCAGTACGCTGGGTGTACAGAACTTATGCGAGGCGTATGCGAGTATCACACCCCCAAACCAAGGATGGCGGAAACTTCCGGGGATGGAGGACTTCATGTATGGTATCATAACAACGAGTATAATAGTGATCACAGTACATAAAACCAATCATAAATATAATCGAGAAGGTTACAAGGTTTCAAGTGTTACACGTTTCAAAATCGATTACAATATGATGTCAAAAATAGTTTGTCAAACGCCATAGCGTTCCATCCTTAAAATCTTGTAGTTACTTGATTTCATTGATTACCTGTGAATACAAGTAATTTTGAAAGAGTGTCAACAATTAAGTTGGTGAGTGCATAAGCTTTTTGTATGTATGATAGAAAACCTTTCGTTGTGAGTGTAGTGTATGTTCAAGAAAAATCCAATATTTTCCTTACAAAATGAATTATAGTCTTAGTACCCAAAGACCGAGATGTACATGTATATTTTCCATACTTATGATAGTGTATGTAGTTTTATATAAATAAAACCCCTTTTGAATATATGTAGTTTTAAATGAATAAAACCCCTTTTGAATGTAATAATTTCCCCGTAAACTATATGTGTCCTTGTCTCCCTATGTGAGTTATTATAACCTTGCAATTGACATAGTAGGCCTGTTACGACGTTCTTCAGGCGTCGGAATGTTTTGACATTTGTCACCCCAGACCTGTCGGTCTAGCTGTTGCATGCAGCTAAGGTGTGGGATTGTCAGTCCCAATATAGATCTATACATAAGTGTCACGCTCTCCCTACAGGAGACTAGGGTTATAATACATGACTTTAACCAATATTCTAAGGAATATAATGAAGTAAGTGTCTCACAACTTTGATTCAACGAGTTTACGAATTGCAATCATGAAAACCTTTTTGTAGTGTAATGGAAACTTCCTTAGTATGTTTGTATGTTAATGTACCATAAACTATACATGTTATAGTTTATCATGTGTATTTGTACTTGATGAAAATTATTATGATAAATAACTACTTCTATTTCATGAAGGTAAACAAGCATGAAATGCAATTTATATGTAGCTAAACATTGTTATACACTTTGCTCAACATGTTACAAAGTGTTAATGATTATACAAACTATTTTACTAGTTTAACATTTTTGTAACTGTTATTAGAAAAATCACAGAAAAGTTACAGAAAAATCACTATAAGTCGAGAACTGAATCCGTAAACTCTGAGAGTTTAGAAAATGTGTCTAGTTTGTTCATAATTTTTGTCATGATTTTTAAAGGTCTCTAACCAGTGTGAAAATGTCCATCTTCACATACTGGTCTGAAATCATTTCAGAAATGTTAGGCTGTCTTGTATAAATCGCCATAAATTGTAGAAAAATCGTATGAACGTGTGCAAGTAGTCATTTGAAAGATATAAACCTAAACTATTTGCATATTAAACATTTTTGAAAGACATTATGTTTAATTTTATATAAACAGTTCGTGAATGAACCTTAACTTTTCTGTTGAAACTTGTTGGTTGTATTAGAATTTGAACGCGTGTCTCCCACTTCAGCCCTGCACAGCGGCGATCTGCACTTGCGGCCATAGAGGGCTTCGAACGGCGCGACCTTGATGCTAGTGTGATAGCTGTTATTGTAGGAGAATTCGATAAGTGGTAAATGGGTATCCCATGCCTTACTAAAATCTATCACACAAGCTCTTAACATATCTTCTAGTGTTTGTATGGTTCTCTCACTCTGTCCGTCGGTTTGTGGGTGGTAGTCTGTACTCATATCCAACCTAGTTCCCAGAGATTTTTGTAAGGACTGCCAGAATCGTGAAGTGAATCTACTATCCCTGACGGAGATAATGGATATTGGAACACCATGCAGTCGAACAATCTCTTTAATGTACGTTCTAGTCAATTTCTCCATCTTGTCGGTTTCCTTTATCGACAGAAAGTGCGTGTATTTGGTCAATATGTCAACGATAACCCAAATGGTATCGAGACCACCCGTTTTCTTGGGTAATTTGGTGATGAAGTCTATGGTTATCCGCTCCCATTTCCATTCGGGTATCACTAGTTGTTGCAGTAAACCGGAAGGCTTTTGGTACTCTACCTTGACTTTGGCACAAGTCAGACACTTGCTCACATAGGTGGCGATGTCAGCTTTCATATTCGGCCAGCAATAAAGCTTCTTAAGGTACAGATACACCTTGTATGAATTGGAACGTACGGAATATCGAGTTTTGTGTGCCTCGTTCATGACGACGTCTCTGAACCCACCGAACTTCGGTGTCCAGATTCGATTCATGAGATAACGAGCTCCATCGTCCTTAACTTCCAGACTCTTTTCCATTCCTTGTAAAGCCTCTCCTGTAACATTTTCCAATTTTAAAGCTTCCATTTGGGCCTCTTTGATTTGTGTGGACAGGTGTGAATGAATTGTCATGGTTAGCGACTTTACCCAGTGACCCGAGTATTCTTTTTGGCTTTGGGCGTCAGCTACTACGTTGGCCTTGCCTGGGTGATAACGAATCTTACATTCGTAATCATTTAGTAGTTCTACCCAACGTCTCTGTCTCATATAAAGTTCTTTTTGATTGAGGATATGATGGAGGCTTTTATGATCGGTAAAGATAGTGCATTTTGTGTCGTAGTGGTAGTGCCTCAAGATCTTTAGGGCGAACACCATTTCTCCTAGTTCGAGATCGTGAGTGGTGTAGTTCACTTCGTGCATCTTAATCTGTCTCGAAGCATAGGCGATCACCTTTCCTCTTTGCATGAGTACACATCCAAGACCCTGATTCGAAGCATCGTAGTAAACTACAAGGTCTTTAGTTCCTTCCGGGAGAGACAGGATCGGTGCGCTGCATAAGGCTTGTTTTAACGTTTGAAAGGCAGCTTCTTGTTTGTCCTCCCAATTAAACACCACACCCTTCTGAGTTAAGGTGGTGAGTGGTTTAGCGATCTTAGAGAAGTTTTGTATGAATCTCCCGTAGTAGCCAGCGAGGCCTAAGAATTGACGGATTTCTGTAGGCGTCCTCGGTGCTGACCAACTCTCAATCACCTTGATTTTTGAAGGATCCACGTGTATCCCATACTTGCTAATCACATGTCCGAGAAAGCCCACTTCTCGAATCCAAAATTCTCACTTTGAGAAATTTGCGTATAACTTCTCCGCCCTTAGTGTCTCTAGTACTTGTCGTAGGTGTTGGTTGTGCTCTTCCTTGCTCCTAGAATAGACTAGTATGTCGTCTATGCAGAAATCACAAACTTATCTAAGTAGGGTCGGCATACCCGGTTCATCAGGTCCATGAACACCGCAGGCGCTTTTGTTAATCCGAAGGGCATCACTACAAAATCGTAGTGACCGTACCGGGTTCTGAATGTCGTTTTAGGAACATCCTGTTGGATAAGGTGTCCAAGTCCATAACCATACTTAGTATGTACTTGACCCGATTTGGCATGGTCCATTTGGGTTGCTCGGCATCTCAATGATTGGATAGACATAATGAGAAAAGGACACTTATGGTTTGTTAATATATTATAAGTTCTAATATATTAATATGAAATCGTATTATTTAATTAATATTGATCAAGAATTAATTTAGAATTAATTTTGTGATCAAAAAGAGACTAATTAAATATATGGGGATGGATTTGTAAATCATTCATTCTTATATAGTGGCCTTATGGTCCATGATTCACTAGATTGGGTTAGGACCCATTGGATGCTCCATGGATTCTCCATGGAGGTTAAAACCCATGGATCATGGGGGAAAGGAAAAGTCATGCACATTAGGGTTTACATGGTGTACCCTTACATGTGACACACTATATAAAGAACCTCATGGTAAGAAAAATCGGCACTAAGAAAAGAACAAGGAGGGCTAGCCAATTTTGAGTGAAAGTGTTCTTCTCTCAAGTTATTCCAAGAGTTGTGGTGTTGTGTGAAACATTTGAGGCATCACATTTGGGGTGCTAGGCTCACAAGGTCTTAAGGAATCCAAGCTAACTAGTTTTATATTACAAGTACCCCATGCCATGCTAGTTAGAATGAGAACCTTGGAAAAATCAAATTTGCATGAATACTAGAGAAAACATAGATCCAAGGTTTCTAGGGTTGCATGTACACCATAGGAGTGTTAGAATGCTCAAAATCCATAAATGGTATCAAAGCCTAGGCTTGTTTTCTTGATATTTGATGCAAACTACTTAAAAAATCGAATTTTATGTCCACTGTTCAGTGGACTCGCTGAGTCCATGGGGGGACTCGACGAGTCCAAGTGAAAATGCATCCTACTCGTCGAGTAGGTTCTTGCACTCGGCAAGTAGGAGCCCCTGTGTGCAGATTTTCGAGTTTTGCTGCTGGAAATGGACTAGAATCGTTACCCTAAACTGTTTTGGACTTATAAAACCTGTTTTTGATTTGGTAACGATTACGTTAATCCATTTTCAATGGTTATTATCAACATTACAAGTTTTATATGTTTTTATATGATTCTTTAAATTGTTGATATGAATGTTCATGCTTATGAGTTTTAGAAGATCATAGGAATTATTTGCAAATTGTTTGATGATGTAATTCCTAATCTAAATGTTAATGATGGAGTCCATAATTTGTCCTCAAGTTATGGATTACCAAAGGTCATTTCTTTAAAAAGTCATTAAAGATCCATAGGTTACATAAAGTGAAGAGTCTTCATTTTAATAAACCATTAAACTCATAAGTTATGAACATGAAAGGTTTTGAATAGTTTCAAAACTTGCCCTCAAGCTTTGGAATTTGTAAAGTCACTTTAGAAAACTTTAATTCCAAACCCTAGAGTTTCAAAAGTTAAAATTTAACCCTTATACTTTATAGTATTATAAGTTAATAATATATATATATATATATATATATATATATATATATATATATATATATATATATATATATATATATATATATATATATATATATATATATATATATATATATATATATATATATATATATATATATGTATAAGAGCAAGTCAGTCTTACCGTTAGTAGGCCTCATTCACGAAGTCGGTCTATAAGGGGGGTATAAGGTTGTTGCCTATAAAATGGCAGCTTAATGGGTCTCCTCTCTCGCCCACCGCTTCCTTGACTGGTGGAGGGTCGTTAGCCGAACGGGTAAGACAAGGACTATAATTCTCCCTTCATTAAAAGTATAATGATAAATACTAAGTAACTAAGAATTTGTAAATTCCTAATCTTAATTACTTAGGAAAATGTGAATATGGTGTTAACCCATGAAATTTCACTTTGTAGCTTACCAAGTCGTTGCTAGAGCGTGTGTGGGTAACCGGCACACTAACATGGACTAGTAAGAGTTGCAAAGGGTGACTTAATGTTTATCATAGATCAGTGGAGCGCGTGTGGGTAACCGGAACATCGATTAGGTGATAAAATTAAGGGTACCAAGTTAATTTGCATGGTTATTCACACCTTGTTTGTGATCCTCGGCATCCCAGTCACAAACTTGAGAGGGCATAATCGAGATTTAAACATGCCATTGAAAAGTTCAATGAATCTCAAAAGATCTAGGAGTTTCAATCCAATTAAAACGTAATTCCCATTTCGTTTTTCATGGTGGAAACTGGTGACTCGTCATTCGCCTACCTTCAAATATTTTATAGCTTTCATTACGACATCCCTCTTCCAAGTTATAAAATATTGTGTTGGGTCCTAGCCTTAATACTTCATATTGGGTGTTGTATTAAGGACTTAAATCAACTAACTTGAATTTCTCCCATTGTAGATGTCTAGATCAGACAACTATGATCTTCCCAAATCTCTTGGAACAAGCTTTCCTAATGAAGATGATATCCCGCGATTGGATCATTGAAATCATACTTCTCTTCCTCCACCTCCTCCAATTATTCTCCCTGACCCACAAGCTCAAAGACTTGAAAAATTCAAGGTCACTCAAGCCCTACTTGCAATGAAACATGAAGATGGAAGGCCTGTGTGTTCTCACGTCTTAGAGATGAAGTCACATATCGAAAGGCTAAGATTGTAGGGTGTCGAAGTCTCAAGGAAGTTGGCTATTGACTGGGTTCTTCAATCACTTCCTGAGTCGTATAGTGAGTTCATTAAGAACTACTATGTGACAGGCCACGACATGACCCTTATTGATCTTACTTATTTGCTTGTTGTTGCTGAATCAGAAATGCTTTAGCGCACTAGAAAAGTAAAATTGGGTGGAAGATCCACTTCTCAAACTTCCATGGACATTGACAATGGTAACATTGGAAGTCCGGAAAAGCTTTCTCTTCCCAATGGAAAGGGATCGGGCTTAGTCAACCCGGTTGACCAAAAGGTAAAGGGAAAGGATAAGTATGTGATAGTCCCGTGTACCATTCCCAAAGAGTCTATATCTTTTTTATTGTAAAGACAATCAGCATTGGTTGCGAAGCTGCCCTGACTACCTGAAAGATCTGAGAGAAGGAAGAATCAAAAGGTTTGACTCTACTTCAGGTAAGTACACTATCTAACTCTGTTAAATTTCTAATTGTTGATTCTTAATACATGATGTGACTAGGTTGCATTTTGATGTTTGGCAGGATCGAGAAAAGGGAAGGAAACTTAAAGGAAGAGTATGCTGAATCTGATCGCGAAGATGGATTTCAATCGCATGGTTCGAATATCGGATTTTTGAGTTGCTGCTTAGGAGTTATGATAGATTGCTAGGAAATATGTAATAGCATAGTTTTCATTTAAAGTTGCATTGTAAGGAAAAAGTTTTTTCCGCATTTTATAAATAAATAAAATTTTGTTATTATTTTATTATATCTCCTTGCAATGGCATTTATGAAAAATTGATGTTTGTATGTTTCTAGCAATATTGGAAATATGAATTTGATTCTTTCTTTTGTGTTAGTGTCTAGATTTACCAAATAAGGAAAGATTCTCATCACCCAAGTTTCGATTGGACAGAAACTTGGAATCATGCAAGTTGTATTGTATGATGAATGAGAATTTTCATCTTTGGAAAATTAAGACTGATTCTTTGTTCACATGTATATGTGAGTCAAGTGAAGGGCTAAGGGATCGAGTACACATTCTTGTGCACTGGTCAAGTCCACCACAAAGAACTTTAAGTCTATTCTTCATGATTTACTAAAGTTTAGTAAATATGGTTATACTTACAAGCTTAAGTATAATTCTGAAACGTTGGAAAAGTTTCAATGTATGGCAGAACGAATGAGAAGAATCAAATTAGGCAGAAAGATAAAAGTTTCTCAAATCTGAAAAGATGGGAGAGTACTTTAGTATCATGTTTTATTATCATCTTAATGATTATGAAACCATATCACAATTGATCCTTTAAGGACATCTTAGTGCATTCTTATGGCTAAGAAGAGGAGTCATGACTTATTGAAATGGTTAAATCAAGAAGATGAGTCATACTTCGTTCCAAAACAATTCTTAGAGTCATACTCCAAGATTGTAACTTGAGTGACATACCTTAAAGAAGGTTGATAACACTTGTCAAATGTAGAGTAAAATGTTTTCTATTCTTGTACATTTGAAATTGGTAAGTTGTGATGTTTTGGATAAAACAGAGACCAACTAAGGCCAATTATGTGAAGTGTTTGTCTTAATAAGAATCTGCACTATCTCTTGAATATTTGTTTGTCAAGGAATTGTTCTTGGCAAGAGAGTCTTATATGTCAAGAGGACAGTGGGAGTCTTAAAGATCCTGAAAGAGTTTCAAGAACTAATCAAAAATAAAACCTGTAGTTTATCACTACCACACGACTTGAGGTTTATAGCCTATCGTGTTGACATATTCTAGTTTTTGTCCCCATTCCAGTTAAAGTTGGCTTTGCATATGAGTTCTGAGAGTTCTCAATTAGTTGCATAACAACCTGGAAGCAATGGTAGGCCCTTGAGCTGCCAGGTGGCAAGAAATTCAGAATGAACAGGGGCAGTCCATATGAGTTTGAATTTGTCACTAACCTTGTCTTGTGATTATGGTTTTGACAAATTCACATGGATAGGAACACATACACCATAAAATCTAAGTGTCATTAGGTTTCTCTCCGATTCATGAAAATGATGGTGAGGAAACATTTTCACTAAGTAGATTTTAAGCAGATAGCAATTGTGATATTTGCATTATGAAAGTCGTTAGTGGAGCGTGTGTGGTTAACCGACACACTAACATGGACTTGTGAGAAATGGAAAAGGTCTAAACAATTGAGACTATGATTACGGCATCCTTTTTCATAGTTCTAAAACTGTTTAGACACACATGTGAGGTATCTAAAGAAAGGTGCATGATTTTGATAAAGTCTTATCAAAGAATCTCGTATCAGAAATCTGAACTTTTGTACGAAAGTCAATAAAGTATTGATTTCTAGAAGTCCAGCTGATTTCTGAGTACATGTCAAACCTAGTGGGAGCATAATTGTTATGCTAGTAATTATTATGCTAGAGGGAGCATAATCAATTATGATAAGTGTTGCAAGTTAGCAATGTTAGTTATAGAAAACAAAAGGTTTCAATTGGGAAAAAGTTGTTTTGCTATAATTAAGGGAGAGGAAATTATACTTCATTTCAATTCTAAAAGCTTAGATTAGGATTTTAATCATCTTTAGTCAAGGATATATATATATATATATATATATATATATATATATATATATATATATATATATATATATATATATATATATATGGATTTTATGTTGGAATGGTTCAACATAAGGAAATTCTATATATATTGCGTTCTCAAAATTCGATTATGATTACGGCATCCCTCTTCATAGTCGAATTATGAAAACATGGCAAATAAAAAATATTGTAGCAAAAGGCTAGTCTAGGATCATGTCTTTATGTGAGACATCATGAATCGTGTCGCATATGCTTCGGGTATAGGATCGATTACATGTGCTATAATATTCATCCATTCTAAATCTTCCAAATGCCTAGGGAATTAAGAGGGAAAAAGTACTAGAACTTGATATGACTAAAATGATTAAACAATTGTCAAGGACAATATGAGGTTTACCAAAGATTGGTTGCTCATGAACAGTTGAAATTATAGTGTTAATTTTGAAAGGACCATATTGACATATTCTGAAAGGAGGCAACTCTTGTTCATAAGTGATAGTCAAAATGGAATATGGAAATGTTTCCATAGGTGGAAGTTTTTCATTAAATCTGTGTAAGATTAGAAAAACTAAAAGCAGAAAGGATGTTTAAAGGAATGTACTTTGAATTTGAGACTTTGTTTCCGTGGAATTGATTTCCATTGGAATACTTTGTAATGTATTTTGACAAGTCTTTGTGACTTTGTGCATAGTCATTATAAGAGGGTCAATGCATATAAGTTTAGAATCTAACAAATTTCGATAAATGGTAGGAATTTGGAATTCTTACATTTACGATAAGGATTTGGATTGTAAAATGAGCATCCTTGGAATCATGTTCAATTGGTCTATTTCACAAAGTAAGGATCATAGACAAACATAGTGTGCATGGCATAACTATTGTTTGGACAAACATAGTGTGCATGCTTGGAGCATGGCATGACTATTGTTTTAATTCAAGTATCAGGTTGATTGAAATATTATACAATGAATAATGTGTAATCAATATGGTGTTTAAAAAAAGGATGTTTTATTTACTCTCAAAGGTGCTTGGGGCCATATAGGATTAGTATTATTCTTGTGTTTCACTTTGCATGTTTTGACTTCCCGAATAACTAGATTATTCAAACTCTCCACAGTCAGTCATGTTGGAAGTAGATATGAATCAAGACTGTCATGAACTGGGTTTGTAGATGTCTAAGGTGCTAGACATAGCAAATGGTTGCTACAGCATTCATGAGTGCTCATAAGTTCTGAGTATTGGATTCAACCCACGCTCACTTGTATCACTTCATGGAATTTATCTCAAGTGATCGTGAGACGGTAATATTATATAAGTCTTCAAACCTAGATATATGAGTTGTTGATTATGAGTTGATTGTGCATTGATTATACGAAAACGCATCAGTAACTCGATGTTATAAAACATACTTTTGTGTATGATTCAACAAGTAGTCAGTACAAGCATATGAGTCGAAGTTTATCTGTTCCTTCTAATCCTTGGAGGATTAGAAGCGATATCCGGGCCCCTCGATTATTTTGTTTTGACCTATGTACCGGGCCCGGTCAGAACCAAATTGATGTGTTCAGTTTAGTTATATGTCAAATAAATCGGAAATCGGGAAACAAACTGCTGGACAATAAGTACGACATTGTTCCATGTATTTGTCCAGATGATATCTAGAACAGAGGATTATATGATCACTTATCTTAAATGGCGCATCATCATCCTAGTTCCGCGAGACTTTGAAAGAGCTATGATTGTTGGTCGGTTCTTGAAGTCATACATATAGTCATTAGACTTATCCAAGTGGGAGACAGTTGGATAAGGTGTCTAAGTCCATAACCATATTTAGTATGTACTTGACCCGATTTGGCATTGACTATTTGGGTTGCTCGGCATCTCAACGATTGGATAGACATAATGAGAAAAGGACACTTATGGTTTGTTAATATATTATAAGTTGTAATATATTAATATGAAATCATATTATTTAATTAGTATTGATCAAGAATTAATTTGGAATTAATTATGTGATCAAAAAGAGACTAATTAAATATATGGGGATTGATTTGTAAATTGTTCATTCTTATATAGTGGGCTTATGGTCCATGATTCACTAGATTCGGCTAGGACCCAGTGGGTGCTCCATGGATGCTCCATGGAGGTTAAAACCCATGGATCGTGGGGGAAATGAAAAGCCATGCACATTAGGGTTTACATGGTGTAACCTTACATGTGACGCACTATATAAAGAACCTCATGGTAAGCAAAATCGGCACTAAGAAAAGAACAAGGAGGGCTAGCCGATTTTGAGTGAAAGTGTTCTTCTCTCAAGTTATTCCAAGAGTTGTGGTGTTGTGTGAAACATTTGAGGCATCACATTTGGGGTGCTAGGCTCACAAGGTCTTAAGGAATCCAAGCTACAAGAAAGGTATGTCATTCTACTAGTTTATATTACAAGTACCCCATGCCATGCTAGTTAGGATGAGAACCTTGGAAAAATCAAATTTGCATGAATATTAGAGAAAACATAGATCCAAGGTTTCTAGGGTTGCATGTACACCATAGGAGTGTTAGAATGCTCAAAATCCATCACATCCTCCTCCTGGACCCATAGTTGATGGTATCCCGACCTCAGATCGATTTTTGAGAAGTAAGTTGCTCCTTGGAGTTGGTCGAAAAGGTCATCAATTTGGGGTAGAGGGTATCGGTTTTTGATGGTAAGCTTATTTAGTTCGCGGTAGTCGATGCACATCCGGAACAATCCGTCCTTTTTCTTCACTAACAGTACTGGCGCTCCCCAAGGTAAGAAGCTCGGCCTGATGAATCCCTTATTTAGCAGTTCGTTCAGTTGACTGCATAATTCCTGCATCTCGGCTGGCGCTACGCGGTATGGCGCTTTGGCTACGAGAGTAGCCCCAGGGATTAGGTTGATTCGGAATTCGACTTGTCGTGCGGGTGGGACTCCGGGAAGGTCTTCTGGAAATACGTCAGGGGAGTTACAGACCTCCGGAATATCCTTTATGTCTTTCACCTCTTGCTTCTTATCCACTACATGAGCTAAGAAGGCGTGGTATTCCTTGCGAAGATACTTTTGGGCCTTGATGCAAGAGATGATTTGTAGGTTCGCACTAGGTTTGTCGCCATAGATGAAGAGAGTTTGGCCGCTGGGCAGATTAAGGCGTACGGCCTTTTCGTAACACAGAATGTCGGCACGATTAGAGCTCAACCAATCCATGCCAATGATGATGTCGAAACTTTTTATTGAAATAGGCATTAGATCGATTTCGAATGAATGGTTATCTAGAGTGAGGGTACACCCTGTGTATATGTTGTTAGTGCTCTCTGCCTTTCCATTTGACATTTCTACGACGTATGTATCTTTTAGTGGTTGAGAATTTTGTTTTAGTAATTGTTTGAATTGGTGGCTAACAAAACTCCTCTCTGCTCCACAATCGAATAACGTGCATGCATATGATTTATTGAGGAGAAATGTACCGGTAACCACCATGGGGTCATCTATTGCTTCCCCGTGTCCTATTGCCAAGACCCTTCCAACGCCGCTGGCATTCGCGTTCCTTGCCTTTGGGCAGCCTCTTTTGAAATGACCGGTCTCCCCATAGTCGTAGCAGGCTCGGCTTGCTCCGGCGTTGGCGGCCGAGGTGGCTTGTTGGGTTGGCGCCTTGCAGAATCGGGCGGTATTCCTTTTCTTGTTGCAGTTGCGGAAGTGCATCTCCCGACAAGGGCCGGTGTGGTGAAAGCTGCACTTGTTACATTTGGGGAGGGTTCCAGCATACTGCCTCAGTGGTGTTGGAGCGGCGGGAATAGTGGCAGCGCGAACCGCTACTATTTGTTGTTTCTTGGCAGAATCCTAGGACGACTGGCTATTCTTGTTGTTCCAGAACTTTCTTTTGTTGTTTCCCCCTTTTTCTTGCCCAGGGGTGGCCGCCACCATGCCATGGCTGGCCCTATGGTCGATGAGTTGTTGTGCTAACTTCTTGGCACTGTCAAAGGTTATTGGTCTTGACGCCAACACGCTCCCTTGAATCGGGGGGTTACTCCCCATGTAACGCCCTGTTCTGAATTGACTCCTAGTCTGAGGCTATTACCTGAAGGCCGGTCATCATAAGGATTATGGCTTTTGAAAAAGGGTAATATCTAGGCCATTTTAGGTGCGAGTGATGTATTAGAAGCGATCCAGATGTTCGGTTTGTGTAACAACGTAAATTTTCAAAACAATTTTTCATTTTTCAAACACCACATATCTCATATAAATCATCTCAAGTCAAGTGTACAATGTTATCACAGTAAAACATATCCCAGAATCTAAAATACAAAATCCTCTGTTAGTGTGTACAAATCATGTCGGCGCCTTCCCGCGATCCTCGCTAGTACCTGAAACACATATCACATAACACGGTAAGCATAAATGCTTAGTGAGTTCCCCAAAATACCACATACAGCACATACGCCACTCGAGGCTATAACTCGGTACGACCCTCCGGTCGATGTGTCTCAGCGGGACCCTCCAGTCCCGGAGCTAGTTGGACCCTCCGGTCCGGTCTAGCTCGTTGGACCCTTCGGTCCGGTCTAAGTCGTTGGACCCTCCGTTCCGATCTAATCGAGGACCCTCTAGCCTCGTAAGTCATTGGACCCTCCGGTCCGGTCTATATATCACATAGCATACACATAACACAATGCACATAATCTCAATCATACACATAACACATAAGACCCTCTGGTCTGCACATAAATACCACTCTAGGTAATATATAGTGAGAAGACTCACCTCGTGTGATGCCTAGTAAACTCTCGTGCTCGATATCCTCGATCTAACCTCCGCCTATCAAAATGATAATATATCTAATCAATACTTTCTTATTCTCATCTCTAAGGAATGGGTAGAAGACCATTCTACCTGTCCATGGCCTCTCTTCAATCAGCTTGACAAAACCCTGAGGTTAAATGAAGTCAACTCCAGTCAACGGTCCAACCTTGACCAGACTCGTCGAGTGCACTAAGGTGACACGGCGAGTCCATACGTGTCCTCTAAATCCTCCTACGGCCTTACTCGACTCGTCGAGTTAACCTTTCACTCAACGGGTTACCACTGATCACGAATCACGGGGTAACCTGATCCGCCTCGTCGACTCCTTTTATGGACTCGACGAGTTTCCTCCATGGCAACACTCATTTGACCTTTTGAGGTCAGATATGCTTCTCTAACTTATAGATCTGGCCTTTTAACACCCAAAAATCACATAAAGGTCTGAACTTGAGGCTCATGCATGGTGTATTTTGCTCCATACACCATTATGACTCCATTGAGGCTTCACAACTTCAAGGTTCCAAAGTTACCCACTCAAAGCTACCTACTTTCTGGTTCTCTGGACCTCACAAGGTCCAGATCTACAAAATAGCCCGAAAAAGGGTTTGGATGCACCCAAAACCCCATCAAATGGTGATACAAGCCCTAACTCATCAACTAAAGGAAATTTATTCAAACACTAGGGAGGTAAGAACTTGTACCAGATCTGAAGCTTGAATGGAGATGAAGCAGATCCACTAACTCTCCTCTGAGATCCTTGCAACACTCTTGCCCTTCTTCTTCAAGGAAATGGCCTCCAATTAGCCTCTTACCCTCTCTAGCTCACAATAACTCTAGGGTTTCTCTCAAGGGACGAAGACACTGGTGGGAAGGGCCAAGGAGGCTATAAGTGCCTTTAAATAGGCCCAAGCCCGAAAGAATTAGGGTTTCTGCCAACAGCGCTGACTCGGCGAGTCAGCTTGTCGACTCGTCGAGTCCATTCATTTTCCACGTCACCAAGTCGCGATTCTACTCGACGAGTTAAGGCGGAAACTCGTCGAGTCACTCCTCATAACTTAGAAAAAATGGTCATTTTATCATACCTGGAAATCCGGATGTTACAGTTTGTGTTTTGGAGCCTAGGGGTATTTCGGTAAAGTGTCAGTTTGGGCTTTTGTAAAAAATGGACTTTTGTTTGGAAGGTCTTGAGGAAGATATGATTCGATAGAAGTGTAGGGCTTCTCGTTACCTTTTCGTGGATATAAGGATCGCCGAAAACGGATTTATAACGAAGAAGTTATGGCCTACGGAAGTTTAGTGGTTTCAGGCTTAGCTGTAACGCCCGTAGATTCGGGCTAGTCAATTTAGAGAGGATAAGCGTCAAAAATGACTTTTTAATAAAAGATTATTTCGAATGAATAATCTTAACAAAGTCATAGTATACGTTACAAGGGTTCCGTATATATAAAGAACGCCGAAATCCGAGTTATAACGAAGAAGTTATGGCCCGTCGAAGTTTTACGGCAAAACCGGCACGGCACCGGGAGACGTAAATAGTGAATTTACAATAGAAGACTTTTTTGCCTTAGTGATCTAAACAAAAGTTGTAGTATATGTTAAACCGAGAACATACAAAAAAAAGAACGTCAAAATCTAACTTCGTATGAGGAAGTTATGATTTTTCTAAGATTTGCCATAGCAGTGCACAGCCCGAAATTCGAATTTTAGATCGATCGATTTTTGGCCAACGCAACCTAAATAAGAATTGAAGATCCTATTAATAGTAGCACAACGGTAAAAAGACAGACGAAAACGGACATCGGATGAAGAAGTAATGAATTTTTAACGGACTTTTCCTGTCCCGGCCTGTTAAAAATATAACTTTAAAAATAAATTCAAAATTAGTCGTTTATATAACTATAAGGTCATTAAGTAATTATGGATGATAGTCTTTGTAAATTCAATTACTATAAATAAGAGCCTCGAGCTCTCATATTTCTTGCACCATTCTCTTGATTCAAGAGTCTTTCTCTTCTTATCCCCCGAGCATTTCGGTCCCTCGTGATTCTACTTCTCTTTCTGTAGTTTTAGTATAGTAAGGTGAGCGCTGAAGCACTGCACGAATCTTTCCTAGAAAGATTCAGCGACGAAGTTCTGCCCCGGCAGAGCCCGACTCCTAGCTAAAACCCCCTTGTAAGTAAGTTATGGTTACCGTATTTTAATATAGCTTATATTTAAAATTAGTATTGTTATTATGAACTTATAATAAATGGTCCTGCCCTCCGGTGTTTTATGTCTGGCCCCTATCTGTACATAGTGGTTGGAAAATATTGTTTAAACGCTTATATAATAATAATAATAATAATAATAATAATAATAATAATAATAATAATAATAATAAGACTAATAATTAGTCACGATAAATATTAGACTAAAATCTAGTGGTAATAATACTAGGTTTGTCAAAGGAAATTATTTTTAAGAAGCGAAGCGCTGTCTGAGTTCGGAATCACCACGTTAACAAGTGAGTGCATAGTTACTTTCATCTTACACATAGATATGAAGTATTTAATATAAATTACGTGCTATGTATGAATATTATCTGTATACTTGCTATCTATGTTGGATGAACAATTTTATACATGTTTTAAATGATTTAAACTGTATATATATTTTATATCTACATAATATGTTGGGTAAAACATGGGTAGATGAAATATGAGTTGGATGACGAGTTGAGAGGTGATATAGACCATGAGGTAAGGGTGAAAGGTGGACGATGTGAGAAGCCTTGTTCCTAAATGCTGGCCACGTCATCTAGCAGAGTATGGATGACAACCACAGACTATTCTAGACAGTCCAGTAGAACACTAGCAGGCTCGCAACCTGTAGGTGTTGTGAACGATGTGTTCACCGGTGTACTCTAAAAACCCATTGACATGTATTGCGAGTGGACTCTCGAAAACGATACTGTCAATAAACGAGATAAACCTCAGCGACTATGGAGTTAGCGCCTGTTGAGTAAACCCCGACGACTATGGAGTTAGCGCCTGTTGAGCAAACCTTGGTAACTATGGATTTAGTGCCCGTTGAGAAAACCCTGGAAACGATGGATTTCGTGCCGATTCCTTAGGAAAATCCTTACGAATAAATGAACGGGGAATAGCTGATTCTTAGGGTAGATCCTTAGGAGTAAAGAAGATAATGGGGATGGGTAATTGGGTTGATTGTTTGATTTTTAAACATAATAATTATATTATTGTGGGTTGAAAACCCTATATACTCACCAGGTTTTCCAACCTGACCTACTCAAGCTTATTTGAATCACAGGTGCTGATACGAAGTTACTTTACACTGAGGGATTTAAAAGAGATGTGGATCACTAGTGTAAATGAATGTAAGTTATGTTTATGCTTATGTTTTCGTATTGACGATGACATCCCAAATGTTTTAAAATGGATAAAAATACATTTCTTTGGAAATACTTTGATAACTTATTTATCATGTTTTTCTTGGAAAAAATTCCGCAACATTTTTATTAAAAAAGGTACTCTGATTTTTATAAAGCATAAACAAAATAAGTGTTTTCTGGCCGTGAAAATGGGGACGTCACATTAGCCGAGTACGCTGGGCGTACACAAAGAGTATGTTGGGCGTACTAGTGAAGAAGGCAGTACGCTGGGCGTACTTTGGAGTACGTTGGGCGTACTGACCAGGATGGTCGCGAATGTTCTTCGGAGTACGCTGGGCGTATGCCAATCAGACCTGAACCCTATTTTAGGGTCTTGGACCCTATTTAAGCTCCTTATCTCATAACCTAACCCTAATATCTTCATCCTCCACCCTCTAAACCCTAGAAATCGACCATTTGCCCTCATTTGAGTGATTTTGGAGCTTGGATATCCATTGGAGGAGTATTTTGGTGTTTTTAAAGAAGAAGGTGTTTAGAGAAGAAGCAAGAGATTGAAGATAGCTTGTAGATCCAGAGGTTTTACATCATTTCCAGCCTATTAAAGATATAAAGTTCTCATTTTGGCGCTTCTACATCATAGATCTAGGTTTTCATGGATTTTGTCCCTATTTGGTTTCAAGAATGTATTTTTATGGTGCAAATTCGTTTCTGGACTTAGGGTTGCCACCCATGAAGCTATTTGAGTCCCTTGAGCAGTAAGTTGCAATCTTTAAGGCCCATTTGCATCCATGCAAGAGATCTAGACATTTCCATGAAGATAGTTGCTATTTTTCCAAGTTTGATTTCATTTGGTGGGGTGCAAGCCACCAAGTGATCAACTTTATGGGTTAAGAAGGATTATTAGACTCAGATCTGAAGTTTCGAAGTTGTCTCTTAAGGGATTAAGCAGCTTTGAAGAAAATGGATTATCAGGGGAGTAAGTTGGGCGTACACGCCAGTACGCGCAGCGTACAAGCCAGTACGCGCAGCGTACAAGCCATGCAAGCTGTACGCACAGCGTACGGAAGAGTACGCTCAGCGTACGCTCAGTCAGTGGACTTTTGTTATTGGGCCTTGGTTTGGGCCAAGGTTTTGACATAGTGGTAATGGGTTGTGATGGGCCTTTAGAAGTCAGTTAAGGGCCCAAGGATTAGTGGGCTTGGAAGGAAAACCCATTTGAAGAGTTGGGCCCAATTCAGAAAATTGGGCCATTTAGGTAATTAATGGGCCTTAGTGAGGACTAGAAAGGATTGGGCCTAGGTCATGGCCCAAAATAGATCAGAGGGGTAAAATGGTCATTTTAGCCATGGGAGAGTTATCAGTTTTTGACTAAATGTTTATTTGGTCATTATAGTCGGGGAGTAGTTAGATCAGCAGACGGTGTCACCGTTGCACGAGTTTTTCAGCAGTCAGTTGCGAGGTGAGTCCTCTTCCGGTAGGAACGGGTCTAATGCCACAATGTCGGCCCGTTTAGATGATAGTAGTTCCGGACTATGGTCCGATGTCGGGGCGGTCCCGAGAAGAGTATATGTATGCTTGAAGTCTTTGTGATTCATGCTTGTTATCTGTTATTTGTTCCGGGGCAAGCCCGATGCCCGGGTAAGCCCAATGTATGTTAGTTATATGTTATGTGTCATGTGTTCCGGGGCAAGCCCGATGTATGTTAGTCATTATGCCATATATTATGTATTTTGGGGCAAGCCCGATGTATGCAAGCTTATGTGTTATATGTCATTTGTTCCGGGCTTCAGTCTGATGTCGGGCAAGCCCGATGCAGATTATGTGATTATGTTATGTATTTATGATATATATGTTATGCTATGTATGTTCTGGGGTAAGCCCGATGCCGGGGTGAGCCCGATGCACGATACGGTCGGATGCCGGGGTGAGCCCGATGTCGGGCAGGAGTCCGATGTCGGGTAAGACGATGCCGGGATTCATCCCGATGCAGTTGGGAGTAGTCCCAGAATTATGTTATTTGTGATATGCTGTGTGGGTGGTATGTGGTAGATTGGGGGAGACTCACTAAACTTATTGATTACAGTTTTCAGTTTTGGTTTCAGGTATTCAGTTTTCAAAAGAGGAGCTCGGGAAGATTGCAGTGCACACATCATTTGTTTAGCCTGGGATGTTTATACTCTGATATATTTTGACATGTGACTTTGATACATGACTTATGATTTTTATGTGATGAGGATATTTATGGTTTTAATAATGATTTGAAAATGAAATTTTCGGGCCGTATTTTTGGGATGTTTCAAGTTGGTATCAGAGCCTTGGTTTGAGGGATTCGGGCGCACTCTTGGGTGTGTCTGAACTCAAACTGAGGATTTGGTATGAAAACTTTTAAATGTAAATTTTTTTATAAAAAGAATCTAGAAAAGAGAATAGAATTTTGAAAACACAAAAGAACTTGGAAAAGAGAAAATGGTGTGGTGCATGCAATCAGCCGAGCTCAAGTAAGTTCTCCCAAATTACCCATACATGTTTTCTTAGATATGTTATGCTTATGATAAATGCATCCTAGATTAGGAGTAAGGATCTATGAGGATGCCTTATGTGCCTGTTATATGTGTATGAGCTTTATGTGTTGAATGATAGTACAGATTCCTGAGTAGCGATAGAGCAGTATGATTGGATTATGTGGTTAGATTTTCCTTTTGTCTGAATGATACTTTCTTTGTGCTTTGTGGGACACTGAGTGATGGGAGTTAGCCATTAGGTGAATACGTCATGTCACTTGTGATCAGGGTTGAATAAACTCAGAGTGCTGGATTTGGCCCTACTGCGCAACTCTCGTCTGAGTCTAACCGTTGTAGGGATGAGTCCTTTACTCGAAGGATTATCCGAGCCTCGTCACATGTGATGGTATTCAGGTAGTGGCTAATTAGCATTATGAAGATACCTTTAGTAGCTGAGGACTGAGTGCGGGTTGGAGGTTACCCTAGGGCAAGCCTAGAATGAGAGTAGAGCTGGGAGCAGTAGTAGTAGTAAGGGACTTGGTGGAGTCGAGCAATTCTTAAGGAAAGTACGGATAGATGTGGAAGGTAGTAGGGGCCCATACTAGTGAAAGCATAGGATCTGTACTCGAGTCAAGGAGGGCTGAGATAAAATCGGGGAACTTGTAGTGAGTGTGAGATTCCTCAACAGTGATGAGTATTTTGATGATAGTTATGTTATGACTCGTGCAGTATGGTGACGCTACGGGGTAGACCAGTGGGCAGTTCAGGTGCCGAGGAGGGATCAGGCTCGGGTTCAGGAGCCGAGCAGCTCGGAGAGCATATGAGAGAGTTCATTTCAGCTGAGATTACGTGCAGTATATTGGACCAGACTCCTTTCATCTTCGGTACAGTCAAGGAGGGGAATTTGGAGCTTTTGGATAGCTGCCTCAAGGCCTTTCGGGCCGAGATCGCTGCAGGACAGTTAGGGGCTCCTCTGGGGCCCAATGTTTATGGATCTCTGGGATTCCTCGGAAGGGAGGATCCCGTTATTAGCTCCTATCATCAGGGATCAGAGGTGGGTTACACACCTATCTCCAGGATAGTCCACTACAGAATTGGATCGTTGTAGAGGTTTCGCGAGCCGTACGCGAGGAGTTACCCGTCATTATTTAGCGTGTTACTGGCAGGGTGTCGGCTAGGTTTCAGGGTCAGACAGCGACTTTGCAGGCGTTTGATGCAGTAGTCGGGGTGACTCGGGAGCAAGAGATTGGTTTGGATAAACAACCAGATAGTGTGACTAGGTGTTGTAAGTCTGAAGGTGTAGCCATAGCATTCGCTAGTAGCCAGATAGTGTTAGAGTGTTGTAAGTCTGCGGGTGTAGCCGTAGCATTCACTAGCAGCCAGATAGTGTGAGAAGGTGTTGTAAGCCATAGCATTCACTAGCAACAGGTAGTGTTAGAGTGTTGTGACTCTGCGGGTGTAGTCGTAGCATTCACTAGGTTGGTAGATATCATGGGGTGTCATCAGATCGCAGAAGGAATAGTGGTACCCACCAGTTCGAGTGTAGCAGTGAGGGCGTGACAAATCCACAGATTGGTTACAAATTTCTCCAGATGAATTAGGCTTGTTTGAGCCAGTGATGAGACTGTGGGATCACCACTGCGGTTATGAGATCAAGGAAGTAATGGGTTGTTTAGGGTCCTTTGAGATATAAGGCTACCGTTGGTCGCGTAGCAGTCACTTTTAGCCTTGGAATTTGTTAATGTCAGGACTCGACGTATGGACTCGATCTGTAGGTCACCAGGTCGTTAGAGCCACGGTGGCAAAAGAACTTGTGGCAATTGTTGATAGAAAAGGATTATGCTTGGAAGTCGTGCGGGGCGACTGTGAGATTACTCTTGACTCAGCAACCGGACGGGGCGTCCGCATTCCAGATAGGCTGGAACCAGGGAGGTCCTGGTAGACCTTGACGAAGCATCCATATAGAAGCGTGTTGTTCAGACATTTCATTGTTTTAGGCAGTTCAGTGTTTCAGGCAGTTCAGTGTTTCAGATAGTTTAGTGTTTTAGGCAGTTCATTGTTTCAGGCAGTTAAGTGTTTCAGACAATTCAGTGTTTCAGACAGTTCAGTGTTTCAGGCAATTCAGTGTTTCAGGCAGTTCACTGTTTCAGGCATTTTCGTGCTTCGTACAGTTCTATATTTCAGGCAATTCTGTGTTGCGGATAGTTTCAGAGTATCAGATAGTATTGGTGTCTTAGGATTTCCGGTACAGGCGAAGCAACTGAATGATTTGGAAGTGACTAGTTGTTTGTAGTGGGATTAAATAATCTTAGAGTAGTTGATTTGAACCTGTTGCGCAGCTCTCGTATGAGTCTAACCGTTACAAAGATGAATCTTCTACTCGAAGGATTATCTGATCCTTCTGTCAAGTACAAGTACTCTACAACTAGTTATGGACAGAGATTTTGTTTCTGATGGTAGCTTTGAGATAAATAGCAATGGGGAGTGTGCATCGGTCAGTTACTCGATGAGGTTTTGGCATGGTAGTGAGAATAGGCGGTCAGTCAGGAAGATAGACCATTATGGAACTCAGACCTTGGGAAGGTTATGGTATTTTCGGGTTTGTGGCCGTATTGTTCAGGTCGTCTGGTATATCGGGGACGGCAACAAATGATTTCGACGAAGAAATCTAATTTAAGTTGGGGAGAGTTGTAACGCCCTATTCTCAATTGACTTCTATTCTGAGGCAATGGCCCGAAGGCCGGTCATCATAAGGATTATGGCTTTTGAAAAAGGGTAAGATCTAGGCCATTTTTGGTGCGAGTGATGTATTAGAAGCGATCCGGATGTTCGGTTTGTGTTTTGGAGCCTAGGGGTATTTCGGTAAAGTGTCAGTTTGGGCTTTTGTGGAAAATGGACTTTTTATCGGAAGGTCTTGAGGAAGATATGAGTTCATAGAAGTATAGGGCTTCTCATTACCTTTTCGTGGATATAAGGATGGCCGAAAACGGATTTATAACGAAGAAGTTATGGCATTCGGAAGTTTAGTGATGTCAGGCTTAGCCGAGTACGTTGGGCGTACACAAAGAGTACGATGGGCGTACTAGTGAAGAAGGCAGTACGATGGGCGCACTTTGGAGTACACTGGGCGTACTGACCAGGATGGTCACTAATGTTCTTCGGAGTATGCTGGGCGTACCATATGTACGTTGGGCGTACGCCAATCAGACCGGAACCCTATTTTAGGGTATTGGACCCAATTTAAGCTCCTTATCTCATAACCTAACCCTAATATCTTCATCCTCCACCCTCTAAACCCTAGAAATCGACCCTTAGCCCTCATTTGAATGATTTTGGAGCTTGGATGGCCATTAGAGGAGTATTTTGGTGTTTTTGAAGAAGAAGGTGTTTAGAGAAGAAGCAAGAGATTGAAGAGAGCTTGTAGATCAAGAGGTTTTACATCATTTCCAGCCTATTAAAGGTATAAAGTTCTCATCTTGGTGCTTCTACATCATAGATCTAGGTTTTCATGGATTTTGTCCCTATTTGGTTTCAAGAATGGATTTTTATGGTGCAAATCCGTTTCTGGAGTTAGGGTTGCCACCCATGAAGCTATTTGAGTCCCTTGAGCAGTAAAGTTGCAATCTTTAATGCCCATTTGCATCCATGCAAGAGATCTAGCCATTTCCATGAAGATAGTTGCTATTTTTCCAAGTTTGATTTCATTTGGTGGGGTGTAAGCCACCAAGTGATCAACTTTATGGGTTAAGAAGGATTATTAGACTCAAATCTGAAGTTTGGAAGTTGTGTCTTAAGGGATTAAGCAGCTTTGAAGAAAATGGATTATCAGGGGAGTACGTTGGGCGTACATGCCAGTACGCGCAGCGTACAAGCCATGCAAGCTATATGCGCAGCGTACAGAAGAGTACGCTCAGCGTACGCTTAGTCAGTGGACTTTTGTTATTGGGCCTTGGTTTGGGCCAAGTTTTGGACATAGTGGTAATGGGCTGTGATGGGCCTTTAGAAGTCAGTTAAGGGCCCAAGGATTAGTGGGCCTGGAAGGAAAGCCCATTTGAAGAGTTGGGACCAATTCAGAAAATTGGGTCATTTGGGTACCTAATGGTCTTTAGTGAGGACTAGAAAGGATTGGGCCTAGGTCATGGCCCAAAATAGATCATAGGGGTAAAATGGTCATTTTACCCATTGGAGAGTTATTAGTTTTTGACTAAATGTTTATTTGGTCATTATAGTCGGGGAGTAGTTGGAGTAGCAGACGGTGTCACCTTTGCACGAGTTTTTCAGCAGTCAGTTGAGAGGTGAGTCCTCTTCTAGTAGGAACATGTCTAAGGCCACAATGCCGACCCGTTTAGATGATAGTAGTTCTGGATTACGGTCCGATGCCGGGGCGGTCTCGAGAAGAGTATATGTATGCTTGATGTCGTTGTGATTCATGCTTGTTATGTGTTATTTGTTCCGGGGTAAGCCCGATGTATGTTAGTTATATGTTATGTGTCATGTGTTCTGGGGCAAGCCCGATGTCGGGGTAAGCCCGATGTATGATAGTCATTATGCCATGTATTATGCATTTCGGGGCAAGCCCGATGTATGCTAGCTTATGTGTTATATGTCATTTGTTCTGGGCTTCGGTCCGATGTCGGGACAAGCCCGATGCAGATTATGTGATTATGTTATGTGTTTATGATATATATTTTATGCTGTGTATGTTTCGGGGTAAACCCGATGCCGGGGCAAGCCCGATGTCGGGGTGAGCCCGATGCCCGATGCGGTCGGATGCCGAGGTGAGCCCGATGCCGGGCAGGAGTCCGATGTCGGGATTCGTCCCGATGCAGTTGGGAGTAGTCCCAGAGTTATGTTATTTGTGATATGCTATGTGTATGGTATGTGGTAGATTGGGGGAGACTCACTAAGCTTCGTGCTTACAGTTTTTAGTTTTGATTTCAGGTATTCAGTTTTCAAAAGTGGAGCTCAGGAAGATTACAGTGCACACACCATTTGTTTAGCCTGTGATGTTTATACTCTGATATATTTTGACATGTGACTTTGATACATGACTTATGATTTTTATGTGATGTGGATATTTATGGTTTTAATAATGATTTGAAAACGAAATTTTTGGGCTGTATTTTTGGGATGTTTCACCCCAGATGTATTTCTCCACCTTCTTACTTTCTGGGGTGACCAACCCGGGACATAGTATGGCCAGGTCGCTGAATCTGGCAGTGTAAGATGCCATGTCAGAGCCGGTCATCTTGAGGCCCCAGAGTTCCTGTTCTAGTTTCTGAATCTCGCCGCTCGGGCAGTACTCGGTCAGCATTAGGGCCTTCAAATCCCCCCAGCCCATTGCATTCGCCACTGGAAGAGTTAATGGCTTTACGCGACGTTCCACCAGGTAAGGGCTCGGTCAGTGAAAGTACAAGCTGCGAATTTGACTTGTTAGCTTCCGAACAGGCACAAATCTCGAAGACTGAGTCAGTCTTCTCGAACCATTGCATCAGAGTGATGACGCCCCCGCTTCCATCGAAGGATTTGGGTTTGCCATTTGTAAAATCCTTGTAGGAACATTCTTTTGCGCGTCCCTGACTGTCTCCATGAGTAGATTTAATAGTACCGCTCCCCGTCCACATGGTATCGTCAGTGCTGATTTGTGACATGGCAGCTGCCACTACGGCTGTGACGGCAACCTGGAAATCAGCATGATTGTACTAGGGAGGTGGCGGCGGTGGTGGATTTGTTTGTGCTCCGTTAACGCGTCTGGTAGATCTACGAGGTGGCATCTTTCTGCCATAGAGTTTAAAGACGAAACGATGGTAAGTTTCCGATAGTGGTTATAAGTCGGGTATTCTAGAACTATGTTATCCTAATTCTCTATATAATATGCCCCGACCTTATTGTATTTGCAAACAATCCATAATAGAAGTCTATATAAATAAACTTATGAATTTAGTAGTAATGACTCAAATGTAATTTTGTGACTTGTACCATGCCTGATCATCTCCTAATATCACTTGATGTATACCAGTCGTGTGTAACTAAGGCTCAATAGGCTGTTGAACTTAATGAGTCTGCCCTAAGTCCACAACCAAACAAGGAACAGGACCCAAGGCGGACTCACCATTTCTAAGTCGCTCGTCTCTTAATTACACATAACTTTGACGTATACATTAAGTAATCATAGAGTTACCATAAGCAAATCGTTTGTAATACCAAGTAATGATATATAAGGTAAACTCCCAATGAAATAAAATGCATGCCAATATCATTTATATAATTTAGTACATATTGTTAGGAAAATTTTACCTTATAGAAGGTCTACATTATACCAATGTAAAGGGAAAATTTTGACATCACATAGACCCTTCGAATAGTGTTGTCACTTAATCGCAGGGTCGATCCTACATGCATAGTTTATAAAAAAATGTGAGTAGTGCAAGCACTACTCGAGGCGTGTGACATCAGTTGGTCCCTGCAAGGAGGCCATGTGTGTACGCATTGCCCTAACCTCTTCCCTATCCTCAGCCTCTTGGCATTCTGCTTCCGTCAATCGCCTTTCCATCATGGCCTGACGTTCTTGATATTCTCGAATTTCGCTCTGGGCGGTGGTAACTTACCTATGTAGGGCCTTAGTGTGATCTCTAGTGCGGTCATGATTCTCGTTTAAGCGACGAAGGTGGACTGCAGTGACCTCTGTGGTTACACCAACCTCCAAAATCTGGTTGGCGGATGCCCTAGCCTACTGCTCATGGCGAACAATGCGGTGAACAATGACAGGGAGAGCCATGTCTGCTGAGCCTCCTCTGTCGAGGTTGTATAAACCTCTGTCTATTCCACAAGGAGGGCGTTGGCCCTGTTCTCGGCTCCACAATCTCATATTCACTCCCCATTGGGGCGTCGGGCCCTGGAAGTCTCGTCCAGGGGCATGAGAAGGGAGTGGATCGTAAACCTCGGGTTCCTCTTCGGAGTCATATTCTTCATCCTCTTCTTCTTCTTCTGGATCTTCTTCAGGATCTTCCTCAGGATCCTCCTCATTTATTTCTTCAGGTTGTTCCTCGATCCATCCAACGTTTCCATGATTGGGGAAGTAGGGGTCTCCCGGTAGGTGAAATCCTGCCATGACGTCTGTGCGAGAATAGGGGTGTAAGAGGCACATAATGAATCTAGAAATATTGTGCTAAAGCAACATAAAATACTACTATAGTATTTTAAAGGTTGTGTTGGTTCTTAGTGCGTTTCTTGTATGGTGATGTTAGGTTATTAGACTTGTTATCCACTACGACTATCCCCCAGAATATGCGAGTCACTTCTGGAACAAATATAGTTGATCCGGCTATATTCCTCCCAGACTTGATTACATGTCCCAAGGCATAATCATAGTGTACAACTTGTCCATTTTTATTTTTCATGTTTTCTTAGATGTGATACTATACCATCATGCATGCATGTACCTATACTTTTCATAAAAATATTGTTTTATTTTTAAAAGTATAGTTGTATGAAAATGTTTAATCAGAGAGTTTTAGTCCCAAAGTGTTTATAGTTGATATATCTTATGTGGTTCGATATACTTAGTTCACTATAAACAATGATCTGATACCAATTTGTCACACCCCCAAACCAAGGATCGTGGAAACGTCCGGGGGTGGCGGACTTCATGTATAGTATCATAACAACGAGTATAATAGTGATCACAGTACATACAACCAATCATAAATATAATCGAGAAGGTTACATGGTTTCAAGTGTTACATGTTTCAAAATCGATTACAATATGATGTCAAAAATAGTTTGTCAAACGCCATAGCGTTCCATCCTCAAAAGCTTGTAGTTACTTGACTTCATTGATTACCTGAGAATACAAGTAATTTTGAAAGAGTGTCAACAATTAAGTTGGTGAGTGCATAAACTTTTTGTAGGTATGATAGAAAAACCTTTCTTTGTGAGTGTAGTGTATGTTCAAGAAAAATCCAATATTTTCCTTATAAAATGAATTGTAGTCTTAGTACCCAAAGACCGAGATGTATAAGTATATTTTCCATACTTATGATAGTGTATGTAGTTTTATATAAATAAAACCCCTTTTGAATGTATGTAGTTTTAAATGAATAAAACCCCTTTTGAATGTAATAATTTCCCCGTAAACTATATGTGTCGTTGTCTCCCTATGTGAGTTATTATAACCTTGCAATTGACATAGTAGGCCTGTTACGACGTTCTTCAGGCGTCGGAATGTTTTGACATTTGTCACCCCAGACCTGCCGGTCTAGCTGTTGCATGCTGCTAAAGTGTGGGATTGGCAGTCCCAATATAGATCTATACACAAGTATCACGCTCTCCCTACAAGAGACTAGGGTTATAATACAGGACTTTAACCAATATTCTAAGGAATATAATGAAGTAAGTGTCTCACAACTTTGATTCAACGAGTTTACGTATTGTAATCATGAAAACCTTTTTGTAGTGTAATGGAAACTTCCTTAGTATGTTTGTATGTTAATGTACCATAAACTATACCTGTTATAGTTTATCGTGTGTATTTGTACTTGATGAAAATTCTTATGATAAATAACTACTTCTATTTCATGAAGGTAAAAAAGCATGAAATGCGATTTATATGTAGCTAAACATTGTTATACACTTTGCTCAACATGTTACAAAGTGTTAATGAATATACAAACTATTTTACTAGTTTAACATTTCTATAATTGTTATTAGAAAAATCACAGAAAAATCACTATAAGTCAAGAACTGATTCCGTAAACTCTGAGATTTTAAAAACGTGTCTAGTTTGTTCATAATTTTTGTCATGAATTTTAGAGGTCTCTAACCAGTGTGAAAATGTCCATCTTCACAGACTGGTCCGAAATCATTTCAGAAATGTTAGGCTGTCTTGTAAAAATCGCCATCAATTGTAGAAAATTTGTATGAACGAGTGCAAGTAGTAATTTGAAAGGTATAAACCTGAACTAATTTAATATTAAACAGCTTTGAAAGAAATTAAGTTTAATTTGATCAAAACAGTTTGTGAATGAACCTTAACTTTCTGTTGAAAGTTGTTGGTTGTATTAGAGTATGTTTTTGGTGTTGTAACTTGTATTCTCCCCCTTAAAATTTGAAGAAAACATAAAAAGATAGGGTATGAACTCACCTTGAGTGATTCCCTGAGATGCATGTTGAAGTAAAGAGGTTTCCAAGTCAATAACACTTGGAGAATGCTTGAGGATTTGAAGATCCTAAGAACAAATATGACGATATTTGTATAAGGAATCCATGATTTGAGTGAAGGAGTGTAGAATATTCAAGATTGGAAATAAAGAACTTACCAACAATGGAGGAAGAGCTCGTGACTTCCTGAAGTTCTTGGTTCCGGGGAGAAATAATTGAGAAGGAAAGAGAGAGAGAGAGAGAGAGAGAGAGAGAGAGAGAGAGAGAGTATTTGTTTTAAGAATATGGTGGATGATTCTTTTGGGGAGTGTGTGAGATATAGATCTTTTAGGTGGATTTGGTGTAAGAGATTTGATGGAGTGTTTGGGGATGTGTACAAAAGGACAATGATTTTACTAGGTAAAGTGTGAATAGTGGCGTAAAGTAGGTATGGTGTCATAGCTTCTTGGAAAAGTCAACAACTCCTAGATAATATCTTGTACAAAAGATATTACCTATAGTAAAGATTTCCCCAAAATATGATTAAAATATGAATTTGTGGCGTCTAATATGTTAAAATATGAGTTTGGGTGAAAATCCTCCGTCAAAATCATAAAAAACGAGCTTATAAAGCGAAAGTGGTCGAAAACCGGGAAAAAGGGGCGAAGCTGCGAAGTTCCGAGGGTCAGAAGTGAAGGTTCGGTCCATGAGGCTGAGACCCGAAGGTAGGTTAGGTCTGAGAAGGCTCTCAGGCGAAGCTTGTCAAGGCGAAGCGAACCTTGTCGAGTGCGAACCAAAAGCGAGATGAACCGAGGACCGAAAGTGGGTCTCGGTTAGGGTTCCGTTCTAAGAGGGGCTTCGGCCCTATATGGTTGTTTTTCAAGTAATATTCCCGTTTCGAGTGCTTTTTGACTAAGTTAAGGGTCGGGATGCCCCGAGTGAATATAAAAAGTTAAAAGAGATTTTGAGAGAGATTTGGGAGAGAGAGAGAGTGTGAGAGAGAGAGAGCGAGAGAGATTGAGAGAGACTTTGTTTGTAAACCTCATTATGCCTCGCTATTAGTGTTATACGCCCCCGAAGGGTATGTAATAGTGTTTTATCGAGTCGTTGCACCACTTACCTTGTTTAGGGTTTAGATTTCCTGAACATATGAAACCTCTAAATGATACTTTGTATTAACATCAAGAATTGATCACTAGAATTTTTAAAGTAAGCCCTAACATACAAGAGCTAGTTGAGTGAACCGGTTTGACCCTTTGACTTTATTTGACTTCGACTTGACCAGAAATTGGCGGTTGTCACAGCAAGTTTTACCAAAACTCTAAAAGTGCTTAATGGCTTAAGCACTTAAGCCCAAATTCCAGATCCATCGACCAAATGTGTCTTTGAACCACAAAGTCTCGAACTTTAATACTTTGGATGTCCAGAAAATTCTTAATACATGGTCTTAACCCATTGAGACCTTCCTACTATATGCACGGGACATTTTAAGCCATTGGGACATCATTTTTATCACTTAGGACCCTTTCTATGGTCTAAAAGGACATCTTATTACGTTCAAACCATAACATGCACCAGCTTGGGACTTTTGGGACAAGAAATGGTTTCATAAAGCTACTAAGGCTAGATCTACATCATACACACATAAAGGTTGGAGCTTTTTACCTTCTTGAGCTTCTAGATCACACAGAAACTTCAGATCTACAAGCTAGTCCTCCTTCTCCAACTTCTTGATGCAACACCTTCTTCTCCAACTACTCAAAGCACACTCTATTAGCTCACACACTCAAGAAAGAGGTTAGGGCTTGGAGAAAACGGCTCAAATCTACGGAGGCTGAGGTGATGGAGGGTTTTGAGCTCATAAGGATGTTTATATAGCACTCAAACCCTAAATATTAGGGTTTCCATATGTCGTGAGTACGCTTAGCATACACAAGTGTACGTCCAGCGTACTAGGGCGCGCCTAGTACGCTTAGCGTACTCATATTGTCTTCAAAGTTTCAACTCTATCCCTTACGCTTCTCATGGCTCGACTCTTCCAGCCCTAGGGAATACAAATGACAAAATAAACAGAGAGGATTCAGAAATATCTGCAAAATCTCAGGATGTTACAGAACGGAAATAAGTGAAGTCTAAATGAATCTCTGTTAGTTCCTTGCGGAGTATTCGCGTTAGCAATTGCAAGGAACTCATAGAGGTGATTGTATGGATCGTCATTTTTATGAAATCTAAAGACAGGTAAGACACTAATTAGTTGTGGTCTTACTTCCACATGGTGCTCATTTCCTTCCGCGAAGAGTATAGGTGAAGCATCATCATACTCTCCCGTTTGAAAATGAGACGCCACAAAGTGTCAATGAGGATGTGGAAAATAAAGATGGGGGAATTGGTTACCTTCATTGTAGTACCCTCCATTTTTATTATTGAATCCACCATTTGGATTCCTTCGGTAATAATTCACAAAGCCTTGATTCCCGAACCCATCATTGTACTCATTGTTGCCACCGTTGTGGAAATTCTAGTTGTTCCTGTTGTTGTTGTAGTTCCTATTTCCATCCTGATTGCCTTGATTCCGCCTATTACCACTGTTGTGAACTGATTCCAACCATTTCCATTGTCACTTCCATCATCAAAGTCCCAGTCATCCTCGTTACCGCAATTACCACCATTAACAAATTGACGACCAACATTTCTAGGATTAGGGTTCTGATTTCTACCATTACCGTTGTTGTGGTTTCCTCCATTGCCTCCCATATTTTTGCCCAATTTCCTCCGTTTCTACGGTTGTTTCTATTCGGTTGTGGTTGTACCGGTGGGATGATTGGTGCATCGGTATTATTGTTGTTTCCGTTGTTGTTGTTGTTTGGGAATTGAGGAGCTACTAGTTGAAATAGTGGTGGATAATTGTTGACTGCATCCTCATGATCCCCGGTCACAAATTCCACGACCACATTGACTACACTCATTGTGTTGATGTTCCTTCTGGTGACCCAATTTGAGCGAGCTGTTCGTTCAATTTCTGAATCAAATGAAAGCAATGAAGAGCCTCCACTATGTCTCGTATGTATGTACCAGTGTCCCTGCACAACAAAAATAAAGAAAACGTGAACTGGAAACAAGAAATAAAAATGAAAACAAAAGACTATGACTACTTAAACGCAATAGTTCAAGCGCAAAATCTTCGTAGCAATGGCGCCAAATTTTGATCGAGGTCGTTGTCTCAATCAAAAATAAACCAACTAACCTACGTAGATAGGGTAAGTCAGGTCCAACCCACGAGGAGATCGTGGTCAAACCTTGTGTTGAATAGTCAATAAGGAAGAAATTATAATTTCAACTGTTATAAAACAAATTAAACTTAAAACAAAGCAAAAAGCTTGAAACTTTGTTAACTAAGATGAAACTTTTAATAAGAAAAGTAGGGTACTCCCGCTCCAGTTGTCGGACAGTGGAGATTCACACACTTTCTTCAATAAAATCCTAGTTCAATTACTTAGATGTAATTGGGGTTCATTATCTAGTAAACCATAGTTTGGGTACATCATATGTTCATTCAACTAGCAGGCTTACTCCTTAGTTCCAATTGGATTAGGAACATTTAGTGAATTGGCAATAGAATGTCTTGCAACTACTAACTACAATATTAAGCATTCAATATCACAAGTTGGAATAACACATGTGGATTCAACCAATTGTATTTATTCCTAACCTACTTGAACTTGGAACAATCAGTGAGTTGACAATGCACTATTTTAATTATGAAATAAAACATATTTGTATAACCCAATTTCAATCATTATCACCAAAAGATTATCACTTGAAGCATGAAACAACAATCGAAATTAACTAGAATAAATTAATAATCAAGTATGTTCATCCAAAATTCCTAAACATTCCCGGAAGTAACCTAATAGTTTAGCCTGCCATTGAGTTTATAAAACAAATAACTTGAATGAAATGAACAAAATGCATACTAGAATTCATAGAATAACTTGAAATCATCAAATAAATGTAACCTAATGATTCTTAATCTTTGAAACAACAAAATCTTTAGAAACAAGTAAGAAAATTCTGGAGATTAATGAAATGAATAGAGATTCACCGGTTGAATGATCTTCAAATGTTGATTGATAATGAAATCGATGAACTCTCGTCTTGAATATGGATTGAAATAGAATGGAATAGAGTTTGGAGATGTTTCTAAGGGTATGAAAACCTCAAAAACACAGGAAAAATCATAAGGAAGAAGGGGAAAAGTACCCTAGGGTTTTGGAATTAATGGGTATCTATAGGTGATAAAAGGCTTGAAATTTCGTGAATGTCCATCACCTTATTTCTCATCACCATCCTATTAAATAACCCAAACCGTCCTACTAAAAAAGTAGGACGACTTTTGATTTTTCTTTTTCTGTTTCTTTCTGTTTGAAGTGTCCGAGAAAAGGACCCGCCCGTCCAAGAATAAAAGTAGGACTACTATGCTTCTTATGTCAACGTCCACTTTATGAATCAATTTAATTTCATTCCATATTTCATATTTGATCCTTCTCTCCTTTTTAGTATTCACTTCCACCCCTTATCTTTAATGCATTTATTTATTTCTTCTCCATTCTCTTTTAACTAACATTGTTTTGTCTTCATTTACCCATTTTGCCTACAGGTTCCGCCCAATTTCTTTACGTTTGATTACCTGCACATTTATTCAACAATTCATCAATGTAGTGTCATTCTTTGGCAAATACATATCAATTCAACATATTTAGCACTATTTATTATGTTTTAAATATAAAACAATCATTTGGCCCCTGGCATTTGCATGTAAGACCAGGGTTTGGCTCTTAGCAATTGTATGGAAGACAAAGATCTAGCCCATGGCACTTATACAAGTAAAGACCATGATTTAGCCTATGGCACGGAGTAAGAATATGATGTGGCCCATAGCATCATCTTGGGATTGAAATAGACCAGTTTTGTTTTGTATGGTATGTGGTATTTTTTGGAACTCACTAAGATTTGTGCTTACAGTTTTGTGGTTTAAATATTCCAGGTACTTATGGTTCCAAGGGGAAGAGTCTGACATGATTGCATCGTATCCACAGGAGATTTCATACTTATAATTTTGTCACCACTATGATGTTATTGGAAATACTATTGATTATATATTTATTATTGGAAGTAATGAATAAATGTCTTGGTTGATTTAAAAAAACATCTAGTATTCTTAGGATGTTACATGCTTCTATAACCTTCATCCTTGAGAGGCATTGTATTGGCATCATCAATACACCAGTAGCACCTCAGGTATCATTGACTGGCACCCCTTATAACTTAGTGGCACCTCCTGCCACTTGGTAGCACCTCCAGTGCATGGATCTTTGAGGTTCCATGAAGTAGCACCTTATCACTCGGTGGCACCTCCTATGCATGTCCTTGAGTATCTTCACCTTTTGAGCATCCATGGACAATATTAAGCATCATAGTGTATATCATAGCATAAGTGACACATTCAAGGGGTGTCATGGCACATCAGGAACACATGTGGCACACAAGGAACATGTGTGGTGCATCAAGCCACCTAATGGAAAACTATGATGACATATTGGCGCATCATGATCATTAGTGGCACATCTATGTTTCACTAACACATCAAAAGAATATCAATATTTCGGAGTACACCATGGCACACTAGAGTTGTGTACCTTGTTCCCAGGAATGGTGCATCCACCTTCAATATGGAACAACCTCCTTAAGATGGCATATCCTCCTTCAAGATGGTGCATCTTCAGCAATTGTGGCACATGTTCCTCTATGTTGACACATCCTCCTTGTAGATGGAACATCTTGATTCCAAATTGGCATACTTTGTCTATAGATGGCATACCCTCTTACTAAATGGCACATCCAGCATTCTAAGTGCCACACCTACTCTTAATGTGTGCATATTCATCATGGATGTCGCATCCATGCTCCAAGATGTACAATTCCTTTCCAAATTGATCCATATCCCCTTTAAGATGATTCGTTCCTTTGTCACGTGAATCATTGAACTTGAAGTGCTCCATTAAGTTCCAGGTGCTCCAAATGTTGGACAAGAATGGTGCATCCACCTTTAATATGGAACAACCTCCTTCAATATGGTGCAGCCTCCTTATTGTGGCACATGTTCCTCTATGTTGACGCATGCTCCTTCGAGATGACACATCCTCCTTCTAGATGGAACATCTTGATTCCAAAGTGGAACACCTTGTCTATAGGTGGGATACCCTATTCCTAAATGGCACATCCAACATTCTAAGTGGCACATGCACTCTTAAAGTGGCACATCTTCATCATGGATGTCGCATCCATGCTCCAAGATGTTCCATTCCTTTCCAAATTGCTCCATACCCCCTTTAACATGACCCGATCCTTTGTCACATGAATCATTGAATTCACAGTGCTCCATTAAGTTCCAAGTGCTCCAAATGTTGGACAAGACTTCGTACCCCAATAATATCTCTCCTCTCTCTCTCTTTCTCTCTCTATCTCTCTCTCTATCTCTCTCTCTCTATCTCTCTCTCTCTCTCCCTCTCTCTCCTTCCAAATCCTTCTCTTTAAACTTGTGGAAGGCCAGTTGAGGCCATGAAAAGGTTCAACTTCTCAGTGGTAAACACCTTTGTACCTTTAACTGTTGATTTCATCATACTAATGACTTCTTTCAGCTTAACAGTCACTTGGTTCATTACATTGAACTCTCCGGTCAGCCACATATTTAGCTTATTGATTTTCTATGTGTTGGAACTAGCTATCAACACAACATCAACAATTAACATGAGGATGATGTAGGAAGATCTTAACTTCTTTCAGTAACAACCGTTATCAACTTCACATCTTCAAAACCCGCTCCATTTCATGAAGTTATCAAATTTTAAGTACCACTGGTTAGATGTTTTTTCAGGCTATAAAAGTTTCTTTTTTTATTTAACATCGTTATTTTCTTACAAGTTGTAAGAGCGCTTTTTACTCGTGCCTTCTATATGTATCCTTCCAGGTTATCATCAAGGAGATCAATTATATTCACATCTAGTTACTATAGATGAATATTATCAGATGAAACTGCATTCATGGTGAAACTGATTATAGTCATCTTCGCAACTGGAGGATTTTCATCCACCCATCTTCCCTTGCAAGTTTTCCGTCATAAATCTCATACTAACCTGCAATCCATTCAACTCATCATCCATAGCCTTCTACCACTGTATGCAGTTCATCTTCAAGGCCTTTGCTTTTGACCCATTCTCACACATCAACAAGTCATTGGTTGATGGAGAATACCTCACTGGACTACTTTTCTTAGTGGTCCTCTGGATAATAACAGGTCTGGTCTTTAAAACACCTAAAACAACAACTTCATAACTATTATTACAATAGCTCCCACTCTTTCTATATTTATAAGAGCTCCCACTGCTTCGTGAATATTTGACTATTTGTTGACCAATGATAGGTCTTGCATGATTCTGGGATCCTCCCACTCAAGTAACTGAAGTAAGATTGTGACAATTTTGAAATTCAGGTCATTCTCTAACTCGAGCATCTTTGCATAAACTGTATACACACCTAATACATTCGACTTAGTAGTAGAAATTAGGTCAAAAGCTTGTAGAAACATGGATTCAACTAAAATCAAGAACTAATATACTTGTCTCATATAATTCGATTGAACTGTTCAACTACTGTAGGAATGCCAATACCCGAATTAAAACAAACTACAAACATCATTTATAGTTGAAAAGGAGTTATGAAACCCTAAAATAAATTAAAATCTTCTAATTTCACATCAATATGTTGTTAAATATCTAACAAAATCACAAAATCCGGAAAACCCTAAAAACTCACATTTTAAAACTTGAACAATTAAAGCTCCATAAAATTTTATAAAACTTATGACATCAATTAGAATAATTAAAAATTGGAAACATGATCAAGGAAATAATTTTTTTTAGTCATTAGCATTAACCCTAAATTTTTAGATAAAAATCAAGCATTTTATAATAAGCAAAATTGTTTATTATTAATATTATTATTATTATTATTATTATTATTATTATTATTATTATTATTATTATTATTATATTGGAAGGTATATAAAAATGAGTGTTATTTTTATAAAATTAAAAGAGTGAGAGAGGGCATTATGCCTCTCAAATTTTGGCCCTCTCACATCCCCAAGAATCCTTCTCCCAAAGCTAATCATTTAATCCAAAACGTCACTCCTTCTTTCACTCATTCTCTCTAACACTCTATCACCATCACCACTCAAACTCTCTCATTTTCAGATTTGGCAGCCAAGAACACACTCTCAACCACAAAATCATCTTCATCAAATGTTAATCTTATAGGTAATCACGAAAACCCCTTCTTCCTCTTTCAAAGTTACACCATTTCATGCATTTCTTTCTACTTCTACACCATTCTATAGATGGATTATGAATCATATATCCGCTAACCACGATTTTGATGATGGTGGTTGTAGGATTTCTCCCAAAAAACAACATACATGTTGCAGATGGTGAAATCCCATTATCTAAACCTATGTCAAAATCAAAATAAACCATTTTTATACTAGTTTTCATGAAAGAATAACAACATGAACCATAGTTTTTTTTCAAAAACGATTTTTAAAACTTTTCAAACTCATCAATGGCCTTAAACCAACATGCATGTGTTGATCTCCAAGCCAAAGATGCTTGATGATGAAAGTATGTTGATAAATTAATGGTTCAAACTTATACATCAAAGATTTTAAATCCACCAAACTATCTAAAACTCATTTTTAACCCAAGTCTTATTTTTCTCAGAAACTCATCAACAAAATAAGAAGATCTGGAAATTTTTAGAAAATAATTTATTTTTCTTAAATTATTATACTTATTGCAAGAAAATAGAGCAATAATTCACATAAAAGACTTTTTGAGGTCAATAAATTCTAGGAAAATTTTTAGATGACTTATACATTGATCAAAGACATTTTATCAAGTTGCATGAATTTTTATGGCTATTTTCTATTTGTTTCGTTTTAGTTTTTTTTCAAAGAGAAATAAATAGTAAACTATAGTTATGAATATCAAAAACCATTTTTGATAAGTTTTCACCAATGGTACATCATAAAATCTCCATGCAAAAATTTACATATTTTTCCATGACTATATCCTATTTTTACCAGATTTAATGAATGTTTAACGAGTTAAATTGATAAAAAAAAATAGCTACACTTATCCAAAAATTTTAAAACTTTATAAGAATATCATATATTACATATGAATCTTAAATAAAAACTTTAGTGAATTTTATTTACTATTTAATAATTTTCCACGAATTAATGAGTATTTATGAAAATAAATCGAAGAAAAATAGTTACACTATTCTAAAAATTACATAAAATTACAATAAAATCTTGTATTTATTTCCCTTTTTGATAGAATAAATACAAAAAAATTATAAAATCCATTTAAACTAATTAAAAACCAATTTCGATATTTTTCTCAATTTGTATTACATTAAGTAACAATTGTACAAAAATTTTGAGGAATTATCTAATCTTGTTACTATTTATGTTATTTTTCTTACATTTAATACACATAAATCATGAAAACCAAACTCTACTATATTAAAACCACTTTTGATATTTTTTTCCAGCTTATATACATTGTATATCAGTGGCACAAAACGTTTGGAGAATTTTTTTTAAGGTTTTTCTATTTTTCATGAATTTGTGTTGATTTGAGGAATTAAATAATTGAAAAACAACTAACCATATCAAAAATTCAAGAAAAAATTTATGGAATACCTTCACTATAGTTGGAATGAAAATGTAAAGTTTGAAGATCTTTAGAAACAGTTTAATAATATTTTTGGATTTTTCTTAATTAAAGCACCTTTGAAAGTATTAAAATGCTCCACAATTAATAACACAAAAATCTGGAAAATATTATCTAAAATTTGTTACTAAATCACATGAGTTATAAAAATTCAACATTTCAGAATATTATTTACCAAATAAGTAAAACCAAACTCTTAGAATAAAATTGGCATTTCTCTATATATAGAATTTAGTATATTAGTGTTAGATTTTCAACAAAGAAACTCACTAGCGTGTGTTGTTATCATAGGATCCCAGTAGTAAGACGTGTTGGTGTATCTCGAGGTATCACTTTTGACTTTTTGAAGCATTATGAGTACTCACGGCCCCTATTTTCGGTTTTTAATATTTTTGGGTGGAAAAGTATCGGTTATTCAATTATCTTTGTTGTACTTATTTTAAATTATATCAAATGTGATTTGGTATGTATGTATATGCTAATGTTACAACATGAGGCCTTATCAAATGTGATTAGCAATGCACATTCATTTATTGAAAATTATTTACTCAATTTAGCAATGCACGTTCATTTATGGAAACTTTTATCAAAACATTGATTATGATTCCTGAAACCACTATTTTTGTAAACATGTTAACTCACCAGCTATTTTCGTCGTTGACGATAGTTTTACATGCTTTTTCAGGGATTACTTAGTAAGTGGTCGAAAGATTCCTCATCATAAAGCATGCTTCAATATCGAGAGTATCTCCACCACAGGTTATTGGAATGCCTGTTCGGCAAACATGTCTAACCCCGAAGGAGTCGATGAGGATTCAGTGGATGGCAGCAGACCTACGTAAAAGTCAGACGGTAATTGCGGGACAACAGGAGACATTGGATGAGCTGAGACATGAACGGATATCATGCATCAGTATGCGGCAAAGGCTACCATGACTGCCAGGACTGTAGAGACAGTTGGGGGTTGCTTGATGACCGCATGTTATATGTTTAGGGGACTGTTACTGAGCATGATATTTATGTTTCTTGTTGGGATCGCGATCCATGTTTGGTTCTGATTTATGTACTTTATTTTATCATGTATTGAAAACCCATGTGGGATGTCTTTTGGAAGAAAACTAAAACCTTATTTTGGTAGTGATGTATTGTTTTAATAAAAAAACTATTTTAAATGATTATGGAAAAGATTATGGTATATATATATATATATATATATATATATATATATATATATATATATTATAAATTCTGATGTGAAATCAAACCCTAAAAATTTTTTAGTCAATGACCAAATGAAAGATCTTTTGTGGAGTCTCAAATCTATATGCATAGTAATAATGAAAGGGGTTATTTGGCAGTGTACGTAGTTTAAAAATGGTTGTGAACCAAATATTATACACTATTTTAAAACAATTACTTATATGTATTTTATTATTGTGTTTTAGAAACATGCCTCTAAGAAGGCCTAATCGCGAACATCGACAGGACGAAACACCCAATGTTGCTCAATTGGTAGTACAACAACTCGTGGCAGCAATGCCAAACATTGTCACTCAAGTAACTGCAATTCTCAATGCGAACCAAGGAAACAGAGAAGGAAACTACAAGTTATTCATGACATGTAATCCTAAGGAATTCTACTGGGAAGAAGGTGCGGTCTGGATATTAAAATGTATTGACAACACCGAATCGGTCTTTCACATTCGATTATTGATGTGATTCAAACTGGGAATTCGGTAAAGGGAAGCTCTAGTAGCAAGAGGAAGCCAGAAAATCAAGGAGAAAAGGAGACGGGAGATCAGTCAAGAAGGAAGCAGAAAGTCACAAGAATTTTCATGATGAATGCTCTGGAACACGGACCGGTGAAGATCCAAGAGCGAGGTGGAAAAGTATCGGTTATTCAATTATGTTTGTTGTACTTATTTTAAATTATATCAAATGTGATTTGCTATGTATGTATATGCTAATGTTACAACATGAGGCCTTATCGTGGTTATGTCCCTGGAAGCATTTTACACAACTCATTAACTCTTTTGAGCCTATTGTCATTATGGATAGCGATATTCGGAGGTAGACAACTCTGCACTCGCACGGTTCGCGGAGTGCATTTTGCCATATTTATCACTATGTAGCGATAGACAAAGTATTCAAGAGGGCACCCCTCGATCATTAGGGTTAGGTTGTGAACTCATGGTTTGATTATTATGCACATATGAACTTTGTGTCTCATTTTAGCAATGAACTTTGTTTCTCATTCCGGAAATGAATTTTGTTTCTCATTCTAACAATGAACTTTGTATCTCATGTTAGCAATGCACTTTCATTTATTGAAAATTATTTACTCAATTTAGCAATGCATGTTCATTTATGTAAACTTTTATCAAAACATTGATTATGATTCCTGAAACCACTATTTTTGTAAACCTGTTAACTCACCAGCTATTTTCGTCGTTGACACTTGTTTTACATGCTTTTTCAGGGATTACTTAGTAAGTGGTCGAAAGATTCATCATCATAAAGCATGCTTCAATATCGTGAGTATCTCCACCACAGGTTATTGGAATGCCTGTTCGGCAAACAGGTCTAACCCCGAAGGAGTCGATGAGGATTCAGTAGATGGCAGCAGACCTACGTAAAAGTCAGACGGTAATTGCGGGACAAAAGGAGACATTGGATGAGCTGATACATGATTGGATATCATGTATCAGTATGCGGCAAAGGCTACCATGACTGCCAGGACTGTAGAGACAGTTGGGGGTTGCTTGATGACCGCATGTTATATGTTTAGGGGACTGTTACTGAGCATGATATTTATGTTTCTTGTTGGGATCGCGATCCATGTTTGGTTCTGATTTATGTACTTTATTTTATCATGTAATGAAAACCCATGTGGGATGTCTTTTGGAAGAAAACTAAAACCTTATTTTGGTAATGATGTATTGTTTTAATAAAAAAACTATTTTAAATGATTATGGAAAAGATTATGTTATATATATATATATATATATATATATATATATATATATATATATATATATATATATATATATATTATAAATTCTGATGTGAAATCAAACCCTAAAATTTTTTTAGTCAATGACCAAATGAAAGATCTTTTGTGGAGTCTCAAATCTATATGCATAGTAATAATGAAAGGGGTTAATTTGGCAGTGTACGTAGTTTAAAAATGGTTGGGAACCAAATATTATACACTATTTTAAAACAATTACTTATATGTATTTTATTATTATGTTTTAGAACCATGCCTCTAAGAAGGCCTACTCGCGAACATCGACAGGACGAAACACCCAATGTTGCTCAATTGGTAGTACAACAACTCGTGGCAGCAATGCCAAACATTGTCACTGAAGTAACTGCAATTCTCAATGCGAACCAAGGAAACAGAGAAGGAAACTACAAGTCATTCATGACATGTAATCCTAAGGAATTCTACTGGGAAGAAGGTGTGGTCTGGATATTAAAATGTATTGACAACACCGAATCGGTCTTTCACATTCGATTAGTAATGTGATTCAAACTGGGAATTCGGTAAAGGGAAGCTCTAGTAGCAAGAGGAAGCCAGAAAATCAAGGAGAAAAGGAGACTGGAGATCAGTCAAGAAGGAAGCAGAAAGTCACAAGAATTTTCATGATGAATGCTCTGGAACACGGACCGGTGAAGACCCAAGAGCGAGGATAGTACTTAGGACCGCACTCAAAGTGCGACAAGTGTAGGTTCCATCATGAAGGAGCCTATCCCGTGTGCCAAAAGTGTAATCGAATTGGCCATTTCCCCAAGTATTGTAAGCAGAAAAAGGATGGGAAAAGGGCATGTTACAAGTGTGGGAGTATTGATCACTTTCGAAATACTTGTCCCAAATTGAACAAAGAACCAGATAACAATGGTCAGAACCCAGCAATGTAAAATTACCAAGGAAGCCAAGGTGGGCATGCTAGGGGTATAGCCTTTTTTATTGGTGCAGAAAAAGCTCGTCAAAACCCTGAAGTGATAACATGGAGGTTCCTCCTAAAAAATCACTTTGCCTCAGTAATATTAGATGCGGGAGCATATAGGAGTTTTGTTTCCTTAGAATTTAGACCATTAATTGACTTGCAATCGAAAAAGATGAAGAATTATTATGCTATTGAAGTTGTTGATGGATATGAAATTAGGGCTAATGATATAATTCTGAATTGTACTTTGAACTTAGCTGATAAACTCTTTAACATTGACCTAATTCCCATAGATATAGTAAGCTTTGACATAATAGTAGGTATAGATTGGTTATCCAAGATTAAGGTGGACATTGGTTGCTAGGAGAAAGTCATTAGAATACCTCTTCCGAACGTGGAAACCCTTATGATACATGGTGAAAAGCCGGGAAGAAGCCTAAACATTGTGTCGAGCATAAATATTCACAAGCACCTAAAGAAGGATTATGTTGCATTCATGTCCCATGTGGTAGAAAGAAACCCGAAGTAAAGAAAATCAAAGATATCCCGGTGGTGTAGGACTATCCCGAAGTGTTTCCGGAGGAATTTTCCGATCTTCCCCCAGAGAGACAAGTCGAATTCCGGATCGACCTAATTCCTTTAATGGCACCTGTATCAAAAGCTTCATATTGCTTAGAACCATCCGAGATGCAAGATTTGTCAGGGGAACTTCAAGAACTTCTAGACAAAGGATTCATTTGACCGAGTTCTTCACCTTGGGGAGCCCTAGTCTTCTTCGTCAAGAAGAAAGACAGATCGTTCTGGATGTGTATCGATTATAGAGAATTAAACAAGTTGACGATCAAGAATCGTTATCCCCTCCCTCAAATTGACAACTTGTTTGATCAGTTGTAGGGTGCTACATACTTCTCAGAGATCGATCTTTGGTCTGGATATCATCAACTAAGATTTCATGAAGGAGACATTCATAAAATAGCATCTAGAACACGTTACGGACACTATGAGTTCTTAGTCATGCCTTTTAGTCTAACGAACACGCCAGCCGTATTCATGGATTTAATGAATACGGATTGTAGACCGTACCTAGACAATTTGGTGATCGTATATATTGATGACATACTCGTTTACTTATAAACCAAAGAAGATCATGGACGACGTCTGAAGCTAATGTTGGAACTACTCTAGGAGCAAAAGTTGTATGACAAGTTCAATAAGTGTGAATTCTAGATTCGGAAAGTACATTTCCTTGGTCATGTAGTCGGCGAAAAAGGAATTCACATAGATCCAGCTATAATTGAGGCAATCAAGAAGTGGGAAGCCCTAAGAACTCGGACAAAAATACGACAGTTTCTGGAATTAGTTGGGTACCACAAAAACTTCATCGAAATTTTTTCAAGCATTGCTCAACCATTAACATTTTTAACCCAAAAGGAAAAAAAGCCTTTGGGAAGAGAAACATGAAGAAGCTTTTCGAATTCTGAAGAACAAGTTGTGCAATGCACCAATTCTGGCCTTAATAGAGGGATCAGAAAACTTTGTAGTGTATTGTGATGCATCTCATCAGGGTTTAGGTTGTATGTTAATGCAAAAAGACAAGGTCATTGTGTATACTTCCATACAACTCAAACCGCATGAGAAGAATGATATAACCCATGATCTAGAACTAGGAGCAATAGTTTTCGCTCTTAAGATATGGAGACATTATTTATACGGAACCAAGTGCATCATTTATACCAACCACAAAAGCCTTCAGCATATCCTAGATCAGAAAATGTTAAATATGCAACAAAGGAGATGGGTAGAGTTGTTTAGTGATTATGATTGTGAAATACGATACAACCCATGCAAGGATAACGTATTAGCCGACGCACTTAGCAGGAAGGAAAGAGCGAAACCTTCAACATATCCTAAATCATGAAACTCGGACTCTACAATATGAAAACCACTTTTGATATTTTTCCAGCTTCTGTACATTTTATATCAGTAGTACAAAAAGTTTGGAGAATTTTCTTAACTTTTTGCTATTTTTCATTAATTTGTGTTGATTTGAGGAATTAAATAAAGGAAAAATAACTAAACATATCAAAAATTCAAGAAAAATATTTTGGAAGACCTTCACTATAGTTGGAATGAAAATATAAAGATTGAAGATATTTGGAAACTGTTTGATAGTATTTTTGGATTTTTCTTAATTAAAACACCTTAAAAAGTATTAAAATGTTCCACAATTAATAATATAAAAATCCGGAAAATATTATCTAAAATTTGTCTTTAAACCACATGAGTTATAAAATTCCAACATTTTAGAATATTAGTTACCAAATAAGTAAAACCAAACTCTTAGAATGAAATTGGCATTTCTCTATAGGTAGAATTTAGTATATTAGTGTTAGATTTTTGACATAGAAACTCACTAGCGTGTGTTGTTATCATAGGATCCCGGTAGTAAGACGTGTTGGTGTATCCCAAGGCATCACTTGTGACTTTTTGAAGCATTGTGAGAATTCACGGCCCCTATTTTCAGTTTTTAATATTTTAGGGTGGAAAAGCATATCGTTTATTCAATTATACTCGTTGTACTTATTTTAAATTGTATGAAATGTGTTTTGTTATGTGTGTGTATGCTAATGTTAATTCATAAGGCCTTGTCATGGTTAAGTCTGTGGAATCATTTTGCACAACTCATTTACTCTGTTGAGCCCATGGTCGTTATGGATAGCGTTATTATGAGGTACACAACTCCTTACTCACACGGTTCGTGGAGTGCATTTTACCATATTTCTCACTATGTTAGCGATAGACATAGCATTCAAGAGGGCACCCCTTGGTCAATAGGATTGGGTTGTGAACTCATGGTTTGATCATTATGCACATATGAACTTTGTATCTCATTTTAGCAATGAACTTTGTTTCTTATTTTGGCAATGAATTTTGTTTCTCATTTTAACAACGAACTTTGTATCTCATGTTAGCAATGCACTTTCATTTGTGGAAACTTTTATCAAAACTTTAATTATGATTCAAGAAACCACTATTTTTGTAAACATGTGAAGTCACCAACTATTTCCATAGTTGACGCTCGTTTTACATGCCTTTTCAGGGGATAATTAGTAAGTGGTCGAAAGATTCATCATCATAAAGCATGTTGCATCAAGTGGAAAATGTTATGTCATTTTAATTTTTGAACAATGATGTTTTGGAGACTTTTCTTTGATGTGTTTAAATTTGGATTGTAAACATCAAATGTTTTTATTATGGTAATGTACTTTTAACTTTTTCTATGAAAACTTTTATTACTGTCATGCCTCGTGTTTCCACTTTAGCGGGGTGTGACACTTCCTCATACCTTCCTCACTCATATGAACAAGTATTTGGTGGCATAGAGTGGATGTCCCAACTGCTGCAATATCGTGTGTTTCATCTTCAGAAACCTCCACCATATATAGTGTACACTTTTTCTGTCCCTTAGCAACGATCAAGTTTCCCTTTTTCACTTTCCACTTCTGATCACCAAATATAATATCATGAACTTCATTATCAAGCTGCCCAACTGATATCAACATCCTCTTTAGGTCTGGAATGAACTTGACATTCTTCAAAGTCCAATCCATACCCAATGTCGTCTTGAGAAGCACATCTTCGACACCTATGATATCCATACACTTGTTATCTGCTAGTTTGACCTTCCCTTGTTAACGCCTAAATTTCTGCATTACATCTTTGGAATGCCTACTGTGACCTGACGCACTAGAATCCAAGACCCAAGATTCTATTGAGTTTCCAACTGAACAAATGAGTGTGTCACTTTCAAATATGATGTCACATTCATTTCTTTTTTACCTTTATTTGTCGTGAAAATTGGGCAATAAATTATTACATGACCACTCTCTTTGTAGTTCCAATATGTAATGTCCCTCTTGTTGTTCTGTCTACCTCTCCTTCTCAACCTCGATATTCTACTACCCCACACCCTCTATTAGACTCCCTTCCTCTGTATTTAGTACTAGAACACTATTAGAAGCATGTCCACCACTCCATCTACTCACATCCTCACCAAGGATTAAATATCGAATGCATGATAATGTCAACTTAGCACCCCTAGTTGAGCTATTAACCGATGTCACTGTATCGGACCAACTATCAGGAAAATATGATAATAGTAGCACTTCTTTGATTTCATCTTCAAATTTAATCTCAATCGACATCAACCTTGATAGGATTGAATTAAATTTATTAACATGATCAATCACAGACCCATCCTCCTTTATCTTTAGATTTACCAATTGTCGAATGAAGTGAAATCTTTTCCATTGAATTTGTGGATCTTAACTCTTTTATCTATAACCATAGCTCTGATATCAGTTTCTTGGGATGACAACAAAAAAATTTAAGCACTTCAAACAAATGTTAAAGAAACATTGGTGACCCGTAAGGAATAAAACTTCTGAAAAAATTAAATTAAAAACTGAATATAATATTAAACGTGGCTCAGTCAATGTGAGCTACATCCACGGGAAAATGAGAGAGAGAGAGAGAGAGAGAGAGAGAGAAATGATTTTATTAACTTTTAGGAACTGTTACAAACACTTAATGTGGTATCTCACTTTGAGCTCTCATTAAAATATAGTAATTTACAAAGATGGGGATTTGAACCTATTTATAAGCAAGCATTGGAAACCCTAATTCTAATGGGGTAGGCCAATCCATAACTAGCCAATGAAGGGGATACCCTAAACTCTAACCGATCATGGAATTCCATTCATAGGGTTCTAGAACCTTCATTCTTGAGAGACATTGTATTGACACCATCAAAACACCACTCACATATCATGGGTCATTGAGTGGCACTCTTTATAACTTAGTGGCACCTCCAGTGCATCAAACTTCGTTGAGGACCCATGAGAGCACATTAGGTGGCATGGAGTGGCACCTTTTCACTTGGTGGAACCTCTTGTGCATGTCCTTGAGCATCTTCAACTTCGGAGCATCCTTGGATAATCTTAAGAATCATATTATACATCATAGCCTATGTAGCACCTTCAAGGGATTTCATGGCACATCAAGAACACATGTGGCACACACGGAATATGTGTGGCACATCATGATACCTTAGTGGTGCATCATGATCATTAGTGGCACATTTGTGCTTCAACAACACATCAGGAGAGCATTAATACTTCAGAGTACACCATGGAAAACTAGACTCGCGCAAATTGTTCTCGGGATGGCACATCCACCTTCAATATGGCAAATCCTCCCTCAAGAGGGTGCATCCTCCTCAATTGTGGCACATGTTCCTCTATGTTGGTGCATCCTCCTTCTAGATGGCACATCTTGGTTCCAAAAAGTATGCTGAGAGTAAAACGTAACGAATAGTAAATATGGTAGTACATAATTTGAGACTAGAATTTATACTAGAGATAAATATTTGTATTCAGCTTATGAAATATTTTATATAAATATGAAGTACACAACACTAGCCTTACTTCAACAGGAAAACATTGCATGTTCAGTTTTGTTCTATGTTCTATATTTTTTTTTGTTTTTTACCATAGTTTGTTTTATATATATTTCATAATGCATTTTCAGTTTAAAGAAAACGAAAAATCAGCCTGATACCTATGGAGCTCACACATTTATAACTTGATTTTCATTGGAAGAGAACTAGAGGACCTGCTAGAATCTGATAGCTATTAGTGGAGGAATGCAAACACATTTAATACAAATATACAAGAGTTGCTCATCGGGCAAGATTATTCTTGCAATGGGCTACATAGGGCTAACTTAATGAATCAGATGAAGAGTTTTGGCTTGTTTTAATCATAAATAATTAAGGACCCACATACATACAATTTGTTTCGATGATGTCCTCTTTTTTATATATAAATTTTTAATTCATATGAAAATGGTAGAATCCATCTAAGTGTGAATATCTCCACCCCCTTGTGACAACTCGAAAAAATTTTGCTTTTAAAATCATAGTCAGTCAACTCAACTGAGTGTCAGACTTATTGGAAATGAGTCCTAGTCTGGTTATAGGTCATTCTAAGGAGTTTTAAGCCAAGTACACTTAAGGAAGGAGTGTTAGAATGTACCAGCTAGAGACACTGTACAACACTAAAGCCCTAAACTCCAACATGTGGAGTTTACGGCCGTAAACATGGAGTTTACGACGGTAAACATGGAGTTTACGGCCGTAAACCTAACCCTGGCCGTAAACCCAAGAGTATATATGTGGTCCTTGATCATTTTCAGCCATTTCTCACATTTCCACCTCAAGAACACTCCAATTCTCTCTCAACTATCATCCCGATCTTCACTCGAGATCTTCAAAAACATCTTCAAATCTTCAAGTTTCACCAAGAACACACACTAGTGTTCTTGGCCAAAATCGACTATTTCAAGCCTCTACATCGACTCGTTAAGTCTCGGGACTTCATTCGTGGAACTTCTCATCCTTACACGTGTATTCGTTGAATCACCCACATCAGGTGAGTTCATACCCCGTAATGAATCTTTTAACTATTTTTAATGTTTTAAGGGGGCGAATACAAGTTGAACACAATGATAATTGTGTAATTTTTTGTTTCAAATATCTTTCAAAATATTGTTTATGCCTTTTATAAGTGATCAAAACGTTTCAAAAACTCTTTTAAAGTTATGTTACTTTATAGTTTCACAAAACTCCGTTTTTAAAGTCCTGGCATAACTTGGTAGATAAAAGAGTCTTTTCAATATCAGTTCAAAGAAAACATTAGTAAACTATAATAGGTATAGTTTAGGAATCCAGTTCATGCTAGATACAATACACGATAATATAAAGAGAACCCACTATAAAGAGAAACAGGGAGGAATACACCATACTAAGTACCGGGAAAAATCACGTTAATACATCTTGTCGGGTTTGCATTGACACTGGTATGATTTCACGTACTAGGACTAGAAGACGCGAGATGATAAACCTAACAATATCTCTTGCCGGGTTTGCATTGACACTGGTACGTTTTCACGTACCAGGACTAGCAGACGCGAGATGATAACCTAATAATATCACTTGCCGGGTTTGCATTCACACTGGTACGCCAGGACTAGTAGACGCGAGATGATAAACCTAATAATATCTCTTGCCGGGTTTGCATTGACACTGGTACGATTTCACGTACCAGGACTAGCAGACGTGAGATGATAAAACTATCATAATACATCTTCCTAGTTATATACTAATTCACATTTAAACCTTTAATTAACCGACTTAGGATTAAAGGCTACTTTAGACTCCCCGAGGTGTATCGTTCATTTAATACTACCTGGAGTCTGTATTTTATTACTTTATAGCCAGCAGTGTCATTGCTGAGGTAAAACATTATTTTCCCTATTACATTTACTTGTGATCTTCTCACATAGTCATTAATGTATAAACTATATTTAGTGAAAGATAGTCTCACTTGGGAAAATACCTACTAATACAAGGAAAGAACACCCATAATATTTGATGCCTTGGTAGAAGGCTACGTTTAGTAGAAAGGACCATAATGCTAACCTTATGATTCCCTAATGTATACATCAAAGGATACATATATATCAATAGGATCCGACAGGTAATAGGATGTGTGTTTTCCGCTTCATTTCCTGTTCCTTGTTTGGTTGTGGGCTTGGAACAGATTCACCCAGTCTACTATCTATCCGATTCTAGATATATATGTCCAGTATACATTGAGTCATCATGAGGGTACCAGGTATGGGTCAAGTCATAGGACACAGAGTCATGGCACAGTCTTCTAGTACAAAACACATTTTCCAAATCAGTCGTTTGGTATACAAAACTAGAAACTTACCAGTTAAGGGTTTAATCCATTTTATTAAACCAGTATATATACTCAAAGGATCTTCGGTGCCTAACTCTATAATACTTTAGTTTATACAGCACGATTATATATCATTAATACCCAATAGGTAGTTGGATGAGTGTTTTCCGCCTTACTTCCTGTTCCTTGTTTGGTTGTGGGCTTAGGGCAGATTCACTCAATTAACTATCTAGTCGATATTAGATCATATATATCTAATATAAACTAAGTGATTATAGGAGTAATCACTGTGGTCACCATTTTACCATATGAAATAAGGGTTTTCTGAAAGAATCTTTTCATTCATATACAAAGGAACTATTACAGTTAACTCCATGAGTACCAAGAGGATACACCAGGGTTATATACCATAAGGATCTAACAACCAATGAGATGTGTGTTATCTGCCTCATTCCCTGTTCCTTGTTTGGTTGTGGGCTTAGGGCGGATACACACAACCGATTGTTTGTTTACTCTGAGTTTTATGTAACTTGTATCCATTTAGTACACATAGAAAGGACTGTAGAGTCATTTTTACTCATCTTTCATTCAAGGCAGGAAATATAGGATTTCCTGGAGGAACTGGCGAACTTTTCTAAATAGAATTTACGATTTATTAATATCACTAAAATCTTATGAACTCACCAGCTTAATTGCTGATCAACTCTTTCAAATAACTTGTATTCTCAGGAGCCTAATAGACAGGTACTTGCACTGGGATTCAGAAGATGGAGCAGTATAGCTTCAAGTCTTGTTTTGTTATTTGTATACGTATTCTATGTTTTGTGATCATACATTGTAAACACTTTCTTTCTAATGAAATGGTTGCTTATTACTTTGATTACTATGATGCATGTCTTGTGATACTAAACATGACGTCCTCCACCCCAAAACGTTTTTGCCGTTCCGGTTTTGGGGTGTGACACCCCTCCTCCTATCCCCTCGCATAAAGCCAAGTCCATAATGATAAATGGGATGTTTGGGCTAATTTGGCAATGGGTATTGATTACTGGTTTCCTCTCACATGGTGTTTTTGCTTACGTGAGAATCTAATTTGGCAAGGAGATACTCATAATATGCCTTAGTTAGGTGTTTAATGCTTCAAACCTACTATTAAAAATTATAATAAGAAATTTTTGGTATCTACCCTTTCCGAGTATTAGCTATGGAGAACGCTTATCGTAAAACTTTTCTTACGGATTCAAACTTGTGCACATTGTTATAGATTCTATATATATTAAGACTCCGTTTTTTGGCCATAACTTTTTTTTTCTTTAAATTTAATTCTATATAAAATGGGCACATGCAATCATGAAAATTTGAAAAAAAAAAATTGTAAAACAACCATTAAAGAATTCTCCAAAAATCATAAAAATTTAAAGGACACTTCTACTTAATATACTAGAGACATTGTAAAAAGAATTTTTCAAAAATAAGTTTTTGAAATATTTATTTTTAATTCTAAGAAATATTAATTTTTTTTTTAAATGTTGAATATAATATGATCCAAAATGTGATGATTCATTTATGATTCAAATAAAACTTTTGATTTAACTTGTAAATGATCCTTAATTTGTTATGATCCAAAAATATTGAGACTCAAATATTTTATTATCCTTAATTATATGTTTTATGATCCAAAATTAAATGACTCAAAATATATAATGATCCATAAGTTTTTTTAAACAAAAACTATATTTAATTGAATAGACCAACGGAAATAAAAAGAGAAAGAAATGGGATTGTGTCAAGAGGCCCCTCTTCGATATTATTGATCCAAAATCATATGATTCAAAAATGATTTGATTCAAAATAGTATGATTCAAAATATTTTGATTTAAATTTAATGATTCAAAAATAATATGATTCAAAAAAAAAGTATGAAGGAAAAATATTATGATCCTTAATATTTTTTTATTTAAAATTTTATAATTGCTAAACATTAGAAGCTCAAATCAATATTTAATTTAAAAAATCAAAAAATCAAAAAGACAAAAGAAAAAAAAATAAAAAAAAAAATAGAAACAAAAATAAAGAAAAACACTAGTATCTTCAAGTATGTAGTATACATATTAAAAAAAACAAAAAAAAAAGAAAAAATATGAAAAAAAGAAAAAATATATATTTTTTTAAAAAAAAACGAAAAAAAATTGAAAACGTAATAACCGAGCATATATCTGTTTAAATTTATTTTTAAACGAAAAATAAAAAATAATAAAAATGGAAAAAATAAACGAAAATAAATAATAAAACCCCTTAAATGATGTTTCATTGACGTTCACCGCTCGTTTGTCGCAATAAGAAATGTTCCAGATTGAACGCTATATATATATATATATATATATATATATATATATATATATATATATATATATATATATATATATATATATATGTCGAACATAGTTTTTTTTCCTTGACTAGATAAATAAAAAATTGGGTTCTTAAACAATATATTCATGCAGCTGCAAAAAGTTTTTCCCTCTGGAAAGCAATTTCTTCTAGAGAAAATAGTACCCATTGAATGGAGACATGTATATATACTCTTATAATAATGTTTAAACATGTATATATATTTCTTATTTTTCATATATGTACGCAATGATCTTGTTAAGGACAGACACCGAGTCCTATATAGAAATCTGTACATTTTACTTATCACAACATAATTGTGTGATTCTTTGATAATAATATTACAACCAAACATGCAACAAGAGTGGTACAAATATTACGTTTTATTCATGGTTATCCTCTCTGAGTTTTAGGAACAGGAAAGAGAGAATAACAGTAATGCTTGATCTTTGAATTGCTCGTATCGGTCAAAGCATAAGCTGATTCTAGCTCAGGAACCCAAGGAGGAAATATGTATACAATGCTTATATCAGTCTACAGACAATCTTCAAATTGAGTCAAACATATCTTGAGAAAACTATTTACAATGAATTTTGTTTGTCATTCAAGTCTAGATTATATAATTAATCAATACATAGTGGATTCGAATGATGTCCGAATTCGAGTTTCAAAACAACCTGGACAACTGATGAGGTGTCACATGTTGCAAAAAGGTCAGTGATTAGTACTTTATAAAAGAAACTATTTACAAATTCAATGCAATAACTTGAACTCATAATGCGCCCAGACGAGTTGCGAGATCAAAGAATGTGTGCTCACTACATGGGATTGTGAGGCCACCCATTGGATGGTCATATCCATACTCTTCCTCTGCCTGATGTAATAAGTCTTGAAATGAAGGTTGGCTTAACAGTGACACAGGAACCACAAAGCGCTTCTTTTCTTGCTCCCCAATATAAACTGCAAAATAACCTTTTGGTAGATCCATTGTTGATGTGCGAGTTCCATTTGACAAAGACCTTTGGAGAATTTGTTTTGCTTGAATGATCCGAGGCATACGAATACCCATTTTTCTGAAGGTTGCTGAAGGAAGTAAAACAATGTGAGCGTATTTTCTTTGTTAAAAGATGTTGTGGGGGAGTTACATAGGAAAGTGTGCTGGTGCTTTGCCTATCGGATGCTTTATATAATGGCTTATTGAAGCTTCAAATGTACAATAGATGATAAAAAGGCAATTAAACTACAGATAGCGACATCGTGACAGAATGGCAGTATCATGTGCTCTGTTTCTCAACTTGGAAGAAAGTATGATCTTACATATCACAACCATATATTCAGAGATAGTATAATGGCTTAGACATGTACTTGTATACCCAAAAGAATTAAACATAGAGGATAACATGTATGGCCAGTATTCTCTACAGAAGGTAAACGGTGAAGAACACTACAAACATCATGGGCCCATGTGATATTAATGGGAGTGTGGCTCTGCTTCCTAACAAACCCACAGTTCTGGCTAAACCTTTGTATAGGCATCATCACATGGTTTTTTTATTTGGATGGACCAACCAATCCTTGAAATATTTGTGATCCTATAATTTCCTTTAGATTCATAAATTAATTATGTATTTTCTTCCTTTTAACAACAGGAAAGACAAAGGCATGTGGTATTGATCCCATTTCCACCATATGTCACCATCCTTGGTCTAATTTTCCATATATCATATGGATATATAAACCATTCAAGATGAATAACACAACCACAGATTCACAGCTTTTCCCCAAGAAGTCGTGCTTTGAGAATTTTCATTCACCGTAAGCCTTTTGAAGTTAAAAGACAATACCCTCTTTATAAAATGGCCATCCTTATGCCCCGCATCACTCAAGCAAAGCAAATTCTTAAACGGTCTTTCTCTAATGGAAGTAGCACAACAAAATCTATGGATATCCCAAAAGGCTGTTTAGCGGTTTATGTTGGTGAGCAAGAGAAGAGGAGATTTGTAGTTCCCGTATGGTTGTTAATGCAACCTACTTTTCAAGAACTGCTGGATCAGGCTGAGAAAGAATTTGGGTATAGTCATCCAATGGGCGGCCTGACTATTCCATGTAGTGAATATATGTTCACGGATTTAGCTTCTCGTTTAAGCGCATTATGACTTGTATACAACATTCTTAGTTATCATGAGTAGGTGACTGACCAGTAGAATTTTTTTATCATTTGTAATTAGAGACAATTGTCCCATTTTTGTAAGAAACTTGAACAAGGAACTATTTAGACTTCATTGTATTCTGTTTAGCTTTATGAGATAAGACATGAAATGCAGTAAATTGCACAATCTACTATTTTGGGTATAAATATTTCTCATACGTTGAAGTGTGTCCCTACTATACACAGATAAAATCACCTCATACGTCAGTTTCTTATTTCAGAAACCGATATATAAAATGATAAAATGAATTAAGAAAAGGCTACATGAGAACCGATCATCAGCTTTGTTGCAATCCATCTTCCTGTATGTAATAAAATTATGTTTTTGTATTCAAAGGGCATACCATATACATACATATATAATGAAACAACACCTAAAAGGTATGCCGGCCATAAAAGTTAATAAATAATAAACACAGTAGTACATGAGAATGAGACTGAGCATAAAAAGTAATAAATACTAAACATACTAGTACATGAGAATGAGAGTGTAGTTTACACAAGATATAATTATATGTATTCAGCTTAGGAAAATTTTATTTAAATATGAACTACACAACACTAGGCTTACTTCAACGGAAAACACTGCATGTTCTGTTTCATTTTATGTTCTATTTTTATTTTTTTCCTGTTTTGTACCCTCTAGTGTTTTTATATATATTTCATAATGCATTTTCTGTTTAAAGGAAACATAAAATCAACCTGATGCCTATTGAGCTCACACATCTAGAACTTGAATTTCACTGGAAGAGAACTAGAGGACCTGCTACAATCTGATAGCTATTACTGGAGGAATGCAAACACATTTATTAAAAATATACAAGAGTTTCTTATCGGGCAAGATTATTCTGACCACAGGCTACATAGGACTACCTTAATGTATCAGATGAACAGTTTTGGTTTTTTTTAACCATAAATAATTAAGGACCCACAAACGTAAAATTTGATTTGATGATGTCCCCTTTTTATATATAAATCTTCAATTCGTATGAAAATGGTAGAATCTCTCTGGGTGTGTGTGTCACCACCCCCTCCTCCTCCTATCCCCTCACATAAAGCCTAATCCATAATGAAAAATCGGAAGTTTGGACTAAAGTGGCAACGAATACTGATTACATGTTGCCCCCACATGGAGTTTATGCTTACGTGAGAGTTTAATTTGGCAAGGAGATACTCCTAGTGTGCTTTAGTTAGTTGTTTGATGCTTCAAATATAGTAAAAAAATTATTATAAGAAATTATGGGTATCTCCCCTTTCCGAGTGTTAACCTTGGAGAACGTTTATCTTAAGAGTTGTCTTACGGATTGAAACTTGTACACATGGTTAACGATTCGTTTAATTTAGCCTTAATTGGATTGTAATAAATTCATTAACATGATCAGTCACTGAGCCACCCTCCTTTATATTCAGATTTACCAATTGTCGAATCAAATGAACCTTATTTGTTGTTGAAGGTTTTTCGTACATCTTAGATAGCGCTTTGAGCAACCCATAAGCATTCTTTTCATGAAAATGTTGTAAGCTACATTCTATGCCAAGGACAATCTCACCACTCCATGTGCCTGCTCATCTAAAAGTTCCCAATCCTCCTGCTTCATAAGAAAATGCTTCGTAAGAAAAGGCTTCTCTTCGGACAAAGTTTCATGTAAATTCTCCTAGTAGAGGTAGTCTTCGGTTTGCATTTTCCGAAATTTTTTCCATTGAATTAGTCGATCTTAAATCTCTAATCTTTAACCATAGCTCTGATACCAGTTTCTTGGGATGACAACAAAACAAGTTAAGCACTTTAAACAAATGTTAAAGAAACTTCGGTGACGCTCGAGGAAAAACACTTCTGAAAAACTTAAATAAAAAATTGAACATAATATTTAAGGTGGTTCGGTCAAGGTGACCTAGGTCCACAATCGAATGAGAGAGAGAGAGAGAGAGAGAGAGAGAGAGAGAGAGAGAGATAATTTTGTTAACTTTCAGGTACTATTACAAACACTCAATGTTATATGTCACTTTGAGCTCTCACTAAAATCTAGCAATTTACAATGATAGGTAAATGGACATGTTTATAGGCAAGCATAAGAAAACCTAATTCTAATGGGCCAAGATCATCCATAACTAGCAGACGAAGGGGATAACCTAAACACCAACCAATCACGGAATGTAATGTAGAGGCTTCTAGAACCTTCATTCTTGAGAGACATTGTATTGACACCATTAATACACCACAGACACACAAGTGTCATCGAGTGGCACCCATTGTCAATTAGTGGCACCTCCGGTGCATGACACTTCGGTGAGGTACCATGACGGCACATCAGGTGCCATGGAGTGGCACCTTGTCCCTTGCTGGCACCCCCTATGCATGTCCTTAAGCATCTTCATCTTTTGAGAATTCTTGGATAATCTTGAGCATCATAGTATACATCAGAGCAGATGTGACACCTTCAAGGGATGACATGGCACATCAGGAACACATGTGCACACCAGGAACATGTGTGGCACATCAAGACAACTAACGGTACATCATGATGCCCTACCGGTGCATCATGATCATCAGTGGCACATTCATGCTTCAGCAACACACATCAACACATCAGCAGAACATTAATACTCCGAAGTACACGATGGCACACTAAGTGGTGCACCTTGTTCCCAAGATGGCGCATCCACCATCAATATGGCAGATCCTCCCTCAAGATGGCGCATCCTCTTCAATTATGGCGCATGTTCCTCTATGTTGGCAGATCCTCCTTCTAGATGACACATCTTCGTTCCAAAAAGTATGTTGAGCATAAAAAGTATGTTGAGCATAAAAAGTAATGAATAGTAAACATAATACTACATAAATTGAGACTGTAGTTTATACAAGAGATAAATATGTGTTCAGCTCATGAAATATTTTATTTAAATATGAAGCACACAACACTAGCCTTATTTTAATAGAAAACGTTGCATGTTCTGCTTTGTTCTATGTTCTATTTTTTTATTCTTTACCGTCTAGTGTTTTTATATATATTATATAATGCATTTTCAGTTTAAAGAAAATGTAAAACCAACCTGATGCCTATGGAGCTCGGATGTTTATAACTTGATTTTCATTGGAAGATAACTATAAGTCCTGCAATAATTATTAGTGGAGGAATGCAAGCACATTTACTAGAAATATACAAGAGTTTCTTATCGGGCAAGATTATTCTTGCAATAAGCTACATAGGACAAATTTAATGAATCACATGAAGAGTTTTGGCTTGTTTTAATCATAAATGATTAAGGACCCGCATACGTAAAATTCGGTTTGATGATGTCCGCTTTTTATGTAAATTTTTAATTCATATGAAAATCGTAGAATCCATATGGGTGTGTATATCTCCACCCCCTCCTTCTCCTATCCCTTCCCGTAAAGCCTATTCCATAATGATAAATGGGAAGTTTGGACTAACGTGGCAGTGGATATTGATTACTTTTCCCCCCACATGGAGTTTTTGCCTACGCGAGAGTCTAATTTGGCAAGGAGATACTCCTAGTATGCTTTAGTTAGGTGTTTAATGCTTTAAATCTACTATACCAAATTATAATACGAAATTTTCGGTATCTCCCCTTTCCGAGTACTAGCTCTGGAGAACGCTTATCTTAAGACTTTTGTTATGGATTGAAACTTTTGAACATAGTTATAGATTCTGGTAATTTAGCTCTATGACTGGTGCTACTTTTTATAATGGATGACATACTTGTCACTCAAATGGAGTGCTGAACAATACTTATATATATATATATATATATATATATATATATATATATATATATATATATATATATATATATATATATATATATATATATATTGTGTGTGTCAGTTTCAGAACCCGATATACAAAATGATAAAATGAATTAAGAAAAGCCTACATGAGAACGGATCATGAGCTTTGTCACAATCCATCTTCCTGTATGCAATAAATTTATGTTTTTTGTATTCAAAGGGCATAACATATAGATACACATATAATGAAACAACTCCCAAAAAGTATGTTGGGCATAAAAAGTATGTTTTTGGCACTGTAGCACAACAAAGTTTGGTCATTTTACACATTTAGTCGCTCAAGTTTTTTTGTGCCTAATAGACCATTAATGTTGAATTTTACCTATCAATTACACCATTATATAACCTCATACAGGAACAGTTGGTTACTTGAGTGACTAAATATGTAAATTCGTCAATCTTTGTTGTGATACAATGCCACAAACCCCATATGATTTTTACTCAAAACATTCAGCCATGTCACGATGTCACTCATGAACCGGATAAAATTTCCCCCAAACCCTTAATTAGTCGGTATTTCCTAACGTTAAGGACCAATTGAGCACAAAAATTACTTGAGTGACTAAATGTGTAAATTCGCCAAACTTTGTTGTGCTACAGTGCCAAAAAACCTTAAAAAGTAATAAATCGTAAACATAGTAGTACATGAGAATGAGACTTTAGTTTATACCGCCTTTGTTGTTATATATGTATTGAATACCTTTGTTCACGGAAAACGTAAAAAACAATCTGATTCTCCAGGCATCTATAACTCGTCATTCAACGGAATAGAAATGAGGACACATATATATACTACCATATGCAAAGGATAGTATCTCTCTCCCTCCCTTTCTCCCTCTATCTATCCATAATATAAATAGAAAATTTTATCAATTTTGCAATGACCGTTGAATACTTGTTCCCCCAATTAGATGTTTTGCTTATGTAGTAGTTTCGTCAAGGTTCTTCTCCTTGTATGCATTACATAGGTGTTCGATGCCTCACATTTGATATAACTAATGCTATAAAGGCATTTTTATAAGAACTTAGGGTCAAGTATCCTTTTCTTTCATGATTTCGGGGTTTTCAAGTATCCTTTTCAAACAAGAAAAACAAAAAGTGGTGTGTTTAATATAGTAACCTTAAAAACAATTTCCACTACGGGGTGCCAAGATACATACAACATTTTTAAGTGCTTCTACTAGACCACCGAACTTAAAGAAGGCTTGGATTTTACCATCAAGTAGCAAAAAGGAGTAGTTACCATCAAGTAGCAAAAAGGAGTAGAGGAGAAGATTAGAGGAGTGTATTGTGATTTTATAGTGTGTCCAAATGGTGGTCTTGAAGTTATATTTATACAACAAAATAAACCAACACACTCTAATGGTGGTATTGTGTAACCGACCAAAGATTAAAAGGAGAATTTCATATACCCGTCTTAAACATAAAAAATTAATATATATATATATATATATATATATATATATATATATATATATATATATATATATATATATATATATATATATATATATATATCAAACCTAGTTTCTAAATATAATATTTACCCTTAATACGTTTAAATATTGTATTTACCCAAATCTTTTTTCTTAAACATTATAATAATTTTAACGTTTTTATCAATTGACTACTATACCCCGTTATAAATCTATGTTTAAAAACAATGTTTATATACTTCATAAACATCCAAAACCCTTACTCGACCACACGTTGCTGAAATTTACCTCCAAAGTTTCATCCTAATATAGAAATAAATATAAAAAGCTTAGAAAAAACGTCCATAGGTTGTTAATTTCACAAAATTAAAAGTTTTGTTTCATTCATCCTACAAATTTGTGTATCTATTTCTCCATTCTCCTTATGTGTTGTTGTATTGCAATAAAAAAAATTAAACTCTATTTCCTCCAAATATTATCAGTTATGAAAGTTGGTTATACTATTCACCTATTGTGTGTATCAGTAATTACGTAAGTATTGCATACTATAGCATCCAATTTCGGGATGTTTCTTATTTACGGATAGCGGACCATAATTTGATCAAATAAAGGTCTAGGGTTTCATGGATTAAAGTTCGGACCTTACTAGATGTTGATAATGTTGGTTAAGTGATTTAAGCCCATGAAGTGTGTTTTGGAGCCAAAGGGATAAAATGGGAAAAGTGATATTACGAACTCTTTTCATGTATTAATGAATTAAGTTCGGTATGTTTTAAGTCAAAAATAATTAGATATAATTGTGACGCTTGTTAATACCTTTGTGTGCATATAAAGATCACGACATGGTGAGTTGTGCAGCCCAAGCCTATAAAATTAGTGTTTTGCTCCGTATTTAAACGCATTTTTCTATGTTTTAGGTCATTTTTCAGCCTCCATCACATCAAGAGCTCTGTGGGAGCAAACCCTAGCCTCCTTTTCACAACTATGAGCCTCTTCTCTCCTCTATTTTTGGTACTTTTTGGGCATGTTTTTCTCGTTGAAGGTTTTTGAGTGCTCATTTGGAAGCAAGGAAACAAGAAGCTTTTTATTATCTGGTTTGCTAGTCATCTTTTGGGCTTATGTAAGTCATCAAGCTTGTTACTTTATACTTCATTCTTAGTAGGTCTAGGTTTTGAGCTAGTTTCTCCTTGTTTATGATATTTTGAGAGATTTATTGCAATAAAGTTTGCATGTTTATTGCTCTTTTAAGTCCCACGAGTATTATATGTTTCAGATCTAGATTCACAACTTGATTTGGTGCCATGCATGCGGATTTCACCACATTTTCCTTTATTTTAACCTAGTTTGGTGAAGGACATGTATGACCATAAAGTTATGATTTTTATGAACCATTAGGGTGCCATGAAGCTTTTTGTAAAGTATTAGGATTTATCTTCACAGATTAAGGACTAAATAAGGTTTGGAATCTATCAAGCAGACCACAGCGTAGCTAAGGACCAACCACGATGTTGTGGGCAGATTCATCATGATTGTTATCTGAGCCAGACCACGCTCCGGTCAAGGTCTCGCCATGGTGCGGTGGTCGTTTACCGTTGACTTTTGACCAAGTTTAAGTTTTTTCATTTATTAGTAAAAGTGTATCTTAGACCAGTTGGGAAAAATGGACTTTTACCCTAAAGAAGGGGGTTTAAAGAGAAATTTTTGTTAGAAGAGCTAGTTAATTAGATTTTATACCTTAAATAGTAAATTAGGGTCATTATTGTGTAGTAGTTCGAGACAGTATCGGTACCGCTCAGCTCAGTGTGAGTGGATTGCTTTATCATTCACTTAGATGAGTTCTCGCGAACTTAATTACTACATATATTATGTGTTATATGCTATCCAGACTATAGATAGACCTCTTAGATAGAATCTAGTGGAATCTAGTGGAATCAGGACCATGACATACCTATCTAAGGGAAGTGGTCAAGACCATGATAGACCAGGGAAGTGGTCAATACCAAGTCAAGTAGAGATAGAACACTCAGAGGGAATCTTTTGATCGTGGTCAGTTATGTTAACATGCTAATAGGTTTACATTTCATTGTATATGCTTATGTGTTCAGTTATATGCTTATGTGCTCAGTTATATGTTTATGTGTAAGTTTCAAAATGCATATAATTTATATAGTGATTAAGTGTTGTGATTACTCACTAAGACTTAGGCTTAAAATTATTACTTTATGTTTTTAGTTGTAGGTCTTTTAAGTTCGAATGGCAAGGAGCTGGCATGATTGAGACATCTGGACATTCGCAGAGGGGCATGGCATCTGGTTTATCTACTTTATTTTGTGATATGGTTTGCAAAACAAGACTTAGGTTCCGTTCTGTACTGTGATTATGTTGATGTAACATGAAAAGACAATTTTATGATTTGTTAATGATTATGAATAAAACGTTTTGGTAAAACCTACACTCTAATTTTCTAAAACGTTTATGGATGATTTTGGGATTTTACACATACCCTCGCCTTTGATGTGCGAGTTCCACTTGACAAAGACCTTTGAAGAATTTGTTTTGCTTGAATGATCTGAGGCATACGAATACCCATTTTTCTGAAGGTTGCTGAAGGAAGTAAAACAATGTGAGAGTATTTTCTTTGTTAAAAGATGTCGTGTGGGAGTTACATAGGAAAGTGTGTTGGTGCTTTGCTTATTGGATGCTTTATATAATGGCTTATTGAAGCTTCAAATGTACAATAGATGATAAAAAGGCAATTAAACTACAGATAGCGGCATCGTGACAGAATTCCAGTATCATGTGCTCTGTTTCTCAACTTGGAAGAAAGTATGATCTTACATATCACAACCATATATTTAGAGATAGTATAATGGCTTAAAAGTGTACTTGTATACCCAAAAGAATTAAACATAGAGGATAACATGAAAGTAAACAGTGAAGCACACTACAAACATCATGGGCCCATGTGATATTAATGGGAGTATGGCTCTGCTTCCTAACAAACCTAAAGTTCCGGCTAAAATCATTGGTTTTTCTTAAACAGGTGTGGCATATGATGTATTATGTTTATGGATATAATTCATCGTATTGATTAGGAAACCTTAGTATAGGCATCATCACATGGTTTTTGTATTTCATTGGACCAACCAATCCTTGAAATATTTGTGATCCTATATTGGCCTTTAGATTCAAAAATTAATTATGTATTTTTTTCCTTTTTACAATAGGAAAGACAAAGGCATGTGGTATTGATCCCATTTCCACCATATGTCACCATCCTTCATCTAATTTTCCATATATCATATGGATATATAAACCATTCAAGATGAATAACACAACCACAGATTCACAGCTTTTCCCCAAGAAGTCGTGCTTTGAGAATTTTCATTCACCGTAAGCCTTTTGAAGTTAACAGACAATACCCTCTTATAAAATGGTCATCCTTATGCCCCGCATCACTCAAGCAAAGCAAATTCTTAAACGGTCATTCTCAAATGGAAGTAGCACAACAACATCTATGGATATCCCAAAAGGCTGTTTAGTGGTTTATGCTGGTGAGCAAGAGAAGAAGATATTTGTAGTTCCCATATGGTTCTTAATGCAACCTACTTTTCAGGAACTGCTAGATCAGGCTGAGGAAGAATTTGGGTATAGTCATCCGATGGGCGGCCTGGCTATTCCATGTAGTGAATATACGTTCACGGATTTAGCTTCTCGTTTGGGCGCATTATGACTTGTATACAGCATTCTTAGTTTTCATGAGTAGTTAAATGACCAGTCGTAGAATTTTTTTATCATTTGTAATTAGAGACAATTGTCCCATTTTTGTAAGAAACTCGAACCAGAACTATTTAGAGTTTATTGGATTTTGTTTAGCGTTATGAGATAAGAAATGCAGAAAATTGCATCATCCACAATTTTGGCTATAATAATTTCTCATAACTTGATGTGCGTCCCTAAGAAGATAAAAGCACGTCATATCAGTTTGTTTTTTCAGAAACCGGTATGCAAAATGATAAAATGAATTAAGAAAAGTCTATATGAGAACGGATCATGAGCTTTGTCGCCATCCATTTTCCTGCATGTAATAGATTTATATTTTTCTACTCAAAGGGCATATCATATAGATACACATATCATGAAACAACTCTAAAAAAGTATGCTGAGCATAAAAAGTAATAAATATAGTAGTAGATTAGAATCGGACTTTAGTTTACACATATAATGAAATAACTCCAAAAGAGTACGCTGACGCCTATGGAGCTCACACATTTGTAACTTGATATTCATTGGAAGAGAACTAGAGGACCTGCTACAATCTGATAGCTATTACTGGAGGAATGCAAACTTATTTAATACAAACACTACTACACAAATGGCTTTCACCCACAAAAATTACCCACAGACAAAATCTGTGGGTAATTACCCACACATTTGCCACGGATTTCCCACTACTGAAAAAATCCTAATTTATAAATCAATTGTCACGGAATACAAGAGTTTCTTATAGATTATTCTGGCAATAGGCTACATAGGGCTACCTTAGTGAATCAGATGAAGGGTTATGGCTTGTTTAATCATATATAATTAAAGAGCCACATACACAAAATTTATTTTGATGATGTCCGCTTTTTTATAGATAAATCTTTAATTCATATGAAAATGGTAGAATCCCTCTAGGTGTGTATGTCTCCACACCTCTCCTGCTATACCTTCGCGTAAAGCCTAATACATAGTGATAAATGGAAAGTTTGGACTAATCTGGCAACAAATATTGATTACTTGTTGCCCCCCACATGGATATTTTTTCTTATATATTTGAGAGTTTAATTTGGGAAGAAGATACTCCTAGTATGCTTCATTTAGGAGTTTGATGCTTCAAATGTACTATAAGAAATTATGGGCATCTCCCCTTTCCGAGTATTAGCTCTGGAGAATTCTTCTTAAGACTTGTCTTACAGTTAAAGCATAAGATGATTCTATCTTAGGAACCCTAGGAGAAAATACGTATAAGATGCTTATATCAATCTACAGACAATCTTAAATCGAGTTAAAACTGTTCTTGAGAAAACTATTTACACTGAATTTTGTTTGTCATTCAAGTCTAAATTATATCATTAATCAATACAGAGTGGATTTGAAAGAAGTCCGAATTTGATTTTCAAAACAACCTGGACAACTGATGAGCGTCACATGTTGCAAAAAGGTCAGTGATCAGTGCTAATAAAAAAACTGTTACAACTATAATGCAATAACTTGAACTCATAATGCGCCCAGACGAGTTGCGAGATCAAAGAATATGTGCTCGCTACATGGGATTGTGAGGCCACCCATTGGATGGTCATATCCATACTCTTCCTCTGCCTGATGTAATAAGTCTTGAAATGAAGGTTGGTTTAACAGTGACACAGGAACCACAAAGCGCTTCTTTTCTTGCTCTTGCTCCCCAACATAAACTGCAAAATAGCCTTTTGGTAGATCCATTGTTGATATGCGAGTTCCATTTGACAAAGACCTTTGGACAATTTGTTTTGCTTGAATGATCCGAGGCATACGAATACCCATTTTTATGAAGGTTGCTGAAGGAAGTAAAACAATGTGATTATTTTCTTTGTTAAAAGATGCTGCAGAGGAGCTATAGAGGAAAGTGTGCTGATGCTTTGCCTATCATATGCTTTATATAATGGTTTATTGAAACTTTAAATTAATGTACTGTAGTTGATAAGAAAGCAATTAAATTACAGATAGGGACGTTGTGACAGAAAGGCAATATCATGTGCTCTGTTTCTCAACTTGCAAGAAAGTATGATCTTACATATCACAACCATATATTCAGAGATAAAATAATGGATTAAACTTGTACTTGTATACCCAAAAGAATTAATCATGGAGGAAAACATGTATGGCCAGTATTCTCTACAGAAGGTAAGCGGTGAAGAACTCTACAAACATCATGGGCCCATGTGATATTAATGGGAGTGTGGCTCTGCTTCCTAACAAACCCATAGTATTGTCTAAAAGCACTGGGGTTTTCTTACAACAGGTGTGGCCTATAATGTATTTTGTATATGGATATAATTCATCGCATTGATTAGGAAACCTTTGTATAGGCATCATCACATGGTTTTTTTATTTGGATGGACCAACCAATCCTTGAAATATTTGTGATCCTATAATTTCCTTTAGATTCATAAATTAATTATGTATTTTCTTCCTTTTAACAACAGGAAAGACAAAGGCATGTGGTATTGATCCCATTTCCACCATATGTCACCATCCTTGGTCTAATTTTCCATATATCATATGGATATATAAACCATTCAAGATGAATAACACAACCACAGATTCACAGCTTTTCCCCAAGAAGTCGTGCTTTGAGAATTTTCATTCACCGTAAGCCTTTTGAAGTTAAAAGACAATACCCTCTTTATAAAATGGCCATCCTTATGCCCCGCATCACTCAAGCAAAGCAAATTCTTAAACGGTCTTTCTCTAATGGAAGTAGCACAACAAAATCTATGGATATCCCAAAAGGCTGTTTAGCGGTTTATGTTGGTGAGCAAGAGAAGAGGTGATTTGTAGTTCCCGTATGGTTGTTAATGCAACCTACTTTTCAAGAACTGCTGGATCAGGCTGAGAAAGAATTTGGGTATAGTCATCCAATGGGCGGCCTGACTATTCCATGTAGTGAATATATGTTCACGGATTTAGCTTCTCGTTTGAGCGCATTATGACTTGTATACAACATTCTTAGTTATCATGAGTAGGTGACTGACCAGTAGAATTTTTTTATCATTTGTAATTAGAGACAATTGTCCCATTTTTGTAAGAAACTTGAACAAGGAACTATTTAGACTTCATTGTATTCTGTTTAGCTTTATGAGATAAGACATGAAATGCAGTAAATTGCACAATCTACTATTTTGGGTATAAATATTTCTCATACGTTGAAGTGTGTCCCTACTATACACAGATAAAATCACCTCATACGTCAGTTTCTTATTTCAGAAACCGATATATAAAATGATAAAATGAATTAAGAAAAGGCTACATGAGAACCGATCATCAGCTTTGTTGCAATCCATCTTCCTGTATGTAATAAAATTATGTTTTTGTATTCAAAGGGCATACCATATACATACATATATAATGAAACAACACCTAAAAGGTATGCCGGCCATAAAAGTTAATAAATAATAAACACAGTAGTACATGAGAATGAGACTGAGCATAAAAAGTAATAAATACACAGTAGTACATGAGAGTGTAGTTTATACAAGAGATAAATATATGTATTCAGCATAGGAAATATTTTATTTAAATATAAAGTACACAATACTAGGCTTACTTCAACGGAAAACACTGCATGTTCTGTTTCATTTTATGTTCTATTTTTTTTTTCTTGTTTTGTACCCTCTAGTGTTTTTATATATATTTCATAATGCATGTTTTTTTTAAAGAAAACATAAAATCAACCTGATGCCTATTGAGCTCACACATCTAGAACTTGAATTTCACTGCAAGAGAACTAGAGGACCTGCTACGAATACTGATTACATGTTGCCCCCACATGGAGTTAATGCTTATGTGAGAGTTAGTTCGGCAAGGAGATACTCCTAGCATGCTTTAGTTAGTTGTTTGATGCTTCAAATATACTAAAAAAATTTATCATAAGAAATTATGGGTATCTCCCCTTTCCGAGTGTTAACTCTGGAGAATGCTTATCTTAACACTTTTCTTACGGATTGAAACTTGTACACGTGGTTAACGATTCTTTTAATTTAGCCTTAATTGGATTGAATTAAATTCATTAATATAATCGGTCACTGAGCCACCCTCTTTTATCTTCAGATTTACCAATTATCGAATCAAGTGAACCTTATTTGTTGTTGAAGGTTTTTCGTACATGTTAGATAGCGCTTTGAGCAACCCATAAACAGTCTTTTCATGAAAACGATCGGAACACCACCGTAATGACCGGCACACCATTAGAATGCTTCCTCTTAGCTCTGTCCAGATCTTGCCATTTGCTTGCTTCACCTATGCTTCTACTCTTCCTAAATCGCCGCCCTAAACCACCTCATTAAATAATTCGGAAAAACATCTCCTGAGAAATCACCTTGTCTAAAACCACCTTATTCACGTCTCCTTTATGATCTTGTTTCCAACATCCACCAGATCTCGTTTCACCGGATCTGAAGTAGAATGCGATCAGATCTGGTTTCCGGTCTCCTTTCGCCGGCTAGCCATGCCACGACTCTTTTCCGATCAGCTTTCACCGGCCGTTGTCGATATGCATCTTGTTGGTTTAAACTTCTTAAACAATGATAATTTGCTTGCTTTAATCTGCTATTATGAATCAAAACAAAGCAGGAAGAAAGCAAAACAAACAAAGAAGGACAATAGACAGCAAGGGAAAAAAAACGTGCTGGGAAAAAAATATGGAGCAAGGAGAAAACTTTTTTAATGCTTAAGGCTCAAGTTCTTCATCTAAGAAAAAGTAAATAATTACACCTATATATAGAAAAAAAACGTGACCTCTACTTTCCTAGACTTGTTGACCAAGCAAAACTTCCTAATTCCTAATTAGACTTATATACAAACTTTTAATATTCTGAATTACATTTACATTCTCCCCTGTAATTCAGAAACTCTTATCTCTTCAACTCCAAGCAACTTTCTCATGCTTTCAAACTTCACTTTGTTCATAGGCTTGGTCAAGATGTCAGCTTTCTGCTCATTAGTATTCACATGTTTTACTATAACATTGCCTCTTTCTATATGATCACGAATGAAGTGATATCTTGTATCAATATGTTTACTTCTTCCATGAAAGACTGGATTTTTCATCAAATCCAAAGCTGACTTGTTATCCACATTCAATTCAAATGGACCAAGTTTTCTTCCGGTCAACACACCAAGCAACCTACTTATCCAAATGCCTTGACATGTTGCATTATTAGCTGCCATAAATTCTGCTTCACATGATGACAATGCAACACACTTTTGCTTTTGTGAACTCCAAGTAACAAGATTGTTGTCTAAGTAAAACGCCATTCCACTTGTACTTTTTCTATCTTCAACATCTCTTGCTAGATCACTATCAGTGTATCCAATCACGCAATTCTTTCCACCTTTCGTATATGATAAACCATAGTCCACAGTTCCTTTTACATACCTTAGTATGTGCTTCACTGCTACTTGATGTTGCTTGGTTGGTTTCTCCATGAAACGACTCACAATGCCTACAGAATAAGCTATGTCGGGTCGTGTGTGAGTAAGATATCTTAGCCCTCCTATGATGCTTCGATATGAGGTAGGGTCCACGAGTTCACCTTCTTCATCCTTAGTCAATTGTAGCTTTGACTCCATGGGGTACCTGCAAGGATTACAATCAAACATCCCGGCCTTCTTTAGGATGGTGTTAGCATAATTCGTTTGTCTCAATGTGAGACCATTTTTATGTTGATTAACCTCGATGCCTAAATAGTAAGTTAGCATCCCAAGGTCACTCATTTCAAACTCCTTGCTCATTTGTTGTTTGAACTTGATTATCTCATCCTTGTGACTTCCGGTGACAATTAGATCATCAACATAGACACCAATTATTAGTATGCTCCCCTTGTTTTTCTTCGTGTAAACTGCATACTCTTGTGGACACCTTTCAAACCCCATCTCTTTCATGCATTGGTTTAAGCGAAAATTCCAAGCTCGTGGAGCTTGGCGCAAACCATACAAAGCTTTTGCTAATTTGTACACCATTTTTGGTTTATCTTTCTTCACGAATCCCTCCGGTTGTGTCACATAAACTTCTTCTTCTAGATTGCCATTTAAGAAAGCTGATTTTACATCAAGGTGATGTACATTCCATTGATTTGAAGCAGCAAGAGCAAGTATGATTCGAATGGTTTCCAAACGAGCAACCGGTGCGAACACTTCATCAAAATCTATGCCTTGTTTTTGTACGTAGCCTTTAGCGACTAGCCTTGCTTTATATTTTAATATTTTTCCATTCGGGTCTCGTTTGATCTTGTACACCCACTTTAAGCCAATGGGTCTTCTATCCTTTGGCAACTCAACTAAACTCCATGTTTTATTTTTCTCAATTGCACTTAACTCACTTTTCATAGCTTCCATCCATTCTTCACTTTCACTTGCACTTGAGAAATTTACTGGTTCTTCTTCGTCTTGTAAAAACATAAGTTCATCACTTTCTTCGTAAATATCGGCCAAACTACGATATCTTTGTGGAGCTTCACTTTCGGATGAACTATCAAGTGATGATTGAGGTGTAACCGGGCTATCGTGTGGTGTATATTCTTCATTAAAATCTGGATGGATATCTTCTTCCTGTTCAGCTTCAATATCAAGCATGATATCAAAGGTGAATGTTTCATTTGTCATGGTTTTGAACTTTGTTGTAGGTCCCCACTCCCACTTAGCATCTTCTTCGAGAATTACATCTCTTCCCACTCGAATTGCTCCGGTTTCCGGATCAAGTAGCCGATAACCTTTTGTACCTTTTTCAACTCCCAAGTGTACTAGCTTCTTACTTCTATCATCTAGTTTTTTTAGATGTGTGCCAACTATTTTTGCATAAGCAACACACCCAAAAACTCTCATATGATCAATGTTTGGCTTTCGACCGGTCCATAGCTCGTAAGGTGTTGACTCTTTTAAGGCTTTTGTGGTTATACGATTTAGGATGTAGACTGAGTGACTTACGGCTTCACCCCATAGGACTTCTGGAACATTCATCCCTTTTAGATTGCTTCTCGCCATCTCTACTACTGTTCGGTTGCGTCTTTCTACAACACCGTTTTGTTGAGGGGAATATGGTGTTGTATAGTGGCGTTTCAACCCGGTTTCTTCACAATATGTAGTGAATTGTGTTGATAAAAATTCACCACCCCGGTCGGTTCGAAAGTTTTTTAATTTTAAACCCGTTTCAACTTCAACTTGTGCTCTAAATTTCTTAAAAGCAATTAAAGCGTCATCCTTGTTTTTCAACATATAAACCCACATAACTCGTGTATAGTCATCGACAAGTAACATAAAATATCTATTTCCAGCTGGTGTTGGTGGTGTGATCGGACCACAAAGATCTCCATGCACGAGTTCTAGTCGTTCTTTAGCTCTAAATTTGGTGTGCTTTGGATAGGATTTTCGAGCTTGCTTGGAGATTAAGCAAGCTTCACACAAGCTTGTAGGAATTTCAATTCTGGGTAAGCCTTCCACCATACTTGTATCAGCCATGTGTTTTAGTGCATTGAAGTTAACATGTCCAAACCGCTTGTGCCATAGCCAAGATGCCTCGCCTTGTTCTGCAAGTAAGCACTTTGAAACTTCTTCTTCAAGTATGGCCTTGTACAAACGATTACTTGATTGTTGAACCTTCAATAATAGTTTTCCTTGTGGATCATGAATCCATAAATATAATCCAAGCATCACAATCCGATCTCCATGTTGAGCTAATTGTCCCAAACTAATAATGTTGCTACATAACCTTGGTATATAGTATACCTCTTTCAACAATCTACTTTCACCATTCTTGCATTTGAACATGATTGAACCCTTCCCCTCTATTCGAACTTTAGATCCATCACCAAATTTCACATAACCTCTAGTAGACAGATCAAGTGTTCGGAATTTGCTTTTTTCGCCAGTCATGTGGTTGCTTGCTCCATTGTCGAGATACCACACTTTTGATTGGGTTGGAGTTTGTTCACTTGATCTTAGCTTGGGATTAACTTTTTCCTCATTCAAGTAAACTTCATCGTTTACTTGGGCTGCAAGCAGAAGTGCCGGCTCATGATCATTCTGTCCTTGAGTTAGGTTAGCTTCATGATTCCTCTCACGACGTGGGTTCTTACACTCAGCAGCGTAATGACCAAACTCTTGACAATTATAACATTGAACTTTTGATTTGTCACGAGGTTGATACGATTCATTCTTTCCTTTGTTTTGTTGATTACCACCACCTCGTCCTTTGTTGGAGTTGTTGTAACCACCTTTTCCTTGTCCTCGTCCTTTTCCACCTCGATTATTGTTATAATTGTTTTTGCGTTGTTTTGAACGATCTTCATTAATTTTCTTCTTTGCTCGTTCCGTCCACTCTTCATGCGTTAACAATAGCTTCTTCTCCTCGGGTTCTTTATGAGCCCCAATACGAATCTCATGAGCTTTTAATCTTCCGACCACCTCTTCAAACGTCATCTCGTCTAGATCTCCAAATTGTTCAATTGTTGATGCAAGTTGAACAAATTTGGAAGGCACGGCTCGTAATAACTTTTTTACTATGTAGGATTCTTGAACGGTTTCACCAAGAGCACGAATATTGCTCACAATACCTCCAAGTTTTGTAGAAAAATCGTCCACGGTCTCTGATTCACTCATGTTCATCATCTCAAATTCAGCTTTGAGAGTTTGAACTTTGGCTGTTTTGACTCGATCTGCTCCCAAGTACATCGTCTTGAGTGTTTCCCAAGCTTCCTTTGCCGTTTGCTTCTCCGCAATTGTCAATAGAACCTCCTCAGGAATTGCTTGGTAGATGGCAGCCATCGCCATCTTGTCTCTCTTTACACCCACCGGATTTTGTGGGTTCTTCGGCTCTATGGCTTCCCACACCTCTTGAGCTTGCATATAAATCTTCATCTTTATCGACCATGCTGCGTAATTCGTCTTAGACAGCATTGGGTATTGAAGAGTAACCGATCCTTCTTTGTTCGACATCGCACCAGATTCGCTCTGATACCAAATGTTGGTTTAAACTTCTTAAACAATGATAATTTGCTTGCTTTAATCTGCTATTATGAATCAAAACAAAGCAGGAAGAAAGCAAAACAAACAAAGAAGGACAATAGACAGCAAGGGAAAAAAAACGTGCTGGGAAAAAAATATGGAGCAAGGAGAAAACTTTTTTAATGCTTAAGGCTCAAGTTCTTCATCTAAGAAAAAGTAAATAATTACACCTATATATAGAAAAAAAACGTGACCTCTACTTTCCTAGACTTGTTGACCAAGCAAAACTTCTTAATTCCTAATTAGACTTATATACAAACTTTTAATATTCTGAATTACATTTACACATCTTAGACAGTGAGGTAGTGATCTCTTCACCGGTGATCTCAATCTCTTTACTGCCTCTGCCGGAAAAAACATCTGTTTTGATTTCACGGTATCTGTTTTTAGTTTCGCGATTTTTGTTTTGATTTTTAAGGATTCTGTTTTGATTTTCATGATTCGGCATCTCTTATGGTTTTGATTTCAGATGACGAACCCTAAACATTTTAAAAACACCGATCTGTGTTCTCTTAAATGAGTTTCCGCCTGAAATAGCCATCGGCCGTCCAAATCTGTCGTTACTTCTCTGAGGTCGTACCTCTTACTCTCATGTATGAACTCTTTATAGGAAACTGCATAAGAAATATTTTCAAATTATGCAAATTATTTTAACTCTTTTCTATGGATTTTAGACTCAATGAAGTTCCATTTCAATCTTGATATGGCTTTCTTTTAATTAAGTTTGTGATGCTGAATTAATGTTATTGGTTTCATGGGCGGTGGAATTTATGGCTTTTTAATTCAATTTAATGGCAAAGGAATGGTGGTTGGGTTTGACACAAAGTTTATTGTGAATTTATAAACTGAACGAAATAGAAAGCTTTGAACTTTTTACATAATTAATGGTCAAAATTTATCTTTGACTATTAGATGTTATATTGGAAATACATTATTCTTTTTTAAAGGTGAATTTAATTTCACGGGGATAAATACATCAGAATAAATATAAAATTCATGATATTGTGAAGTTGTCGGATCGATGAGTAGCACGAATCAACCATATTTTAGACAACTTTCTATAAATATTAATTAGACATCTTTTTATTATTGGTTGTACTCAATCTATTTGATTAATTTTGTGTAAAGGTTTTACCTATTGTGATAATAAGGTTTAATCACATGTGATTAATACATATAATCATACATGATTAAATACACGAAATACACTATTGAATTGAAAACACGAAAACAAATAAGCCCATATAAATTATATGTGACTATAAATATATAATCACATGTCATTATATACACGAGATAAACTAATGAATCAAGGAAATGAAAATAAATATTTTCTACATAAATCATATGAGATTAAATATAAATAATCATGTATGATTAAATACAAGAGAACAACTATTGAATAAAGACCGTGAAACGAATTTTGCCCACATAAATCATATGTGATTAAATACATATAATCAAATATATTAAATACATGATACCAATTATTAATCAAAAACATGAAAATAAATATTGTTCATTTAAATCATATGTGATTAAATACATATAGTTACATGTGATTATATGTATCTAATCGCATATGATTTATGTCGACAATATTCATTTTGCATTTTCGATTCATTAGTTGGTCCAATATAAAATATGATTTATGTGTATAAACTTTATTTTCGTGTTTTTTATTTAATAGTTGTTTGTGTGTATTTAATCACATTTGATTATATGCATCTACTTATACATGATTTATATGGACAAAATTCATTTTTGTTTTTTCGATTCGATAATTGTTCTCATCTATTTAGTCATGCGTGATTATATGTATTTAATCACATATAATTTGTGTGAACAAGATTCGTTTTCACATTCTCAATTTAATAGTTGTTTATTGTCCATATTTTTCATATGTGATTAAATACATATAGTCATATGTGATTGGATACATATAATCACATGTGATTATATGTATTTAATCACATATGTGATTATATGTATCTAATCACATATGATTTATATGGAGAAAAAAGAATATTTTCCATATAAATCATATGTGATTAGACACATATAATTACATGTTATTATATACACATAATCACAAGATGTGGTGTGTGGTGATGTTTAGTGGTGGTAGGTGGTAGGTGGTGGTGGTGATGAAGGGTGGTAGTGGTGACATGTGGGGTGGTGGGTGGTGGGTGGTGGTAGGGGTGTTGATTATAGTGGTGGTGGTGGGTGGTGGTGGCGGGTGGTGGTGATGGTTGGCGGTGATAGGGTTACTGATGGGTGGTGGTGGTGGTGTATGGTTGTTTTGGTGGGTGATGGGTAGGGTTGTGGTGGAGGGTGGTGGGTAATGAGTGGTGGAGGTGGGTGGTAGTGATAGGTGGAGGTGGGTGGTGGTGGTGGTGGTGGTGGTAGTGGTCAGTGATGATAGTGGTAGGTGGTGGTGGTCTTGGTGGGTGGTGGGTGGGGGAAGTCATGGTGGGTGGTGGAGACGGGTAGTGGTAATAGGTGGTAGCGGTGGGTGGGTAGGGTGGTTGTGGTGGGTAGTGGTGTCGGGTGGTAGTGATGGTTGGTGGTAGTGGCTGGTGCTGGTCATAATGGTGGGCGGTGAGTGGTTAGTAGTGATAGTTTGTGGAGGTGGGTGTGGTGGGTGGTGGTTTTGTTGGGAGGTGGGTGGGGGTGATGGTGGTGGATGGTGCTAAAGGGTGGTGGTGGTCGTTGGTGAATGGGTTGTGGTTGTAGGGGTGGTGGTGGAGGGTGGTGGTGATGAGTGGTGGAGACGGGAGGTGGTGATGGGTGGTAGGTGGTGGTTGGTAGTAGTTACAAGTGGTGGTCATAATGGTGGGTGGTGGGTAGGTGGTAATGACGGGTGGTGGTTGTGGTGGGTGGTGGTGGCGGGTGGTGGTTTTGGTGGGTGGTGGTGGGGGTGGTAGCAGCGGGTGGTGGTGGTCGGTGGTGATAGGTGGTGGTGGAGGATGGTGGCTGTGGTTGGCGGTGGCGGGTGGTGGTGGTGGGTGGTTGAGGTGGGTGGTGGTGGTGATGGGTGGTGTTGTTTGGGTGGTGAGTGGTGGTGGTTAGCGGGTTTTTTTAATTTTTTACTTAATTTTTTATTTATATTAATATTATTTGATGATTTTAATTTAAAAAAATTGTGTGGTCTAAATTTGTTCTCAAATGTTGTCGCAATTAGAAATGTTCTAGATTGAACTCTCTCTCTCTCTCTCTCTCTCTCTCTATATATATATATATATATATATATATATATATATATATATATATATATATATATATATATATATATATATATATATATATATATATATATATATATAGAGAGAGAGAGAGAGAGAGAGCTAGGTTCAAATGTGGATTGACATATATTGTGCGGACATGTGGACAGTGCTATTCTGTGACAATAATAAAGAAAATATGTTGTTTGATGATATGAATACGTTTAATCTTACATAACTATTGTAATTATCACACATTCTTACTAATTAAATGGTCTATAAGGTTTTTATAGACTTTTTATTATTATTCTCATTCTGTCAGAATGTTCTCCGAATGTTTATTGAGTCGTATTCTGTCAGAATGAAAATGAGTGAAAAACGATGTGTGAGAACAAAAATGAATAAAAATCAGTGAGAATGCATGAAAATGATGATATTTTTGTAAGGTTGAACGTATTCGTATTACTAAACAACTTATTGTCTTAGTAATTCTCATATAATAGTACTGTCCACTCGTCCGCACAATAATTGTCCATCCACATTATAACCTAGCCCTATATTTTTACTATCTTATAAAAGAAATCTCACTATTTCTATAAATAGATCCAATATAATAATAATATTTTTTTAAGACGTTCAAATCTCTAAGCTTAAAGTACAACTAACCATCAATAAAATAATAATATATTCTTAAATATCCGACTGTTTAAACTAAAAGTACAATTATCCTATGCATATACCTCTTTACCCAGTCTATGCATACTTTGAGCTCCGTTATATATCTGATGCATAAGGTAACTGTGAGATTCAAATTTGAAATCCCAAACTTTTAGGCCCCTGTATCGGTTTCCATCCCGTATATCTCCCTTCCTCCTCTCTGCTTCATCTATTTTGTGGTAAACCCTACTACTCCCCATACCAGAGGAATAATAGACGTAAAACACAGGGCTTGCTAGAATCAAGAGTCCTCAACCACACTGTTAACCTCTTTCACACATAAATCTCCAATCATGCATCTTTTCTATAATTTTCCAGGCAACAACCTCAAATATATCTCCTCTCTTCTACTATTTCCCCCCAATTCAAATATTTTGATTTTTACTCAAAATATAACTTGATTCTATTTTAAAGGAAGGTTTCGTTTTTGTTTTTGTTTCTTGAATCTATGGCAACAATCTCTATGAAGGTGGAAAGAGGCACGAGGTAAAGTTTTGTTAGGTGGAGATATTACAGTAATAGGTAAATCTATCCCCTCTACTTTATATGTTTTCCACCAGGTTCAAAGATTCTCTAAATCCCCTAATCCTTCAAAACCCTCTTGTAATTATCTACTCACTGAAGGTTCTCTAAATCCCTCATCACGACCGAAAGAAACCACCCTGCTCCTCCTTCCTTCGTTCATCACCACAAACAACCACACTATACCACCAAACGATGACCACTACACCCCTGGTTTTTTCCTATGCTCACCAACCTCCACCCCCGTTTTTTCTATTGCAATCGAATGAGCGAAAGATGTATTCCATTTTATCCTAGCCATATAAAATCTCAGTTTGTTCATCATTTTGTTTGAAAAATGTTTCTTCTCTTTTGTTGATTTTTATATTCTCTTTGTAGAAGATGATACAGATCTGGTCATCTGGAATAAATTTAGTTCAAATTTCAGAAGATGAAGCACATCGGGTTCTTTTCCCTTATCTATCTATTTTTTGGTTTTGATATGTTTCGTTTTGATGTAGATCTAATATGAGTTCGTGTGTGTTTTTTGAAGTTGCTTGTATAGGCTCATGAACTCATAGATAAGCACACAAAAGTTCCATCTCTTTATCTGTTTTGTGAAGAATATTAGAGAAGTTAGAAGAGATTTTGAAAGAAGTTCAACATTTAAGTGTAAATTGAGGAATTCTTCATACGACACCAAAAAACCAGACTCTGAAATCATCTTTTCACTCTGTTAGGTTCGTAAACCTAATTTTGAACCTAACCCTAATCTTAATTGTTTTAGTTTCTCAAATTATCAGTTTTAACCAAACCTCAAGTGTTAGATTCAATTTCGTTGTATTTTGAGATTAATTAGATATTTATGGGTTTTTAATGTTTTATTCAGGTGTTTTTATGGAAATGATCATCAAGAAGTAACTTTTCTTCCTTCTTCTTTCTTTAGGTTATGACCTCTAATTTTAATAACAAAATGATTGTTGGTAAGACTTTGATTATGGTGTAGACAGTTCAATTATGCAAATATATCTATATATACATATGTCAGAATGAAGAAATGATGTGCTCTGCTCATGATGTTTCTTCCCATATTACCACATAACAATATGTTGACAGGTGGAGTAAGGCTTAGATGTTGCATTTGATTTCTTTTTTACAATTCTACAGAGAAACAAAATGGCCTAGATCCAAGCAGCACTCCAATGGCCTATCATGGTAAGTTAATAAGATGTAGTTGTATTTATGGGTTTCCTGGCTTAGTTGTTGATTCATGAAGTTTTATATTTCTAAAAATCATTTGATTCTTTTCTTGTACACAATAGGTTTTAGTTGATGTTTTGTGCATATAAAACCCAATGACCAGATGTAATTCAAATGACACGATGTAAATTCCATCAACGTGGTGTGGTATGTATCCAATTAATAAGACAAATACCAGTAATAATGTCTTTTTTGTTTTATGGGGCTAAAATTCAATTTTCATAATCACTCTTTTTATGATTTACCAATTATATTCTTTACCCTACAGTTGTGTGATTTTTTGTTATCTTAATGCACTAATCAAACACATATTTGTGGGGTTTTGTCATAACACATGTGATCAAAAGGTTGATGTGCAGTCTTGTTGCTGCCCCAAGAAGAAGAAAGAGGATGGTTTGGCTGATAAGGTGGAAATTAAGTGAATCGAGATGAGGACCTAAGAGATTATCTCTCAGGTCAAATCTTTTTCTTGGACAATTCCAAATGAAGCATCAAGGAATTATGTAGTTTTTACTTATCCAAAATCAGCTACTCTTACCCCAAGCAGGCTAAAACTAGCACGATGGATAGAGGTATTTGTGTCTTTCGTTCTTCTCATAAATATAAAATATCACAATTATGTATTTATTTAGGTATTGTAAACATGTTATACCATTTTTAAAAAATTTTTAAATATAGATTCCTTCAGCTCAGTAATGGATGGAAGTTATATATTTTTTTTAAACTTTGGATTTGGTATTGTATTTTGGAGCTGATTTTGTTTCATGATTGAATGAGTTTTGAACAGATGGAATATCTGGAATTTCTTTTCTTGCAACATAAACAAGTTTCTAATTAAAGTAGCAGCAGGTCGATTTTGGTTTTCATTTGTGTAAAGGGACTTGTGATTTTGATTTTTTGAGAATTAGATCGAGACTTTGGGCTTATGTGCAGCCCCTATCCAAACTTATCTCAAACCCCTCGATTATAAATTAGTTTTCATTATGTAGATTAAGTTTCTTTTTTTTTTCTTTTTTTTCGATTAATCATTTTAGGAGTAAGTGGTGTTTTTGAATTATATAAGAAACTTACATAACACTTGCGGCAATCCAAAGACAAATTAAGTAAATCTAGGCGACAAAAATTGACTAATTTCAAGACACTTGCCATATTGTACAAGATATTATCATTTTGTATGGTAATTATAAAAAGAGTAAATTACATGAATGGTCCTTATGGTTTGGGGTAATTTGCATGCTTGGTCCCTAATTTTGTTTTTTTTAACTCAGAAGGTCCCTACTATTTGTTTTTGTTATGTATTTGGTCTCTACTGTTTGTTTTTGTTACGCGTTTGGTCGCCATATTGTACATATTGTTTTTGAATGTATTTTGCCCTTGCCATATTGTACAAGATATTATCATTTTGAACCGTTTCTTTTTTACCGATTATCTGATGTATCATGTTGCAAATAACACCAAAGTTGGATTCTATTGACTTAGATATGTATTATCTTTGGAACATGATATTTTTGTAAAAAAAAACATATAGTCTAAATAAATTATTCATTGCCGCCGCTTTGCGCGGGTCCACCACTAGTATATATATATATATATATATATATATATATATATATATATATATATATATATATATATATATATATATATATATATATATATATATAATTTTGTTCCTTGACTAGATAAATAAAAAATTGGGTTCTTAAACAATATATTCATGCAGCTGCAGAAAGTTGGTTCCCTCTAGCAAACAATTTATTCTAGAGAAAATAGTACCTATTAACTGGACAAATGTATATATACTCTTATAACAATGTTTAAACATGTATATATATTTCTTATTTTTCATATATGTGCGCAATGATCTTGTTAAGGACAGACACCGAGTCCTATAAAGAAATCTGTACATTTTACTGATCACAACATAATTGTGTGATTCTTTGATAATAATATTACAACCAAACATGCAACAAGAGTGGTACAAATATTATGTTTAATCCTGGTTATGCTCTCTGAGTTTTAGGAACAGGAAAGAGAGAATAACAGTAATGCTTGATCTTTGAATTTCTCGTATCGGTCAAAGCATAAGCTGATTCTAGCTTAGGAACCCAAGGAGGAAATAGATGCTTATATCAGTCTACAGACAATCTTCAAATTGATTCAAACTTTTCTTGAGAAAACTATTTACAATGAATTTTGTTTGTCATTCAAGTCTAGATTATATAATTAATCAATACATAATGGATTCGAATGAAGTCCGAATTCGAGTTTCAAAACAACCTGGACAACTGATGAGGTGTCACATGTTGCAAAAAGGTCACTAATTAGTAATTTACAAAAAAAAAAAAAAAAAAAAAAAAAAAGAACTATTTACAATCTCAATGCAATAAATTGAATTCATAATGCGCCTAAACTAGTTGCGAGATCAAAGAATATGTGCTCACTACATGGGATTGTGAGGCCACCCATTGGATGGTCACAGCCATACTCTTCCTCTGCCTGATGTAATAAGTCTTGAAATAAAGATTGGCTTAACAGTGACACAGGAACCACAAAGCGCTTCTTTTCTTGCTCCCTCTAGTGTTTTACATATATTTCATAACACAACCACAGATTCACAACTTTTCCCCCAAGAAGTCGTGCTTTGAGAATTTTCATTCACCGTAAGCCTTTTGAAGTTAACAGACAATACCCTCCTTATAAAATGGCCATCCTTATGCCCCGCATCACTCAAGAAAAGCAAATTCTTAAACGGTCATTCTCAAATGGAAGTAGCACAACAAAATCTATGAATATCCCAAAAGGTTGTTTAGCGGTTTATATTGGTGAGCAAGAGAAGCAAAGATTAGTAGTTCCCGTATGGTTGTTAATGCAACCTACTTTTCAAGAACTGCTAGATCAGGCTGAGGAAGAATTTTGGTATAGTCATCCAATAGGCGGCCTGACTATTCCATGTAGTGAGTATATGTTCACGGATCCAGCTTCTTGTTTGGGCGCATTATGACATGTATACAGCATTCTTAGTTATCATGAGTTGGTGATTGACCAGTAGAATTTTTTATCATTTGTAATTGGGACATTTGTCTTAATTTTGTAAGAAACTTGAACAAGGAACTATTTAGACTTCATTGTATTCTGTTTAGCGTTATGAGATAAGACATGAAATGCAGAAAAATGCAAAATCTACTATTTTGGCTATAAACATTTCTCATACCTTGAAGTGTGTCCCTACACAGATAAAATCACCTCATACATCAGTTTCTTTTTTCAGAATCCGATATATAAAATGATAAAATGAATTAAGAAAAGGCTACATGAGAACGGATCATGACCTTTGTCGCAATCCATCTTCCTATATGTAATAAATTTATGTTTTTGTATTCAAAGGGCATACCATGTAGATACACATATAAAGAAACAACTCCCAAAAAGTATGTTGGGCATAAAAAGTAGGGTTTTTGGCACTATAGCACAACAAAGTTTTGTCATTTTACACATTTAGTCACTCAAGTTTTTTTGTGCCTGATAGACCATTAAAGTTGAATTTTACCTATCAATTACATCATTACATAACCTAATATGATACAGGAACAGCCGGTTACTTGAGTGACTAAATACGTAAATTCGCCAAACTTTGTTGTGATACATTGCCAAAAACCCCATATGGGTTTGCTCAAAACATTCAGCCATGTCAGCATGTCACCCGTGAACCGGATACAATTTCCCCCAAACCCATAATTAGCCACTATTTCCTAACGTTAAGGACCAATAGAACACACAAAATACTTGAGTGACTAAATGTGTAAATTCGCCAAACTTTGTTGTGCTGCAGTGCCAAAAACCTTAAAAAGTAATAAATCATAAACATATTAGTACATGAGAATGAGACTGAAGTTTATACCGCCTTTGTTGTCATAGAAATGACAAACCGATTCCTAAGGAGGCCTGGCATCTATAACTCGCCATTCAACATAATAGAAATGAGGACATATATATATATATATATATATATATATATATATATATATATATATATATATACTACAATATGCAAAGGATAGTTTCTCTCTCCCTCCCTTCCTCCCTCTATATATCCATAATATAAACGGAAAATGTTATCAATTTTGCAATGACCGTTGAATAATTGTTCCCCCACTTAGATATTCTGCTTATGTAGTAGTTTTGTCCAGGTTCTTCTCCATGTATGCATTACATAGGTGTTAGATGCCTCCCATTTAATATAACTAATGCTATAAAGGCATTTTTATAAGAACTTAGGGTCAAGTATCCTTTTCTTGCATGATTTCGGGGTTTTCGTTGATGATATTGTGGGAACTAAGATATGGAAAATATATGAAAATCAAACAAGAAAAACAAAAAGTGTTGTGTTTAACATAGTAAGCTTAAAAAAATCCACTACAGGGTGTTTGTTTCCCATGATACTGACAACAATTTTAAGTGGTTCTACTAGACCACCAAATTCTACTAGACCACCGAACTTATAGAAGGCTTCGATTTTACCTTGAAGTAGCAAAAATGAGCAGAGGAGAAAAATAGAGGAGTGTATTGTGATTTTATAGTGTGCCAGATGGTGGTCTTGAAGTTGTATTTATACAACAAAAGAAACCAACACACTCTAATGGTGGTATTGTATAACCGACCAAAGATTAAAGGGAGAATTTCGTATACCTGTCTTAAACATAAAAAATTTATATAATATATATATATATATATATATATATATATATATATATATATATATATATATATATATATATATATATCAAACCTAATTTCTAAATATCATATTTAGCCTTGATAAGTTTAAAAATATTGTATTTCCCAAATCTTTTTTCTTAAACATTATTATAATTTTAATGTTTTATTTTTATCAATTAACTACTATACCCCTTTATAAATCTATGTCTAAAAACAATGTTTATATACTTCATAAACATCCAAAACCCTGACTCGACCACATGTTGCTGAAATTTACCTCCAAAGTTTCATCCTAATATAGAAATAAATATAAAAAGCTTAGAAACGCCATCCATAGATTGTTAATTTCACAAAATAAAAAGTTTTGTTACATCCATCCCACAAATTTGTGTATCTATTTCTCCATTCTCCTTATATGTTGTTGTATTCCAATAAAAAAAATGAAACTTTGTTTCCTCCAAAAATTATCAGTTATGAATGTTGGTTATACTATTTACCTATTATGTGTATCAATAATTGCGTAAGTATTCCATACTGTAACATCCAATTTCGGGATGTTTCTTATTTACAGATAGCGGACCGTAATTTGATCAAGTAAAGGTCTCAGGTTTCATGGTTTAAAGTTTGGACCTTATTAGATGTTGATAATGTTGGTTAAGTGATATTGCAAACTCTTTTCATGTATTAATGAACTGTGTTGTGGAGCCAAAGGGGTAAAATGGGAAAAAGTGATATTGCAAACTCTTTTCATGTATTAATGAATTAAGTCTGGATGTTTTAAGTCAAAAGTAATTAGATATCATTGTGAGGCTTGTAAATACCTTTGTAGGCATATAAATATCACGACATGGTGAGTTGTGCAGCCCAAGCCCATAAAATTAGTGTTTTGTTTCGTATTTAAACACATTTTTCTATGTTTTAGGTTATTTTTCAGCCTCCATCACATCAAGAGCTCTGTGGGAGCAAACCCTAGCCTCATTTTCACAACTATGAGCCTCTTCTCTCTTCTCTCCACTATTTTTGGTACCTTTTGGGCTTGTTTTGCTCGTTGAAGGTTTTTGAGTGCTCATTTGGAAGCAAGGAGGCAAGAAGCTTGTTAGAATCTGGTTTCCTAGTCATCTTTTGGGCTTATGTAAGTCATCAAGCTTGTTACTTTATAGTTCATTATTAGTAGGTTTAGGTTTTGAGCTAGTTTCTCCTTGTTTATGATGTTTTGAGAGATTTATTGCAATAAAGTTTACAACTTTATTGCTCTTTTAAGTCCCAGGAGTATTATATGTTTCAGATCTAGATTCACAACTTGTTTTGGTGCCATGCATGCGGATTTCACCATATTTTCCTTTATTTTAACCTAGTTTTGTGAAGGACATGCATGACCATAAAGTTATGATTTTTATAAACCATTAGGGTGCCATGAAGCTTTTTGGAAAGTATTAGGATTTGTCTTCATAGATTAAGGACTAAATAAGGTTTGGAATCTACCAAACAGAACACGGCGTAGCTAAGGACCGACCACGATGTGGTGGGCAGATTCATCGTGATTGTTCTGTCTGAGTCGGACCACGGTCCGGTCAAGGTCTCGCCACGGCGCTGTGGTCGTTGACCGTTGACTTTTGACCAAGTTTGAGTTTTTTCAAATTTTAGTAAAAGTGTATCTTAGATCAGTTGGGCAAAATGGACTTTTACCCTAAAGAAGGAGGTTTAAAGAGAAAAGTTTGCTAGAAGAGCTAGTTAATTAGATTTTATACCTTAAATAGTAAATTAGGGTCATTATTGTGTAGTAGTTCGAGACAGTATCGGTACCGCTTAGCTCGGTGTGAGTGGATTACTTTATCATTCACTCATGTGAGTTCTCACGAACTTACTTACTATGTAGATTATGTATCATATGCTATCTAGAATATAGATAGACCTCTTAGAGAGAATCTAGTGGAATCAGGACCATGACATACCTCTCTAAGGGAAGTGGTCAAGACCATGATAGACCGATCAAAGGGAAGTGGTCAATACCAATTCAAGTAGAGATAGACCACTCAGAGGGAATCTTGTTATCGTGGTCAGTTATGTTAGCATGCTAATAGGTTTACATTTCATTTTATATGCTTATGTGTTCAATTATATGCTTATGTGATTAGTTATATGCTTATGTGATCAGTTATATGTTTATGTGTAAGTTTCAGAATGCATATAAATTATATAGTGATTAAGTGTTGTGATTACTCACTAAGCCTTAGGCTTAAAATTATTGCTTTATGTTTTTGGTTGTAGGTCTTTTAGGTTCGAAGGGAAAGGAGCTGGCATGATTGGGACATCTGGACATTCTCAAAGGGGCATGGCATCTGGTTTATCTGCTCTAGTTTTCAAAACAAGACTTAGTTTCTGTTTTGTACTGTGATTATGTTGATGTAACGTGAAAATATATTTTTATGATTTGTTAATGATTATGAATAAAACCTTTTGGTAAAACCTACACTCTAATTTTCAAAAACGTTTATGGATGATTTTGGGATGTTACACATACCCTCTCCTTTGAATCTCTCGCCTTTCTCACTTGTGCCTCAATCTCTCTCGATACCATACATAATGTTTTCACATAAAATTTAAACTATAGAACCGTTGATACATTACGATGAGGAAAGTTTAAACATCAGTTACTTAGTTAACTGAATGGTTGCTTTCTGTTTGAAACTTAAACAAGGTTCCCTTCCATGTAACAAGAATCACATAGCCACGGTCGTGTTTCATATTAAATGTTTTGTGAAATTAATAGTTCATGTTGTTTCTATGCAGTTTGTCTAAAACTATATACTAGTATGAAACGGTGGAGGTAAATGCCGACAACATTTGGTCGAGTAAAGGTTTTGGGGAATTTTATGAAGGGTATTGAACATATTTCAAAATTATATTTATGAGAGGGGTATAATAGTAAATTGATAATAATAATAAAGATTTACAATGGTTATAAAATGTTTAAAAAAGATTTGGGCAAATACGATAATTTGAAAGTTATGAAGGGTAAATACGATATTTATAAATTAGGTTGGGTAAATATAATACTTTTATGCTTAAGAAGGGTATATACAAAATTTTTCTAAGATTAAATACACAATATGCAACCGAAATTGGTGTTTAAAATGTAATTAAATGTTAATCTTAATTACGGTCATCCAGTATTGTGCATTCATACCCACAAGACGGGCGCTCGCACACCTGTTTAGTGAACTCAACCCAATTTGGTTTGCATTTGCGCCCCGTACATGTACAAAAGAGAGCATTTGTTGTTTAAGTCTTACAAGGCTTAGAAACCTTCTTACTTATAAACCAACTTTCTTTACCTTCCCCAACCTATGTGGGTGAACTAAAAATCCATTAAACTCCTTTTTAACTTTTTCCAACACCCTTACTTTAAATATTATCTTTGCATTCATCTTAAATCCCATTTTCGTGTGTGATGTACCAAAATGAAGGTGTCACATAGGAGAACATAAACATATAACCATTTATTCATTTCAATAATGTTTTAGGATTCGAATTTCGTGTTCAAAAATGAGAAAATCCCATTTTTATAAATCGGTTAAAACCATTTTTCCAACAATCCCCCCACATGAATGAAAATTGATCACATATTTTCAAGTCACCCAAATAAAATCCAACAGTTGAACCATGTTTATGATAGGTAGGTGTTACCCTTATTACCATCCCTTAAGATATATATTTATTTTACTAGCATACTAGTAGATTACATGTCTTTTAACTATTCTGTCATTTGTGTAAATAATCAATATGTGTCTCACATGTTCTCAATGACCTAGTTAGGTTCTCATTGATGTGTATGTTATGGTAATAGACATTTGCATGGTTCTGTAAGACCTCTGAGGAATGTGCCCACACAATTTCCTTTAAAGCGAACATACTTCTCTCTTACATAAATGACTACATCATAATCATTAAAAGTTAATGCATAATGATTTCCAATTTATCATGGATGTTAGCTAGTAAATTTAACATGCATCACTATCTGTTTTAGGAATGGGTTGGGTTTGACGCCCACAATGATTCACAAATGTTCTATACAAGTACGTTGTCATGTTGAACCTAGATCTTGGGATCTCACTCAACTAGGTTGGGTTTTCCTTCTTAATAACTTATTAATCCATGGGTTTTAATCTTATTCCTCATAATGACCTCTCACTTTAAGCATTTCATTAGTGCATCTACAATCTTATTTTGAATGATGTAGTCATTACAGATAAATCATCTTGGGAGTAATTTTTTAATGGTATTGTGTCTTTAACAAATACATCTAGACTCACCATTATTTACGTCACCATGAAATATTGGTGATATTAGATCATATTAGGACATCTCTCAGGAAACTGAAGACCTACTTATCTCATTGTCCAAACTTGTATAGAATTATAAATTTACTCTCTTATATATATTTACCAAAAGATGTTAACTAGTATCAATATGGTTATGTCTATACAAACATCACCACTATTATATATATATATATATATATATATATATATATATATATATATATATATATATATATATATTATGTCAACATAATACGATAAACACACATACATACATATATTGGTGTATTCACAATAACATTGGCCAAATGTAATTATGAATATATTTTACCTGAGTCTCCCTGCCAATATTATATTTTTTTTCATGCAATTTTTTGCTTTAACCATCTACAAGTAAAATTTAAGGCATCATATCCCAAGGATCATTCTATGACACAAAATGGAGTATCATTTCAAAGTGTCATTTATAGATCTATTTCATCACATTCATTGATTTTTAATGATATATTCAAACTTGTGATACCATTGTTACAAAGTTTATTTTAAGTGATCATATAGTGACTTCACATTTTTACACATTTCATTGCCTTCCTTCGGGTAAGATAATTTCTAGGCAGTTTCATGTAAATTTATACTTCTAAAACTAGGTTTAAAAGTTTTAGTTACATATTAGAATGATATACTTCCAAATTTTGAGTAGTTACAACCATATACAATTATAAGTAAAGAGCATACAAATGAAATTAATCAAGACATTTTTATATATGTTTGTAATCCAACCATATGCTTCAAATATGCCATTAGCTCTTACTTCTCATTTGGACAATGGTGGATAGAAATGGAAGGTTTAGGACGAAGATAATGCATTCACGCTTCATGCTTAAGCAAGCAAGCTCTTTGGATTTGGGAGAGATGAAGGCAGTGGCGGAGCTACATGGGGCTTTGGGGGTACTACAACATCCCCAAAAAAATTGTTTTATGTATAGAAAAAAAATTATTTGTAAACATGTTCTATGTTATTGTACCCATAGCTAAAGAGAATATATCATGTTTTTTAATGCCCCGGATATGATAACTACATGGAATATTTATTGATAATGTTTGTACCCCGTATAATTTTTTTTGGCTCCGCCACCGGATGAAGATGATGGATACGAGCTTGGAATGAAGGCTCGATGAAGGCGATAGAGTCTAAGTTCAGGTCAAAATCGACATCAGCCTTCATTTGAGTCCACATTAGCCCTTGGTCAAAGTCCACATAATCTTTTTACATAGTCAAATGCCGCATCACCTTACTTATACCGGATGACCCTTTCAACTTTTGCAAAACGTTTTTTTTTACATATAATTTGATACTTCAATGGCTTAGAATGCACAAGAAACAGTCCAGGGACCATTTAAAACCAAAAGTAAGAGTTTATAGGGTTTTCATAACAAACACCCTAATGTATTTGAACACCTCCTCACCAAGATAGGTGCATCACCCGAATCTGGAACTTTGATTAGACAAAACACCAAAATAGGTGATTTATTTTCCCCCTAAAAGCTTCCCACCAGAAAAGGTCACACAGTTTAACACCATATACAAGCCAATAAATCAACTCTCTAAGTAATACTGGGGTCATGTGTATTTTTACCGACAGTGGGGCATTGCTTCAACACCTGAAATGATCCAGTTCAACTACTCCTTAAACACCTGCCCAATGCCCTTTGAAATGGATATGAACGATGGAGTTGGAACAAATATAAAAAAGTTGGATGACTACACTTACCCCACCTCTGTTTTTTTTTCTTAATTAAAGTTTTAAGAAATGTACATGCTAATTTCTTGTGGCATTGCTATTATTTTCAGTTGCAAATATTCTTAATTAGGGTTCAGTGTCATGGATTACAGGGATTTCACTTACGATTTTGCCAATTCACATCAAGTACTTTTAGTCATTGAGTGATTGCATATGTATTTGTTAGGTTCAGCACTGTTTAAGAAAAGTACAGTTAAATTCATCATGAAATACTACGAGATAAGCAAAGAACAAGTGACCTAATGAAAAAACTCAAAACACCAAAGCTTAATAAAAGTAAGGACATACATCAAATTGAATGAAAACTTTTGTCATGGAAACTATTGACAGCGAATTTTGTTTGTCATTCAAGTGTATGATTATAACATCAAAAAATATGCAATGGATTCAAAACAATTTCTAACAAAGTTATAAAACAACATGGACAAGTGACCTAGTCCCACATGTTGCAAAAAGGTAGTGATCAATCAGTACTTTACAAAAATGTGTTGGCAAATAAAATTATCTATAACTTGAATTCAACATGCACCCAAACGACTTGTGAGATCAAAGAATGTGTGCTCACTACACCGGATTGTGAGGCCACCCATTGGATGGTCATAACCAAACTCTTCTTCTGCCTGACATAATAAGTCTTGAAATGAAGGTTGGCTTAAGAAGGACACAGGAATCACAAAGCGCTTCTTTTTTTGCTCTCCAACATAGACTGCCAAATACCCTTTTGGTAGATCCATTGTTGCTGTGCGGGTTCCGTTTGACAAAGGCCGTTGGAAAATTTGTTTTGCTTGAATGATCCGAGGCATATGAATACCCATTTTTCTGAAGGTTGATGAAGGGAGTAAAATAATGTGAGAGTATTTTCTTAGTGAAAGGTGTTGTGGATGAGTTAGAGATGAAATTATGCTGGTGCTTTGTCTTTCAACATGCTTTATATAGTGGTTCATTGATCTTCAAATTTAAAATAAAGGAAATAAAAAAAAAAAGGAAAATAAATGGCAGATAGAGACCTTGTTACATCATGTGTTGTGTCTTTCAACTTGCAAGAAGGTATCATATCACAACCATAAACTCAGATACAATTAAATGCACTTAAACCGGTGCTTGTATACAAAAAATAATTCAAGATAGAAGAGAACATGTATGGCCCGTATTCAAAACAAAGTAAGCGGTGAAGAATAGTACACACATCATGGTCCCATGCGATATTAATGGGATGTGGCTATATATGCTTCCTAACAAACACAAAAGTGTGGCTAAAATCTGAAGGGTTTTGATTTATAAATGAATTATGTATTTTGTTCTTTGTTAAACGTCACTGGAAGACCAAAGCATGTGACATAGCTTTTTCTTCCACCGAATGTAGCTATCCCTTACTTAAATTCCTATATTATTTGGATATATAAACAAATTAATTTAAATAGCACAACCACAAGTTCTTTCAAACATTTCATCATGAACTCGTGCTTTGAAAATTTTCATTTACCATTTGCCTTTTGAAGTGAACAGAACTGCATTCCTTAAAAAATGGCCATACTTATGCCCCGGATCACAAAAGCAAAACAAATTATGCGATGATCATCATCAAATGGAAGCAACACAATAAAATCTATGGATATCCCGAGAGCCTATTTAGCGGTTTATGAAGAATTACTAGATCGGGCAGAGGAAGAATTTGGGACAAGGATTATTAATTTACAGTTCATTGTATTTTGTTTATTGTTAAGAGATAGGACATAAATAAAAAACTACTTTCTGCGTCTACTATGTCCTCAATGTGAAATTCTCACAGTCCATAAACTGATAAAATCACTCCGTACATAACTTTTCTTGTTTTTTTGTCTTTTTCTGACACTAAACAATATATAGACATATACAACGAAATAATATTGATCGTCAATTCAGTTGACAAAACATTCTCAAGTAGCAATTCTATCTGTTATATATGGTCATACTGTTTGCCATATACGTACACATGTTAGTAACACACACTCTGCTAAGCTTTAAATTAACAGCAGTAAACAGAGTACCAAACAAAACTAGACTGCATTTCGTACTATAATTACAACTATCCAGGTTATGGGAGAAAATATTCAACTTTAAGAAAACATGCATCAGGATCAAGTATGTTAGTGTATATTAGCCCATTTGATGTATATTTGTAGCCCTGAATATCTGGCCCATTTGCCCTCTGTGTGTATATATATTGTGCGAGTACGGTACATTGAAAGGTAAGGAGAATAATTCAAATCCACTGATTATCATGGTAACAGAGAATAACTCCTAAAATTTCTATCTTCCCTCCCTTTCTGTATTCAAGCCGTCGGCTCCTTCTTCCCACTCAAAACCTAAAAAACTTTGCTTCAACTTCTCTTCATCATGTCTACTCCCACCCCCACCACCACACAAAGTATTTTGTGTGTCCAACATCAAAACTCACGTTCCCCTCATACTTGATGTTGACAGGTTGAACTACAACTCTTGGCGAGAACTTTTCACTACACATTGCGAAGCCTATGTTGCTATAAATCATATTGATGCCTCATATGATGACCCGACCACTATGCCAACTGATCCCAACCGGAAAAGGTGGATGCAGTCGTAAAAGGATGTATCTTCTTCACCTTTTCTCAAAACACTCTCAATATGATCCTCAAGAAAGACATGCTTGCTCGTCATGTTTGGCTCACCATTGAGAAACTCTTCTGGGATAACAAAGACTCAAGAGCAATACAACTTGACACGGAACTCCGCAATGTTTCCATGGGTGACCTCACTGTCAAAGCCTATTGCACGAAGATCAAATCTCTAGCCGATCTCCTTGAAAATCTTGATCCTCAAGCTAAGGTTCTCAATAAAAACCTCGTCATCTACACCATCAATGGCCTCTCCTCTTGCTATGATAACGTGGCTAGTATCATTCGCCACCATCTCCCATTTCCAACATTTGAAGAAACCTGCTCCATTTTGCTTTCCGAAGATCAACGCCTACTGTTCACTCGGTTTCCTTCCATTGTGGCTCACGTTGACCATTCTTCTTCACCTTCACAGCTTCATACCGTCTCCTGTGATACCCAACGCCGACATGATCAGCGCCAAGACCACCGACTGGGTATTAATCCCACCGTCGGCCCATCATCAGCCCTCTTGGAATCCATCTTCTAGGCCCAACATCCTATATTAGTAGGCTGCTCAGCAGTAACTCCAGTCGGCTCCAGGCCTCCTTGGCCTATCTCCTAAGCACACCATAGCCCCTGCAGGCCTATTTTATTTTTTTATTTTGCTTCTTAATCACCCTCGGGACAGCGTGCTCAAGGCTCGGTATCACCTTCATGGACCTGGTTTGGGACAGAACACTCCCAAGTCTCTTCAAGAACTAGGCTAGCAGGTGATGGACATGGGAGCAACGAACCATGTTCATGCGAACCAAGTTATACTCCATTTACTTTTAGATAAGAATATTTTTCATAATATCCTAGTTGGGGACGGGTTCAAAATACCTGTTGTTGCAACCAGACATACCCTTTTTTCCTATCAAAAACTTTCATCGACCTCTTTATCTCAATAATGTTCTCATCACATCATCTATTATCAAAAATCTTATTTATGTTCGAAAATTTACTCGTCATAATAAATGCTTAATTGAATTTGACAAATTTGGTTTTACTGTCAAGGATTACAGATTATAGGACCCGCCAACCGTTGATCGTGATGTGACAGTGATGGTCCTCTATATTCGGTTCTTCCTCAATCTCCTCAAGCATTCGTTTCCATCAGCTCATCCATTTGGATCACCGCCTTGGCCACCCCCCGCAACCATGTTTTTCAGTTTTTAGTTTCAAATAAATTGATTTCATGTAATAAAATTGATTTTGATACTCTGTGCACTGCTTGTTAACTTGGAAAACATATTAAACTTCCTTTCAGTACTATGGATTCTACTATTTCTAATGCATTTGAAATCATACATTCTGATGTTTGGACTTCTCATATTACTAGTATTAGTGGTTTGAAATACTATGTTATCTTTCTTGATCATTATACTCAATATCTTTGGGTGTATCCTTTAAAACAAAAGTAAAATGTTTTCTCAAAGTTTGTAGAATTCTCAAATCTCATCAATAATCAATTTCACACATCCATCAAATCATTACAATGTGACAATGGGGGAATACAACAACAAACAATTTCATGACTATTTCTCATCTCATGGAATATAATTATGTGTCTCGTGTCCTCATACATCCCAACAAAACAGAAAAGTCGAACGTATGTTGTGCACCATTAATAACATCATTCGTACTCTACTTTTCCATGCCCATCTCCCTCATACCTATTAGGTGGAAGCTCTTTCCATGGTCACCCACCTTCTCCACATTCTCCCTTCCAATTCCATCCAAAACGACACTCCCTCATATCGCCTCCTCAAAAAGCATCCTACTTATACTCATCATCACACATTCGGGTGTCTTTGCTTCCCTCATATCACCACCTCTCATAAACTCTCACCCTGATCCTCTACATGTGTCTTCCTTGGATACCCTTCATATCATAAAGGCTTTCGGTGCCTCAATTTATCCACCCGTAAAATCATCATTTCTAGACATGTCACATTCGACAAAAATATTTTTCCTTTTAAATCCGTACCACCATCGATCCACCCTCTTATTCATTTCTTGATGACATCCCACCCCCTTCTGCTCACATATGTTTCACTAACCTGACACATTCTCAACTATCTCATCTAACGCATCCGATCATCTCTCAACTTCGGCGCCACCCGAAGATGCTCCTCTCGATGATCATCCGGTTACTACCTCCTCCTCATCTTCCACCCCTCAAACCAAAGAAACCCAACCCCCACCGCAAACCCATCCCATGCAAAGTCGTTCTCATAGTGACACAATAAAACCAATTCAGATTCTAAATCTTTACACTTTCTAGGTCTCCCTTATCCCTTAGTCTCACCTTAAGGCTATTAAGGACCCTAACTGGCGTCAAGCTATGAATGATGAATACAAATTGTCACACCCCCAAACTGGAGCGGCGGAAACGTCCGGGGGTGGATGACTTCATGTTTAAGTATCACAACACATGCATCATAGTAATCAAAGTACAACAACCATTGTATTAAAGAAATAGTAGTTTTACATGTGTGTTCAATCATTGTATATTTACACCAACATAGATATAACATAACAAAAGACGCAACTCTATACAGCTCCGTCTTCACAAGCTTGAGAATGTACCTATTTTTGATTCCCTGAGAATACAAGTATTTTGAAAAAGAGAGTATCAACATTTATGTCTAGTGAGTGCATAAGTATTTATGTTTAAAAGTTTGCTATCTGATCCTTGAAAGAGAGAGTATGTATATTGCTCCAGAAAATCCAATATTTTCTGATGTAACTGAAAGTTAGTTTTAATCCCATAAAACCGTTATGTATAAGTATTGTTGTAAATAGTGTAACTTAGTTTTCGTTTAATAAAACTATAAAGTAGTATAACATAGCTTTAATTCAACAAAACTATAAAAAGAATGTTTTTTGTATTGTTTAAGTTTTCCAAGTTTTGTAATTGTACTCTTTGAAAACCCTGTAAAAGTGAGTATGTGTGACAACCCGAAAATTTCTATCTTGTAAAGTCAATCAATTCAATCAAAAGTCCGACTTATATCTGTTACCTTTTAGCCTTGCTAAGGGTTATTCTATGAGTTTTAAAGCCTTGTACACTTAGGAGTTGATACTATGAAGTGTGAGTAATGAATCTATGAATTTCAAATTAAGCCAAGAACATTCATCAAGGGATGTTCACGGCCCAAACTAGGTTCACAGCCGTGAACCCATGTTTGGCCGTGAACCCCTCTCTACACATGTAGATTTCCTTCACTTTTCTTCACTTCTCACATCTTCCAATAAAGAACACTCAAACTCTCTCATGTATCATCAAGGGAAACCTTCATTTCTCTTCAAAAACGTAAGTGATACTTACCTATTTACTAGTTGATCTTCATATACAAGTGAAACCCTTTGATAACACCCTTGAATTCATCACTTTTCCTTCAAGATCTTCAAATCACCATCTTCTTCACCAAGAACACCCACTTGTTCTTGGGCCGTGATCACCTTAAAAGACTTCCAAAACGTAAGTAGCTCATTCATCTACTAGTTGTCCATTAGAAGCACTTGAATCCCATGAAACAAAACATCTTTTGGCATGATTCTTCAAGAGTTCACGGCCGTGAACCCTTTGTTGGGCCGTGAACCCTTCATAAGATCATGATATGGCCGTGAACACTTCTTAGACCAAGTTTGGGCCGTGAACACATCATATTTTCTTGGCCGTGAACCCTCCTAAGGCCGTGAACATCCCTTTGTTTGGCCGTGAACTACATTCAATCAATCATATGTGATTGTAACACTTCATTGCAAGTGTTTCCTAGTTCCTAAGGATGTTTCCTTACATGATTAGTTGTTATATACACTAATTGTATACATATATGTGTCATTATATGCTTAATATGATCCGTTTGTGCTCGAGACTTCACTTGGCATACTTAGCATCCTATATCGATCTTTCATTCGAATCACTCACTACAGGTGAGTTCATACCCCTATAATCTATCTTTTAAATGTTTTTAAATTTTTTTAAGGGGGGAATACAAGTAGAACACAGTGATATTGTGTTAACCATATACATGTGAAAACAACATTCAAAAAGAATTTCTTATACTCAAAACTTGTTGAAAACTCTTTTAAAGCTTTTATAAACTTCTTTTATATCAAATCATATTCGTCTATCTATTTACGTATAAGTATGCTTTAACAGACTTAGGACTATTGCTAGATACCTTGACTCATGTTCCTTGTTTAGTTGTGGGCTCGTGGTAGGATCACCAGTCCGAATGTCGGTTAAATCATAGTTATACTTATTAAATACATATGTGAATATTAAACCCATTTTTAAGGTTCATTCTTAACTTAGTTGCTTGATGAGTAATTGAGTCTTTTCTATACATCAGTAACAGTCAAACAATTATACTAGTAAACTATACTAGGTATAGTTTAGAGGATTACTACTTACTGCTTCTAGAACAGTGAAACTTACATGAGTCAGTTCATACATGAGTCAGTTCAAACATACTATAACTAGGACGAGAAGGAACATACTATAACTAGAACGAGAAGGAACATACTGTAAACAAGAAGGAACATACTATAACTAGCACAGAAGGAACATACTATAACTAGAACAGAAGGACCATACTATAACAAGAACAAGATAACATTAATGTGAGCCACTACTTTATGGCATAGCAATATACTTGTTGTGTCACGTTTTGTAACCAGAGTCTCCTGGAGGGAGAGCGTGAGTTTGTGTATAGATCTATACGGGATTGACCATCCTACACCTTGTTGCTAGCTACAGTGGGACCTACAGGTCTACGGGTGACAAATGTCATACCATTTTGACGTCTTTTGATCGTCGTGTTTTATACTAGTCAATCGAGCATGGTTATAACCTCATCACATTTTACCTTAATTGAACTTATTGGTTTTAAGGTAGTTAGTATGTCTGTAGTTACTTTGTACAATACTATTGTACACTTTCATTTTTCCCATTACATTCATATAGTGATATTCTCACATAAAAGGTAATGAAAACTATTTTCTAGTAAAGATAGTTATAAACTTGGGAAAACATACATTTTTACAAAAGAACAAACATACAAAACAGTAGGATCTTGGTAGAAGACTACTTTCCATTTTAGTAGAAAATATAGGATTTTCTAGGAAGTATACAAACATTTACAACAAAACACTTACAAACTTTTACATCAAAACACATACAAACATTTTCATCAAACTAATGAAATCTTTTGACACTAAAATACTTATGAACTCACCAGCTTAAATGTTGATCTACTCTTTCAAAACAACTTGTATTCTCAGGTCACAAGTAGACAGGTACACTGGACCAGGTTTTGAGAAGATGGAGCATGTTCAAGACTCGGCTTTTATTTTGATTCATATTTTGGTGTATTTCAAACTTTACACAGAACACACTTGTATTAACTATATTATTAATGCAATGGATTATGTTGTTGCTTGTTTTACTATTGTGTAGTGAACTGAGTATATCAACCCAGAAAAGATATACAACTATAAACACATCGGGATTAAAACACTCTGACCAAGAGTATTTACTTTTTAAATAATAAAATATTTTACTAAAGTATACATACATGCAGTCATACTAGGATCAGTATCATACTAGAATAGAACAAAAGTATTGTGATTGTTGGACAGCACAAGTAGGCTGGGGGACATATAATCAGATCTGGGAGTGATATAGCATGATCAACTATATCTTTCCGAGAAGTGATTAGCATGTGCCTAGGAATGGTTGTGGTGTTGCAGCAAGTCTAAAAACTTACCAACACTACTACAATGAAAACTTTAGAACATAACATAAACTTAAAATACTATAGGAGTATTTTGTGATACTATAATTACTTATCTGAAAACTAAAAAGGTCTTTACTAGTAGGTCAATAGTTGCGGAGTGGATACGCTAAGGTTATATGTGACTAAGGTGGCATAGACTGAGAATCTGTGATCTTTTCTTTACTTCTTGTTCCTTGTTTGGTTATGGACTTAGAGTTAGGGTCACTTATTCGAAGGTCTATTCTATCTTGCTTACATATGACTGGTATGCACTACGCAAATATTGAAGTAACTGGTAAGGATCATCTTATAATTATCTATAGCAGTACGTCTATTATATGTTTCTTACACCCCTTTCTCGCTTAGATAACATGGTTGGATTTCATCTCCCTGGCGACCCGTACTTTCCCGATCAAGGGCACGGTGGATGGCTTGATGCAGAGCCTGAAGAAGAGAACCCGGTGGTCCCAGCAGAAGAAGACCCCCAGGAGAACAAGGATGATCATGAAGACTCCGACTCAGACCCCGAGGTCTATAATCCACCCCAAGTTGCTCAAAATCCTAACCCGCGTCCGGCTTTTCAAGGCCCGACGTCTCTGTGGACGGTGAACTTGGGAAGGTGGAGCAATGAGTAGGGACAACCACATCCCTACAATGGCGACAGAAGCTTCTATAATCTCAATGAGGGAGGCTCAGCAGACAGATTCCTTCCTGTCTTGGTGCGTCGAGTTGCTCGCAATGCTGAGCAGGGAAGAGCAAACTTCGACCAAGCCATGGAGATCCGTGCTAACTCCGAAGTGAACACAGATCGTCTACGTCATCTGACCGATGACCAGAACTTTGAAAGGTCTCTCACTGATGCCCTACAGGTAGAGCTGAATGTCTGTCGATCTGAGACTAGGGATCTTCGTTAGAACCAGTTGGCACTGCAATGGCGTGTATGAGAAGCGGAACAGCAGCTGGCTGAATCCAGGGTTGAGTCAAGTACCAACCAGAACAACTCCCCTCGCGAGTAGAGCCTACTCTACTCTGTCTTTTGGATATAAATTAGGTCTATGTATAGACTCTAGTATAAATTTCCGGTTTATGTTAAGACCTTGAACTTTCAGTCTGATAGGTCTATGTTTTGTCAAAATTTTCTCAATTCTGGTGTGATGTAAGACCTACTCCAAGGTCTTTTTTCCCGAACTTATTACATCTTTAAATACCAATGATATTGACGGACATCTAATCTCATGGGTAAATCTTTATTCAAATGCTTTCATCCTTCTATTGTTAGATCTCCATTACAATCATACTCTCATTTATTTTGTTGGATATGGTGATTTAGTCCATGGATCACTCTCATGATTCTCTCAATTGAATGCTTATTATCATCTTCATCTTTGTAAACGTTCAGTTGAAAGATGCATCCACGTCGATCAGCGAGACGTAATCCTCCGATAACTCCAACTCAACAACCACTACCTCCTCCACAGTACGATTCAGCAGCTCTCCAAATTGTAGTGGTTGCGGCTGTTACGGAAGCTCTAGCTCAATTCAACACTACCGGTACTAGCGGGAGTGGATCGGGTGTTAACTCCACCCAAGGTGATGCTCACGGGCACTCTAGGGAGTGTTCGTACAAGGACTTCACCAACTGCAAACCCAGAACCTTTAACGGGACTGGAGGGATCATTGCTCTGTCGCAATGGTTCGAAAAGACTAAGTCGATCTTTGAGATCTACTCCTGTCCGGAAGGAAGAAAAGTAAAATTCGCAGCCTGTACCTTCTCGGACAGAACCCTCACATGGTGGAATAGCCATGTCAAGTCACTAACTCTGATAGTGGCTAATGCAATGGGCTAGGAAGCTCTGAATGAGCTTATGATTGAGGAATACTGCCCGAGGGGTGAGGTTCAGAAACTTGAACAAGAACTCTGGAACCTAACCATGAAGGGCTCCGACATAGTTGCCTACACCGCCAGGTTCAGTGATCTGGTGGCTCTATGTCCAGGAATGGTCCCTACTGAGGGAAAGAAGGTCGAGAAGTATATTTGGGGGCTGGTGCCTCCAATTTAGGGGAATTTCTTAGCTTTAAACCCCACTACCTTTGACAGTGCTAAGCGATTTGCACAGCGGCTCATCGATCACGGAGTCCGCACCCCGACAACAACAACCCTTACTGTCCCAGAACCATCCAAAACCGCCGAAAACAAGCGGAAGTTTTGGGACAACAAGAAGAAGAACAAAGCGGCGCAGAACTCTGCCAAGAAGCAGCAGGTCGTGGTTGTTCATGCCGCGATAGCACCTACTGCCACTGCGTCGGTGAAGCAGTATGCGGGAAGCTTGCCTAAGTGCAACAAGTGCAGCTTCCACCATAATGGACCCTGCCAGGAAATGCAGTGTACAAACTATAATAGGAAGGGGCACATTGCCCGTTTCTGCAAATCTCCGGCTAGGCCAATCACCCAGGCCCCATGTGTTGGAGCAGGCCAGGCCTGCTACGGGTGTGGTGAAGTGGGTCACTTCAAAAGGAACTGCCCGAAGGAAGGGAACGCTGGCGTAGTAGGAAGGGTATTGGTGATAGGCCATGAAGAAGCGGTAGCAGACCCTACCGTGGTCACTGGTACGTTTCTCCTCGATAACTCTTTTGCATGCATACTATTTGATACTGGAGCAGAGAGGAGTTTCGTGAACCAAAAATTTGCACACTTACTTAAACAAAAACCACGACCACTTAAAGAACCGTTCATCGTAGAAATGGCTAACGGAAAGACTGATAGCACTAGCTATATATACATAAGATGTACCTTATCTCTAGATAGCCATTCATTTCCAATCAACCTCATGCTTGTCTCAATTAAAAGTTTCGACGTCATTATCGGCATGGATTGGTTGAGTCTGCATCGTGCGGACATCATGTGTTTTGAGAAGGTCGTTCGTGTTAATCTACCGTCTAACAAAACCCTAGTTATCTATGGCGACAAACCGGGTACGAACATTCAAATCATTTCAAGTATACAAGCCCAGAAGTACTTACAAAAGGAATTTCATGCATTCCTTGCTCATGTAGTCGATATGAGCCAAGAGACGAAAGACATAAAGAACATCCCAGAAGTACGCGACTTTCCCAACATCTTTCCAGAAGAACTACCAGGATTACCACCACAGCGTCAAGTCGAGTTCAGAATCGAATTAGTTCCAGGAGCTACCCCAGTAGCCAAATCGCCTTATCGACTAGCACCAACAAAGATGCAGGAGCTATCCGGTCAACTGAACGAACTGCTCAGCAAGGGCTTTATTAGACCAAGCTTCTCACCTTGGGGAGCACCGGTCTTGTTCGTGAAGAAGAAACACGGATCGTTCCGTATGTGCATCGACTACAGAGAACTAAACAAACTTACCTTTAAGAACCGATACCCTCTACCATGTATAGACGACTTGTTCGACCAACTACAAGGGGTAAACTACTTTTCCAAGATTGACATGAGATCCGGGTATCACCAGTAACGAGTGTTAGAGGAAGATATTCCCAAAGCAGCCTTCCGAACTCATTATGGACACTACGAGTTTGTAGTGATGCCTTTCGAATTAACCAATGCACCCGCAGTGTTCATGGACTTAATGAACCGGGTGTGCCGTCCTTACTTAGATCAATTCGTTATTGTATTCATCGACGACATTCTTATCTATTCTCGTAGTAAGGAGGATCATATTCAACATTTACGTCAGATCTTAGAAATCCCGCGAGCAGAGAAGCTTTATGCGAAGTTCTCTAAGTGCGAATTTTTGATTCGAAGAGTCGAATTCTTGGGTCACGTGGTTAGTGAAGAAGGAATTCACGTGGACCCTTCCAAAATTAAGGCCATTGAGAACTGGTCAGCTCCAAAGACGCCTACAGAAATTCATCAATTTCTAGGCCTCGCTAGCTACTATCGCAGGTTTATTCAGAACTTCTCTAGGATCGAGAAACCACTTACTACGTTGACCCAGAAAGGTGTGACCTTTGACTGGGAAGAAAAACAAGAGAAGGCGTTCCAAACACTGAAACGAGTCTTATGCGGCGAACCGATACTATCCCTCCCAAAAGGGATAGAAGACTTCGTGGTTTATTGGGATGCATCCAACCAAGGGCTTGGTTGTGTTCTTATGCAACGAGGAAAGGTCATCGTCTATGCCTCAAGACAGTTGAAGACACATGAAGTCAACTACACCACACATGATCTTGAGTTAGGAGCAGTGGTATTTTCTCTGAAGATCTGGAGACACTATCTGTATGGTACGAAAAGCACTATCTTTACAGACCACAAAAGCCTTCAACACATATTCGACCAGAAGGAGCTCAACATGAGACAACGACGGTGGGTTGAGTTACTCAATGACTACGAATGGCAAATTCTTTATCATCCCGGTAAAGCCAACGTAGTAGCTGACGCCCTAAGTCGGAAAGAATACTCTGGTCGTAGAGTCAAATCATTGACTATGACGATCCATTCACATCTGTCCACACAGATTAAGGAGGCTCAACAGGAAGCCATGAAGCGTGAAAATGTGGCGGATGAATCCCTTAGAGGAATGGATAAGAACTTAGAAGTCAAGGGTAACGGATCCTTATACCTCATAGATCGGATCTGGACACCGATGCTCGGTGGTTTCAGAGATATGGTCATGACCGAAGCGCACAATACTTGATATTCCGTTCACCCAGGTTCAGATAAGATGTATCTGGATCTTAAAGACTTATACTGGTGGCCTAACATGAAAGTAGAGATTGCTTCCTTCGTAAGTAAGTGTCTTACTTGCGCCAAGGTTAAGGTCGAATACCAGAAACCCTCAGGTTTACTACAACAACCGGAGATACCTTATTGGAAGTGGCAGTGGATCGCAATGGACTTCATAACCAAATTGCCCAAGACAATGGGTGGTCTCGATACCATTTGGGTGATCGTAGACAGGTTAACCAAGTCCGCACACTTCCTACCTATCAAAGAAACCGACAAGATGGAGAAACTGACAAGAACTTACATTAGGGAGATTGTACGACTGCATGGTGTTCCCATATCTATTATCTCTGATAGAGATAGTAGATTCACTTCAAGATTCTGGCAGTCGCTACAAAGTTCCCTAGGAACGAGGCTGGACATGAGTACAGCCTACAATCCACAAACCGACAGACAAAATGAGAGGACTATTCAAACTCTGGAAGATATGTTGCGAGCCTGTGTGATAGACTTTGGAAAGGCATGGGATACTCATTTACCTCTTGTCGAGTTCTCCTACAGTAACAGTTATCACACAAGCATAAAGGCAGCTCCATTTGAAGCCCTCTATGGCCGGAAGTGCAGATCCCCTCTATGTTGGGCTGAAGTGGGTGATACGCAGTTAGCTAGAGTATAAGTTCCTGACAGCACTCTCACGGGTCCAGAAATCATTCAGGAAATGACAAAGAAGATTGTTCAGATTCGTGAACGATTGAAAGCCTCTAGAGACCGACAGAAAAGCTACGCTGACAAGAGACGGAAACCTTTGGAATTCCAGGTTGGTGACCGTGTTCTATTGAAGGTCTCACCCTGGAAAGGCTTGATACGCTTCGGAAAGCGTGGGAAGCTAAATCCAAGGTACATAAGGCCTTTTGAGATTCTCGCTAGGATCGACCCAGTAGCTTACAAACTCAAACTACCTCAAGAACTTAGTAACGTACACCCTACTTTCCACGTTCGAACCTGAAAAGTGTCTATCCGATGAGACTCTTTTTATCCCACTCGATGAAATCGAGATCAATGAGAGCCTCAACTTCATGGAAGAACCAATAGAGATCATGGACCGTGAGGTCAAACAAACGAAGCAAAGCCGTATCCCGATAGTGAAGGTTCGCTGGAATGCAAAGCGGGGACCTGAATTCACTTGGGAGCGCGCGGATCAAATGAAGCTGAAATATCCTCATCTTTTCCCTTAGTCTATATTTAATTTATTAAACTCTAATTTCGGGACGAAATTCCCTTTAACGGGGGGATGATGTGACAACCCGAAAATTTCTATCTTGTAAAGTCAATCAATTCAATCAAAAGTCCGACTTGTATCTGTTACCTTTTAGCCTTGCTAAGGATTATTCTATGAGTTTTAAAGCCTTGTACACTTAGGACTTGATACTATGAAGTGTGAGTAATGAATCTATGAATTCAAATTAAGCCAAGAACAATCATCAAGGGATGTTCACGGCCCAAACTAGGTTCACGACCGTGAACCCATGTCTGGCCGTGAACCCCTCTCTACACATGTAGATTTCCTTCACTTTTCTTCACTTCTCACATCTTCCAATCAAGAACACTCAAACTCTCTCAAGTATCATCAGGGGAAACCTTCATTTCTCTTCAAAAACGTACGTGATACTTTCCTATTTACTAGTTGATCTTCATATACAAGTGAAACCCTTTGATAACACCCTTGAATTCATCACTTTTCCTTCAAGATCTTCAAATCACCATCTTCTTCACCAAGAACACCAAGAACACCCACTTGTTCTTGGGTCGTGATCACCTTAAAAGACTTCCAAAACGTAAGTAGCTCATTCATCTACGAGTTTTCCATTAGAAGCACTTGAATCCCATGAAACAAAACATCTTTTCGCATGATTCGTCAAGAATTCACGGCCGTGAACCCTTCATAAGATCATGATATGGCCGTGAACACTTCTTAGACCAAGCTTGGGTCGTGACCACATCATGTGTTCTTGGCCGTGAACCCTCCTAAGGTCGTGCACATCCCTTTGTTTGGCCGTGAACTCCATTTAATCAATCATATGTGATTGTAACACTTCATTGCAAGTGTTTCCTAGTTCCTAAGGATGTTTCCTTACATGATTAGTTGTTATATACACTAATTGTATACATATATGTGTCATTATATGCTTAATAGGATCCGTTTGTGCTCGAGACTTCACTTGGCATACTTAGCATCCTATATCGATCTTTCATTCGAATCACTCACTACAGGTTAGTTCATACCCCTATAATCTATCTTTTAAATGTTTTTAAATTATTTTAAGGGGGAATACAAGTAAAACACAATGATATTGTGTTAACCATATACACGTGAAAACAACATTCAAAAAGGATTTCTTATACTCAAAACTTTTTGAAAACTCTTTTAAAGCTTTTATAAACTTCTTTTATATCAAATCATATTCGTCTATCTATTTACGTATAAGTATGCTTTAACAGACTTAGGACTATTGCTAGATACCTTGACTCCTGTTCCTTGTTTGGTTGTCGGCTCGTGGTAGGATCACTAGTCCGAATGTCGGTTAAATCATAGTTATGCTTATTAAATACATATGTGAATATTAAACCCATTTTTAAGGTTCATTCTTAACTTAGTTGCTTGGTGAGTAATTGAGTCTTTTATATACATCAGTAACAGTCAAACAATCATACTAGTAAACTATAATAGGTATAGTTTAGAGGATTACTACTTACTACTTCTAGAACAGTGAAACTTACATGAGTCAGTTCATACATGAGTCAGTTCAAACATACTATAACTAGGACGAGAAGGAACATACTATAACTAGAACGAGAAGGAACATACTATAACTAGAACAGAAGGAACATACTATAACTAGAACAGAAGGAACATATTATAACAAGAACAAGATAACATTAATGTGAGCCACTACTTCATGGCATAGCAATATACTTGTTGTGTCACGTTTTGTAACCAGAGTCTCCTGGAGGGAGAGTGTGAGTTAGTGTATAGATCTATACGGGATTGACCATCCTATACCTTGCTGCTAGCTACAGTGGAACCTGCAGGTCTACGGGTGACAAATGTCATACCATTTCGACGTCTTTTGATCGTCGTGTTTTATACTAGTCAATCGAGCATGGTTATAACCTCATCACATTCTACCTTAATTTAACTTATTGGTTTTAAGGTAGTTAGTACATCTGTAGTTACTTTGTACAATACTATTGTACACTTTCATTTTTTCCATTACATTCATATAGTGATATTCTCACATAAAAGGTAATGCAAACTATTTTCTAGTAAAGATAGTCATAAACTTGGTAAAACATACATTTTTACAAAAGAACAAACATACAAAACAGTAGGGTCTTGGTAGAAGACTACTTTCCATTTTAGTAGAAAATATAGGATTTTCTAGGAAGTATACACACATTTACAACAATACACTTACAAACTTTTACATCAAAACACATACAAACATTTTCATCAAACCAATGAAATCTTTTGACACTAAAATACATATGAACTCACCAGCTTAAATGCTGATGTTCTCTTTCAAAATAACTTGTATTCTCAGGTCACCAGTAGACAGGTACACTGGACCAGGTTGTGAGAAGACAGAGCATGTTCAAGACTCGTCTTTTATTTTGATTCATATTTTGGTGTCTTTCAAACTTTACACAGAACACACTTGTATTAACTATATTATTAATGCAATGGATGATGTTGTTCCTTGCTTTACTATTGTGCATTGTTATGATACTGTACATGACGTCCTCCGCCCCCGAACGTTTCCGCCGTTCCGGTTTGGGGGTGTGACAGTATGCCTGGCTCCACCAGCTATAAACTGTAATGTAATATTGTAAATCGTATTATTGTGAAACCAGTACTTTGTATTCGTACTCTTTGGTTTAATTAATTATACACTAATCGTATTTGTTCATATCTTTTTGGTGAGTTATTATAACCACACTATCACTAGCTGGCCTGAAACGACGCTTTTTAGGCGTCGGAACTGTTAACGACATTTGTCACTCATAGGCATGCCTGCCCAATAGTAGCTAACAGTCTGAGTGCGGGATTGTCAATCCCGTATAGATCTATACACATTTGTCTCGATCTTTGTCTGTAACGCCCGGGTTTCGGGGCTAAGCATTTTTAGACGATGTAATAGTCTAGGTCAACTATTGTAACTCTTTTGATGTAATAAAGATGAAATATTTGGTATTTTGTGAATTATGTGAATTTATATGCTTATTATTTAATTATAAATGTATAATTAATAAAGAATAAAAATAAGCGTCAAAATTAAAATGTTAGATAAGCCCGATATCTTTACATAAAGTTGTAGTGGTCGAAACAAGGATCCCGGAGATATAAAGAACGCCGAAATCCGAGTTATAACGAAGAAGTTATGACCCGTCGAAGTTTCGTGATGGAACCGGCACGATACCGGGAAGCGTAAATAGTGAATTTACGATAAAGCGAGTTTTAGTCTTAGTGATCTAAACGAAATTCATAGAAAACGTTAAACCGAGAGCGTCCATAAAAAGAACGCCCAAATCTGACTTCGTATGAGGAAGTTATGATTTTTCGAAGTTTCGGCTTAGCAGTGTACAGCCCGAAGTTCGAATATTAGATCGAGCGGTTTTTAGCCGACACAACCTAAACGAGAATCGAAGATCTCGTTAATAGTAGCACAACGATAAAAAGACAGATGAAAACGGACGTCGGATGAAGAAGTTATGGATTTTTAACGGACCAATCCTGTCCCGGCCTGTTAAAAAAAAACTTTTAAATTAAAGTCAAAATTAGCCGACGGAGTCTAAACGAAAGTTATAGAGTACGTTCCCGCCTACGCGTGGATATAAAGAACGTCGAAAACGGAGCTCGTATGCGAAAGTGATGATTTTTAGAAGTCAGGAAGGAAAATTGTGAAATCTGCAAGGAGGTGGTGACGTGGCCAAATGTCAGTCGTTGCTTGCTGAGCACGGCCTCACATCCGATGATCGCCACAAAGCCTCGCTCTACGTCCCGCGTCCGAAGCTGGGTACGCCCGGCGTACTTGATCTTGTCCGGTTCCGAGAGTGGGTGTGAGCCAGCTGGTGCGAGCTGGCATCCTTATCCGAACTACGCCCAACGTAGTTGAGTGGTACGCACAGCGTAGGTCCGAAGTTCGGCCCTATAAATAGGCTGCGAGAGTTTTCGGATTTTTCACTCATTTCTCCATTCCTTTCTCTCTCTACTTTCTCTCACTACCCCCTTTAACCCCCCTAAACCCTAGGAAAAATCCCTAGCACCCTAAGGAAGCCCTGAGGCTCCAGGAGTCCCGAGAAAAAGGGTCTTTCGGTTCGGAAACGCTGCTCCGCGCACGTCCCGGTTTTCTTTAAAATCTGTTGTAAGTGATCTACGCCTACGCAATTTTTAATATAACTTTTAAATAATTATAGTAATGTTATTAGGTCCTTAAAATAATTATTTGGGCTATTATTATGAGTTATAGTGAGTGTTATTTAAAGCTTATATAATAATAATAATAGCTAGACTATTAATTAGTCGCGGTTAACGTTAAAACTAAACTCTAGTGGTATTAATACTAGGTTTTGATCAAGGAAAAAATTGTTTTGAGATAACGAAGTGCTGTTCGAGTACCGAGTCACCACCTAATCAGGTGAGTGCATAGTTACTTTCATCTTACACATAGATATGAAGTATTTTATATAAATTACGTGCTATGTGTGCATATTATCTGAATACTTGCTGTCTATGTTGGATGAATGATTTTATACATGTTTTTCGTTATTTAAACTGTATATGTATTTTATATCTACAAAAAATGTTGGGGTAAAACATGGGTAGATGTAATAAGACGATGTGTGATAAAATGATGAGAGGCCTCGATGTTGTTGGTGATCCAGTCATCTACCGGAGTATAGATGACGACCACGGACTCTTCTAGACAGTCCGGTGAAACGCTAGCAGGCTCGCAACCTGTAGGTGTTTGTGAACGATGTGTTCACCGGTGTACTCCATCCCCCTCATGGTTGCCTTTAGGACATTTATTGCTGAGGAACCCCCTTAGCAGTAGTGTTCATCCTGATGATGATCCTTAGGCTAGGTCCCTTATGATAGGTGTTTAGGGACGTAAAGTGAGGATAACGGGAACGGGTAATCGGGTTATTGTTGATTGATGAAGTTAATAAACTTATTTATTGTGGGTTGAAAACCCTATGTGCTCACCAGGCTCCCAAGCCTGACCCACTCAGTTTTATGTATTACAGGTAGTGGCGCTCGAGCATAAATGTGATGTTTTGGATGAGGGATTACGGATATAGGCCTGTAGATATGAAATAATGTAGTAAGGCTTATATTGTACTGTTTATGCTTTTGATCTGTATCGAACATGACATCTCGAGTCTTTTAATGAAATACATTTCCTTGGAAATGCTTTTGATAAATCTTTATCATATTTTGTTTTGGGACAAATTCCGCAACACTTTTATTTAAAATGTTACTCTGATTTTCAAACAAGCATAAACAAAATCGGTCTTTTCTGGCCGTGAAAATGGGGATGTCACAATTGGTATCAGAGCATAAGTTTAAGCGAACTAGGAATTTGTAGGATTTCTAGACTTAAACTTAGAATGCTAAGCGATGATTGTGAGGTGTGAGCACTAGCTTATTTTAGGAATTATGCCTAAAATGCTTTTATGTGCTAAATGCTTTCTGCCTGATATGTTGTTATTTATTCGGATCTATGGTCTGTTGCCTACCGGATCTGGAAACCTTATGTGTTTAGGATTCTAAACGTACGATTACGATATTAGAACTAGCATGTAAAAGTTTCGGAGAGATAAGGATGATTTAAACGTCTATCCTGAATAAAGATCTAAATTCACCTTATTCGGTGTATAGATCAAAATGGCAAGGACCCGTAGCGGAAACGTGAATGCAAATGGGAACCGAAATCAACCCCCAGTGATTCAGCAAATACCTGTTGTAGCAGATGTTCCTGAGCCAATCACGATGGCCGGAGTGCAAGCGATGATCCAGATGATGTTGGATCGTCAAATGGAGGAAACCAGGCGTTTGCTCCAACAAAATCGCGAGGAAGCTACCATACCAATCGTAGAGCCCGAGCTGAATGATGGGTCATCTGAAGGAGGAAAGTACAGTGGGACTGTTGGTCAAGCCAACCCACCGATAGTTAGGCGAAACCACCAGGATGAAGGAAATTATAGACGTGGATGCAAATACAAGGATTTCATGGCATCCAAACCACCGTGTCTATCTGGAAACCCGACACCGGTGGAAGTCATGAACTGGATCTCCGAGATGGAGACAGTGTTTGAAAGTTGCGAGTGTAGCAACAGGCAGAAGACCGCTCTCGCGGTTCCTCTGTTGAAATCTGGAGTACTAAGCTGGTGGAAGCTACTAGCTGATTCAATGCCCAAAGGAGAAGAGAGCAAGATGTCGTGGGAAGATTTTCTGGTGCAGTTAAAGATGCAATACTGCTCTGAGCAGGATCTTCTGGAAATCAACAACGAATTCCAGAATCTGAAGAAGGGAAGAATGAGCGTTACTGAATACGCTGCAAGCTTTACAGAGAAAATGAAGCTTGTTCCTCACCTCGTCCCAACTGAACTCTCCAAGGTTAACAAGTTTGCCCTCGGATTACCAGCGGACTTCGGTCCAATGGTCAACTAAACAACCACTCTGAAAGCCGCCATCCGGGCTGCTAAGAATATGGAGACCCAGATACGAGAGAAGGGTCTGGAGAGAGCGGATGTGGGAGAGAAAAGGAAATTTGATGGGTCGTCGAAATTCAGCAAGAAAAGCAAATTCTCAAGGTATGGTACGCAGAAGTCTCGAGGAGGTGAAGCCAAATGGTGCGACAAGTGCAAGAGGAAGCACCAGGGGAAATGTGACGGAGGAGTCACTTGTTTCAAATGTGGAAAACCTGGACACTATGCCAACGAGTGCACGTTCACTAAGAAGGTCTGTTATGAGTGCAACGAGGAAGGGCACATTTCGAGGGACTGTCCGAAGAAGAAGGAGGCAGGAAGACCCAACATTCCATCGAAGCCGAAGGCAAGAGCCTTCCAGATGACGCTCGAGGCTGCAAAGGAAGCAGCAGACGTCGCCTCAGGTACCTTTTTTGTAAATGGATTGCCTGCCAATATACTATTTGATTCGGGAGCAAACTATTCCTTTGTATCGCATAGATTTGGAGGAAAATTAGCATTGCCTGTAGAAAAACTTGATAATGCCCTAATTGTGGAAGTTGCCAGTGGCAAGTTCGTACCTATTAGTAATCGTATTAAGAGCATCGTCATCGACCTAAACGGAAATGAATTCCACGAGGAGCTGTTACCCATAGAATTGAACGGTTTCGACATCATTCTGGGAATGGATTGGCTTAGCGCCAACGATGCTGAGATTCAATGCCAAAAGAAGATAGTAAGGGTAAACCCACCCGGAAAAGAATCATTTATGGTGTATGGGGACAAACGCTGAGTAAATTCTGGAATCATCTCCCTGATGAAAGCCAGAAAATGTTTGTCCAAGGGATGTGCATCATACTTGGCATTCGTAATCGATGCTAAGAAGGAAAAGAAAGAGGTGCAGAATATACCGGTTGTGTGTGATTATCCGGAAGTCTTTCCCAAAGATCTTCCCGGATTACCACCTGATAGACAAGTAGAATTTCGGATAGACTTGTTACCAGGAACAACACCGATAGCGAAAGCACCTTACCGATTAGCACCGACGGAGATGAAGGAGCTTATGACGCAACTTCATGAGTTGTTGGACAACGGTTTCATTCGACCTAGTTCATCACCCTGGGGAGCTCCGGTGCTATTCGTGATGAAGAAAGACGGAAGCATGAGAATGTGTATAGACTACCGAGAGCTGAACAAGGCAACGGTGAAGAACAAGTATCCATTGCCAAGGATTGATGACCTATTCGATCAGCTGCAAGGTTCGAGCTACTTCTCAAAGATCGATCTTAGGTCAGGATATCATCAGCTGAAGGTGAGAGAACAGGATATTGAGAAGACTACGTTCAGAACGAGATATGGACACTACAAGTTCTTGGTTATGTCGTTTGGACTAACCAATGCTCCAGCAGCATTCATGGATTTGATTAACAGGGTTTGTAAACCATTCCTCGATAAGTCCGTGACAGTGTTCATAGATGACATTCTCATCTACTCGAAAAGCCAGGAGGAGCATGGTCAGCATCTACGAGAAGTGTTGGAAGTCTTGAAGAAGGAGAAGTTGTATGCAAAGTTCTCCAAGTGTGATTTTTGGATCCGAGAAGTCCAATTCTTGGGTCATGTGGTTAACCAGGAGGGAATAATGGTTGACCCAGCAAAAATCGAAGTTGTGATGAAGTGGGAACATTCGAAGAGTCCCACAGAGATTCGAAGCTTTTTAGGATTAGTTGGATATTACCGACGATTTATCCAAGGCTTTTCTTCGATAGCTGCTCCATTGACTGCTTTGACCCATAAAGGAGCTACATATACGTGGGATGAGAAACACGAAGAAGCATTCGAGAAGCTAAAGAAGAAGTTATGTGAAGCACCGATTCTTTCTCTACCCGATGGAGTTGAAGACTTCGCGGTCTATAGTGACGCATCTGGAGTCGGGTTGGGTTGTGTTCTGACCCAAAGAGAAAAGGTGAGAGCATACGCGTCTCGACAACTGAAGGAGCATGAAAAGAACTACCCCCACTCACGATTTTTAGTTGGCAGCGGTGATTTTTGCTCTAAAGATATGGAGGCATTACCTCTATGGCACAAAGTGCAAACTTTTCACTGATCATAAGAGTCTCCATTATCTCTTTAATCAGAAGGAGTTGAACATGAGGCAACAACGCTGGCTAGAGTTACTCAAGGACTACGACTGTGAGATACTTTACCACCCCGGTAAAGCAAATGTTGTTGCTGAAGCTCTAAGTCGAAAAGTCAATCTTGAAAGGAAAAGGCCAAGAGCGTTGAGAATAGAAGTTGTCTCGACGATTGTGGAAAGTATCAAGAAAGCTCAAGAAGAAGCTTCGGAAAAGAATGACCTAAAAGAAGAACGTTTGGGAAAGACGTTGGTATTCGATACAAACCGTCAAGGACTGAAGGTATTCCAAGATCGGATTTGGGTACCTAAGACGGGAGGAATAAGAGATATTCTGATGGAAGAAGCTCACATGACCATGTACTTGATTCATCCCGGTAGCACTAAAATGTATAGGGACCTAAAACCCTACTACTAGTGGCCGACGATGAAGCTCGATGTTGCAAAGTATGTGGTCGAGTGTATAACTTGTGCAAGAGTTAAGGCACAACATCAGAAACCGTACGGGAATTTAGAACCTTTACTTGTACCCATGGGTAAATGGGAAGACATCACCATGGATTTTGTGACTAAACATCCCAGGACGAAGAACAGACACGACATGATTTGGGTGGTCGTGGATCGTTTCACTAAGAGTGCATACTTCATAGCAGCCAACGAAAGGTGGTCTATGGATAAGCTCGTAAATGCTTACGTGAAGGAGATAGTAAGACTTCACGGTGTTCCTCTAACGATTGTATCGGATCGTGATAGTCATTTCACGTCAAGGTTTTAGAGAAGTCTAAAAGAGGAATTGGGTACGAAATTGTGTTTAAGTACAGCTTATCATCCGCAGACCGATGGTCAGAGTGAAAGAACGATTCAAACACTAGAATATATGTTAAGAGCATGTACCCTGGAGTTCTAAGGTAACTGGGATGAACACTTACCTCTGGTAGAATTTTCCTACAACAACAGTTTCCACTCGAGCATCAAGATGGCACCCTATCAAGATTTGTACGGGCAAAAGTGTCGCACGCCGTCTTGTTGGCTTGAGGCTGGAGAAAAGCACTTTATGGGCCCCGAGATAGTCCATGAGACTGCTGAGAAGTTAAAGGTGATTAGGGAAAGAATGTTAGCAGCTCAGGATCGTCAGAAGAGTTATGCTGATACGAAGAGACGACCGATGACCTTCGAAGTTGGGGATTCGGTTTTGCTTAAAGTCTCACCGTGGAAGGGACTTATAAGATTCGGAAAACGAGGAAAGTTGAGTCCAAGGTTTATTGGACCGTTCAAAGTTCTTCAGAAGATTGGGAACCAAGCTTACAAGCTGGAATTGCCCGAAGAACTCGATGGTATTCATAACACCTTCCATGTGTGTTATCTGAGAAAATTCACGGGAGAAGTTCCCGACATAATTCCAATCTTAGAATTAAGAATGGATGAGAACAAGAGGCTGATTGAAGAGCCCGAGGCAATTGTTGACCGTAAGACTAAGAAGTTACGACGCAAGATGGTCGACTTGGTGCTAGTCTGTTGGAAACATTCGAATGGGCCGAATCTCACTTGGGAAACAGAGGATGACATGATGAGTCGCTATCCGCATCTGTTTGCTGACGCATGATTCCGGGACGGAATCATCCTAAGGGGGAAAGAATTGTAACGCCCGGGTTTCGGGGCTAAGCATTTTTAGACGATGTAATAGTCTAGGTCAACTATTGTAACTCTTTTGATGTAATAAAGATGAAATATTTGAGTATTTTGTGAATTATGTCAATTTATATGCTTATTATTTAATTATAAATGTATAATTAATAAAGAATAAAAATAAGCGTCAAAATTAAAATGTTAGATAAGCCCAATATCTTTACATAAAGTTGTATTGGTCGAAACAAGGATCCCGGAGATATAAAGAACGCCGAAATCTGAGTTATAACGAAGAAGTTATGACCCGTCGAAGTTTCGTGATGGAACCGGCACGATACCGGGAAGCGTAAATAGTGAATTTACGATAAAGCAAGTTTTAGCCTTAGTGATCTAAACGAAATTTGTAGAAAACGTTAAACCGAGAGCGTCCATAAAAAGAACGCCCAAATCTGACTTCGTATGAGGAAGTTATGATTTTTCGAAGTTTCGGCTTAGCAGTGTACAGCCCGAAGTTCGAATATTAGATCGAGCGGTTTTTAGCCGACACAACCTAAACGAGAATCGAAGATCTCGTTAATAGTAGCACAACGATAAAAAGACAGACGAAAACGGACGTCGGATGAAGAAGTTATGAATTTTTAACGGACCAATCCTGTCCCGGCCTGTTAAAAAAAAACTTTTAAATTAAAGTCAAAATTAGCCGACGGAGTCTAAACGAAAGTTGTAGAGTACGTTCACCTACGCGTGGATATAAAGAACGTCGAACACAGAGCTCGTATGCGAAAGTTATGATTTTTAGAAGTCGGGAAGGAAAATTGTGAAATCTGCAAGGAGGTGGTGACGTGGCCAAATCTCAGCCGTTGCTTGCTGAGCACGGCCTCGCATCCGATGATCGCCACAAAGCCTCGCTCTACGCCCCGCGTCCGAAGCAGGGTACGCCCGGCGTACTTGATCTTGTCCGGTTCCGAGACTGCGTGCGAGCCAGCTGGTGCGAGTTGGCATCCTTATCCGAACTACGCCCAGCGTAGTTGAGTGGTACGCGCAGCGTAGGTCCGAAGTTCGGCCCTATAAATAGGCTGCGAGAGTTTCCGGATTTTTCACTCATTTCTCCATTCCTTTCTCTCTCTACTTTCTCTCACTACCCCTTTAACCCCCTAAACCCTAGGAAAAATCCCTAGCACCCTAAGGAAGCCCCGAGGCTCCCGAAGTCCCGAGAAAAAGGGTCTTTCGGTTCGGAAACGCTGCTCCGAGCACGTCCCGATTTTCTTTAAAATCCGTTGTAAGTGAGCTACGCCTACGCAATTTTTAATATAACTTTTAAATAATTATAGTAATGTTATTAGGTCCTTAAAATAATTATTTGGGCTATTGTTATGAGTTTCATGTATTACAGGTAGTGGCGCTCGAGCATAGATGTGATGTTTTGGATGAGGGATTACGGATATAGGCCTGTAGATATGAAATAATGTAGTAAGGCTTATATTGTAATGTTTATGCTTTTGATCTGTATCGAACATGACATCCCGAGTCTTTTAATGAAATACATTTCCTTGGAAATGTTTTTGATAAATCTTTATCATATTTTGTTTTGGGACAAATTCCGCAACACTTTTATTTAACATGTTACTCTGATTTTCAAACAAGCATAAACAAAATCGGTCTTTTATGGCCGTGAAAATGGGGATGTCACATTGTCGGGAGATTCTGGTTATAATATCAGGACTTTAACTTGTATTTCCTAAATGAATAAGCAACTAAACATTGTCTCACAAAAAGCATATTGACGATTACGTATATAACAAATGATGAAAAGTCATTTAACAACAAATGATGATCTGATATTATGATCTTTCTCTAGTATTCTTGAATGTAAAGTGTTTGTACAAGAGTAATCTGTTAAACTTTGTATAACTGGTTCGTGAAAATAGTTTGAGAGGTCCATAAATTATACCTATTATAACCTATATGTGTGTTCTACTTGATATGTAATATTCATGAAAGTATCCCCTTTGCTCGACATGTTACAAAGGGAATATGAATCTGATTGAAATAACTTATATATATATATATATATATATATATATATATATATATATATATATATATATATATATATATATATATATATATATATAATATAATTAAAACTGAAACGACATTCGGACAAATAATTCTACCCTGAGCCCACATCCAAACAAGGAAAAGGGAAATAAAGCGAATTATTAGTCCTAAGCCCTTTAAATCTTATATATATATATATATATATATATATATATATATATATATATATATATATATATATATATATGATTTTGGCAAAATATATGTTAAAAAGTGTTGGGTCAAAAATATGGTTTATACTTTACTTTTCTAGGCAATTATATTTTTTCAGTGTAGTTTACGGCTGTATAGGTGTTTACGGCTGTGAACGTGTTTACGGCCGTGAACCCATTTGCGGTTTTCTGTCTCATATATATAGTTGTAAGGGTGAGGAGAGTTTACGGCCAAGAGAGAGAGTGAGGAGCTTAAGTGTGTGAAACTCAAGGTGTTTTAGAGTGAGAAGAACTAGTGTGTGTGTGTGTGTACTATGTGTATGGAGTATCATTCTATTCATTGAATACATCATAGATTCACTTGTTCTTCTTCTCCTTCTCTTCTATTTAGATCTGACATCATTCGTTCGATTGGGATTCCGCACCATCAAACGGATCTGATTGATACACAAGCAGATTTAGGACTTACAAGTGGTATCAGAGCTTGGATTGTATCATCAATTTTTGCAGATCTGGAGCGTATTTGATTTTATTTTTGAAGGATTTTTGCGTTTTTTGATAGATCTTGGCAAAATAGGGGGTTTGTTCTTTGCATTTTTCATAAAAACGAGTTTTTGATCGAGTTTTGGAGCAAAAAGTGGTGAAAAACGTTGTTTTTCACGTCATATGAAGCAGTGTTCACGGCCATTGAAGGGTTTACGGCCATTGAAGTGTTCACGGCCATTGAAGGGTTTACGGCCGCAAACCCGTTTACAACCCCGAGTCCGAAGAAGCGTTTGCGGCTCGGGGTTTGCAGTTCGAGGTTCACGGCCAGCCTCGCCTCGGGTTCACGGCTCAGCGGCTTCGGACGATCTCGGCCAGCATCCTCGCACGCGTGCACGTCCTCGCATCAGCCTCATATTAAAAAAAAAATTGGGGTTGCCTGGATTCGAACCCAGGTCCCCCAATTCATCAAACAGGCGCCTTTCCAACTCATCAAGCTTGCTAGATGGAATAAGCCTTCCAGATTTAATTCAAAAGGCGTCCCTACTTCAATCCAATTTCGCATTTTTTACACTTTCAGCCCAAAAATCAATTTCTTTTTATTTTTAAATTTCATTTTCAAGCAAAAATTTTAGTTTTTAATTTTTGACTTTCTAAATTGACTTTTGACTTAAAATTTTTGACTTTGACCTTCAAGTTTGACCTTTGACTTTAAACTTTGACTTTCTCGTTTAACTTTAAAATTTTTAAATTTAGCTTTTCGATTTGACTTTTAAGTTTGACTTTTTAAGTTTGGCTTTTAAGTTTGACTTTTTAAATTTGACTTTTAGGGTTGACTTTTGAGTTTTTAAGTCAAAGGGCAATTAAAAAAAATGGAATCAAAAAACTTTCCGGTAAATGAAGTTTCATGCTCTCAATCTTGTGAAACTACTATTAAATTTCTTCGTGAACAAATTGAAATATTAAAAAGAGAAAATGAGGACCTAAAGTACGAAGGTTATACACTCAGAAAAGGCCAAAGACCTCTAAAAGAAAAATTAGAAATCAAGACTCAGGACTTTAGAAAATTACAGGAAGATTATAGCAATAAGTGTGAGAGCTACAATTTTATCTAAAAACAACTTGCCATTGTGACTGCCGAGCTTGACACATTGAAAATTAATTTTGAAAATGCAGATTTTAATTTCAAAAAATTTGATGTGTCAAGTGAAGTAGTTGCGTCAATGATGGAAAATAGTTTGAGATTTAAAAATAACCAGCAAAAGGGTTTAGGGTATGATAAAGTTCTTCCTCCATTCAATCACAATTACACTGTCATCCCTATGACCCAGGAAGAAATTGACAGAGAACCATATCTTGTGTATGGAAAACCTGTTGTATCTGTGCCGGAAAGTGGTCCTAAGGTTGAGAATACTAATGTTTCTACTTCCTATGCAGATCCACCATTAATTCATTGCAAGCAAGCAGCTGAAGAAAGTGTGTCAAAGTCTGATGACTCAAATTTTTTTGATATGTTTGATGATATCTTTGATAATTCTGTCGTGGTTGTGCCAGAAAGTGTTGAGCTGAACGATTCTAATGCTTCTACTTCTTGTGCAGGTAAATTAGTAGAGGATGAGGACAAGGAGAACAGAACTAATTCTAGTTCTGCAAATTCTGATGATTATCAAACCAATGACTCCTTGAACTCAGAATCTGTTGCTTCTAACTCGGTTGCTACTAATCAACCTGTTGATGGTAAGTACAGGCCACCAAAGCAAGTGAAACAGACGGCCTGCTGCAAGTGTGCTTGTGGGAACAATCAGAGACAAGGCAAGGGCACGCCACCAGGGGCAGGAAGAAACAATTTCCCAGTGAAGAAAAAGACATGTTTTCACTGTGGAACACCTGGACATATTGCCAGAAATTGTCCTAATCGCGCATACGTTCCCTACTACGCACAAGGGTGGAAAAATGCGCCAAGAGGGAGATACCCCAAAAGAAGCCCTTCAAGGTCACAATCGCACAATGGTAATTGGAACGCGCAGAAGGCGAAAAATCAAAATCCCAAGGACAAGAAGGGAAAGTCGGCCAAGAAGCCAAGCTCAAGAGATGCTCCAGTGAAGCCAAGACCGGTTAGGTCAAAGTCATCTCGGCAACCGACTTCAAGTTCAAAATCAAGTGCTGGGGCACCCATCGGATTGACCAAGAAGTGGGTTAAACCCAATTACAAATGGGTACCAAAGGTTCAATCTCCCAAATCACTTAATGACTCTAATATTTCTTCATCTTCTGTTTGTGATAAGCAGGACATGTCGTGGGAGAGAGTTTCTTGCAAAGATGACAAAGGTTGACCCATATTCAAAATAGACTGGGTTCCAAAGACCAACTGATCCTGCTCTGTGTCGGAGCAGCTATAGAGGCATATCATCAGACTTCGGTTTGTTGATAGTGGCTGTTCCAGGCACATGATAGGGGACATCTCTCAACTGTACAACACTCAGAACTTTGTTAGAGAGTATGTGTCCTTTGCGGGAAAGGAAGAAAGGAGAGGATCACAAATGGAGTTTTGTGCTTAACGATGTGAAGAATTTTTGGATCCATTCTGAGATTATGCGTGCTGTTCTCAGACCTTCTGGATGCAAATTCAATCGGTGACTTACGGTTTGAGTTTTCTTCTCGATAATCCTGAGTTTATCTTAAACTGATTCGTTTTGAAGACAATCTTTTATTTTCTTATAGTTTTTTGTTAGTAGGTATTATTTGGGAAGTGATATCAAGATAAAGTGATAACGGGCAGTCTAAACATGTGTAAGGGACTGAATCTGAATTTGTGACAACCCGAAAATTTTTTGCTTTTAAATCACAGTCAGTCAACTCAACAGAGTGTCAAACTTATTGGAAATGAGTCCTAGTCTAGTTAAAGGTCATTCTAAGGAGTTATTAGCCTAGTACACTTAAGGAATGAGTGTTAGAATGCACCTGCTAGAGACACTGTACAACACTAAAGCCCTAAACTCCAACATGTGGAGTTTACGGCCGTAAACCCAATCCTGGCCGTAAACCCAATCCTGGCCGTAAACCCAAGAGTATATATGTGGTCCTTGATCATTTTCAGCCATTTCTCACATTCCAACCTCAAGAACACTCCTATTCTCTCTCAACTATCATCCCGGTCTTCACTCGAGATCTTCAAAAACGTAAGTGTTCTTTCCTAGATTTGTTGTTACACTTCATCTTCTAGTCACACTCTTTGATTCCATCCATGAAAACATCCATTTTTTACTAGATCCTCAAATCTTCAAGTTTCACCAAGAACACACACTAGTGTTCTTGGCCAAAATCGGCCATTTCAAGCCTCTACATCGTAAGTACTCTTCCCTATACTTGATATCTAGTTAAGGTTCGTGCTTAGGACCTTGAAAACATAAAAAATGAAGGATCAAAAGGAGTTTACGGTCAAGCCATCTCCCTTGACCGTAAACCCCTATAAGTGTGTCATTTGAGCCTTAAACTCTTCCTAAGGTTTGGACTTGAGGCTAGAACACTCCCAGGTGCTTTGTAAGACCTTAAACCACACTCACTTCATAATGTCCATGAGTTTACGGCCGTAAACTCCTTTGGGCCGTAAACTCATCAAAAGCCTCCAATGAAGTGGTCTTCCTCACCATTATATAGAGCAAAAATCCCTCAAGCTTCCCTAGCATTCAAACCCCATCATATGTAACTTTGACCATGAGTTTACGGCCGTAAACTCCCTTGGCCATAAACTCAGGACCGTAAACACCAATACATGGCCTTAAACACTCTTTAGTTGAATCACATGTGATTCCAACACTTGGTCAAAGTGTTCCCTAGTCCCGTGAGGTGTTTCCTTGCATTTGGTTGCTTCCAAGCACTATATTAATGTCAATACATGCCAATGTATGTAATTTAGGACTTTTTGTGTCTCAGGACTTCACTCATGGAACTTCTCATCCTTACGCGCATATTCGTTGAATCACCCACATCAGGTGAGTTCATACCCCGTATTGAATCTTTTAACTGTTTTCAATGTTTTAAGGGGGGGAATACAAGTTGAACACAATGCTAATTGTGTAATTGTTTGTTATAAACATTTTCAAAAGGATTACTTATGTCATTTATAAGTGATCAAAACATTTTACAGACTCTTTTCAAGTTATGTACTTTATAGTTTAACAAAACTCCATTTTTAAAAGTACCAGCATAACTTGGTGGTAAAATGAGTCTTTTTCACAACAGTTCAAGTGTATTACTAGTAAACTATAATAGGTATAGTTTAGAGTCAGTTAATACATGAGTCAAAGCATACTATGATGAGAAACAAACAGAGCATACATACATACTAGACAGAGAGAGCATACGATACAACTAGTACATACTATATAAGAGAGTACACTATACACTAGTACAGAGTGAACATTACTACATTTCGACTTACTATACAAACACTGTTATACGATAAATTAATGTAACATACGAGTTCACATTTAAACCTTAATTAACCAATTAGGGATTCAAGGCAAATAGACTCTCCGAGGCGTACTGTTCATTTAATACCACCTGGAGTCTGTATTCCATTTCAATAGACTCTCCGAGGCGTATTGTTCATTAATACCACCTGGAGTCTGTATTCCATTTCAATAGACTCTCCGAGGCGTATTGTTCATTTAATACCACCTGGAGTCTGTATTCCATTTCAATAGACTCTCCGAGGCGTATTGTTTATTTAATACCACCTGCAGTTTGTATTCCATTTCAATAGACTCTCCGAGGCGTATTGTTCATTAATACCACCTGGGGTCTGTATTCCATTTCAATAGACTCTCCGAGGCGTATTGTTCATTTAATACCACCTGGAGTCTGTATTTTATTACTTTATGGCCAGCAGTGTTACTGTTGAGGTAAAACATTATTTTCCCTATTACATTTACTTTGTGATCTTTTCACATATCCATAAAGGTGTATACTATATTTAGTTAGTGAGGGTCTCACTTGGGAAAACACACACTCAGTCAAAGAACAAAGATACATAACATTAGATGCCTTGGTAGAAGGCTACGTTTAGTAAAGAGGACCATAATGCTAACCTTATGATTCCTTAATGTATACACCAAAGGATACATATATATCAATAGGATCTGACAGGTAATAGGATGTGTGCTTTCCGCTTCATTTCATGTTCCTTGTTTGGTTGTGGGCTTAGAGCAGATTCACCCAGCCTATTATCTATTCGATTCTAGATATATATGTCCAGTATACATTGAGTCATCATAAGGGTACCAGGTATGGGTCAAGTCATAGTACACAAAGTCGATGCATGGTTTCCTAGTACAAAACATACATTCCAAAGCAGAACATTTGGTATACAAAACTAGAAACTTACCAGTTAAAGGTTTAATCCATTTTATTAAACCAGTATAAACTAAGTGATTATAGGAGTAATCACTATGGTCACCATTTTATTACAAGAAATAAGGGTTTTCTTAAAAGAATCTTTTCTTTCAAATACAAAAGAACTATTACAGTTAACTCCGTGAGTACCAAGAGGATACACCATGGTTATATACAGTAAGGATCTAACAACCAATGGGATGTGTGTCATCTGCCTCATTCCCTGTTCCTTGTTTGGTTGTGGGCTTAGTGTGGATACACACAATCGATTGTTTGTTTACTCTGAGTTTTATGTAACTTGTATCCATTTAGTACACATAGAAAGGATTGTGGAGTCATTTTTACTTATCTTTCTTCAAGGCAAGAAATATAGGATTTCTTGGAGGAACAGGCGAACTTTTCTAAACAGAACTTACATCTTACTACATTTTTCAACTACATTTTCAACAGCAGTTTACTACAACGTTTTAAAAACGTACATCACTAAAATCTTATGAACTCACCAGCTTAATTGCTGATCAACTCTTTCAAATAACTTGTATTCTCAGGAGCCAATTACACAGGTACTCGTCCCGAGGATTCAGAAGATGGAGCATTATAGCTTCAAGTCTTGTTTGTTATTTGCTTATGTATTCTATGCTTTGTGAACACACACATTGTAAACACTTTCCTTCTAATGAAATGGTTGTTTATTACTTTGATTACTATGATGCATGTCTTGTGATACTAAACATGACGTCCTCCACCCCAGAACGTTTCCGCCGTTCCGGTTTTGGGGTGTGACAGATTGGTATCAGAGCATTGTTTATAGTGAACTAAGTATATCAACCAATAAAAGATATACAACTATAAATACAATGGGGCTTAAGTGCTCTGGATAATGGTATATTTTAGGGGTATAACGATAAGTTATAAAAATATACCTACTTGCTTATACATGTACATACTAGACCAAGTATCACAAGAAGAACAGAACTAAAAGTATTTAGGGGTTGAACACTGTCGTCAAACCTGAGCAGTTATGTAATCATAGCTAGGATCAATATAGTCTGATCAACTATATTCATTCGAGATGTGACCGGCATGTGTTTGGGAGTGATGTAGTGTTGCAACAGTCTTAAAACTTACCAAATACTAAGTCAAGAGAATACTAGAACAAGTACATTTGAGTTAGAATACTATAGGAGTGTTCTATGATACTATAACGCAATAACAAGTTTGAAACATACCAAGAAGATTACATTTAAAATACTATAGGAGTATTTTAGGCACTATATAAACAACTTATGTGATAACTTAAAAGACTCTTACGGGAAGGTCTATAGTCTTGCAATGTATACTTCCAAGGTTATATATAATTGAGATTTTATAGACTCAGAATTTGTGATCTACGCTCCACTACCTGTTCCTTGTTTGGTTGTGGTTTTGGAGTAGGATCACTTATTCGAAGGTCTACTTAATCTTAAGTTATATAAAACTTGTATACATTGTGCAATTATAGGAGGACTCTGTAAGGATCACCCCATAAAGTTACCTTAAAACTGATAGATTCTTTAGTCTCATCCATTCTCGCACGACAAACCCAAATAGATGTAACCACTTCCTCACTGTAGACAACAGAAGAGTTCAGGAGGAACAAGATCAACTTCACGAGAAGTTTTCAAAAGAGGGATCAACCGAAGTAACCAAAATGTCTTATGCGTCACACTAATAAATAATAATCTTGTTAACTTAATAAGCGAGTGGAAGCACTGCTCACATTATGTGTTAGGATTATTTTCTTACATGCTGCTGGTAACAGTTATTCAGGTAACATATATTCATTCGAGGATAACCATTTCAGATTCATAGAGTTTATTAGGTATAGACTCCTTTATTGAATTGTTTCTAGAACCCTGTGGAAGTCAGGACCCGATACACTCAGAACTGGAATAACCTTGTCTTTTCAGCTTTCGGCTTGTGTCCACTGCTATAGACTTATTCCATCTCATCTTTGTATTCTTTTAGCAAAGATGCCTCCTCGCAAATCGAACTGACGCACTATTCCGATAACTCCAACTCAACCGCCACTACCCCCGTCACAGTTCGACCTAGCTGCTTTTCAGGCAGCGGTAACAGCAGCAACGATAGCCGCCTTAACCCAAATTCGCGCAAGCGGTATCGGTGGATCTGGTGGCGGTGCTCACCTAAACAACCACGGAGATACCCACGAACACCCAAGGGAATGTTCGTATAAAGACTTCATGAAATGCAAACCCAATTCCTTCGACGGAAAAGGTGGAGTCATCACTCTGATGCAATGGTTTGAGAGAACAGAGTCGATTTTCGAGATCTGTTCCTGCCCCGAAGGGAGCAAGGTGAAGTTTGGTGCCTGCACCTTCTTCGGCAAAGCCTTAACATGGTGGAATGGCCATGTTAAGTCACTAACTTTATCGGTGGCTAACTCTATGGGTTGGGAAAACCTGAAGGAAATGATGATGAGACAGTACTGTCCAAGGGGCGAAGTACAAAAACTAGAACAAGAGCTATGGGAGCTCAAGATGGTTGGCTCAGACATAGTGGCCTACACTGACAGGTTTAGTGACTTAGCAGCACTATGCCCCAGGATGGTTACCCCGGAGAGCAAGAAGATAGAACGATACATTTGGGGTCTGACCGCACCGACCCAAGGAAATGTGTTGTCTTCTAAACCAGCCACATTCGATAGTGCCAAACGCCTGGCCCAGCTACTCATCGACCACGAAGTCCATCATGGCGTAGAAGTCCCGGTTCTCGAGCCATCAAGGGAAGAGGACTATGGACGGAATTCAAAGAACAAGGGGAAGAAGAAGCGAACAACACATGATACCCCGCAGGAGGAACGAACGAGTACTATGTACACCGCCACAAAACCTACAACTCCAGCACCTGCCAGTCGATATGCTGGAACCCTTCCGAGGTGTGGGAAGTGCAACTACCACCACACCGGAGTATGCCGGAAAATGCAGTGTCTGAACTGCCACAGAAAAGGACACACAGTCCGTTTCTGCAGGGCACCGGCTCGACCGATCTCCCAAGTCCCCGGAGTTGAAGAAAACCAAGCCTGTTATGGCTGTGGTGAGATTGGACACTACCAGGAGGACTGCCCGATAACAAAGAACTCAGACGCGGATAGACGAATTCTGATGATCATCGCAGGGGAATCAACCTCGGAGTCGCCTTCGAGCAGCGGTACATTTTCGACCTAGTAATTGCTTTGAAACTTAATTTATATTTATATAAGATTAACACTTGGGGATAACAATTAAAAGTAATCATAATAACTCGCTCATAGGAATCAGTCGCACTATTCAAGAGAACTAAAGGACCCGTTTAGGGATTCAGTTCATACTAGATACAATACATGATAACACAGGGAGGAACATACTATAACATATACATAGAGAAACATACCATATCAAGTACAGAGGAGAACATACTAAGTACCAGGGAAAAGCACTAAGTACCAGGGAAAAAGCACATTTAGTACCAGGGAAAAGCACACAAAGTACCAGGGAAAAGCACAAAGTACCAGGGAAAAGCACGTAAAATATATCTTTCCGGCCTTGCGTTGACACTGGTACGATTTCACGTACTAAGGACTAGCAGGCACGAGGTGATAAACTTAATAATATATCTTTCGCAGTATGTACGTGCACATCGCGGTACAATACGTAGGAGTGTTAACATAAAGGGGAAAACAGAAAACACTAGAACATTTACAAAGAGTACAATTTCGAACACACTAGAAGTACATAGTCGAGCGCACTAAGAGTACATTTCGAACGTGCTAGGGATACATCATCGTATAACATACATTCCCTTCTAATTGGCCGAACTTTGTTCAGTAAAGAGTCCGATGCTATCATTCGTCATGAATTGGCGTGGTCCTCACCATACTAAAGTTCATATTTTTCTATCGCCTCGATCGGCAAGTTCTCGAAGCTTTCGTCATTCATATCGACAGTCCGACATAAACCTCAGTTTTATCTCTCGTATTCTAAAACCCGAAGTACTCATGTGAAGAGTACTTTGTCCTTCGAAACCTCATCGTCGAATGTCCGCAGACCATCACGGAATACCACTCGTCCAGCAGACCCAGTTTGAGCAGAGAGGCTATGGACGAATACAACCCACCTATCACTATACAGTGTATACACGAGGGTGGTATATGATCATGATTATGCAGATTTTGTATGTGTGTTTTCGCCCTATCTCCTGTTCCTTGTTTGGTTGTGGACCTGGGGCAGAGTCGCACATCCGACCGTCTTACTAATCTTAATTATATACGACTTGTATACACGAGGTGATGATAGAGGGACCAAGTACAAATCCTATCATGAACACCAGGGCAAAAATTGCCAGGTCTATGAATAGGTATTCTGCAAATCAGAGGAGCGCAACCCCAGCAGTACTGTAAGAAAGCCAATTACGGGACGAAATTCCCTCTAACGGGGGATGATGTGACAACCCGAAAAAATTTTGCTTTTAAATCACAGTCAGTCAACTCAACAGAGTGTCAGACTTATTGGAAATGAGTCCTAGTCTGGTTAAAGGTCATTCTAAGGAGTTATTAGCCTAGAACACTTAAGTAATGAGTGTTAGAATGCACCTGCTAGAGACACTGTACAACACTAAAGCCCTAAACTCCAACATGTGGAGTTTACGGCCGTAAACATGGAGTTTATGGCCGTAAACCCAATCCTGGCCGTAAACCCAATCCTGGCCGTAAACCCAATCCTGGCCGTAAACCCAAGAGTATATATGTGGTCCTTGATCATTTTCAGCCATTTCTCACATTCCAACCTCAAGAACACTCCTATTCTCTCTCAACTATCATCCCGATCTTCACTCGAGATCTTCAAAAATGTAAGTGTTCTTTCCTAGATTTTTTGTTACACTTCATCTTCTAGTCACACTCTTTGATTCCATCCATGAAAACATCTATTTTTGACTAGATCTTCAAATCTTCAAGTTTCACCAAGAACACCAAGAACACACACTAGTGTTCTTGGCCAAAATCGGCCATTTCAAGCCTCTACATCGTAAGTACTCTTCCCTATACTTGATATCCAGTTAAGGTTCGTGCTTAGGACCTTGAAAACATAAAAAATGAAGGATCAATAGGAGTTTACGGTCAAGCCATCTCCCTTGACCGTAAACCCCTATAAGTGTGTCATTTGAGCCTTAAACTCTTCCTAAGGCTTGGACTTGAGGCTAGAACACTCCCAGGTGCTTTGTAAGACCTTAAACCACACTCACTACATAATGTCCATGAGTTTACGGCCGTAAACTCCTTTGGGTCGTAAACTCATCAAAAGCCTCCAATGAAGTGGTCTTCCTCACCATTGTGTAAAGCAAAAATCCCTCAAGCTTCCCTAGCATTCAAACCCCATCATATGTAACTTTGACCATGAGTTTACGGCCGTAAACTCCCTTGGCCGTAAACTCAGGACCATAAACACCAATACATAGCCTTAAACACTCTTTAGTTGAATCACATGTGATTCCAACACTTGGTCAAAGTGTTCCCTAGTCCCGTGAGGTGTTTCCTCGCATTTGGTTGCTTCTAAGCACTATATTAATGTCAATACATGCCAATGTATGTCATTTAGGACTTGTTGTGTGTCGGGACTTCACTCGTGGAACTTCTCATCCTTACGCGCATATTCGTTGAATCACCCACATCAGGTGAGTTCATACCCCGTAATGAATCTTTTAACTGTTTTCAATGTTTTAAGGGGGGGGGGAATACAAGTTGAACACAATGCTAATTGTGTAATTGTTTGTTATAAACACTTTCAAGAGGATTACTTATGTCATTTATAAGTGATCAAAACGTTTTATAGACTCTTTTCAAGTTATGTACTTTATAGTTTAACAAAACTCCATTTTTAAAAGTACCAGCATAACTTGGTGGTAAAATGAGTCTTTTTCACAACAGTTCAAGTGCATTACTAGTAAACTATAATAGGTATAGTTTAGAGTCAGTTCATACATGAGTCAAAGCATACTATGATGAGAAACAAATAGAGCATACATACATACTAGACAGAGAGAGCATACAATACAACTAGTACACACTATATAAGAGAGTACACTATACACTAGTACAGAGTGAACATTACTACATTTCGACTTACTATACAAACACTGTTATACGATAAATTAATGTAACATACGAGTTCACATTTAAACCTTAATTAACCAATTAGGGATTCAAGGCAAATAGACTCTCCGAGGCGTACTGTTCATTTAATACCACCTGGAGTCTGTATTCCATTTCAATAGACTCTCCGAGGCGTATTGTTCATTAATACCACCTGGAGTCTGTATTCCATTTCAATAGGCTCTCTGAGGCGTATTGTTCATTTAATACCACCTGGAGTCTGTATTCCATTCCAATAGACTCTCCGAGGCGTATTGTTCATTTAATACCACCTGGAGTCTGTATTCCATTTCAATAGACTCTCTGAGGCGTATTGTTCATTAATACCACCTGGAGTCTGTATTCCATTTCAATAGACTCTCTGAGGCGTATTGTTCATTTAATACCACCTGGAGTCTGTATTTTATTACTTTATAGCCAGCAGTGTTACTGCTGAGGTAAAACATTATTTTCCCTATTACATTTACTTTGTGATCTTTTCACATATCCATAAAGGTGTATACTATATTTAGTTAGTGAGGGTCTCACTTGGGAAAACACACACTCAGTCAAAGAACAAACATACATAACATTAGATGCCTTGGTAGAAGGCTACGTTTAGTAAAGAGGACCATAATGCTAACCTTATGATTCCTTAATGTATACACCAAAGGATACATATATATCAATAGGATCTAACAGGTAATAGGATGTGTGCTTTCCGCTTCATTTCATGTTCCTTGTTTGGTTGTGGGCTTAGAGCAGATTCACCCAGCCTATTATCTATTCGATTCTAGATATATATGTCCAGTATACATTGAGTCATCATAAGGGTACCAGGTATGGGTCAAGTCATAGTACACAGAGTCGATGCATGGTTTCCTAGTACAAAACATACATTCCAAAGCAGAACATTTGGTATACAAAACTAGAAACTTACCAGTTAAAGGTTTAATCCATTTTATTAAACCAATATAAACTAAGTGATTATAGGAGTAATCACTGTGGTCACCATTTTATTACAAGAAATAAGGGTTTTCTTAAAAGAATCTTTTCTTTCAAATACAAAAGAACTATTGCAGTTAACTCTGTGAGTACCAAGAGGATACACCAGGGTTATATATAGTAAGGATCTAACAACCAATGGGATGTGTGTCATCTGCCTCATTCCCTGTTCCTTGTTTGGTTGTGGGCTTAGTGCGGATACACACAATCGATTGTTTGTTTACTCTGAGTTTTATGTAACTTGTATCCATTTAGTACACATAGAAAGGATTGTGGAGTCATTTTTACTTATCTTTCTTCAAGGCAGGAAATATAGGATTTCCTGGAGGAACAGGCGAACTTTTCTAAACAGAACTTACATCTTACTACATTTTTCAACTACATTTTCAACAGCAGTTTACTACAACGTTTTACAAACGTACATCACTAAAATCTTATGAACTTACCAGCTTAATTGTTGATCAACTCTTTCAAATAACTTGTATTCTCAGGAGCCGATTAGACAGGTACTCGTGCCGAGGATTCAGAAGATGGAGCATTATAGCTTCAAGTCTTGTTTATTATTTGCTTATGTATTCTATGCTTTGTGAACACACACATTGTAAACACTTTCCTTCTAATGAAATGGTTGTTTATTACTTTGATTACTATGATGCATGTCTTGTGATACTAAACATGACGTCCTCCACCCCAGAACGTTTCCGCCGTTCCGGTTTTGGGGTGTGACAGAATTGTCTAGACTCTGTGTTCAATGTGCTGGTAGGCACGAAGGATTTGACAGTGTGGATTTAGATAAGATTGTTTGGACTGACCATACGACGCTCGGATAGATTGAGTAGTGAGATAAACACGGGAACCCGCGGGATACACTAAATTAATACGTTTCTAGAATTATGGCTTAACGTTTTCTTGATGTACGGACTTATGTCCTTAATTCTGGTTCTGATAGGGTAACTGGGGGGTTCTCATAAAGTAGGTCTGTAGGAAATTATTTTCTTGCTTTCTATCTGTCAGTCATATGTTGCTTCCTCTGCGTGATTGGAAGAGATCCGACCTGGATTACAACATATGCAACTCTAATTCTACGCACCTCCTTATCTATGAAATTATTTCTATCAGTTAGCCATATGCTGTCCCCTATGTGTGATCGGAAGATCCGACCTGGGACACATCATATGCAACATTCTACCTTTTAATCCCTTTATCTATGTTAGTCATATGTTTTCCCCTCTGCGTGATTGAAAGAGATCCGACCTGGGACACAACATATCCACCTATTTCTAAATTTGACTTCCTCCTTAATAATTGTCTATCCACCTAAAGTAAGGAGTTCTTTAGAAGTTCTTGATAATCAGGGTATATCGGGAAGTGGGGAACACGTTCTAGTGCAACTAAAATTGAACCATTTAGAGGTTGTCTGTAGATCTCGCTGCTTAATTTAAGTGGACAACAATACCCGTGGTCGTCGTCATCTAAATGGTATATTTGAAAATTTTGTCAATATCCTTCGTGTTTAAGTGGACCACAATATTGGCAACTGACCAGATCTATTCATGAAGGTGAAGGTACTGATAAACAAAGTTAAGACTGTCTCACAACTTTGATCCCAAATATTTTTGTTTTTGTTAAATTTGTTCATAGTTTTCCTCTATGCACAAATTTAGGGGGAGAATTAAAAAAAATCAAAAAGAACAAAAATCAAAAAATCAAAAATCCAAAAATAGTGTTATTTCTGTTTTATTTTTTAGAAAATAAGAATATATATATATATATATATATATATATATATATATATATATATATATTGTGTGCTAAGTCTTTCTTTTAGTTTAGTTTTGTCATGAAAAGAGAATTCAGATGTAGATGAGACTCATGGAGACTGTATCGAGATTTTTTAAGCCAAGGCTTCATTTGTGATTATCGAAGAATTCTCATTCGAAGGAACAAGAAATGAAGACTATTCTTTCAACATTCAATCCTTCAACCCCAGAAGCAAGGTGAAGGTGACCTGAAGATTATGTGACAAGTTGCATTGAAGCCTCCTCAATCAATTTGTTGCTATCTATGTACCTGCTGAAGTGATCCAGAAGATTAGTTCTCTCTATCATTCTCTCTGAAGATTCTCAAACTGAAAGCGCTAATTTTTAAGAATCTCTAAAAGAAGCCTCCTCACCCAATGTGCGTTCAATGTCAAATTCTGAAGAAAAGCCCAACTGCTCAAGATGAAGTCATTCATTGAAGATTCATCAAGTTCATCTTGAAGTTGTGAAGAATTTGAAGATTAATGTTGAAGCCATGCTCCCAATGAAGATTAACAAGAAAAGCCAGCTACACTTTAGGGGGAGTTTGTTGGGTCAATTAGAAAAGAAAGCTATAAACCAAGGGGGAGATTGTTGGGTCAAAAATATGGTTTATACTTTACTTTTCTAGGCAATTATATTTTTCTAGTCTAGTTTACGGCTGTATGGGTGTTTACGGCCGTGAACGTGTTTACGGTCGTGAACGTGTTTACGGCCGTCAACCCATTTGCGGTTGTCTGTCTCATATATATAGTTGTAAGGGTGAGGAGAGTGTACGGCTAAGAGAGAGAGTGAGGAGCTTAAGTGTGTGAAACTCAAGGTGTTTTAGATAGAGAAGAACAAGTGTGTGTACTATATGTATGGAGCATCATTCTATTCATTGAATACATCATAGATTCACCTGTTATTCTTCTCCTACTCTTCTATTTAGATCTGGCATCATCCGTTTGATTGGGATTCCGCACCATCAAACGGATCTGATTGATACACAAGCAGATTTGGGACTTACAAAAAGAGTTTATAAAACATTTAAAATCATTTTAAAAATATTTAGAAATCATTTATTTGTAAACACAATATTCTTGTGTTAGACTTGTATCCCTCCCCCCCCCCCCTAAAACAGTGAAAAATAGTAAAAACGCAGGGGTATGAACTCACCTTGTATGTGTGTTCTTGGGTGATAACGAGGTAGTAGTGACGATTCTTGGGTTAGAACACGTGTTAACAAACGTATCCTAATAATAATATATATGTATTATCGATTAATAATCGGATATCTAGTAAATTATTATAGCAAAACACTAGTTTGTAATAGAATACTTACTAATAGTGAAGAACTTCCTGGGAAAGAAGTTTGAAAGTTCACTGGATATAAGTGTTGATACTTAAGAGCAAATAAAGAACTAAGGCATGAAGTTTTTGAGAGAAAATGAAGTGTTTACGTTTGATGAATGTGCAAATGATTTCAGTTGTTCCTTAAGTATGAAGGATGTTCCTAAGGCGGTGTATGTTGTGTTTACGGATCTAATGTCATTGGGAAGTTAAATGGGATAAGAATTGAAGTGTTTACGCCCTAAAAAGAGCTTTGGTTTGTGTTCACGGTCACCTCTTGGCCGTGAACACCATTTGTTCTTCCTACGTGAACACTTTGATCATTATCTATTTAGGCCGTAAACACAAAGATCCTTGGATCTTTGGACCGTGAACACCATCTGTTCACTTTATGAATTCGTAAACTCCTTTGATGCTCCTTACTTAGGCCATAAACTCCATGTGGTGGGGTATTTTGTGTTTTAACTTTCATACTTTGACTTATCTTGACTTATATTATGTTATAAATGTGTAGCTTTTAATATAAGTGTTCATAACATATAAATAAGTATGATAAAAAAAAGTATGTTTCCTTGGTATTTAGAGTTCTCATTGTGTGATGGTTATGATGTTAATTCACTTGCATACAGTTGTAGCTTAGGCTTGTATTCGAATAAGCCCAATTTACATTGATTTGAAATTAAGGGTTGTTACATTATCCCCTCGTTAGAGGGAATTTCATCCCGAAATTAAGACTATAGAGATACAAGAAGACTAGGGAAAGAGATGTGGATACATCTGTTTTATTTGATCCTCCCGCTCTCAAGTGAATTCAGGTCCCCGTTTTGTGTTCCAGCGAACCTTCACTATCGGGATACGACTTTGTTTGGTTCTCTTTACTTCCCTATCTAGGATTTCTACTGGTTATACACGTGAAAGATTGGATGTATGTTACTGAGTTCTTGAGGTAATTTGAGTTTGTAAGTTACTGGACCGATTCTAGAAAGAATCTCGAATGGTCCAATGTACCTTGGATTCAATTTGCTACGCTTTCCAAAGCGTATCATGCCTTTCCAGGGTGAAACCTTCAACATGACGTGGTCTCCAACCTGAATTCCAAGGGTTTTCTCCTTTTGTTTGCGTAGCTTTTCTGTCTGTCTCTGGAGGCTTTAAGTCGTTCTTAAATTTGTACTATCTTCTCAGTAGTTTCTCGAATGATCTGCGGACCAGTAAGAGTGTTGTCAGGAATTTGACCTCTAGCCAGTTGCGTGTCACCCACTTCAGCCCAACACAGAGGTGGTCTGCACTTGAGACCGTAGAGAGCTTCGAATGGAGCAACCTTAATGCTAGTATGGTAACTGTTATTGTACAAGAACTCGACTAGTGGTAAATGGGTATCCTATGCTTTACCAAAGTCGATCACACACGCTCTCAGCATGTCTTCTAACGTTTGAATTGTTCTCTCACTCTGTCCATCAGTTTGTGGATTGTAGGCTGTACTCATGTCCAGCCTAGTTCCCAGAGATTTATGTAGTGAATGTCAGAAATGTGAAGTGAATCTACTATCTCGGTCAGAGATAATAGATATCGGTACACCGTGCAGTCTAACTATCTATCTGATGTATATTCTAGTTAGCTTCTCCATCTTGTATGTTTCCTTTATTGTAAGAAGTGTGCGGATTTGGTTAATCTATCGACGATTACCCAGACGGTATCATGGCCACCCGTTGTCTTGGGTAACTTAGTTATGAAATCCATTGTAATCCGCTCCCACTTCCATTCAGGGATTTCCGGTTGTTGTAGTAGACCAGAAGGCTTTTGGTACTCTACCTTGACTTTAGCACAAGTAAGACACTTGCCCACAAAGGTAGCAATCTCAGCCTTCATGTTTGGCCACCAATAAAGTTTCTTAAGGTCCAGATACATCTTGTCTGAACCTGGGTGAATGGAGTATCGCGTCTTATGTGCTTCGTTCATGACAACCTCTCTGTAACCACCGAACTTTGGTGTTCAGATCCAGTTCATGAAGTATCGGGCTCCATCACCTTTGATGTTTAAGTTTTTATCCATTCCTCTTAAATTTTCACTTGTCACATTTTCGGGTTTCAAGGCCTCAAGTTGAGCCTCTTTGATCTGTGTGGACAGGTGTGAATGGATAGTCATGGTCAACGACTTTACTCGACGTCGCGAGTATTCTTTTCTGCTTAAGGCATCAGCTACTACATTGGATTTACCGGGATGATAACGAATTTCGCATTAGTAATCATTTAGTTGCTCCACCCAACGTTTTTGTCTCATGTTCAGATCTTTCTGGTCGAAGATATGTTGAAGACTTTTATGATCCGTGAATATTGTGCATTTCGCTCCATATAAGTAGTGTCTCAAGATCTTCAGAGCAAATATCACTGCTCCCAGTTCAAGGTCATAAGTTGTATAGTTAACCTCATGTGTCTTAAGTTCTCTCGAGGCATAGGATATAACCTTTCCTCGCTGCATAAGAACACAGCCTAGTCCTTGGTTAGACGCATCGCAGTATACTACAAAGTCTTATGTTCCTTCCGGAAGAGATAAGATAGGTGCACTGCACAGGGATCGTTTCAGCATTTGGAACGTTGTTTCTTGTTTTTCTCCCCAGCTAAAAGTTACACCCTTTTGTGTCAGGGTGGTGAGTGGCTTAGCAATTCGGGAGAAATTCTGAATGAATCTGCGATAGTAGCCAGCAAGGCCTAAGAATTGGCGGATTTTTGTAGGCGTTTTGGATGCTGACCAGTTCTCGATTGCCTTTATTTTGGATGGATCCACATGTATTCCCTCTTCACTTATCACGTGACCTAGAAAACCTACCTTCCTAATCCAAAATCCGCACTTTCAGAACTTGGCATATAGCTTCTCTGCTCTCAATGTTTGCAAGACTTGTCGGAGATGTTGTCTATGCTCCTCCTCACTTCGTGAGTAGATAAGGATATCGTCTATGAAGACTGTTACGAATTTGTCCAGGTAAGGACGGCACACTCTGTTCATCAAATCCATGAAAACTGCAGGTGCATTCGTGAATCCGAAAGGCATCACTACAAACTCTTAGTGACCATAACGAGTTCGGAAGGCTGTTTTGGGAACATCTTCCTCTAAAACTCGTAACTGGTGATACCCGGATCTTAAGTCAATCTTTGAAAAATAGCTAGCTCCTTGAAGTTGGCCGAACAAGTCGTCAATCCGTGGTAGAGGGTATCGGTTTTTTATAGTAAGTTTGTTTAGCTCACGATATTCTATGCACATGCGGAAAGATCCATCCTTCTTCTTCACGAACAAGACCGGTGCTCCCCAAAGTGAGAAGCTTGATCTAATGAATCCTTTGTTGAGAAGATCGTTCAGCTAGCTGGATAGTTCCTGCATTTCTGTCGGTGCAAGACGATAAGGTGATTTCGCTACGGGGGTAGCTCCAGGAATTAAGTCGATTATGAATTCGACTTGTCTTTCAGGAGGGACTCCTGGAAGATCATCGGGAAAAATGTTGGGGAAATTACAGACTTCGGGAATTCTCTCGAAGTCTTTCACTTCTTGATTTTTGTCTACCACGTGAGCTAGAAAAAGCACAGTACTCCTTGCGAAGATACTTTTGTGCCTTGATACAGGAGATGATTTGTAGGTTCACGCCGAATTTGTCGCCGGAAATGATAAGAGTTTTGTTACTTGGCAGATTAAGGAGAATGGCTTTCTCGTAACATAGGATGTCGGCACGATTAGGAGTTAACCAATCTATACCAATGATGACGTCGAAACTTTTTATGGAGACCGGCATCAGGTTGATTGGGAATGAAAAGTTATTTAGAGTAAGGGTACATCCTATGTATATATTGTTATTACACTCTGTTTTCCCGTTGGCCATTTCTACAGTAAAGGTATCTTTTAGTGGTTGAGAATTTTGTTTAAGTAGGTGTTCGAATTTATGACTCACGAAGCTCTTCTCTGCACCACTATCAAATGAATGCATGTGTATGAATTTTTGAGAAGAAACGTACCCGTGACCACAATAGGATCTGCCACGGCTTCCTCGTAACCAATAGCTAGTATTCTTTCCACGCCACCGGCATTCTTCAGTTTTAGACAATCTTTTTTGAAGTGCCCAGTTTCATCGCACTCATAACATGCCCGACCTACTCCAATGCCAGGAACTTGCGTGATCGGTTGCGGAGGTGACCTACAGAATTGGGCAGTGTGCCCTTTTCTGTTGCAGTTCCTACATTGCATCACGGAAATTTCCATTGTTATGGGAATTACACTTGTTGCACTTCAGTAATTTACCAGCATACTGCTTTGCTAGTGTAGGAGTAACAAGAACAGCAGCAGGAATGGTAGTAGCATGAACAACTACTATCTGTTGTTTCTTGGAAGGCTCTTGGGAAGATTGACCCTTCCTCTTGTTCTATGGCTTTTTCTTACTGTTGTTGTTGTTGTTGTTATTGTTGTTGTTTTTGCTGTTTGTTTTGGGTTGTTCTGGAGCAGTAGTCATGAAGCCTTGATGGACTCCATGATCTACTAGAGAATGTGCCAGTTGTTTGGCACTATCGAAAGTAACAGGCTTTGAAGCTAACACACTTCCTTGAATCTGGGGTGATAGCCCCCATATATACCTTTCGATTTTCTTGCTTTCCAGAGGAACCATTCCAGGACATAGGATCGTCAGATCGCTGAACCTATTGGTGTAAGTTATTATGTCTGTACCTGTCATGGTAAGACCCCAAAGCTCTTGCTCGAGCTTTTGTACTTCACCCCTCGGGCAGTACTCTTGCATCATCAACAATTTCAGATGTTCCCAGCTCAATGAATTAGCCACTGTAAGAGTCAGTGACTTAACATGGCCGTTCCACCATGTAAGAGCTCGATCAGAAAAGGTGCAGGCAGCAAATTTCACCTTGCTACCTTCAGGGCACGAACAGATTTCAAAAACTGCTTCAGTTTTCTCTATCCATTGAGTTAGAGCCAAAACTCCTCCAGTCCCATTAAAGGTCCTAGGTTTGGCATTCGTGAAGTCCTTATATGTACACTCTCGTGGGTGTCCTTGACTTTCACCATGATTTAAGGGATGAACACCACTCCCAGATCCGCTGGCACCGGTTGTATTTATGTGTGACATGGCGGCTGCCACAGCTGCAGTGACCGCTGCCTGAAACATATTAGCGTCAAACTGTAGAGGTGGTAGCGGAGGTGGAGGTGGTGTTGGTGCCGCATTGACATTTAGACGTCTTGGATTTCTTCTTGGAGGCATCTTTTTCTTTAAGATTCAAAAGATGAAAAGATAGTAAGACATCAATAGAGATTTTAAATCAGATGTATTTGAAATAAATACACTAGTTCATCATGAATTCTGAAAGAAGTTTATATAGAAGTCTACCACAAGGAATAACTTGCAAAGTGATAACATGAAATTGGATAGTGATTTTTCAAGGGAAGTAAGATGCCTGTCAATTTTCATTGGTATGTTAGATACATAGAGTTCGGAAAATTCGACCTTGAAGTAGGTCTACAACATACCAACTTAACGGAAAACTTTGACATCATACCGACCTATCAAAAGTAAAATTTTGAGGTCGTACTATGTACATGAAAACATCACTAGTGTATATACGTAGACTTAAACTATATTCAAAAGAGTGAGTAGAGTATGCTCTACTCGCGAGGAGTGTTGTTTGGTTTGCTACTAGCTTCAGCCTTGGATTTAGCCAACTGGCGTTCTGTTGCAAACATACGCCTTTCTAATGTCGCTTGACATTCTCGAAGTTCCCCAATTTCAGTTCGTTTTGTAGCTAGTTCCCTTCACAAGGCTTCAGTATGATTCCTGGTTGTTTCATGGTTTTTAATCAGGTGGTGAAGATGAACCGTGTTGACTTTAGTGGTAGCGTCAAACTTCATGACTCGGTCGATGGTAGTTCTTCCTTGTTCATCGTTATGCGCAACACGACGAACTATCACAGGGAGGGCTCTATCTGCTGAGCCTCCTTCATTAAGGTTGTAGAAGCTTCGGTCTCCATTGTAAGGATGGTCCTAACCCTGCTCATGACTCCACCTATCTAAGTTCACTGCCCACTGCGGCGTCGGACCTTGGAAGTTCTGACGAGGATTGAGACTTTGGGCAATTTGAGGTGGATTATAGACTTCTGGTTCTGAGTCAGAATCTTTCGGAAAATCTTCTTCGAAGTCTTCTTCTACCCAACCCCCGTTTCCCTGGTTAGGAGGGAAGGGGTCTGCCGGTGGATGAAATCCAGCCATGTTATCTATGCGAGAATAGGGATATAAGAGATATCTTAATACATTTAGTAAAAACAAGTAAACAACTTCAAGTTTCCATATAAGAAACTTATAGTTAACAGTTAATGCATTATAGTGCCTAAAATACTCCTATAGTATTTTAAATTTTATGTTTTGTTCTTGAATTCTTCTTTATATGTAGAGTTGGTAAGTTTTAGACTTGTCGCAACACTACCATCACTCTCAAACACATGTTGGTTGTATCTCAAATAAATATAGTTGATCAGGCTATATTTATCCCAGATATGATTACATAACTGTCCAGGTTTAACTGTAGTGTCCAACATCCAAATACTTTTTATGTTGTTATGATTGTGATGTTGTTCTCGTATGTATGAGTGTTAGTATACTTCTTATAAAATACTTAGATTTTAAAAGTATACTTATAGTCAGAGCTCTTTATCCCCAATGTATTTATAGTTATATATCTTTTTATGGATTGATATATTGAGTTCACTATAAACAATGCTCTGATACCAATCTGTCACACCCCCAAACCGGAGCGGCGGAAACATCCGGGTGTGGATGACTTCATGTTTAAGTATCACAACACATGCATCATAGTAATCAAAGTACAACAACCATTGTATTAGAGAAATAATAGTTTTACATGTGTGTTCAATCATTGTATATTGACACCAAAATAGATATAACATAACAAGAGACGCAACTCTATACAACTTCGTCTTCAAAAGCTTGAGAATGTACATGTTTATTGATTCCCTGAGAATACAAGTATTTTGAAAAAGAGAGTATCAACATTTATGTTGAGTGAGTGGATAAGTATTTATGTTTAAAAGTTTGCTATCTGATCCTTGAAAGAGAGATTATGTATATTGTTCCAGAAAATCCAATATGTTCCGATGTAACTGAAAGTTAGTTTTAATCCCATAAAACCGTTTTGTATAAGTATTTTTGTAAATAGTGTAACTTAGTTTTAGTTTAATAAAACTATAAAGTAGTATAACATAACTTTAGTTCAACAAAACTATAAAAAGAATGTTTTTTGTATTGTTTAAGTTTTCCAAGTTTTGTAATTGTACTCTTTGAAAACCCTGTAAAAGTGAGTATGCCTGGCTCCACCCGCTGTAAACTGTAATGTAATATTGTAAATCGTATTATTGTAAAACCAGTACTTTGTATTCGTACTCTTTGGTTTAATTAATTATACACTAATCGTATTTGTTCATATCTTTTTGGTGAGTTATTATAACCATACTATGACTAGCTGGCCTGAAACGACGTTGTGTAGGCGTCGGAACTGTTAACGACATTGGTCACTCATAGGCATGCCTGCCCAATTGTAGCTAACAGTCTGAGTGCGGGATTGCCAATCTCGTATAGATCTATACACATTTGTCTCGCTCTCTGTCGGGAGATTCTGGTTAAAATATCAGGACTTTAACTTGTATTTCCTAAATGAATAAGCAACTAAACATTGTCTGACAAAAAGCATATTGACGATTACGTATATAACAAATGATGAAAAGTCCTTTAAAAACAAATGATGATCTGATAGTATGATCTTTCTCTAGTATTCTTGAATGTAAAGTGTTTGTACAAGAGTAATCTGTTAAACTTTGTATAACTGGTTCGTGAAAATAGTTTGAGAGTTCCATAAATTATACCTATTATAATTTATATGTGTGTTCTACTTGATATGTAATATTCATGAAAGTATCCCCTTTGCTCGATATGTTACAAACGGAATATGAATCTGATTGAAATAACTTATATATATATATATATATATATATATATATATATATATATATATATATATATATATATATATATATAAATATTACTTTGGCAAAATATAAGTTAAAAAGAGTTTATAAATCATTTAAAGTCATTTAAAAAATATTTAGAAATCATTTATTTGTAAATACAATATTCTTGTGTTAGACTTGTATCCCCCCCCCCCCCCTAAAATAGTGAAAAATAGTAAAAACGCAGGGTTATGAACTCACATTGTATGTGTGTTCTTGGGTGATAACGAGGTGGTAGTGACGATTCTCGGGTTAGAACACGTGTTAACAAACGTATCCTGATAATAATATATACGTATTATCGATTAATAATCGGATATCTAGTAAATTATTATAACAAAACACTAGTTTGTAATAGAATACTTACTAATAGTGAAGAACTTCCTGGGAAAGAAGTTTGAAAGTTCACTGGATATAAGTGTTGATACTTGAGAGCAAATGAAGAACTAAGGCTTGAAGTTTTTGAGAGAAAATGAAGTGTTTACGTTTGATGAATGTGCAAATGATTTCATTTGTTCCTTACGTATGAAGGATGTTCCTAAGGTGGTGTATGTTGTGTTTAAGGATCTAATCTCATTGGGAAGTTAAATGGGATAAGAATTGAAGTGTTTACGCCCTAAAAAGAGCTTTGGTTTGTGTTCACGGTCACCTCTTGGCCGTGAACACCATTTGTTCTTTATCTTCCATCCGTGAACACTTTGATCATTATCTCTTCAGGCCGTAAACACAAAGATCCTTGGATCTTTGGACCGTGAACACCATTTGTTCACTTTATGAATCCATAAACTCCTTTGATGCTCCTTACTTAGGCCGTAAACTCCATGTGGTGGGGTATTTTGTGTTTTAACTTTCATACTTTGACTTATCTTGACTTATATTGTGTTATAAATGTGTAGCTTTTAATATAAGTGTTCATAACTTATAAATAAGTATGATAACAAAGTATGTTTCCTTGGTATTTAGAGTTCTCATTGTGTGATGGTTATGATGTTAATTCACTTGCATACAGTTGTAGCTTAGGCTTCTATTCGAATAAGCCCAATTTACATTGATTTGAAATTAAGGGTTGTTACACAAATCCCTTATCTCAAATGGAACTTAGACCTTGGTCCCTCGGCCCCCAAGAGTCAATATTGACAGGTCTATGTGGCTTTTTCATCACAAATTTCATGTAGATGGTTCCCTTTCTCACTACAATGATAGACTTGTAGCTAATGGTCACAGACAGCAGCAAGGTATCAACTTGATGAGACATTCAGTCCGGTTGTTAAACCAGCCAACATTCACACAGTTCTCAGTATTAATATTTCAAATGTTCGTCGATCATCTTGTAACGCCTACACTTTTCGTTAGACATTTCGTGGATAGACCCTTATTTACGTTGTCGTTCAAATATAAATTGTATCATAAATAAATAATAAATGAGGAGTTTTTATTATGTGCTATGTGTTTATGGAGTGTTCTTTGTATATAATATAGTATTTATGTTATACGGATAATTATTATAACGACATCATATTTGTATAAAAATACGATTAAAAAATCAAAGAAAGGATTAAAATATGAATTAAAAATAAATCAAAAGTTAGCCAACGAAGTATAAATGAACGTCGTAGTACTCGTCAATAACTACACGTGCATATAAAGAACACCTAAATCTGACTTCGTATGAGGAAGCTATGACTTTTCAAAGTTTCAAGTGCGACACAATACAACAGTGTGCGAAAAAAAACCGAAATAAAAATCGGTTGATTGTTAGCCAAAACAATCTAAATGAAAGTTGTAGTACTCTTCAACAAGAGACCAACGATATAAAGAACGTCAAAAATGGTGCTTGTATAACACAGTTACAAATATTGCAGCGTTATTCACAGTCTAAGCCTTCTCGGACCATAAAACAAAAATAAGTTGAAAATTAGCCAACGAAGTCTAAACGAAAGTTGTATTACTCGTTGATAACTACGCGTGAATATAAAGACCGTAAAAATGGAGTTAGTATGCGAAAGTTATGACTTTTCGAAAATAATTAAATTTCAGCCAAGGCTGGAGCGACACGTGGCACCACCAGGAGTGTGACCCGTGTCTCCATCAGATGCACCCCTTTCTCCCCATGACAAGGTTCGTATGATCAACACGTGGATAGGACGCGGCGCGCCTAGGCACGACACGCCCTATGAATTTCCCTATAAATAGAAGCGTTTGCAAGCATTTTTCTTTCCAATTCCTTCACAATCACTTCCAATCTCTCCCGAATCCTCAAGGATTGATTCTAGTACTTCTTAGGCATTAGTAGCGAAGCTCTGGAGCACCAAAAAGCCTGGTGAAAAAGAGTTTTCTGTTTTGAAGTTCTGCTCGCGCAAATTCTGGTTTTTCCCTAATTAACCTGTAAGTTGAGTTATGCTTGTCGTGCTTTAAGTATAACTTATATTTATGTTTGTAATCACTATTATGAACAAATAAATAAGATTTTATCAGTAATACCAGTCATTATACCAATCGATCTACTTACATGAATGATGACAAGGTAAGATGAGTGAAGTGTTTAAAGTGGATTTTCCAAACATTATATCTTTATATGCCAAAACGGATCCTACCCCCGGCACGATCTTACCGGTTGTTCCTTATCAGATATAAGTCGTATTTGTTTGGGATTATAGATAAAATCTAATAAACTTTAATTATAATCGCGAATAATATTAATGACGACGAAACATAATAATATTTTTTCTAGGTTCTTTTTAAAAAAAAAGTTGAAGCGTATCTAGGATGCAGATTTAATTTAAAGTCTTTCACTTTTAATAAGGCGAGTGCGTAGTTAATTTCAAGTTCATAATTATAATAAAATTATGGGTTTAGGTCATTTTTGGTCACTTAACTTTTGGTTTTGTGTTCATTTGGTCACTTAACTCTTTTTAAGTTTTAAAAGGTCATCAAACTTTTGACTTTGTGCTCATTTAGTCACTTAACTTTTGGTTTGGTCACTTAACTTTTTTATTTGTGCTCATTTAGTCACCTAACTTTTAAAATTGTGCTCCTTTAGTCACTAAACTTTTGAAAAAATTTAAAAGTTTAGTGACTAAATGAGCATAATTTTATAAGTTAGGTGACTAAATGTGACCAAACCAAAAGTTAAGTGACTAAATAAGCACAACACCAAAAGTTTGATGACCTTTTAAAACTTAAAAAGAGTTAAGTGACTAAATGAGCACAAAACGAAAAGTTAAGTGACCAAAAATGACCTAAACCCTAAAATTATTTATCACAAGTATTTGTCGTTTGAAGGATTGTTTATATGTTAACTGTTTAATATATGTATTTTTGTGCTGATTTTATCTACTAAGTTATAATAGTATTGTGAAATTGGGAAACTTTATTTGAAGTCGTTTTTCTTTTATTATAGCCTTGTCAATTTTAAATTAAGACTTATAAATGATATTAAGATCGAAGTAAGATGAATAACTGAAAGGTCCCATAGTTGGGTAATGTGTGAGATTTAAACCGGAGCGTAGTAGTCCTCCTCCTTTTGGATAGTCGGTATTAGCATGTCCAGATCAGACAACTGGGCAAGTACGTCTGGATCATCTTCCAGAGTGAGATGTCAAAACTTGATTATTCTAGAGTCTAGACGATCTTGTGAATTGTGTTACTAGTGTGGACTTATAACCCACAGACGTAGATAAAATATGATATCATATTTATCAAATACTCTAAACATTAGTTGCCTTTAAAAGACTTAAATTGGCCAAGGACTCACCTAGATGTGTAGTCAAACAGTTGATCAAACGATTTATCACATCAGGTGATTCTAGATAATCGTTGAACTAGGATTTGTGAGAATCGATTGGGCTGGGTATGTCCCGGTAGAATGTTTTATAGATATTTATGTTGGATTCATATATCTATATTGTTGAAATTATTTATTTTTGCATGATTAATAATATGATTTAATATCATTAAATTATTATGGGCTTGAAAACCCTATATATCTCACCAGGTTTCCCAAACCCAACCCATTCAATTTATATACATTATAGGTAGCGGAACTAATGATGCTGGAAATTAAGTAGGATCTCGAGTGAAATAAGAGACAAGCCTGCAACAGATTCAAGACCTTATGTCTTGATGTTGTAACCTATGTTGGATATTTAATTATGACATCCTTAATGTTTTGTAATTTTGAAACAATATTTTGTAATCTCAAGATGTTTTATTTAACTGAGATTCTCCGCAACTAAGACAAATGATATTTTAAAACCATAAAGAAAAAGTTTTAATTGGTTTTGAAAAATGGGGAATGTCAAACATCTTCATGCCTTTTCTCAAGAAACAAGGAAATCCAGAGCATTATGTATTATCGATCAACACATGTATAAGGAGTAATCAACCTAACTAAATACTTATTGTGTAATGATAGCATACATATAAAACTTACATCATATTCTACCCAACCGACCTCAAAGTCCATATATATATATATATATATATATATATGTATGTATGTATGTATGTATGTATGTATGTATGTATCTAAAACTTCAAGAGCAGTTTATAGACGAGAAACCGGTGAGCAAAAATTAGTGAAGCATCCTGATTCAGATAAAGACTTTAAACTCTATCATTCATATAATCATCTAATTACGGTTGGCGTACGCGTGAATTGTCTTTCCTTTTCATCTGTATCCAAGGAGACTTCAACCATATCGAAAGATGTGTCGCTTGTTGTATACACCTAAGTTCCAATGGTGGTTCGAGTAATTTTGGTCGTGGAATGAGCTCATCCAGCTATATAGATGCATGCATCAGTACACTGTCATTTTGTGGGGTAGGTTGAATTACATGATTAATAATGTCACCCTACATAAATACAAGGTTAAGTACAGTTAAGCATTCAACTATGCAATAATGAGTATAAACACGTATCTAACTAAATATGTACCTTAAACCTACGTGATCAACAGCCATCCTAGGGTGTACCATAGTCCTTTATGAAAAATTATTGTACATGGGTAACTGTGTCACCCTACCATAAGGTAAGGGTTTCATTTATTCAATAATCAACAATGTAATAACTGGTATACCATAAAGGAAATTAAAAATGTACCTCCAACCCCATGAGGTGCCGTCATCGTATGTGGTACCTATATTATTAGGTGTACCCTTCTCCTCCATGGTAGGATCTACATGTAACCCTAACTGTTTTATCGACACAAGACATACATATTTCATGGGCCCGTTTCATGGGCCCGCAGCTGCCTCTGGCATTCATGAAGATGCTTTTGCAACTCCAGGATTATTTTTCCTTATCAACAAGAAGTCCAATTTATGGTGGTGGTTGTGAGTCTGATGGATATAGACCTATGTTTGCATCTCGTCATGCCTACTTTTGTGTCAGCTCAGAATAAGTTGAGTTGGGAGGTAATTGTGTAAGAGATGGTGGCCTGGTATCTGGTGATCAAGGCAAATCATCACGTTTCATCCATGAAAAGCTATAAGACCACCCAACAACACGACTCTCATCCAGTGGTGGCTCTAACTTCTCTATGGGTTAATTATCTTCCTAATACAATTTTACATCAATTGTTAACAACATTATAAAAATGGGTGAAACTGGAAAATATATATAAATAATCACACCCAATACGCATTAACAAACACATAACAATGAGTCTTCTATAACCGAGTAAGCATGGACCATGTCAATGACCTGAGAGACCAGATTCGGTTTTTTGGTACCAAACCAAATGCTTAATAGAAAAGTCTCTAGAATCTATATATGAAAAAAATTATGTATGACGATATTAGCAAACACAAAATGTCAAAAGGATAATACTGATATAAAAAGTATTTTACCTTAAAAGCATAGGTGGATACGTTAATTTTTGAGTTTATATATATATATATATATATATATATATATATATATATGATGGAGAAGTTCATGATGCTTTCCAAATATCGTCTGCAATTGAGTTTTCAATTGTTCCCAAACCGGAAGTCGGTCACAAAGCATAATTCCCTTATCCAAAGGTCAACTCGAACTCCCCCAATTCAAAAACCATTTCCTCTACATCACATCGAGGTTTTGTGACAACTTCTTTGTAGAATATGTAATGTAAAAGCAAAGGGGACCCTTCTCGAATATTAATATCTAACCACCAACCAAAGCACGTTTGTTAGAAAATAGTCTCGTACGACGATCGGTTCTTGAGTTTATCAAGAATATCCACAACAATGGTATGTTTGAAAGACATTGTAAGATAAACATTGTAAATGTGACCATGCTAAAAAATGCATAAAGAATACAGTTTCAAAATTACACTAAATATCATTCTGTAATTTTTTTTGACGTTATGATCCAGACCGTTTTACACATGTTGTACTTGTTCTTCGTATTCTGGTATTCTGAAATATCTAATATACTGCTACTTATGTATAATGTTTTTTTTTTGTCATTACTAACACTAATTAAGTAGCTGCCTAAGGTGCTAGATTTGAATTAATGTTATATTTCGAATCTGTTATTCACATTTCGAACGTGTCTTCGGATTCCATACTATTTTTTTATTATTTTTGTGTGTGTGTGTGGTTAACAGTATAGAAATACAATTACAAGTAAATAAACAAAATACTAATTCGTAAACCCTCAAACTCATCGGAATCGAATACCATTTATTCTTTGCGAAAATTCTCTAAAATATTAAGATATTTCGCCCGATATAGAATGGGTTAAGACCAAACAACTCCTCTCAAGAATATAATATTCCAAAAAAATTGGTTATTTCCTTCATATTGCAATAAATAAACATTTGATTGAGGGTCGCTTGATAGTTGTTAACTGAGTTAGAGCTGACTGGGTTAGAAGATTAGAAGTTCTGATTGAGTCCACATTTGGCTGAATTTATGTTGTTTGATTGTTTATCTGACTAACTACGTTGAATGATGAAAAATGATCATATTACCCTTATGTTGTCTCTTATACCGGATAAAATAATTATAAAAATACAAATTATCACATAAAATCTAAATTAAACATGCATAATTTAAAATCCAAATAAAAATTGTCATACATACACACACAAATTCACACACAACTTTTTGACAATCATTTAACAAGTAATCTATTATTCAACTTTCTTTTACTCATTTAACATATAATTTGTACCATACGAAAAACAACAACATCACAAATCGAGATTCACAGCAAGAGTACGACAACAGCACCAAACGAAAAATTATCAAAAAAATAAATCATCAATACTTCGCTAAATCTAGCATAATCAAAGAAGAACAAAAAAAAAGAAACTTGAACATCACAACAAAAATCCAACATCTCAGCAAAATTCGAGCACAAAAAATTGGAGAAAAAAGGTATGAAAACTCACCTGAACGGAATCTTGATGGTTGCCTGTTGAATGGTCGGAGGAAGCTGACACCGTCGAGCAACATATCGGAATTGGAAGCAACGATCGAACTTTGATAGCAACAGTCGTCGATGGATGTTCTTCCTGTGGAGGCATTCAATGACGCAATTGTAGATCATAAGCGTCATTTTCTTGATCCCATTTCCACAACAATTTTTGAGAAAAAAAACTCATAGACGCACCTGCTCGCAGGGGAGGGGAGCAGCTTCGATTGTTTCTGTGGGGGCGTGTGTGTGAAAAACAGGAAAATGGGGTTTTGTTTATACATTGGACCGAATCCTGCTTTATGGAAGAGAGGACCGAATCCTTTACTTTTGATGGACCGAGTCCATACCTTAGACCGAGTCCAAAAGTTTAAACATAATATCAAACATGTTAAATTGAATTTTTTTGAACCCAGTTAGTAACTAAATCGAAGAACCCTTAAGTTTATCAATTTCGCAATCCGGTAATTTTAAATATGAATTGTGCTGAAAGGTCAAAAACACCCTCATTTGAGACCATCGATTGTGCAATTCCCAATTTCCCATACGCAAATTAGCATTGTACCATCGGAAAAAGCCCTAATTCCTTTTCTTGATTTAGGGCAATTTATACGAGTTCTTCTTTGAAGGACATGCCACAGCATTCATCTAAATTACACTCATCTAACCAGCAGCCGGACGTCACCCCCTCTACCCCCAAATCACAGCGCACCAAAATGGTTCGATCTTCCGATGATAATGAGAAGAAGGTACAATCTTTACTTTTAAATACATAATGCGAGAGCTCCATATTGTTCACCATAGTGACATCATTCAATCAATCCAGCAATAAACTTAAAACGAAAAGGGTTTTTCTTTCCTTGGTTTTCTAGCATTTGGGCAGAGTTTAATCGCTGATACTGGGATATCATTTCTCTTGGTTACTATGGTTTATAATCTCTCTGAAAGCTTTGATGAATAGAGTCTAGATGTTGAAGAATTAACGTCTCTGATCATAAGTCATGTACGTGTCTTTGTGCAGAATTTGGTCAAGAAGCTTAAAGATATTGAATTTAGCGTTCCAATTGTTTATGGTAACATTGCATTCTGGCTCGGAAAGAAAGCAAGCGAGTGAGTTTTCAAAGTTTTTCTTAGCGATTGTTGATAGGCGTTGAAATAAATGCCAAAACTTGTAGTTTCATGATATAATCTTTTGCTTTTAGGTATCAATCTCACAGATGGACAGTTTATGTGAGAGGAGCAACTAATGAGGATTTGAGTGTAGTGGTTAAACGGGTTGTGTTCCAATTACATTCCAGTTTCAATAATCCAATGAGAGTAGTGGAATCTCCACCATTTGAGCTATCAGAATCTGGATGGGGTGAATTTGAAATTGCTATCACTCTTCATTTTCACAATGATGTTTGTGAGAAACCACTTCACTTGTTAGTTTCTTTCTTATTCTTTCCATAAATTAATTACAATTTACAATTTTGATGGATTGAAAACATTCACATTTCACAGATATCATCATTTGAAGTTATATCCTGAAGATGAATCGGGTTCCATGTCTGTTAAAAAACCAGTGGTTGTTGAGTCATATGATGAAGTTGTCTTCAGTGAGCCATCTGAGGTGTTATTTGCACGTGTTCAGAATCATCCAGCTGTCATTGTTCCTAGACTGCCACCTGGCATAATCTTACCCCCTGGTGAGTGAGTTGTCTTTTTAATGTGACATGTAAATAGCAAAACATACTTTCATTTCATTTATTTCTATTCTAAAATTCTACTTTCAGTTTTATTCTTAGAACATTTTTCCAAATCAACCAATTTGACCCTTTTAACCCTTTTAAATGCTTTTTTTTTTTCTTGTAGTATCAGTTGAGGATGCAGATAAAAGGAAGAAATTTGATCCCAAAGATAATCCTCTGACACAGTGGTTTACAAATTTTTCAGAAGCAGATGAGCTTTTAAAACTTGCAGCTGCTCGACAACAGGTAACCATGATCTTTTTTTTTTTTGTCTCTTAATAACATCTGAATCATTAAGTGCTGAATTGATAATGATATCTGAATGAATAAAATATTGTTGATATATAAATAAAAATAATGTTTCTTTTCTGGAATCTGGACTGAATGCATTGGCTGAATATGATTAAATGACTATGTTACCCTTTTGTTTTAAAAACAAAATTATCATTTATTAGGTAATTGTTATAAATTAAAAATGTACTTATCACATTAAATAGTTTTAAAATTTTAAATAAATAAAAATAACATTATAAACTACTTAAAAATAAATTATTTTGTAACTTACGATTTTGGGTTGTATATTGAAATAAATCGTATCCATTTTTAAATATAATTTTGAGCTTTGCCCCTTTTAAAATCAAAACTATGCAGATTGTTTTGTTTTCTTTTCATAAGGTTCTTCAACTTCATTTAAGAACATGAATAAGAAGCTTTGTACAAACTACAAAGTGTGGCATTTACTTAATGATATGCTTAAAGCTGAAAATCGATTCATAGTACTTCTTACACTTCACCTTTCTATCATGTAAGTTTAAACCCTGTTCACCAGCATTTCTTTATCTTGTACTACTTATGGATCAAGATGTTGATACAAAACTACAAGAATAAAACAATTGATACCTATTGGAAGAACAAAGGATTGGAAATTTTGAATCAATGTATCAAGTTCTCAATGGCTTAAAAGCTTTAATTGATCTCCAAAATATGTATAAGTTGTGAGGTTGTGAATTGATTTATAATCTAGGTTTTTATCAGGAACACTGCCTCTTTGATTTGTGCATGAGCCCTCCTTTATACATATGTTACTTCTTAGATTCAAAAAATTAAAAGTTCCATTTTTTCACCTGTGGTTGTAGAATATGCATATAATGACAAAATATAGTATTTTAACCTATTCATTGGAAATAAAATTCCATTTCATAAACAACAAAACCCAATGTTAAAAACTATTATTTATTTGATAAACAACAAAACCCAGTGCTAAAAGTAATATGGAGGTTGGTGTGTGTGTGTGTGTGTGTGTGTGTGTTCATATTTTAGAAAATTTTGGAATTAGAAAAATGTGGAAAACAATGATTATCGGTTTTCCAAAAATTTCCAATTTCTTTGTAATTTTAGAAAAATAGACGAACTAAACGCGTTTTCAATATTCTCATTTTTCTTGGAAAATTTTTCCGCAACTAAACACTCTCTAGGCTTGTCACTAAATAAAGTTGTAGTTTAAAATAGTAAAAGAATGTCAATTCCTTTATGTTTGGAGATTATGGTGCTCCTTAATCACCACAAAAAGCTACTATTATCTTGTTTCTTTAAGATCTCAAATTAGGAGGGAGTGAAAAATTAGGGTAATGGAGTAGAGCATTAGGTCTTCGTTGCCTATATTATTTCTATGTGTATTTAACTACTTACCTACTTATTATTCCTTTTATTACTATCAACATTTTAAAATATCGTACTCCTTATATTGCTCACTTGTTCAAACTGTATTGAAGCAACGCCTTTGACACTAAGAAGTCATATTTTGATTCTTTATTAGACAAGTCTAGTAAATGGATTCACATTTTTTTTTAAATAAGAATGTTTTGAGCCTTTTTTTGTGAAGGAAAGCACAAAGAAGAAAGATGTAAATATTTCTTACAAAGTTGGGACCCAAAAGTACAATGCATTGATAATTTTTTATTTTCGAAAGTAGAATGCTATAATTGAATGAAATGAAAGTAGGATGTCACAACACACAAATAAATGAATGTTTTTGCTATGTTTGCATTTAACACTTTTCTTTATCTAGCTTTTTTTTTCATTGTTTGAGGAAATAATAAATATATAAAAAAAGAATGAGATAAGGGATACAAACTCTCACTTTATGAACAAACCACTTTCCTCTATTTCATGTAGAACAAAATCCAAGTAGATCCAAAAAATATCTAAAAATTGGTAGATTTTGGATAATGGGAGTGGATATTGTTTGCTTTAATGGGGTGCATATGATTTGTTTGGCATAATCAACCCTGACTTTTGCAAATTATTGTTGACTAAAAATCGGTGAACATTCTTGCTTATGTTTAATTTTTTCCCAATTTGGAAATAATTGTAAAATTTGGTTTTTTTATTGATTTCATGTGATATTTGATCCATATGCACATTCTTCCAAACCCAACTAGTGAAAAAGCACATGACCTTTGACAACTCCATAACCAAAACATGATAAGGATGTGAAAGAAATCCTCCCGATGAATGAATCATCTGACTCTCAGTAAATGACCATTTTACCCTTTTCTGATGGCTTTGTAGGTGCAAGCTCAAATTGCTAGAGTGAGGCGACAACTAAGCTTAATTGATGGCCAACATCAACAACACTCCAAACCACCCAATGACCTATAAAATGTAACCCCCCCCAATATTGTCTGTAATTGTATTGAATGATTTAATTTAAAAAAAGATAGGTTTTATCATCGTTTTTGTTTCGAAATTTCATGCTCAATTGTGCAAATTTTGGTATATTGTGATATAAGTTGCAATTTTTACTCGCTCTTGATCTCTTGTTTGTCCAAAAGACGAGAATGCCCTCCTCATCCTTAATATCAGAAATATCCCTAGAAAGCTTGTCTGAAAAATGCGTGGACTTTCTCTTGATCTCTTGACTATCTGTAATTCTATTGAGCAACAAATTTAATTTAAAAAAATATATATTTTTGTTTCAAAATTCCATGCTCACTTGTATGATTTGTGGCATATAATGTGACAAAGTTGAAATTTTTTGTACCACCCAAAAAGACAAGAATACCCTTCTCGTCGTAAACATTCCTAGAAAGCCTATTAGAAAAAAAAAGGCGTGTGGATAAAAAGGTAAAAGGATACATCATTTTCACAGCATATCTTCTTGAACGTTTGTTTCTTTTTTATAGTACTTGAGATAAAAAAAAGCTTGTTGCTTTACTTTTTTATTGGTTATAGTGCCTGAATTTTATATAAAGGATAATCATTCAGACATTCTCATGTGCTATAACTTTTTGATACTTCTATTCCTTTAGATTTTGCAAATGTTGATTCAGATTCCGATTTTTTATACAACGCTTTGGCTTATCGCCTTCAGATATTTCATTTGATTTGTACGATGTACCATGTTTGTATCAGCATATTACAAAATTGCCCTCATTTATTTTTCCATTTCCAAACACCCATTTATAGTTTTACCAGATTAAATCATTTTCTCAAATATTTTTTAATTATCATTCATCCAAAGTTACAATACATGTTTATTTCTGTCCTATTGACATCATACGACTATTATATGACAGTAACTTACATAAATCAAGGAATTTTCCACGTAAAAAGCTCGACTTTTTGACTAGATTTATAGTTTTTGTTGACATCCACGTCAATTTAGCATTTTATTACGGTTTCAAAATCAGTTTTTCAGGTAATGAAACACAAGATATTTTCATGTTCCATGTGAATCTTGATCATCTGCCATGTTTCCTTGCCTATAAACCGTGCACTCTTCATTTGTACAAAAGTTTTTCCTTTATTTATAGTTCAAAAGTACAAGTTTTTAATGCAGATAATGAGTCGTACAATGCAAGGACAATGCCTATGCCAACCATTGTACAGATGGTGCTTGTAGGCCCCACAAACATTAATATACTTGGTTGATTTTCTCTGAGTTGTATATGTGAAACTGACTTCCTTCCTGCAAGTAGTTGAGATTGATCTCACATGTCCTCTCTCTCTCTCTTATATATATATATATATATATATATATATATATATATATATATATATATATATATGAATTTCCATATATTTACATATATATAGATAATTAGGGACAAGGGTAACATGGGTTCATGTGCATTAAGAAGAACGATGTCACCATCAAAGGAAGATGGGTGTCCTACGGCTGCCCATGACAAGGCTTAGCTCTACGGATGACCGCATTTTCCTGCCAGCCAGGGACCACTATGTTTTTACCTTTACCCTCTTTTCGTTACAGTCTGTGACGTAATGTAAGAATTCATAAATAACAATAAGAATACAGTCTGACGCACAGTAACAATACGAGAATCCATAAATAACAGTAAGAATACAATCTGACGTATAGTAAGAATTTGAGAATCCATAAATAACAATAAGAATACAGTCTGACGTAACAGTAAGAATGTAAGAATCCATAAATAACAGTAAAAATACAGTCTGACGTACAAATATAGTAAGAATACAGTCTGACGTACAGTAACAATACGAGAATCCATAAATAACAGTAAGAATACAATCTGACGTATAGTAAGAATTTGAGAATCCATAAATAACAATAAGAATACAGTCAGAAGTAACAGTAAGAATGTAAGAATCCATAAATAACAGTAAAAATATAGTCTGATGTACAGTAAGAATATGAGAATCCATAAATAACAGTAAGAATACAGTCTGACGTACAGTAAGAATTTGAGAATCCATAAATAACAATAAGAATACAGTCTGACGTAACAGTAAGAATGTGAGAATCTATAAATAACGTAAAAATACAGTCTGACATAACCATAAGAACGTGAAAATCCATAAATAACGTCTCTGAATATCATCTTCCTTGCTCGATGACATTTTGATTTACATTTGTAATGTTGATAACTTGATAACTGTGAGACTGGTTGGTAGGGATGTTGAGTGTTGCATCCACAAGTCTGTACATGTTTTAACAGTAAAAATGTGAGAATCTATAAGAATAGTAAGAGAGTTAGAATCGACAAGTTTGTATGGTTGTCTTAACAGTAAAAATTAATTAAGATTATATTGACGATGGGACGGATCGGTTCATGTGACTTGTTACATGCCGAGGTTACATATGGCGGAGAAGACGGAGAAGAGATGTGTAAATGGTGTACATTGTGCATAAATGATTGTACATTTCTCTAGTAACGGTACATGTGGATTGGATTTATTTGACCCTATAATGAGTAGATTTCATCATTGTAGTCTTGGTCCTCGTGTGTTGTCATGAGGTAGAAATCATTTACCTTCCATTAAAAAGTACGAGCAAATTGAAGCTTTAATGACTTGTACATTGTGCGTAGTAGTTATACCTTGCTTTTGATTCTTTGCCAATTGTAGGATTTTGATCTTGACCCAAGATAGAAAGATTTGAGCTAAAATTACGTTTAAGTAATTGATAGTTAGGACACTAAAGTAGTGTTTCTATGTGAATGAGGCTTCAAATGCCTTGTACCTTTTAGATTTGCTTTAGTGTTGGACTAAATCATCCTACGATTGCAATAGCTGAATAACCAAAAGAATTGAAGCATTAGTGACTTGTACATGATGAAGAAAAAGATGTACCTTGCTTTCAATTCAATGGACACTAGATCCCACCTTGTAGGATCTTCTTGTTAACTATAGATTACTTTGTCTACAAAGGAATGATGCCATAATAAGTTGTGTTTTTTCTTTTTCTTTTTTGCATTTAAAGACGTACCTTATGTGGATTCAATTAGTGAGTTAATGGATACTTTGTTAGAATGTCACAGAGTTGATGGTTATGTTTATGGTGACCAATTTGTACTCAAAAGGACATTATTCTACTAGACTTTTGTTTCAAGTAAAAACAAAAGGAAGAGACCAATATGCCCCTATCGTGTCGGAAATGCCAATATTTATAGAAAGAGACGTAAAAGAGTAGCCATTCTAAGTTTTCCAATTAACACAAGTGGAAAAAGCTTTCGATTGTGAGGTTTCCCTATAAATCGTGTATATTTCTTTCACGTCTTTTTTCTTTGTTTGTCTATGATAGGAAAAAAGTAAATAGACTATTGGGGAATTGAGGGGTCATGGTAAAAACATCGTTTTTCCTACTTTGGCCCGCATCAATTTAGTTTATGTATTTTGTAGTTGGAATTTCAACAAACGTCAAAACTTTTATTTGATAGTCATTTACATGATCGAGGGATCATGATAAACCCTCACATGTCCATAAAAATTGTTTAATCACGCAAAAATATCATTAAGCGGGTGTTTGGATATTCATTTTTGAAAAGAAATATGATATGAATTAATTAAAATTATCTTATTTGTTGTAACAAAGGGTTTGGTATGTAATGCATAACTTGCTAAAAGTGATCCTAATGCGCATTTGACCATGTCCATAACATCACAAGTCAAATTTATGTGCAAGAATCGATGTAGAAGATAGTTATCGTATGTGATGCTTTTGAGATTTTAATAATTCACCGATAATTGTTTGAGTCTGCAACATTCCTAACGTCCCTTGTATACCATTTTTTGTTTTCGTATGTCGAGAATACATCAATTTTATATGAAAGCGTACCCAGTTATAACGAGATAAATTATATTGTTGCCAATCTATTTGACTACAATATTGATTCGGATATCCAATAACACCTAAAATTGACTTGCTAGCATAAGTAGGAACCATTTTTACAAAACAACTATGGTTATGCCATCAAACTTGGTGTTCCAGGCCAGTGGCGGATCTTATATAGGGCTAAAGGGGGCTGTGGCCCCCCTGATTTTTTTTGGCAGAAGTAGTCTCTATACTTTAATTTTATACATATTAGGCCAAAAAATATAAATTTTTGACTATGTCCCTCCGTTCATCAATTTTTATACAAATTATATTTTCGCCCGCCCCCCCCCCCCCCCTCCAAATGAAAGATTGAAGCTTCACCACTGTTCTAGACATTACTATTTACACATATTCTAAGACTTTATTACATTATATAACTTTGATAAAGTATTGTAAGATCTTATAACTCTTATAAAGTATTGTGAAATCTTCTAAAGACTCGGCAAACTTTATTAAATTATATATATATATATATATATATATATATATATGCCTTATACAGTTCTAACGCTTGACATTTGAGGCTCGACCACTAACTCCATAAATAGTGATGATACATGTCTTCAAGACTTTTCTAGAATGCAGAACAAGAGACAAAGATGTTTAGACAACATTGCAAGTTTGTGAAAAATTTTATCGTTTCATCAACTGAGTACCAAATATATACAATAGACACAAGAGAGATTATATGGGGGATATATGGTAACTACATATGTTCCTATATATTACAAAATACACAACATTCTAAAGAATATTTACATATATTCAGTATCACCCTATTATTTGAAATGGGAGGTGGCCAGATGTTGAGAATCTCTTGGAAGGTGTCAAACATAACTATGCCATGCCCTTTGTAAAGATATCCACAATATGATAACGCGAAGGGACATGTAAGACATGCATCTGTCAACTAGCAACTTTTTTACAAACGAAATGATTGTCCATTTCGATTTGCTTAGTGTGTTAACGTTGAACCAAAACTCCATACAAATATATCACACTAAGATTATCGCAATAGACTAACATGGCTTTCTGATTAGGATGAAGCTTTAAAGTGAATTGCATACTCAACATGACTCAAAGATCATGTTTGCAATCCCTTGCATGTACCCATGATCTATGATAGAGCGAGACAAGGTATCTTGTCATTGTGAGAAAACCAAGAGATATAAGTGTCCCCAAGAAAAAAACACAAAAACAAGATGTTAAGTGTTAGGTGTTAGGATATCCATCCCAATCAAAATTTGTTAACTAGTTTGTTCGCAGAAGATGGATAAATGTGCAAACCATGGTCGAAAGTACCATGTATGTAGTGTATGATATGTTTAAGGGAATGCATATGTTTGTTCCTTAGGTCATGCATATATAAGAAGATTTGATCTACAATATAGAAATATGATGTCGTGTAAATCAATGACATTACACTATTATTGCCAAGCTATAATACAAAAAAATCATCATAAGGTGTATTAGAAGTAGAAATCATTTTCATGTTGGCATGTTTCATTCTCCACATTAGCTTTCCATTTCTTAAATGTGCTAAATACTTCATATTTGCTCTTCAAGAAATAGGCCCAAACCTTTTTAGTGCAATCGTTAATGAAAATAACATAGTACCAGGAACCTCCCACTGAAGAGACTGAAGTGAGACCATGTACATCTAAATGAACTAACACCAACTTCCCAACATTGAACGGTTGCCCCATCTTTGGAAAAGAAACCTTCTTCCGTTTACCAATGACTTATGACTCACAGAACTGAACTGTCACATTCTTGAAATCTACAATCTTCCCTTTGGTGCCATAAAGTGGATACTCATACTTCTTCTACTGAGTTGGTTTCATATTCAGAAACTTCTACTGTAACATCCTAAAACTACTGGCCAAAATTTTCATTTTTAAATTAAACAGATATAAATCCATTTGTCCGAAAACCATGTAGTAATAATATATATCAAGCCAATGTATCCATAGTCAGAACATGCCATAACAAAATCATATCAGAGTATAAACCCCATAGATCTCTGGTGTAGAAAATCATGTGTGTGATGCGCTGCTACCGTGCCGACTCCTTTCCCTTTGAAGAAGAAGGACCTGAAACAAAAACTGAAACTGTAAGCACAAAGCTTAGTGAGCTCCCCCATTATACCACATAACATATAGCAATATACTGCCGGACAATTCTAGGGTGCCCGACCTACCCTGTCAGGCAATTATGGGGTGCCCGACCTACCCTGCCGGACATTTCTGGGGTGCCCGACCTACCCTCCGGTTTATCTCAACCGGCTATAGGGACTATTTCACCCCCACCACTACCATATAATAACATAGCATAACATACTGTCAGACAATTTTGGGGTGCCCGACCTACCCTGCCGGTTTATCTCAACCGGACCCGGGGACTAGTCCCCTACCTACCACTATCCCATAATCACATAACATACTAGCACATAAAACATAACAGATAGTGGCATACCAGACAATTATCACAAAGACAATCATCTCAATTATAATATCCTACTAGTGGGCCGGCCTTGGTGCGTCAAACCCACTTCTACTGGAAGGTAACTCACCTCGTAAAGCTGAACGTCGAATATCACTGGAAGGAATCTCTAACAGCTGCTCCGATGACTCCCCGACTATCATTATCATAACAAAACTTAGTCAAAATCCATAATACTTCTTAGGGTAAAATGACCATCTTACCCCTTGGTCTAGTTTGGACCATACCCAAGGTCCATTTCCATTTTATCTTTCCCGGCCCACTATTAGCCCACTAAAGGCCCACTAATGGCCCAATATTCTAAATTGGGCCCAACCCTTCAAATGGGCCTATTCACAAGCCCAATAAATTCTTAGCCTAAAATAAATAATCTTGAGTGGCCCAATATGGCCTAAAAGGCCCAATACTCTAAGTCTCAGTTCTAGGCCCAGAAACTCTAATCCAAAGTGGTCCATAGGGCCCAACTATCTAGGCCCAAACTTCTAAGGCCCAAAAGCCCAAGTTCGCCACTCTGCATGCTTATGCACGACGTACCTGGCACGTACGCCCTGCGTACGTTGGCCTTGACTAAAACGAGAAGTTAACCCAGTACATGTAACATACTAGGGTGTACGCACGACGTACCAACCAGCTTTCTTGGGGCTTTATTTGTGACTTAACCGATTAAGTCCTCACGTACAAAATGTAGATCCAGGTCCTTTAAGGCATCCTAGTCCATAAACTCACAAACTTTATGTGCTTGCATGCATGGTTGGGGTCTAAACAGGATTTTTGGTCCTTAACCCAACTTTGTTACCTTCAAACACTTGCATGGCTGTGGCTTAACCATCAAGGTCTAATTTTTATTACTCTAAGTGCTTCTAAGAGCCCAAAAGGACAACTCTTATGTTCTGAAACTATCAAGACTCAAGCAACCTCAACAATGGAGTCCAAAAGTGACCTAAAACACCCCAAAATCAAATCTAAACATGCAATGATCAAGTTTGAAGCTTGATACCTCAAATGAGTCAGAAATGGTGATAATCTCCTGGATCTACAAGCTCCCTTTGAATCATTGCTCCTTCTTCAAACTCCTTTCTCTTCTAAACACCAAAACAACACTAAAATGCTCTCAAGTGGCTTCCAAATCACAAGAACACACAAATATGAGTTAGGGTTTTCGTGGTGGCTGTCTAAGGGTGAGAGGGAGGTTAGGCCAAAGGCATAAGGTCCTTTATATAGGGATCAAACCCTAAAATTTAGAGTTTTAGAACCTGCATACGTACGCTGCACGTACTCCTGGTACGCTGGGCATACCTGCATGGCTTCCGCGTTCCAGTCTCTCGAGTACGCTGAGCGTACATGGCAAGGTACGCTCCGCGTACGGTGCTTCCTCAGCCTAATTACAAGGGCTCAAAGGTCTAAGGCCAAACCTTATAAAACTATTAACCTTATAAAAATAGTACCTTATAAATCTCGGATGTTACAAATCTCCCCCATTTGAATTAGACTTCGTCCTCGAAGTCTGTTGCTGCTGCCGAGAATAACTCGAGGTAATGCTCCCTCATCTCGTCTTCTAGATCCCACGTCCATTCCGAACCCTTACGGTGCTGCCACTGCACCTTCACCAGTTCTACTTCCTTGTTTCTCAACGCCTTCGTCTTCCTGTCGAGAACAGCTACTGGCCGCTCGATGTAGTTCAGGCTGTCGTCCACCTGACTATCCTCTAGCGGCACCACTGCAGAGTCATCTACTAAGCACTTCCGCAGCTGGGAGACATGGAATGTGCTATGTATCTGACTAAGCTCAGCTGGCAGATCCAGTCGATACGCAACTCGGCCCACCCGGGCCAATACCCTGAACGGTCCAATGTACCTGGGGCCCAACTTACCCCGCTTTCTGAACTGGATGACTCCTTTCCAAGGTGACACCTTCAGGAGAATCATATCCCCGACCTAGAACTCCAGGTCCGATCGGCATCTGTCGGCGTAAATCTTCTGCCGACTCGGCGTAACTCTTGAGTACCACTTCGGTACTCCCCATGACCCTCCGCCCAACTTCACCCCACCATATCGGGGTTCTGCACTTCCTCCCATATAGCATCTCGAAGGGAGGGCGGTCGATACTCGCGTGATAGCTATTATTGTAGGAAAACTCTGCCAAGGGAAGGTATGTATCCCAGCTACCACCAAAGTCTAAAACGCACGCTCGTAACATGTCCTCCAAGGTCTGGATGGTCCGCTCACTCTGACCATCCGTCTGAGGGTGAAAAGCTGTGTTAAAATGCACACGAGTACCCAACTCGTCATGAAATTTCTTCTAGAATCTGGAAGTGAATCGCACGTCTCGGTTAGAAATCACGGAAACTGGCACTCCGTGTCAAGCTACTACCTCTCTGATGTAGATGTTGGCCAGCTTCTTGGCCGAAATGCTCTCCTGAATCGGGATGAAATGAGCACTCTTGGTCAACCGATCCACGATGACCCAAATCGAATCCACCCCTCGTGTGGTCGTGGGGAGCTTTGTGATGAAATCCATAGTAATATCTTCACATTTCCACAGAGGGATGTCCAACGACTGCGTCTTGCCGTGAGGCCTCTGGTGCTCGGCCTTAACCTTCCTGCAGGTCAAGCACCTTTCAACGTACCAGGCTACATCCCGCTTCATACAGGGCCACCAGTAATCAGGACGAAGATCTCTGTACATCTTCGTCGCCCCGAGATGGATAAAAAATATGGATTTGTGCGCCACCTCCATCAACACCTGGCGCACACCCCCATGATGTCACACCCCCAAACCAGAACGACGGAAACGTCCGGGGGCGGATGGAGTAACTTCATGTACAGTATCATAACAATTGAATAGTAATGAAACATAGTAACAGAAACATTCATACATTTAGATTTAGAGTATTACATTGTTTACAAAACACAATTGTTCGAAAGTCGAATACAAATTACTGAAAAGTAAATAACATGAAATGACGACGCCGACCCTCAAGAAGGGTTGAGTACCTGCCTGCTAGATCCCTGAGACTACAATTCGTTTTGAAAAATGTCAACTAAAAAGTTGGTGAATTCATAAGCATTTTTGTACGAAATAGTTTTACACATGTTTAGAATAGTTCTCGTAGTATTTTCAAAAAATCCGATATTTTATATATAAAAAAAGTTACAGTCTCGTTCAAAAACCGTGAATAATGCATATCCTTTGTTACTTTTGTTATATTTGTAAAGAGTGTGTTCCCAGAAAAATGCAGTATTTTTCCTTAAAGATGAACTGTAGTTGAAAGTAATTCCTTTGTATCTAATCCTTATAAAGTAATAAAGTATCTTTCCAGAAAATCCAATATTTTCTTAAAGGTGAACTGTGGTCTTATACCCTAAGACCGAGAGGGAAGAGAGTATCATAAAGAAAATAGTTTATAGCTTCATTTCTTTTAATAAAGCTAATGAAGTATAAGCTTTCCGTAAACCAGGTCTTAAAATCCCAAGACCAAGATGGAGGTGAATATCATACAAAAAATAGTTTACATTTTCATTTCTTTTAATAAAACTAATGAAGCATAAGCTTCTCGTAAACCCAAAATTCTTTTTGTTTATCCCTATGTGAGTCGTTCCAACCATACTAATGACTAAACGCCTGGCTTTCCGTATTTCAGGCATCAGTTTCTAAGATATTTGTCACCATAGACTGGCCTTGTCTAGCTGTAGCAAACAGCTCAGGTGTGGGGGTGTCAACTGTTGGATTAGTGTCTAAGCCCGTAACTATATTTGGTATGTACTTGACCCGGTTGTGCATGGTCCTTTTGGGTTGCCTTCACCGAAGCAACTGGACAGGATGATTTATGGAGAGAGAGGGGTTATTATGGTTTATTAATATATTATATGAATAATATATTAAAAGAGAAATCATATAATTTAATTAATATTATTCATGAATTAATTAAGAATTAATTTGGTGGCTAAAAGAGATTAATTGAATATAGGGGACTGGACTGCAATTATTGGATAACTGAGTTATTGGACTGTGGAATCCTATGGACTATAGGGTGGACGAAAATAAGAAGGGGAGCCCATCATATTTTCGTCCAGGGCCTTATTCCAGAAGGTTCCTTGGACTGCTTAAGGCCTAAGCTATCCAATTAGGGTTTTGACTGAAACCACCCTAGCAACACAAGTATAAATAGACCCCTAGGGCATCATAATTCGGCTACCAAAAACCCTAGAGAACTCCATAGCCGAAATTGTGCCCTCCATCCCCTCTCTCCAAGATCATCCTCTTGCTTGTGGTGTTTGTAAGCCATTAGAGGTGTGACAATTGTGACACTAGGCTCAAGGAGATTGAAGATTCTAGCATTCAAGAAAGGTAATCATCTAGATCTGACTTATTAGTGTAATTTCGAAATATGTATGCTAGATCTAGGGTTCTTAAGTCTTGGATGGATTGCATGTACAATAGAGAAACCTAGATCCACGCTTTAGGGTTTTGCATGTGCACATAGGGATGTTGTTTTGTGTAAAACCCATCAGTGGTATCAGAGACTAGGATGTTTTTTCTAATGTATTTGATGCAAAAGTTATGTTTTCAAAGCTGAAAAAAATTTTGTTTTTTTTTTGCTTCTGGCTGGTGACCATGACGTGGCATATATTGCCACGACGTGGTGGCGAGTCAGAGTGCAAATCTTGGGATTTTGGCTTATTTTGACTTAGGATAATTACCAAAATTGTTTTTAATTAATAAAATCCGATTTTTATTGATTCCATGTGATTATCTTAGTCAAAATAAAAGATTTTTATCATTTAATTAGATAATTATTGCCTTATTTGATAAACCTTAATTATTTAAATTATTTGATCAATTATCTTGCATGAAATTGGATTAGATCAAAATTAGATAATCACCAATTAATTGTTTAATTATAATTATTTGAATTTATATCTAGATAGTTTTGAAATGTTTCAAAACTTGCCCTCAAGTTTTGGAATTTAAATTTTTGATTAAAAGTTTAATTTTGAATTATTTAAATTCTAAACCCTAGAATTTTACAAGTTTAAAATTCAACCCTTATACTATATTATAGTATTATAAGATCAATAATATATATATATATATATATATATATATATATATATATATATATATATATATATATATATATAATTAAGCTAGTCTTACCGTTAGTAGGTCTCATTCACGAAGCTGATCTATAAGGGGGTATAAGGTTATGGCCTATAAAATGGCCGTTTAATGGGTGTCCACTCTCACCCACCACTTCCTTGATTGGTGGAGGGTCGTTAGCCGAACGGGTAGGATAGGGCAACCTAATTCCTCATTAAAAGTATAATGATTAATAAAGTAACTAAATATTTTTATAAAATTCCCAATCTTAGTTACTTTAGGAAAAATGTGAATTTGATGCTATTCCATGGAATTAAAATTTGTACCCTTGTTAAGAAGTTTGTAGAGCGTGTGTGGTTAATCGGCACACAAATTTGGCTCTAAGCAAAAGTAGCAAAGGGTGACTCGTTGTTTGTCATATATCAATGGAGCGTGTGTGGCTAACCGGCACATTGATTAGGTGACTATAACATCGAGGGAACCAAATACATTCGCATGGTTATTCACACCTTGTTTGTGATCCTCGGTATCCCAGTCACAAACTTGAAGGGCATATCGAGATTTAAACATTCCATTGAAAAGTTCAATGAATCTCAAAAGATCTAGGAGTTTCAATACATTTAAAACCTAATTTTTTTCGTTTTTCATGGTGGAAATTAGTGAATCGCCATTCACTTACCTTCAAATTATTTTGCAATTTAATTTACGACATCCCTCTTTTAAGTTGTAAATAATGTTGTTGGATCCTAGCCCTAATTTCTCATTTGGGTGTTTAATTGGGGATTCTTATCTAATCAAACTTTGTCTCTTTTCTTTTTCAGATGTCAAACTCAAACAACTCTCAAGGCTCGAACTCTTCCGGCTCATTCTCACTCATGAATTTGTTTGGGAGGGTAATCTTCGATGGAAACAATTTTAATGATTGGATCCACAACATACGAATGGTTACTTGCTACGAGGACAAGGACTATGTCCTCGACAAGGAGCTGAAGGAAGTAAACCTCGAAACTGCTACTCCCGAGGAGATGAGACCCACGAGCGAGATGCTACGAAAGTCTATTGCATCATGCTCGCCACCATGACGGTAGAACTCCAAAAGTCCTACGAGGACTTCTATCCCTACAAGATGCATCAAGATTTGATGGATAGGTACCATCAAAGCCCAAGGCAGGAGAGGTACGAGATCATCACTTCGATGATCACGACCAAGATGAGAGACGGAGAGTGTGTCACTGCTCATCTCCAGAAGATGCAGAGATATGTTGACCGCCTGCAGAAGTTAAATGTGGACTTCAATGAGGAGCTGGCGATTGACCTAATTCTTCACTCCTTACCTCCTTGCTACAACCAGTTCCGCATGACCTACCACATGAACAAAGGAAAGGTCACGTTGAGCAAGCTTCAAGGGTTGTTGAGGACTGCTAAGAGCAACCTCAAGGATAAGTCCGTTGCATCAACTCCTACTGCTGCCCCCGTCTTGGCTATTGGACAGGGGAAGGGTAAGAAGAGGAAGGCTCCTTCCAAGAGCCACCATAAGGGAAAGTCCCACGATGGCTCCTCTTCTAGTGGAACCAAGGCTGGTCCCGCTGCACCCACCTCCAACCCAAAGGATGCAGAGTGCTACTACTGCCACGAAAAGGGGCATTGGAAACGAAGCTGCCCGAAGTACCTGCAAGATATCAAGGATGGAAAGATCAAGCCATCCTACACAGGTATTTACACTATTCAATCTAATGATTCTTCACATGCTATTTCTTGGGTACTTGATACAGGATGTGGTTTTCACATTTGTTCTGATTTGCAGGGCCTAAGAAGAAATAGGGATGTGGAGCATGGGAAGATAAACTTGATCATGGGGAACAGAAGATCGTCGTCTCTCACCAAGATTGGAGTTTACTCTTTAGTGCTTAGTAATGGATTAGGACTAGATTTGAATAATTGTTGCTATAGAAATGGCAAGAAACATCATTTCTTTTCATGGTTTGTATAGACAAGGATTTAGATATTCATTTGATAATGGAAAGGGTTCTATTAATGCTTATCTTAATGGTGTTTTCTATTTTGAAGCATTGCCTTGTAATGGAATATATGAAACTGTGATGGTTATAGACAACTTAGGGAATGATGTGTTGCATATCGATTCATCCAATAGTTTGGACAAAGCATGTGTGTGACATTGTCGTCTTGGACATGTCAACAAGAAGCGCATAGCCCAACTCCAAAAGGATGGAGTGTTGGAGTCATTCGACCATAGGGACGATGACGTATGCGAGTCTTGTTTACTTGGAAAGATGACCAAGTCACCCTTCACTGGTACTTGTGAAAGGGGTAAGGGTTTATTGGATCTCATACACACCGATGTGTGTGGGCCCTTTAGATCCACCACAAGGGATGCAAGCCGCTTCTATGTGATTTTCACCAATGATTATAGCAGATATGGGTATATCTACTTAATCAAGCACAAGTCAGAAACCTTTGAAAAGTTTAAAGAGTTTAAGCAGGAAGTGGAGAATCAGTTGGGCAGGAAAATCAAGATGCTTCGATCCAATCGAGGTGGAGAGTACTTTAGTCTTGAATTCCACAACTACCTTAAGGAATGCGGAATAGTTTCGCAATTGACGCCACCGAGGACACCGCAGTTGAATGGTGTAGCTGAGAGGCGTAATCGAACCTTACTCAACATGGTTCGTTCCATGATGATTCGTGCTTTGCTACCTATCTCATTATGGGGGTATGCCTTAGAGACTGCCGCCCATATCCTTAACCTAGTCCCTACAAAGAAGGTTGCCAAAACAACTCACGAGATATGGACGGGGAAAGCTCCCTCGTTGGCACATATCAAGGTTTGGGGTTGCAAGGCTTTCGTAAGACGAGAGACTCACGACAATCTCGAACCTCATAGTGAGTGGTGTATTTTCATCGGCTACCCGCAGAAGTCCTTTGGATATCTCTTCTATAGACCGAGTGACAATGTTGTCTTCGTTGGGAGGAGAGGGGTTTTCCGAGAGCGAGAACTCATAAGCCAAGGAGACAGTGGGAGGAAAATTGATCTTGAAGAGCTTCAAGAATCGAACGATGAAGGAACCTCTAACACTGGCATTCAACACGAGGAGGAAACTCCTGTTGAACCAATTGACGAGTCCTTACCTCTTAGACATTCCGAAAGAGTTAGCGTTCCACCCTAGTTTTATGGTTTCCATATTACTACTAAAGGGGACACATTTATTAGTGATAGTACACTAGTAAATTTGGACGAACCTAACAACTACAAGGAAGCCATGGCAGGCCCGAAGTCTGTGAAATGGAAAGAGGCTATGGACAACGAGATTCAATCCATGTATGACAACCAAGTTTGGAATTTGGTTGACAATGTGCCAGGTCGTAAGATGGTCGGGTGCAAATGGATCTTCAAGAAGAAGACCGACATGGATGGGAAGGTACATACTTATACGACGCGATTGGTTGCGAAGGGATTTACTCAAACTCCCGGAGTTGACTATGATGAGACCTTCTCACTGGTTGCGAAGATAAAGTCTATTAGGGTGATGCTAGCCATTGCTGCATTTCATGACTATGAAATATGGCAGATGGACGTCAAAACCTCTTTCCTTAATGGGAAGTTGGCTAAGAATGTTTACATGAGTCAGCCAGAGGGGTTTGTCGATGCGAAGCATCATAATAGAGTGTGTAAGCTTGAGAAATCCATTTATGGATTAAAACAAGGGTCTCGCAGATGGAATCTTTGTGTCGACGAGAAAGTCAAAGAGTTTGGCTTCCTGTGAAGCGAGGATGAATCATGTGTATATGTCAAAGCCAGTGGGAGTATAGTTAGCTTCCTCGTATTGTATGTCGATGACATACTACTCATAGGAAACGACATCCCGATCCTACAGGAAGTTAAGTCCTGGCTTGGGAAGTGTTTCGCTATGAAGGACCTTGGAGAGGCTGCCTATATTCTGGGAATAAGGATAGTGAGAAACAGGAGAAAAAGAATAATAGGACTTAGTCAGAATACTTACTTGGACAAGGTACTAAAGCGTTTTAGTATGGAGAATTCCAAGAAAGGGGAGTTACCGATCCAAAGTAATGCCAAATTGAGTAAGACTCAAAGCCCGAGTACCGAAGTCGAGATAGCAGAGATGATCCGAGTACCTTACGCTTCCACATTTGGCTCAATCATGTATGTTATGACTTGTACTCGCCCTGATGTGGCCTTCGCTTTGAGCATGGTCAGCAAATATCAAGGGAACCCTAGCAGAGCACATTGGACCGCAGTTAAAAATATTCTTAAGTACCTTCGGAGGACCAAGGAATGGTTTCTAGTCCTCGGTGGGAGTGATGACTTAAGGGTGCGAGGGTATAGTGACGCCAGTTTTCAGACCGACCGAGGCAACTATCGTTCTCAGTCGGGCTGGGTCTTTACCCTGAATGGAGGAGCAGTAACTTGGAAAAGTTCCAAGCAGGAGACCGTAGCTGATTCAACGTGCGAATCAGAGTACATAGTGGCGAGCGAAGCGTTAAAGGAGGCGATATGGTTGAAGAACTTCATTGGAGACCTTGGAGTTGTGCCAGCCATAAAGGAGCCCATGGTAATTTTCTGTGATAATGAAGGAGCGGTTGCCTTAACCAAGGAACCGAGGGATCATGGTAGATCTTGACACATCGACATGAAATATCATTTTGTTCGACATCGGGTGGAAGAGGGACTCCTCGTAGTGAAGAGGGTATCGTCAGAGGATAACCCAACAGATCCCCTTACAAAGGGATTGATTAGGGTTAAGCACTTGCAGCACGCTAGGATCATTGGGCTGAAGGACGATATTAGTTTTGATTAGATAGTTAAGAAACGTGTAATAGATAAATTGTAATTAACATTTGATGATTAAATAAAGGAGTATTATTTATAAGTAAAGTTACTGTCTTGTGTTAATTATTTACCTATTGTTTCACTTTGCATGTTTTGACTTCCTGAATAATAAGATTATTCGAACTGTCCACAGTCGTTCATATGTTGGAAGTAGATATGAAAGAAGACTGTCATGAATTGGCTTGTAGATTGTCTAAAGTGTATTAGACATAGTAAAGGTTTGCTGCAACGTTCATGAGTGCTTATGAAATGAGATTTGAGCATTGGAATAAACCCGCGCTTATTTGTATCATTTCATGGAATTTATCACGAGTGATCGTAAGACGATAATATCATATAGTCTTTAAACCTAGATATATGGTTTATTGTTTGCAAGTTGGTTGTGCATTGATAATGCGTAAACGCATCAGTAACTTGATGTTATAAAATGCATTGTTGTGTATGATTTGATGAGTGAATAGTAAATGCATATAAGTCGAAGTTTATCTGTTCCTTTTATCCTAAGAGGGTAAAAGCGATATTTGGGCCCCTCGATGATTTGGTTTGATTTATGTGCTGGGCCCGGTCAGGACTGAATTGATGTGTTCAATTAAGTTCTATGTCAGACGAATAAGAGATCGAGAAACAAACTGTTGGACAATAAGTATGACTATGTTCCATGTAATTGTCCGCACGATATCTTGAGAACGGAGGACTGTACGATCCCTTATCTAAAGGAGAAGTTACTGATAAGATCAGAGTTCGACAGCATCTTTGAGAGCTACGATTGCTAATCGGATCCTAAAGTTGTACTTGCATTTATAGTTACAAGACTTATCCAAGTGGGAGACTGTTGGATTAGTGTCTAAGCCCGTAACTATATTTGGTATGTACTTGACCCGGTTGTGCATGGTCCTTTTGGGTTGCCTTCACCGAAGCAACTGGACAGGATGATTTATGGAGAGAGAGGGGTTATTATGGTTTATTAATATATTATATGAATAATATATTAAAATAGAGATCATATAATTTAATTAATATTAGTCATGAATTAATTAAGAATTAATTTGGTGGCTAAAAGAGATTAATTGAATATAGGGGATTGGACTGCAATTATTGGATAACTGAGTTATTGGACTGTGGAATCCTATGGACTATAGGGTGGACGAAAATAAGAAGGGGAGCCCATCATATTTTCGTCCAGGGCCTTATTCCAGAAGGTTCCTTGGAATGCTTAAGGCCTAAGCTATCCAATTAGGGTTTTGACTGAAACCCTAGCAGAACAAGTATAAATAGACCCCTAGGGCATCAGAATTCGGCTACCAGAAACCCTAGAGAATTCCATAGCTGAAATTGTGCCCTCCATCCCCTCTCTCCAAGATCATCCTCTTGCGTGTGGTGTTTGTAAGCCATTAGAGGTGTGACAATTGTGACACTAAGCTCAAGGAGATTGAAGATTCTAGCATTCAAGAAAGGTAATCATCTATATCTGACTTATTTGTGTAATTTCGAAATATGTATGCTAGATCTAGGGTTCTTAAGTCTTGGATGGATTGCATGTACAATAGAGAAACGTAGACCCAAGCTTTAGGGTTTTGCATGTGCACATAGGGATGTTGTTTTGTGTAAAACCCATCATCAACCCCGTATAGATCTATACACAATTACCCCACTCTCCCTCCAGGAGACTCTGATTGTAACTAACAGGACTTACCGTGTACGCTAGGTAGGTACGACTAAAGGTGTCTCACAAGAGCCTTAACAGATTTACGTGAACTATGACTCCTTTTCTTTTTTAATACAGGATAGTTATACCTTTAAATGATTAACGTGACTTTGAAAAACGTGGTTCGTGACTTCCAAACTATACCGATTATAGTTTATCTTGTTGGTTTGAAATTATTTATATACTCTTTTATATAAATGTAAAGGTGTGTTCCAACATGAAAAATATGAAATCAAAACATAGTACTTAGGTATTAAACCCACTAGATTAGTAAATGACTATACTGTACCAAAGTTTACTAGTAAAACTATCTTTTAATAAAGATTCCCAAAAGCCATGTAGTTTACAAATTTTAGCTTTTCTTATGATTTTATAACATTGATCATGTTAGTTTTGCTGATATATATATATATATATATATATATATATATATATATATATATATATATATATATATATATATATACATATCATAATATTTATACCAAAACTAAAGTATACCATAACTTGTACAAATAATAATTTATCCTTAACATAAAGATGAAAAACTTTTAGTTATTTGTGGAATAAACTAGGTTTAACTTGTATTCCCCCCCCCCCCCTAAAACATAGAAAAGCTTGAAAATATGGGGGTATTGGGGGTATGAAGCTCAACTTGGTTTAGTTTGGTGGATGGTTGGAGATGATGTTGAGAAGTTTTCAAGCCTAAGCACTTGAAGAGTTTGATAAACTCTTTGGAACTTAGTATATCCTAAGAATATTAACACATAATATTATGTGTAAATAGGATGAAATAAAAAAAATAATGTGTGAAACCACTAGCTAAACTCAAAACACTTACAAGGATCTAGGGATGATGCTTGGAAGAATGTGGAACTTGAAAGATCCTAAGGTTGTTCTTGAGGAAGTATGAATTGTTTGCTAAGTAAAGTGAGGGAGTATGAAGTAATCAGAGAGCAAAATGAGGGAATGGTGAGGTTTAAAATGGAGGTTCTTGTTTAAATAAGAGAAGTAAAGTTGATGTGAAGTTTGCCTTGAGGACTGTTAGTTAATCCATGGGAGTTTGTTGGGTAATACGTAAAGATCTGTGAATGCATGGGAAAATGGCAAAAGACATCACATCTTAAAGTCAACTTTTATTGTCTTTTTCTTTCCCTAATCCGTAAACCCCTTAGGATATGAAGTTGTTTTCGGATTTTGGGTGGTCCATGGAAGGGTTTATGCCTCCTATATCTTTAATTTGATGTGTTTCGCCCAAAGTGTGGTCCACCAAGGTGTTTACGCCCAAGATGCTTCATAGAATGGTGTTTACGCCTAAGATACTTCCTAGTATGATGTTTACGCCCAAGGGGGTGGTCCACTAAGGAGTTTTCGCCCAAACATTACTTCCCTTAAGGTAGTTTACGCGCTAAGATTGGCTCCATAAAGTGTTTACACCCTAGCATGGATTTCCTAAGGTGCTTACGCCCAAAGATTGATTCCCTAAGGTGTTTACGGCCAAACCATGGCCCACTAAAGGTGTTCACGGCCAAACCTTAGTCCATTAGGGTAGTTTTCGACCAAGGTAGAGTTCTAGGCCCAAATTCATAAAGGATATGCTTATGGTGTGCTATATTGTTGACTTGACAAGAGTGCATTCAATCATGGTTCCACATAGCTTATTACACATATTTATGTCCATATATGTTAGCTTAAGTCATTGTTCTTATGGCCTTCCATGTTCTAAGGTGGGTGGGAGACTAGACCAAATACTAGTAGACAATCTTTTAAATCCATGATTCTTATTCAAATTCATTTGTCTAGTTTCGCCTTGATAAACTTGTTTACTTTCAAGGGTTTACCTTATTGTATTAGGTTTACAATTTAGACCTTGCTTGATCCAAATCTTTCGGGTTGTCACACATGATATGGAACCCACACTCTACGGTGTAGTGTCAACAACCTGCAGCTATCATAGTCGAAGGAGAAAACCTGACCCACAATACGCTCGCTCTTCCGATGTTCCTCCTTCATAGCCTCCTGCTGGGCCTCTTGGATCTGTTTCAAAAGCGGGGTCACCACTGTTACCCGCAAGAAAATATCTCTGATTGGGGCTGCCTTGCGGCTAAGCGCACCGGCCACAATGTTGGCCTTCCCCGGGTGGTAGAGGATCTCACAATCGTAGTCCTTCACCACATCTAGCCACCGACGCTGCCTCATGTTTAGATTCGGATGATCCATGAGGTACCTCAAAATCGTGTGGTCTGTGTAAATGGTACATCAGACCCCATAGAGGTAATGCCGCCAAATCTTGAGGGTGAAAACAACCGCCCCCAACTCCTGATCATGCGTCGGGTAGTTCGCCTCGTGAGGCTTCAGCTGCCTCGAGACGTAAGCGATGACGTGCCCCCTATGCATCAATATCGCGCCTAAACCCGAGATGGACGCGTCACAATATACTACAAAATACTGCATGCCCTCTGGCAAGGCTAAGATCGGCGCCTCGCACAACCTCTGCCTCAAAGTCTCAAACGCTGCCTGCTGCTCAGGCCCCCAGCAAAAGACAACGACCTTCTTCGTCAGTCGGGTCATGGGTACTGCTATCTTGGAGAAGTCCTGAATGAACCTCCTGTAATAGCATGCTGACCCAAGGAAACTCCGAATCTCATATGGAGACTTCGAAACCTCCCATCTCATCACGACCTCCACTTTGGCCGGGTCGACCAGAATCCCGTTCCGGTTGACAAGGTGCCCCAGAAACTGCACCTCGCGCAACCAGAACTCACACTTGAAGAACTTTCCATACAAGCTCTCCCTCCTCAGGGTATCCAACACCTCTTGCAAGTGCTCCTCGTGCTGCTCCTGCGTCTTGGAGTAAACCAAGATGTCATCAATAAAGACTATCATATACCGATCCAACATCGGTCTGCATATGCGATTTATGAGGTCCATGAACGCGGCAGGAGCATTGGTGAGCCCGAAGGGCATCACCATGAACTCGTAATGGCCATAGCGATTCCGGAAAGCAGTCTTCTGCACATCCTCCTCTCTGACTTGCATCTGGTGGTAGCCTAAACGCAAATCTATCTTGGAAAACCAAGATGCCCCATGTATATGGTCGAAGAGATCATTAATCCTCGGGTGTGGGTAACGGTTCTTCATCATTACCTTGTTCAGCTCCCGGTAGTCTATACACATCCGATACGACCCGTCCTTCTTCTTCACAAATAGGATCGGGGCTCCCCAAGGCGAACTGCTCGGCCTGATGAATCCCTTGTCTAACAGCTCCTGCAGCTGTGTAGACAACTCCTGCATCTCAGGAAGAGCCAACCGATATGGTGCCTTAGCTATCGGAGCTACACCTGGGACTAGGTCGATCCTGAACTCCACCTATCTCTTCGGAGGTATTTCAGGCAGCTCCTCTGTAAATACGTCTGGGTACTCTCGCACCACTGGCACATCGCTCACAGTCGCCTTACCCGCCTCTCGGGTATCCATAATGTAGGCGACGTACCCTGCGCAACCTTGCTGAAGGTAGCGCCTAGCCCTGGCTGTCGAACACAAAGCTGGTCCTCGCTGCGGCCTCTGGCCCTGAATCACCAAATCTCCCCCACTTGGGATCTTGATACGCACCAGCTGTTGTGCACAGTCGATCACTGCCCCATTAGGGCTCAGCCAATGCATGCTGATGATAACCTTGTTCCCCCCCGTAGCCGAATGGGAACCAAATCCACGAGGTAACGCTCGTCGTACAACCTCAAATCGCAGTCTCTGAAAACCTCTGATGCCCGGACAGATCGGTCGTCAGCAATCTCGACCTCTAAGGGATAATCCAACATTCCCGAAGACTCAGAAAACCTCCTGCTAAGTGCAAGAGAGACAAGTGATCGGGTAGCCCCCGAGTCAAATAACACCTGTACTGGAATGTCGTTCACATGGAACGATCCTAAAAAAACACATAACACATATAACATAAATAACGCAACCGAAATGTAATAATATTTAGGGAGAAGAAAACATACCCGTCACCAAATACGGTGCGACACGCGCCTCCTCGGCGGCCAACTGGAAGGCTCAGCTCCTCACCACTGGAGCATCTGTCTTGCCCTGTCGGCCATCCGTGATCCGCAGGGTAGCTGGAGCTGGCGCCGCCACTGGCGCTGCTGATACTAGTCTCGGGCAATCGACCTTTTTATGGCCCTTCTGATTGCAATGGAAGCAAATCAGGTCTGATGTCTGAAAGGTGGGAGTAGGGGCAGTACAATCCTTGCTAAAGTTCCCGGTCTTGCCGAACTTGTAGTAGCCCGAGCCCCCAGCTCTACAAACTCCCTCATGTGGCCTACCATATTTCCCGTGGCGGCTCCGGCCCGGCTAGCCCTTTGACTTCGAGTTGACTCCCTTGGGTTTCTTCCCAGAAACCCCCAACACTTGCCCAATATCTACCTTCCTCTTCCTGATGTGCTCTATGCCAATCTACCTGTCCCTCGCCTTCGCAATCATGTCATCCAATGTCGGACATGCCGAGTAGCTGACATGTTTCCGAATGTCAGCTCTCAACATGTCGTGGTAGCGGGTCTTCTGCATCTCCTCATCCTCTGCGTACTGAGGCACCAATAAGGCCCTCTCCCTGAACTTGGCGGTAATCTCCACCACCGACTCAGTCGTTTTCCTCATATCCATAAACTCCCTGGCCAGCTGCTGAAGCTCCACATCCGATGCAAACTTAGCCCTTAACATGGTCACAAAATCTGACCAAGTCATCGCCTTAATGGCTGGGGCTCCCAATGAATCACTAACTGCCTCCCACCAATCTCTAGATCTGTCTCTCAAACACCCTTCAGCATACCAGACCTTCTACCCCTTAGGGCAGAAGCTCCTCAACTGAGCAGACTCCATGTCCGCAATCCACCTCCTGGTCACGATGGGGTCCTTCACCCCGTAGAAGTCTGGCGCACCACATCCCCTAAAATCCTTGAAGGAGAGTGTGCGTGTCCCTGACTGTATGGATGCCATGTCACTCCAAAATTCCCTAAGGCGATCCTCCATCAGCTCGATAATCCCTTCCTTGATCGACCCAAAAATCACCGGGGTCGACTCAAGGATGCATCTCGTGATCTTAGAAGCAATGAACTCACGTAGTCCCTCATCGACTGGCTCGGTACCCGATCCCGAACTTGATCTTGACCCTGAACCTCCCGCTCCATGTCGTGTCACCACCATTCTGAAACAAAATATATAATTGTCAGGGTCATACATAATCTCGAGAGGTCTCACACACTCTACAAGTTCTCTGGTTCTATCTCAGCCCTCCTTGACTAGAGTACGGATCCTATGCTTTCAGCAGTATGAGCCCATACTACCTTCTACATCTATCAGTACTTTCCTCAAGGCTTGAAGAAATGAGAAAAATTCAGTAAACTTAGACTAGAATAGTCCAAGTGTTGAAAATACTGAAACAGAGTTTCAGAATCATCAAGTGACAATTAGTGCGGAAAATAAAGAGTTGTGAATCACCAAGTTAATGATAAAAACGATTTTTAATGTTCAAGATCAATGATTCAAATGTTTCTCATATTCATGAAGATTCAATTACAAGTGTTTGAATGTAAAACACACTAAAACTCTCAAATGGCTATCTGAAGACTAGTCTAAGCAGTAATTGTTCAGAATGAGCAGGAATGATCAGAAAAGAGCAACTTTATAATGGATCCCAAGGGGCATATTTATAGGCTTTAGAAAAGCCCATGACATGGCTTGGCCAATCAGGTGTTGACACGTCATCATGACTTAGTCATCAGTTGACACCTTTGCCCTATTTAACGGAGAATGGATGGAATATTCCAATTCCGTTAGTATTCCGTTAGGGTTCCACCTAAGTTATGAGTCTTCGTAATTCTCGAACCTTATTGATCAACATTGAAAAAGTGCTGAGCAACATGAGCATCATGTTGCTCAATTGTCTTCTTAGATGTCATCAACTTCCAGAAGTGTTGTTGATTCTAGGGCAGAAGGTTGAGTTGGAAAGAGGAAATCAAAATCTACTTCAATAGCATGGACTGGAGTAGAAGCATTAGCAGGTGATGGCTGGTTCATTTTATCAAATGGTACTACCATTTGAGGACCAAAGTGGTTTGGATCCAGAACCCTTAAATAACTTTCAACAAAAGTGACATCACTGCTTTCCTCTATCACCCTGATTCTTTTGTTCAGAACTCTATAGGCTGCAACATGGAGACAATATCCAAGAAAGATACCTTCATCGGCCATGGGTGCAAATTTCCCTAGTTGATCCCTATTGTTCTTGATGTAGCAACGACATCCAAAGATGTGAAACAATTTGACGTTGGGCTTCCTCTTGTTCATTGCTTCATAGGGAGTGACTTCTAGCCTGTTGTTGATTAGGGATCTGTTTGGAGTGAAACAGGCGGCTGCAGTGGCTTCAGCCCAGAAGTATTATGGTAGGTTTACGAAGATCAACATGGATCGAGCAGCTTCACATAGTGTCTGGTTATTCCGTTCAACTACACCATTCTGTTGTGGAGTGTAGGGTGCAGAAAAATTGTGCTCGATGCCTTTGGATACAAGAAAGCTATATAAGGCGTTGTTCTTGAATTCGCCACCATTGTCACTTCTCAGACTTCTAAGTGGCTTTCCTACCCTAACTTCTATGTAGCGAATGAAGTTAATTAGCTCATCGGTGGTATCAGATTTGTTTAGCAGAAAGTACACCCAAGTGAATTTGGTGTGGTCGTCCACAATCACAAGAATGTATCTCTTACCACTTAAGCTAGGAACTGTAGTGGGACCACACAGATCAATATGTATAAGCTGAAGAGGTTCAGATACATTGTGTTCTGTTATACTTTTGTGCGGAGATTTGGAAATTTTGCCTTGTTCACAGGCAACATAAAGTATATCATTGTCAAGTTTTAACAATGGTAGTCCTCTCACAAGATCCTTTCCAATGAGTTTGTTGATATAACCAAAGTTGAGGTCAGAGAGTCTTCTATGCCACAACCAACTGATGTCAGAGGCAACTTTGGAAAGAAGACAAATATCTGGGGTTCCCTCAATTAGTTCAATATCAAGAGGATACATGTTCCCATTTCGTGGGGAATCAATAAGGATGCGCTTGTTGGTATCTATAACCAAACTCTTGGTTTTGGTGAGCAAAACTTCATGATCATTGTCACATAGTTGTGCAATACTAATAAGGTTATGTTTAAGACCGTCTACATACGCTACACGCTTAACGGTAAAGTTCCCGTTTGATATGTTTCCATGTCCCATAACTTCTCCCTTCATGTTGCTTCTAAAAGTAACATACTGACCTGGCGTTGTGATCTTGAAATCTATGAGATATCCTCTGTGCCCGATCATGTGCCTGGAGCATCTACTGTCAATGTACCATGTATCGTCGTGTGGTACCCCGGCACAAAAAGCCTACATTTAGAGAGAATGTTTAGGTACCCATGTTTGTTTGGGTCCTTGAGTGTTAGCTTCCTTCGAACTTGTGGGAGTTGGGACAGTCTTTTCATGTTTTGCATCAACCACTTTAGGTTTTTCTTGGTTTTTAGAGACCTTGGTTTTGACCTTTTTAGTGGTCTTCTTTTGAGGTTTGGTCTGTGGGAAGAATGGAGAGTTGGTGAACTGAGTAGGAATTCCTAGAGAGGGAAATCCATAGTTCACAGGCATTCCAAATTGATCAAACATGGGAAACTGGGTATTTCCCCCGAATTGATTGATCATTGGAAACCCAGAGTTCCCCCCAAACATGTGATTCCCTCCTATAGACGGAGAAAAACCACAATATGGACCAAGACTAGAATTCATAGGGTAACTACTATTCTGATACATGAAAGGGTTAGATTGAACAGGTCTTGGTCTCATCATTTCAGACAAATCAGGAAGATTGTTAGGTCTGAAATTATTCTGATATTGAATTCCAGTTTGGTTTGGTAATCCAGAATTTGAGAAACCATGATTAGAAGGAGAGGTTCTTTGAGTCCTTGAAGTTTTAGTATGTCTGTTCTTCCCTTGGCTTTGCTTAGCCTTAGGTACTCTCTTGGTCTTCCTATCCTTGTCATTATTTGTAGTCTTAACCACTTTGGGTTTTGAAGGATGGACTACAGTTGGACCTTGTTTGTTTAGAGATATCAATTTTCTCTTTTCCCTTGTCTTTAGAGACATTAGTTGTCTTTACAATTGTCTCCTGTTGTTTAGGACTGGGTGAAGAGATTTTGATTGGAACAAAAGGTCTCTTGAGTATTTCAACAACAGTTTTCTCATTACTCACAGTCTTCAAGGTTTCATCCTTGTTGACTGGAATTGGAGACTTCCCAGTCTGTTGTTTCTTAGAATATTTACATCCTAAGTCCTTTGTTCCGGAGACGGAAGCAGTAAGAGATGGAAATGATTCTTGACTGAGGAATTCAATGGATTCAGTCTTGGAATATCCTATTGGCTCATATGATTTGGGCTATTTATCACTAGATTTAGAGTCATGGATATTTGATTGTTTAGAAGTGGCATCTTCTGAATTGAAACTTTCCATGGTGGGACATTCAAGATAGAATTCCACTGGAGAGTCGGACTTAGTGTCCATGTCTGGAAGATCATGGGATGATGTGACTTCCAATGGGATGCTTGAGAATGAAGTGGCGATTACATCAGGACTGCAAGTTACCACCTCTTCTTGATCCTCATTGTCTCTAGTAAAGAGACTTGGATCACATGGTAACAACTCTGGTTGAGTATTGAGACCCATGATTTCCTTGTTCATTTCGTCATAACCAAGACCATATTTGATCCATGATGGTTTTGGTCCCTTAAGAATAGCATGCGAGGTCTGTTCAAGAAGGGTTTTGGATGCCTTATAACTATTGATTTTTGTATTGATTTGGGCGTACATCTCAGGATTGTCTTTTTCAATAATGTCACGTTGATTCAATACAATTTCATATTGTTCAACTGACGTAAGATGTGCCTCAGTTTTGATTGCGAGGTCATTTTCTAACTTAGCCATACAACATCTCAATTCTTCAAGTTTGAACTGAGTGTCGGTCAGTTCATCTTTATAATAACTGACACGATATTCAACATTGGTGACATATTCTTTGATTATTTCAGTAATATGGTCAATGTCATCATGAAAAGGCTCAATAGTTAAATGATTATCACGAATCATAAAGTGTACCTTTTCAACAACTTGTTGATGGAGAGGAGAAGGCTCTTTGTCATCATCAGCCATGAAGCAGAAGTAGTTCTTGTAGGCTTCAGTTTCTTCTGCTTGATCCACTTCATCATCTGTTTCCCAGACTTCCACATTTGGAGTTTCCATGACCATGAAAGCTTTGTCTTTTGACTGCTTCTTGATCGGCTCTGCCTTTTGAAGGTAATATGCTTCGTCTTTGACCTTCTTGGTTTTCATTTTTCAATCCTTGGAAAAATGATTTTCACCTTGACAGTTGTGGCACCTGATTACTTCATTATCGTTATGGGACTTCAACTTGTTATCTTGAACCCTTGTGTTCATCCTCTAAGAATTGTAACTTTCAGAATTTGAATTCTGAGAGTTGAAGCTTTGTTGACTGTTGCTTCCTCCTTGGAAGTTTCCGGAGTTCTGATGATAGTGTTGGGGTTGTTGATAACTTTGTGCTCTAAAGTTCCCAGTTGGTTTGTTCACAAACTTCTTGAAGTTTGGATTGAACTTGGTCAGGAGTGCCATACATTCTTCATACTCCTTTTCCTCATTGATTCGAGGAGATTCCATTGTGGTTCCAATGAAAGCTTGATGATTAGCCATGTGCCTATTTTCGATCTGAAGAGGTTGTTGAATTGGCATGTACAGATTCTGGTTGTACTGTTGAGTCATATTCGAACTTTGATAAGGATATGCTCCATATCCTTGGTTGGCAAACTGATCAGCAAAGTGATTTGGGATTGGACTGTGATGTGCAATCAAGTTTTGAGAATGATTTGCCATAGGTTCTGAATTTCCCAGGGCAAGTCCTTGATTATCAAAAGGAGTTGCTTGAGCTAGCTTGTTGACTTTCAGCTCATGTTGTTGCAGTTCAGCATATAGATCAAACAGAGACATAGTGTCTAGATTGGTTGTAGTTTGCAATATGATCATATGCACTGTATCCCATTTTGGAGATAGACTGTTCAAGAATTTCAGATTGAAATCCTCTTGCGATCTTTCTCCTTTGAGTTTCTTCACCCTGTTGACAACAATGTTGTACCTAGAATATGCATCAAAGAGAGTTTCATGAGGTAACATCTTGAAGTTGTCCATGTCTGTCAATGCAGATTTCTTCCTGTTTGCAAGGATTTTATCAGTTCACTCAAATTGTTTCTTGAGTGCATTTCAGACATTGAAGGGTGAACTCTTATCTTCATCAGGAAGGTGCTCATAGATGTCATGAGGAATTCCAGATAAGAGCTCTTGCATTACCTTAGCCTCAAACTTCTTGATTTTCCTCTCACGAAGTTGAGCACCAGAGGAAACAAATCCAAAGATAACTTTGGAGGTTTCATGAGAGACATCGGCTTCAGGAACTCTGATGTCCTTCAGAAATTCTGGAGTACGTTTCCCAATGGAGATGAAGGTCCAGATGTCAGAGTCATGACCTTCCAGGTAGTACTTGATGCGATCTGCCCATGAAGTGTATTCACTAGGCACAAGGATAGGTGCACGATTTCCTTCTCCAAGACTGTTTGCAACTGAAACTGAATAGAGAACATTTTGGTTTTGATTCACACTTGCCATTGAGAACAGGTGACACTAGTTTGAAACTTGAAAAAGTGTTTTTGTGAAAAGTTTTCTAAGTCCCAAAGTCGATCACTCGAGCTCTGATACCAACTGAAGAAATGAGAAAAATTCAGTAAACCTAGACTAGAATAGTCCAAGTGTTGAAAATACTGAAACAGAGTTTCAGAATCGTCAGGTGGCAAGTAGTGCGGAAAATAAAGAGTTGTGAATCACCAAGTTAATGATAAAAACGTTTTTTAATGTTCAAGATCAATGATTCAAATGTTTCTCATATTCATGAAGATTCAATTACAAGTGTTTGAATGTAAAACACACTAAAACTCTCAAATGGCTATCTGAAGACTAGTCTAAGCAGTAATTGTGCAGAATGAGCAGGAATGATTATAAAAGAGAAACTTTATAATGGATCCCAAGGGGCATATTTATAGGCTTTAGAAAAGCCCATGACATGGCTTGACCAATCAGGTGTTGACACGTCATCATGACTTAGTCATCAGTTGACACCTTTGCCCTATTTAACGGAGAATGGATGGAATATTCCAATTCCGTTAGTATTCTGTTAGGGTTCCATCCAAGTTATGATTCTTCATAATTTCTTGAACCTTCTTGATCAACATTGAAAAAGTGATGAGCAACATGAGCATCATGTTGCTCAATTGTCTTCTTAGATGTCATCAACTTCTAGAAGTGTTGTTGATCATGTTGAGTTGTTTCTTGAGTGTTGGACTGTGTCTTGAACTTGAAGATGTACCACCACATGTTCATGATGGACCGTGGACAAAATTCATGTTCCTTTGAGCATTTGGAGGTGCTTTCATTGTACATGATGTGCCATGTGCAGTCTTGTTGACCATCAATGTGATCATGTTGATCCATTGACTTGAGTTGAGCCACCAAGTATTCCTGTTGAGCCATCAACTCTTGTTGAGCCATAAAGTTGTGGATGAGCCAACAATGTTTCTGATGAGCCATCAATATTCCAGATGATCCATCAATGTCTTGATGCTTCACAAATGATCTAGATATGCCATCTGAGATCATGATGATCCAACTTGCTTTCAGCAAGTGCTTCATGTCAACAATAAGTGCTCCAAGTAAGCTTCAAGTGGTCCAACATCTGATTCTTCAAACACTTGTTGAATCTTCAGTATCTTTCCAACCTGAAACATTATGATAATGTTTATTAGAAAATGTAAATCAATACTCAACTTATTTCAAGTGACAATCACATCAAAATATTTTCCAACAAGGATTGCCTTGACTTCACCAAGTCCCTTCCACTATTACTGCTCACTGCATTAATCTCATCCTAGGCTTACCCTAGGGTAACTTTCCTAACTACTCTCCGTCATCAGCTTCATAAGGAGTCCCTGCTACCTTTACCTAACTAGCTTGCGAATACCATTACATATCACTAAGACCAGATAATTCTTCGAATGAGAGGTCCTACCCTACAATGGTTGGATTCAAACAAGAGCTGCAAAATAGGGTTAGACCTAAACTTCTGAAATTATTTAGTCCTTGCAATATGTAACTTAACGTATTCATTTACTAGTTAGTTAAAGATAACTAGAAATCCTAAAAGCACAAAGCAAGCAACATTCGAGCATTGAGTAACAAAACCAAGCATATCCTATTCAGGCCATCATATCACTGGTTAATCAGTTCTAGCATGAAATTCAATAGGCACATATAGCAGGCACATAAGGCATCTTTCTAGATCCTTAGCCCTAATCTATCATGCAGTTCTCATACACATTCAATAGGCATATAAGGCATCATTCCTAGACCCTTAGCCCTAATCTAGCATGCAGTTCTCATAATCATATCATATCATAACATAACATGTATGGGTTTCTTGGGGAAAACTTACTTGAGCTCGGCCGGTTGCACACATCACACACCTTGTTCTTTCTCAAAACTCCTTATTTTAAATTTTAGAAAAACTATTTTCTTGTAAAAATCTTTCAAACCCTCGATTTGAGTCCAGACACCCCCGAAGGTGTGTCCGAATCCCTCAAACCAAGGCTCTGATACCAACTTGTAACATCCCAAAAATACCGGCCAAAATTTTCATTTTTAAATTAAACAAATATAAATCCATTTGTCCGAAAACCATATAGTAATAATATATATCAAGCCAATGTATCCATAGTCAGAACATGTCATAACAAAATCATATCAGAGTATAAATCCCATAGATCTATGGTGCAGAAAATCGTGTGTGTGATGCGTTGCTACCTTGCCGGCTCCTTTCCCTTCGAAGAAGAAGGACCTGAAAGAAAAACTGAAACTGTAAGCACAAAGCTTAGTGAGCTCCCCCATCATACCACATAACATATAGCAATATACTGCCGGACAATTCTGGGTGCCCGACCTACCCTGTAATGCAATTTTGGGGTGCCCGACCTGCCCTGCCAAGGAATTCTGGGGTGCCCGACCTACCCTCCGGTTTATCTCAACCGACTACGGGGACTATTTCACCCATACCACTACCATATAATAACATAGCATAACATACTGTCAGGTAATTCTGGGGTGCCCGACCTACCCTCCGGTTTATCTCAACCGGCTACGGGGACTAGTTCACCCCTACCACTACCATATAATAACATATCATAACATACTGTCAGGCAATTCTGGGGTGCCCGACCTACCCTGCCGGTTTATCTCAACCGGACCCGGGGACTAGTCCCCTACCTACCACTATCCCATAATCACATAGCATACTAGCACATAAAACATAACAGATAGTGGCATACCAGACAATTATCACAAAGACAATCATCTCAACTATAATCTCATACTAGTGGGCCGACCATGGTGGCTTAGACCCACTTCTACTGGAAGGTAACTCACCTCGTAAAGCTGAACGTCGAATATCACTGGAAGGAATCTCTAATAGTTTCTCCGATGACTCCCCGACTATCATTATCATAAAAACACTTAGTCAAAATCCATAATACTTCTTAGGGTAAAATGACCATCTTACCCCTTGGTCTAGTTTAGACCATACCCAAGGTCCATTTCCATCTTATCTTTCCCACCCAACTATTAGCCCACTAATGGCCCAATTTTCTACATTGGGCCCAACCCTTCAAATGGGACTTTTCACAAGCCCAATAAATTCTTAGCCCAAAATAAATAATCTTGAGTAGCCCAATATGGCCCAATACTCTAAGTCTCAGTTCTAGGCCCAGAAAATCTGCTCCATAGTGGGCCATGGGGTCCAACTATCCAGGCCCAGACTTCTAAGGCCCAAAAGCCCAAGTTCGCCACTCTGCATGCGTACGCGCAACGTACCTGGCACGTACGCCTAGCGTACGCTGGCCTTGACCAAAAAGGGAAGTTGACCCAGTACGCGTAGCGTACTAGGGTGTACGCACAACGTACCGGTCATCAGCTTTCTTGGGGCTTCATTTATGACTTAACCCATTAATTCCTCACGTCCAGAATGTAGATCCAGGTCATTTAAGGCATCCTAGTCCATAAAGTCACAAACTTTATGTGCTTGCATGCATTGTTGGGGTCAAAACATGATGTGGCTTAACCTTCAAACACTTGCATGGATGTGGCTTAACCATCAAGGTCCGATTTTTATTACTCTAAGTGCTTCTAAGAGCCCAAAAGGACAACTCTTATGTTCTGAAACTATCAAGACTCAAGCAACCTCAACAATGGAGTCCAAAAGTGACCTAAAACACCCCAAAATCAAATCTAAACATGCAATGATCAAGTTTGAAGCTTGATACCTCAAATGAGTCAGAAATGATGCTAATCTCCTGGATCTACAAGCTCCATTTGAATCCTTGCTCCTTCTTCAAACTCCTTTCTCTTCTAAACACCAAAACAACACTAAAATGCTCTCAAGTGGCTTCCAAATCACAAGAACACACAAATACGAGTTAGGGTTTCCGTGGTGGCTGTCTAAGGGTGAGAGGGAGGCTGGGCCAAAGGCATAAGGTCCTTTATATAGGGATCAAACCCTAAAATTTACTGTTTTAGAACCTGCATATGTACGTTGTACGTACTCCTGGTACGCTGGGCGTACATGCATAGCTTCCGCGTTCCAGTCTCTCGAGTACGCTGAGCGTACATGGTAAGGTATGTTCCGTGTACGGTGCTTCCTCAGCCCAATTACAAGGGCCCAAAGGGCTAAGCCCAAACCTTATAAAACTATTAACCTTATGAAAATAGTACCTTATAAATCCCGGATGTTACATCTACTATGCAAAATGTACTATGTTTTTGTCCATTAGCAATTACCATATTTCCCATTGTCATGTTCAATGAACGTAACATGGGGACCCTCATCATAAAGCTTCCTTACTAATATCAACATTCTCTTCAGATCTAGAATGTACTTGATGTTTTTCAAATTCCAATTCGTTCCTAAAGTCATATTGAGGAGAACATGCCCAACACCAAGGATATCCAAGCTTTTTTTAATATACCAACCAAACATTCCCACTACAATGCCCAAAATTATGCATTACACTTTTGTAATAACTGGCATGAAATGATGAACCATAATCCATTATCCAATATCATATTGAGTTTTCAACACAAAACTAAGAGCATCATCATCGAAATTTGTTGCAACATTCACCTCCTTATTGCCTTTGTCTACTAAGGAGTTTGGGCACTAATTTTTGGGGTAACTATTCTCCTTGCATTCCCAACAAGTAATATCTAATATGTTCTTAGATTGTCCTCTCTTCCTCGATTTTGATCTTCCTTTACCACTGCCTTCTCTATTGTTTTTTCTTACCCTATGCAATACTTAAGAGGCTAATGGATACTTCCGATGCATGACTTCTATGTACAGCCTTACCAATGATTAAATTGTAAACGACTTTGAATGTTAACTTAACATTTTTGCCTGAACTGTTAACTATTGTCATTATCCCAAAACAACTATTAGGTAAAGATGATAATAGTAACAACACCATGAATTCATCCTCAAATCTAGTATCAACCGAAATCAACCTTGTGATGATAAACACCTGTCTTTGTTCCCTTTCAATCCAAAGAAGACAACTTTCATCTTGTAGGAGTAAGTCTAAGTTTAAGGTGATTGTTAGTCAATCACCTAGTCAAACCTATCATATGTTAGATTTGAATTATCCTTAGAATTTTATGTTTATCTGTTCGAATGTTATTTAGCATGGACAAAATTAACATGTCACATTATTCATTTAAATATGTATCATACTTTAATGGTTATACTCATCATTTAAATAAGAATTGAGAAATTATAAAACAAATGAAACCAAAAGTTTAATAATTTCACTTATATATAACAAAATGTAAAGAAATACAAGACATTATAAACCCTAAACTCTAAACCTTAATGGACTAAGCCACACTAAGTTAATAAGTGCTAGTGTTTCTTCCTCCCATAAATTTAAGTCATTAATCAAGACATTAATGGACTCGCACTATGACTGGTTTGACATGTAACCTAAATCTTGGTGCATATATAATCTCTTGTAATTCATGAATGTGCACTAAGGTTTAGGACCAAAAAAAACTGAAACAATCACCGTTAACACAACGAAATTTTCACATTTGTTCCTAATATGTAGCAAATTTTCAGATTCCTTACCCCTTCGACCTTAAGTAACCTTTATTAAAAAACATATGACCGACATTAAGTAACTTGCATTAAGTCCGAAATTTGAAGAACATTTCCTGAATAAACATTTCGACCTTCAAGAAATCGATTGAATTGACATCATGATATTTAACGAAAAAGACAAACATATGTAACATTTTATCGTACAAAAAGGGGAAAAACATATCATCTGTCTGGAATCTGTCCGATAAACATGTCTGTGTTTTAATCTTAAATCTAAGAGAAGTTCACAAAACTTACAGAAACATAAGTAAATTTAGGTAGAGGTTCATAAAACACTCTCATTTTCGCCAAAAACACATGCTATTCTGCGTATATCTGGTGAGAGAGAAGAGATAAAAGAATTAATATTTTTTTTATGCAAATGAGATATTTGGACTTATTAGAAGTACTCGTTCCGGAATAAATTATCATTTCCGTAGCTACCTAAAATATTGGTTATAGCCGATAAACTACATATAACATGTGTCATTTTTCTTAATATCCCATATTTTTTTCTACATGGTATTTAACGATAACTTCTATTAAATGTCAACATAATTCTGATGGTTTTTTTCCCTCCCTTTCTTAGTAAAAAACATCAATATAAAAGCTAAGTAGTCCCTAATTAAGGCTTAGAATGAGAGGTACTATAGTAAAAACAGAATATTCAAACACATCATATCACTAAAATTATCATATGTTTCGAATTAATCAAATATTTTTCTTAAACCAAATGATAATAATAATGATAATGTGGTTACAAATGACTAGTTATTTGCAGATATAGATCGATGAAAGAAACTAAAAGACATTAAGCCATGGAACAAAGAGAAATCTCCAACAAAATCCTATTATTTAAAAAAAACTTAACAATGAAGTCTCCAATTTATTATTATTATTATTATTATTATTTTAAACCCAAGAAACCGTCAAATTTATTCACTTTAGCCATCTTTGACATGTTTAGCAGATCATGTGACACAATCATTAGTTTTTTTTTTTTTTTCAAAATAATGAGATTTTTCTATAAATTTCCTTAGAATTTGTATTTAATGTATAAACGTGTGTATATATATATATATATATATATATATATATATATATATATATATATATATATATACTTATTTATGTATTTTTTTTTAAGTTTTTTAAGTTTTTTTTGTATATTTTCTTTATGTTTTATACATTTTAAATGTATAAACATATTTTTTACGTATCTATATGAATTTTTAATTATTTTTACGTACTTTTATGTATTTTGGAATATTTTTCACATATTTATGTATTTTTTTAACTTTTTACATATTTTTATGTACTATAAATGTATAGACGTATTTTTTTTACTTATTTATATGTATTTTGGTATATATATATATATATATATATATATATATATATATATATATATATATATATATTACGTATTTTATGTATTTTTACTTCAAGTTTTGTTGTAAGTTAACTATTAGACATTGTAAATAATGAAAAAAAGCACTAGAGTATTTCAAAACAAATATTTTTCAAAGACGATTCATAGCAATCAATGTCATTTTTGTAGGTAAATTCTTCAACTTTTCTTAAATTCAGTTTGTAGATGAATAAAGTTTACGAATATCTTTGTCGTTATTAAAGATATTTTTAAATTTTGTTTATCTACAAACTGAATTCAAGAGAAAAAAATAAAGAATTACCAACAAAAATGATGTTGATTGATAGTAATTGTCTTTAAAAAATATTTGTTTTGAAGTGTACTCTAATGATTTTTTTCTTCATTTATATGGTTTAATAGTTAGCTTACAATGAAACTTTAAATAAAAAAATACATAATTACGTAAAAACCATAGACCAAAACACATAAAAAATTCTTAAAAAATACATATAATATTTAAAAATACTTAGAAAAATACATAAACATGTGAAAAAAATCTACCAAGATACATAAAAATATTTAAAAGATCATATAAATACATAAAAAATACGTTTATATATTTAAAATACATAAAAATATAAAAAAAAACTATATAAATAAACTTAAAAACTTATAAAATACATATATATGTAAAAAATACCTATAAATACATAAAATGCTTCTATACATTCTATACGATTTTTGAGGAATTTTGAAAAAAAAACCTTATTATTTTTGGAAAATTAACGATGTGGTCTAATTACTTGCCGAACAAGTCAAAATCAATTAAAGTGAAGAAATTACCGATTTTTTTAATCAATTTTTTTTTTAGAGTTAATCGTTAATTTTTTCCAAAATAATAATATTTTTTCTGGAGATTTAATTAGAACAAACTACAAAATCATAAGCGGAAGGTCAAAACCAACACCTCAAAAATATGCCCTTGAAGCAAATCATAATATCTCTAAAATGGTCATGAACGACAGTGCCCTAAATAAAAGGCGACGTTTCATTTTCATCAACAAGGGATCGGTCGCGTGAACTAACTTCCATTAAAACAATAATCACTTATGGGTTTGGATCGACCGACTCTTTTTCCTTCTATTATTCACCTTAAACTGCATTTATTCGGTGTTTATGGCATATAAATGTGGTTTCATATGAGCCTTTGAACATGCAAAAAAATAAAATTGTAACCAATGGTTTCTTGGTCCTAGAAGTGGAGCCAAAATTTAAACTAATTAAGTGGTGATCCTTTGAAGTTGGATTTGTGGACCTTTAACTAATTATTAAGAGAGGACCACTATAGATTACAAAAGCTTCCCATTCTTCTTTCTTTCACCTACTGCCATCCATCATACGATATTATCTGTGCACCATGGTGTCAAAGGGACATAAATGCGACAATTTTTTTTTATTTATTTTTATTTTTTTTTAATTATATATATAGAAAGAGTAATAAAAACATTTGTTTTAGTGTTCGAGTAAAGTCAAAAGATCGATCAAGAAATATGGATTTCGTTTGTGAAGAATGTTCTTTATGACGGGTATATACTAAGCAAATATGAACATAAAAATATAATTACATTAGCAACCCTTAAAAAATAACAGCAGATATAACTTAACATTATTATATATAATCAAGAATAATATAATTTGGCAATATAAAAAAATCAAATTGAATATAATTAACTGTAAACATAAGAATTAATGCTTAACTTGAACATGTAACAAACCGTTATTTCAAACCTATGTAATAATGTAGGTCAATTTGTATTTCTTTTTATAATAATAAAGAGAAATTTTAGCATACTGTATATATTTACATAATTGACCCTCAAAAATAAATTATTAAACAATCTCGATTGGGATGAACCAAGTGATAGAGATTGTAACAAGGTTTCCAAAAACATAAAGAACACTCAAATCCGAGTTATAACGAAGAAGTTATGACCAATCGAATATCCGCGACAAAACCGGCAAAACACTGTTCAGTGTAAAAACTGAATTTTCAATAAAAGGCTTTTTAGTCTTAACAATCTAAATGAAAGTTGTAGTTTATGTTAAACCGAGAATTTTCATAAAAAGAACGGCAAAATTTGACTTCGTATGAGGAAGTTACGATTTTTCTAAGTTTCAGTATAGCAGTGTACAGCTAAAAACTCGAAATAAAGATCGAGTTAATTTTAGCCGACACAACCTAAATGAGAATTGAAGGTCTCGTCATTAGTAGTACAACGGTAAAAAGACAGACAAAAACGGACGTCGGATGAAGAAGTTATGAAATTTTAATGGATTTCCTGTCCCGGTCTGTTAAAAATAATAATATTAAAAATAAGATCAAAATCAGCCGACGAACTCTAAACGAAAGTCGTAGAGTATAATTTTACCTACGCGTGCATATAAAGAACGTCGAAAACGGAGCTGGTATGCGAAAGTTATGATTTTCGCAAGTTTTTAGCACAAAAACAAAGAAATATTGAAAACCGGGCAATTTCGCATGGGTGACCTTCGGACACGTCACCCTCGCATGCGAGCCTCCACGTGTCACCTTCTGATAGGACCGAAGTTCTCCGTGTCACCATCTGATTGGACCGCAGCCGAGGTCCAGTAAGCAGCCGACAGCTTCGCATGAGACACCCCCCGGACACCCCTCGGACACCCCCCTCGCAAGCCTCGAAGCCCAGAGATTCCCGAGAAGTTAACCTCTCTCCAGTCGAAACTCTGCCCGATTTAGGCCGGTTTCTCATCAAATATACTCCTTTCCGGGAAACGAAGCGCTGTCCGAATTACCACCTATCATGTGAGTTCATACCCCCGTATTTTCATAATTTCTACTGTTTTAAGGGGGGAAATACAAGCATAACACAAGAATTTTGTGTTATAAAATCATGATAAAACGACATTAAATCATCAAATATACTCAAAACACTAACCTCTTTTATAATCTTATATTTTTCCCCAAATTCATATATATATATATATATATATATATATATATATATATATATATATATATATATATATATATATATATATATATATATATATATATATAAGATTTAAAAGGCTTAGGACTGATAACTCATTCTGAGTCCTTTTCCTTGTTTGGATGTGGGCTTATAGTACCGGTTATTTGTCCGAGTGTCGTTTAAATTTTACTTATATATAAAATTGTGTATGTATATAAATATAAAAGTTATTTCATCAGTTCAAATACCTTTGTAACATGTTGAGCAAGGGGTTACATGCTAAGAACAGTTAAATACCGATTCAGAAAGTACATATAAATTATAATAGGTATAATTTATGATACATAGAAGATTAATTCATGATTCAAACATACTAGAATACACTGTTTTACAAGAAACAAGGGTTTTGATTCAGAACAAATCAAGGGTTTACACCTATCAAATACATGTTCGGAATACTAATTCAAGAACATACTGTCAATCATTTATTTCAGAATGATTGGGTTTTGATTCAGAACAAATCAAGGGTTTACACCTATCAAATACATGTTCGGAATACTAATTCAAGAACATACTGTCAATCATTTATTTCAGAATGATTGGGTTTTGATTTAGAACAAATCAAGGGTTTACACTTATCAAATACATGTTCAGAATACTAATTCAAGATCATACTGTCAATCATTTATTTCAGAATGATTGGGTTTTCATGACTAATATACATGTAACTTTTATATGCTTTTTATGAGACATTCAATTCAGGTTGTTTAATTCATTTTAGATAACCAAGGTAAAGTCTTGACATTATAACCCGAATCTCCAGCCCGGGGATCGAAACAAGTTGTGTGTAGATCTATATCGTGATTGACAACCCCGCACTCAGGCTGCTAGCTACAGTCAGGAATACACGCCAATGAGTGGCAATTGTTATCAACAGTTTAAACTCCCACAAATCGTTTGTTTCAGGCCATCCGTCATAGTATGGTTATAATAACTCATTAAAAGGATATTAACAATACGTTAATGTATAAACAACTAAACGAAAGTACACCTTCAAAGTACCAGTTTACAGAATACAAAATACAATGCTTCAATACAGTTTTCAATAACAACTGGTGGAGCCAGGCACACTCTCAGTTACAAGTTTTCATAAAGGAATACAAATACAAAACATTGATACAAAGAGAACGGTTTTATGGGAATAAAACTACTTTTCATATACAACAGAAAATATAGGATTTTTTGGAACAATTTACATATACAAGATACAGAGATACTCTTTCAAACATAAACACTTATGCACTCACTCAACTTTATGTTGATACTCTCTTTTCAAATTACTTGTATTCTCAGGGAAATAATACACAGGTACTCCCCGAGCTTTTTGAGAAGATGGAGCTATGTTGAGTCATATCTTCTTATGTATAACTATTTTGGTTCAATATACAATGATTAAACACATGTAAATACTTATAGTTTTTTTTAAATACAATGGTTGTTTGTACTTTGATTACTATGATGCATGTGTTGTGATACTACAATTGAAGTCCTCCACCCCCGGACGTTTCCGCCGTCTGGTTTGGGGGTGTGACAGATTGGTATCAGAGCATTGTTTATAGTGAACTCAGTATATCAATCCATAAAAGATATACAAACTATAAATACATCGGGGCTAGGAGCTCTGACTACAAGTATACTTTTTAAAGATTTAAGTATTTTTATAAGAAGTATACTAACACTCATACCTACAATTACAGTATCACAGTCATAAGAACTTAAAAATATTTGGATGTTGAACACTATAGTCAAACCTGGGCAGTTATGTAATCATATCTGGAATTAATATAGCCTGATCAACTATATTGATTTGAGATATGACCAACATGTGTTTGGGAGTGATAGTAGTGTTGCGACATGTCTAAAACTTACCATACATATTCAGAAGAACTATAGAACAGAACACAAAGATTAAAAATACTACAGAGAGTATTTTACTAACCTTACTTCTAATACAGAACCTATGGCTGAACACAATTTACCGGGAGACCCCTACAATCCAAAAAATGCAGGCTGGATCTCGAATCAGATGAAGAACCCTTTGAGGACAGCGAATCAAGTGGTACGGATACAGAGCCGCAAGTCTGCAACCCTAGGGAGCATCCCCTGAGGCAAGAGGAAGCAGAACCCATACCCGAGTGGGGCCAATACATAAACCACTGGAGTCGACAAGACGGCGAACGCCCTCTTTACGGAATGGCACGAGGTTTCTATAACGTCTCGAGAGGAGGAACAGCCAATAGAGCTCTTCCAGTTATAGTAAACCAAATAGCCAGGCAATTCGATCAATCAAGGATTTCGATTAATCGAATCCTTCAAGTGAATACGGTTGCGCAGGCTAACACTACAGATATCCTTCGTCTTGACGAAATGCAGGATGACACCCAACACCATACAGAAGCCCTTCAGAGGCAAGTATATGCTACTCAATCCGAGATAACGAAGTTGAGAGAGCATCAAGCTGCCCAAGAAAGGCACTGGAAAGCACAAGACGAAGCGGAACCTAGCAACCGTCGTAGCAACCTCCGCAAGTAGTGTTCGCACTACTTCTACTTCTAATTTCTATATTGAATGTATATACTACTTTTCACGATATGTACAAAACCGAGTATCAATAAAACAATAAGCACTTTACTTCAACAAGAGTTAGTACAATTCTCATAAACATCCTATTCCAAAGTTTTGGATCACAGAAATGTTCCAGTGTTATTTTTCATGCTTTCAATACGACCGCGGAAATGTTATTTTCGGTAGGTCGGTTTGATGTCGACACTTCCTCAGTATTGTGGTATATTATAGACCTGCTTTAAGGTCAAGTGTTCCAGATTACATACACTTAATATACCAATACAGTCGACATGTACATTCATACTCTTTGAAAAATAACCATTCAATTTCATATTACCCTGTTGCAAGTTGTACTTGCAGTGGATTTCTATTTCCAATTCTTTACGAAATTCATGTTGAATTAAGTGTTTAGTTCAGAGATATCAAATTCATATTCATTCTTGATATCTCACTATCTTTTTATCTATTGACTTTTATAGCAAGAGATGCCTCCTCGTAGAAATCCAAGACATGTCAATGAAGCACCGACCTCACCACCACCTCCTCAATTCGACCCAGCTATGTTTCAAGCGACGGTCACGGCGGATGTAGCGGCTGCCATGTCTCATATCCATACTCCTGGTGTTAGTGGGTCAGGAGTTGGTGCACATCCTTCTAACCATGGCGAAAGTCATGGGCATTCGCGAGAGTGCACTTATAAGGATTTTTCTAATGCCAAACCCAGGACCTTTAATGGGACTGGGGGAGTTATGGCACTAAAACAATGGATTGAGAAGACAGAAGCAATCTTTGAAATTTGCTCCTGTCCGGAGGGTAGCAAAGTTAAATTTGCTGCCTGTACTTTTTCAGATAGGGCCCTAACGTGGTGGAATGGCCACATTAAGTCACTTACTCTGGTAGTGGCTAACTCTATCAACTGGGAGAGCCTAAAAGCCATGTTAATGCAGGAATACTATCCGCGAGGGGAAATACAGAAACTGGAGCAAGAACTATGGGGTCTTACAATGGTTGGTTCTGACATATCAACCTATACCAGTAGGTTCTGTGATCTGGCAATTCTTTGTCCGGATATGGTTCCTATGGAGAGCAAAAAGATTGAGAGATATATTTGGGGTATGTCGCCCCAAATTCAGTCAAGTGTTTTAGCTTCGAAGCCTATTACTTTTGACAGTGCCAAAGAGCTGGCACAATCTCTTATCGACCACGGAGCCCGTCAAAACTCTGTGGTTTCTGCTCCAGAACAACCCAAGGAGAACAACAACAACAGCTTGAAGAAGGGTTGGAACAAGAGGAAGGGCAAATCTCCTTTGGAACCTGCAAAGAAGCAACAAGTAGTGGCAGTCCATGCTACTACTGTACCTGCTACCATACCCGCTACTGTACCTGCTGCTGTCCCTAATAGCCTTGCACCAACTAAGCCCTATGCTGGTACTCTCCCTAAATGCAACAAGTGCAATTTTCACCACAACAGAAATTGCCGAGAAATGCAATGCCGTAACTGCAACAGGAAAGGGCATACTTCCCAATTCTGTAGAATACCACCCCAACCACTTAACCAAGTACCTGCCGCTGGAGTAGGCCGAGCATGCTACCAATGCGGTGATGTGGGGCATTTCAAGAAAGATTTTCCAAAAGCTGGAAATGCCGGTGGAGTTGGGAGGATTTTAGCACTGGGTCATGAAGAAGCGGTGGCAGACCCTGCAGTGGTCACGGGTACGTTCCTTCTCAACAATACTTATGCATGCTTTCTATTTGATTGTGGTGCTGAGAGGAGCTTCGTGAGCCATAATTTTAAACATCTACTAAATCAAAACTCCCAACCACTAAATGAAACGTTTACAGTAGAAATGGCTAACGGGAAATCTGAATCCACTAACGATATATACATAGGATGTATCCTTACCTTGAATGACTTGTCTTTCCCAATAGACCTTATGCCGGTCTCTATCAAAAGTTTTGACATCATAATAGGTATGGATTGGTTGTGCCCCAACCATGCCGACATCCTATGTTATGAAAGAGCTATTCATTTGAACTTGTCAACTAATGAAACTCTTATTATCTATGGCGACAAACCCGGAACGAACCTTCAGATCATTTCTTGCATCCAGGCACAGAAGTACCTTCGCAAAGAGTACTGTGCTTTCTTAGCTCACGTCGTAGACAAAAAGCAAGAAGTGAAAGATATCGCGAGCATTCCAGAGGTTTGCAACTTTCCCGATATTTTTCCCGATGATCTTCCAGGAGTACCTCCCGAACGTCAAGTCGAATTCCGAATCGACTTAATCCCTGGAGCTACCCCTATAGCCAAATCCCCCTATCGTCTTGCACCTTCTGAAATGCAAGAATTATCCAGCCAGCTTAACGAACTCCTTAGCAAAGGTTTCATAAGACCAAGCTTCTCACCATGGGGAGAACCGATTTTGTTCGTAAAGAAGAAGGATGGATCATTCTACATGTGCATAGACTACCACGAGCTGAATAAACTTACCATCAAGAATCGATATCCTTTGCCTCGCATTGACGACCTGTTCGACCAACTTCAAGGTGCGAACTACTTCTCGAAAATAGACTTAAGATCCGGGTATCACCAGTTACGGAGTTTGGAGGAAAACATTCCCAAGACCGCGTTTAGAACTCGTTATGGTCATTACGAGTTTATAGTGATGCCATTTAGATTTACGAATGCACCTGCTGTGTTCATGGATCTAATGAACAGAGTGTGTCGTCCATTCCTGGACAAATTCGTCATAGTCTTCATCGACGACATCCTTATCTACTCAAGAAGCAAAGAGGAACATGGCCAACATCTTCGTCTAGTATTACAAACCCTTAGGACAGAAAAACTCTATGCGAAGTTTTCAAAGTGCGAGTTTTGGATTAGGAAGGTTGAATTCCTAGGTCACGTGGTCAGTTCAGAAGGAATACACGTGGACCCTTCCAAAATCAAGGCAATTGAAAACTGGCCAGCACCCAAAACACCTACAGAAATCCGTCAATTCTTAGGTCTTGCTGGCTACTATCGCAGATTCATCCAAAATTTCTCCTGAATCGCTAAACCGCTTACCACCCTGACGCAAAAGGGTGTAACTTTTAGTTGGGGAGAGAAGCAAGAAACAACATTCTAAACGCTCAAACAAGCCTTGTGCAGTGCACCGATCTTGTCTCTACCCGAAGGGACAGAAGACTTTGTAGTGTACTGTGATGCTTCAAATCAAGGGCTTGGGTGTGTACTTATGCAAAGAGGAAAGGTTATCTCCTACGCCTGAAGACAACTTAAGACGCATGAAGTCAACTATACAACACACCACCTTGAGCTAGGAGCGGTGGTGTTTGCTCTGAAGATCTGGAGACATTACTTATATGGCACGAAATGCACAATATTCACGGACCATAAAAGTCTCCAGCATATCTTCGATCAAAAAGAGTTGAACACGAGACAACGACGATGGGTGCAGCTACTGAACGACTACGAATGTGAAATTCTTTATCACCCTGGTAAAACAAACGTAGTAGCTGATGCCCTTAGCAGAAAAGAATACTCGGGACGCCGAGTAAAGTCGTTGACTATGACAATCCATTCACATCTGTCCACGTAGATCAAAGAAGCTCAACTTGAAGCCTTGAAACCCGAAAATGTGGCAGGTGAAACTCTGAGAGGAATGGATAAGAAATTCAAAATCCAGGATGATGGAGTCTATTATTTCATGAACCGGATCTGGACACCAAAGTTCGGTGATTACAGAGACATGGTTACGAATGAAGCACACAAAACCCGATACTCCATTCATCCAGGTTCAGACAAGATGTATCTGGACCTTAAGAAACTATACTGGTGGCCTAACATGAAGGCCGAAATCGCTACCTTTGTGGGGAAGTGCCTTACTTGTGCCAAAGTCAAGGTAGAGTACCAAAAACCTTCAGGTTTATTATAACAACCTGAAATCCCTGAATGGAAGTGGGAGCGGATTACAATGGATTTCATAACCAAATTACCCAAGACTTCGGGTGGTTATGATACTATTTGGGTATTCGTTGACAGATTAACCAGATCCGCACACTTCTTGCCAATAAAAGAAACCGACAAGATGGAGAAACTAACCAGAACTTACCTCAGGGATATTGTTAGATTGCATGGTGTACCAATATCTATTATTTCGGACCGAGATAGTAGATTCACCTCTCGTTTCTGACAGTCTTTACAAAACTCTTTGGGAACTAGGCTGGACATGAGTACAACCTACTATCCACAAACCGACGGACAAAGTGAGAGGACGATTCAAACATTAGACGACATGTTGCGAGCTTGCGTGATAGACTTTGGAAAAGCATGGGATATTCATTTAACCCTTGTTGAATTCTCTTATAACAATAGTTATCACACTAGCATAAAGGCTGCTCCATTCGAAGCCCTCTATGGCCGCAAGTGCAGATCCCCTCTGTGCTGGGCTGAAGTGGGTGACACGCAGCTAGCTGGAGGTCAAACTCCTGACAATGCTCTTACTGGTCCGGAAATTATTCGAGAAACCACTGAGAAAATCGTACAAATTCGGGAGCGACTTAAAGCTTCCCGAGATAGACAGAAAAGCTATGCTGACAAAAGGAGAAAACCCTTGGAATTCCAGGTTGGTGACCGCGTCTTGTTAAAGGTCTCACCCTGGAAGGGCATGATACGCTTTGGAAAGTGTGACAAATTAAATCCAAGGTACATAGGACCATTCGAGATTCTTGCCAGAATCGGTCCTATAGCTTACAAACTTCGACTACCCCAAGAACTAAATAACATTCATCCTACCTTCCACGTTTCGAACTTGAAAAAGTGTCTATCCGAAGAGACTCTTGTGATCCCACTCGAGGAAATCGAGTTAAACAAGAGCCTCAAATTTGTGGAAGAACCCGTAGAGATTCTACACAGGGAAGTTAAGAAAACTAAACAAAGCCGTATCCCGATAGTGAAGGTTCGCTGGAATGCAAAACGGGGACCTGGATTCACTTGGGAACGGGAGGATCAAATGCAACAGAAATATCCACATCTTTTTCCCTAGTCTATTGAAATGCTAATTTCGGGATGAAATTCTCTCTAACGGGGGGATAATGTAACAAACGGTTATTTCAAACCTATGTAATAATGTAGGTCAATTTGTATTTCTTTTTATAATAATAAAGAGAAATTTTAGCATACTGTGTATATTTACATAATTGACCCTCAAAAATAAATTATTAAACAATCTCGATTGGGATGAACCAAGTGATAGAGATTGTAACAAGGTTTCCAAAAACATAAAGAACACTAAAATCCGAGTTATAACGAAGAAGTTATGACCAATCGAAGATCCGCGACAAAACCGGCAAAACACTATTCAGTGTAAAAACTGAATTTTCAATAAACGATCGAGTGATTTTTAGCCGACACAACCTAAATGAGAATTGAAGGTCTCGTCATTAGTAGTACAACGGTAAAAAACGGTAAAAAGACAGACAAAAACGGACGTCGGATGAAGAAGTTATGAATTTTTAACGGATTTCCTGTCCCGGTCTGTTAAAAATAATAATATTAAAAATAAGGTCAAAATCAGCCGACGAAGTCTAACCGAAAGTCGTAGAGTATAATTTTACCTACGCGTGCATATAAAGAACGTCGAAAACGGAGCTGGTATGCGAAAGTTATGATTTTCGCAAGTTTTTAGCACAAAAACCAAGAAATATTGAAAACCGGGCAATTTCGCATGGGTGACCTTCGGACACGTCACCCTCGCATGCGAGCCTCCACGTGTCACCTTCTGATAGGACCGAAGTTCGCCATGTCACCATCTGATTGGACCGCAGCCGAGGTCCAGTAAGCAGCCGACACCTTCGCATGAGACACCCCCCGGACACCCCTCAGACACCCCCCTCGTACCGTGCCTTCTTCCCATTGGACCGAAGTCCGGTCCAGTCCGTAGCCACCACCTCCGAGCCATCTGTCCGAGCCTCGCCCCGTGTACCCTTCGCATGAACGACGCGTGTGCTGCTGACTCCTTCCTTCGCCACCTGTCCGAACACGTGGCAACCTCGCACAGCCTCGCATAGCCTCGGATCCGAGGCTTTGGGCTATATAAGGCATGCGAGGGCTTCCGAAAAACTTACACTTTTCACCCCAAATTTCACACATTTTCATATTTTTCACTTCCACAAACTTATATACAACCCCTAAAGCCCCGATATCAAGTCTCAAACCCTAAGCAAGTCTCGAAGCCCCGAGATTCCCGAGAAGTTAACCACTCTCCAGTCGAAACTCTGCCCGATTTAAGCCTGTTTCTCGTCAAATAAACTCCTTTCCGGGAAACGAAGCGCTGTCCGAATCACCACCTATCATGTGAGTTCATACCCCCGTATTTTCATAATTTCTATTGTTTTAAGGGGGGCAATACAAGCATAACACAAGAACTTTGTGTTATAAAATCATGATTTCAAATCATGATAAAACGACATTAAATCATCAAAAATACTCAAAACACTAAACTCTTTTATAATCTTATATTTTCCCCCAAAATTCATATTTGTATATATATATATATATATATATATATATATATATATATATATATATAAGATTTAAAAGGCTTAGGACTGATAACTCATTCTGGGTCCTTTTCCTTGTTTTTAGATGTGGGCTTATAGTACCGGTTATTTGTCCGAGTGTCGTTTAAATTTTACTTATATATAAAATTGTGTATGTATATAAATATAAAAGTTATTTCATCAGTTCAAATACCTTTGTAACATGTTGAGCAAGGGGTTAAATGCTAAAAACAGTTAAATACTGATTCAGAAAGTACATATAAATTATAATAGGTATAATTTATGATACATAGAAGAATAATGCATGATTCAAGCATACTAGAATACACTGTTTTACAAGAAACAAGGGTTTTGATTCAGAACAAATCAAGGGTTTACACCTATCAAATACATGTTCGGAATACTAATTCAAGAACATACTATCAATCATTTATTTCAGAATGATTGGGTTTTGATTCAGAACAAAGCAAGGGTTTACACCTATCAAATACATGTTCGGAATACTAATTCAAGAACATACTGCCAATCATTTATTTCAGAATGATTGGGTTTTGATTTAGAACAAATCAAGGGTTTACACTTATCAAATACATGTTTAGAATACTAATTCAAGATCATACTGTCAATCATTTATTTCAGAATGATTGGGTTTTCATGACTAATATACATGTAACGTTTATATGCTTTTTATGAGACATTCAATTCAGGTTGTTTAATTCATTTTAGACAACCAAGGTAATGTCCTAACATTATAACCATAATCTCCAGCCCGGGGATCGAAACAAGTTGTGTGTAGATCTATATCGGGATTGACAACCCCGCACTCAGGCTGCTAGCTACAGTTAGGAATACACGCCAATGAGTGGCAATTGTTATCAACAGTTTAAACGCCCACAAAGCGTTTGTTTCAGGCCATCCGTCATAGTATGGTTATAATAACTCATTAAAAAGATATTAACAATACGTTAATGTATAAACAACTAAACGAAAGTACACCTTCAAAGTACCAGTTTACAGAATACAAAATACAATGCTTCAATACAGTTTTCAATAACAACTGGTGGAGCCAGGCACACTCTCAGTTACAAGTTTTCATAAAGGAATACAAATACAAAACATTGATACAAAGAGAACGGTTTTATGGGAATAAAACTACTTTTCATATACAACAGAAAATATAGGATTTTTTGGAACAATTTACATATACAAGATACAGAGATACTCTTTCAAACATAAACACTTATGCACTCACTCAACTTTATGTTGATACTCTCTTTTCAAATTACTTGTATTCTCAGGGAAATAATACACAGGTACTCCCCGAGCTTTTTGAGAAGATGGAGCTATGTTGAGTCATATATTCTTATATATAACTATTTTGGTTCAATATACAATGATTAAACACATGTAAATACTTATAGTTTTTTTTAAATACAATGGTTGTTTGTACTTTGATTACTATGATGCATGTGTTGTGATACTACAATTGACGTCCTCCACCCCCGGACGTTTCCGCCGTCTGGTTTGGGGGTGTGACATAACATAACAAAATTCTTCATATGCATTAACACAAAATTATATATCAGTGTACCAGAACCCAAACATAAAAATAAAATAACATATATTACACATTTACCAACATATCCATTTTTAATCACAAAGCCACGCGAGCACATGTGCTCTTGCAATCTCAAGACCTTCCTCAACAATCTCCTCGTCAATCCAAACTCCAAATTTTTCACGAATGTGATTTCTCGCTCCACACATTCTTGGACGCGAGTCCTTTTCTACAAAAGGAAAGACCATTGATACTATTCGGGACACAGATGCAGTCTTCAAAGTTTTTGGGGTAGAAAATACTAACTATTGAGTATAAATGTTCAACATATAACTGCCGAAGGGTATTGCACCCTTCACTGCGGATAACATTGATGACATTGGTGAAGTCTTTAGCAGTAAAGAAGTGTTGCAGGACATAGTCTAAGGTTTCATCTTTTTTAAAGCTCTGAAGAAAAGAATATCCGATTTGTATCCCAAATCGGTCATGACTGACTGAAGGATTTCCATAGAGAAACTTTCAATGTCAACAAAGTCGACATGATTAACAATCCTCCTTTTGTAATAACGGTTGGGCGTACCTGTTAAATCTCCGTTGTGATGTAGTTTGAAGCTGAATAAAGTGGTGTTTTCTTATCCTATTGGAAACGATAATGTAAATCAAAACAACATTATAAATTTCCAAATGTATAATAATAGTGTTATAAAAATACTGTAAAGCAGACGTGGTTGCACATTGTGCGCTGAATCTCTGATATTCCATGTTTGGTTAGTTGCTGCCATTGATTTGACCTGGAGAATTTAAGAAGAACTTACTTTTTAGGAGAAGACGATGTACTATTTCAAACCCTTATCGATCTTTATAAGAAATATAGGAAAGTCAAGGGTCGTTCCCAGTCAAAATTGCGTTTAAATGTGAAAAGACAACTGCAGTCTTAATTCAAAGCAATTATCTTATCATATAAGAGGCACTTTTAATACTCATCATGGGAAACATAGCATTTAATAACTAAACTAAAAACTCTTTATTTATGCAAATATTAAACGTGTGTATGTGTATACACAACCTTTAACAATATTAATATATTAATAGTAGTGAAATTTTTTAATAAACATTTTGGTTGGTTTAAATGGCAAGCTTATTATTTGTCTATTAAGTTGGTAACAATTTCGTACTGATTGTAACAAAAATAATAACACTTTCTTTAACATGAAAGTGGTGTTAAAATAATATATTTTTTCTTTATGTTATTTCCTTATGCCAAAAATTCCATACATTAAACAACTTTTAAATAAATGGTAAGATCATAATTGCAACTTATGTCCGTTTGCATATATGAGATAAAATACACATGATTTCTATAATATAAAATCAATAAAAGGAAGAAAATAAAAATAATTACAATTTGATATAAAGATAAACATACAAATTATCCAACTCACATACAACACATAATACATATGTTTAGGCGTTAAAAAAGATACATTTATGAAGTATACTTGCATCGTTTCAGTTATCTTTATAATAGCAATATATATTCTCCAATTAAATATGACATTTGATCCTTTTGAGAATGTCATACACATTCCCAAATCATCAACCTATAAATTTTCCAAAACAACAAATAAAAATAATTTATTCTTTTAAATGGTTTTAATATTTATCTTATAGTAACATGATCATAGTACATTTTTTCTTATTGTAAAACTTCTTTGTACACGCCGTTTGAAGTGTAAACTGCATCATCATCGAAAGTCTTCTCATGAATTACTAATACTTTTGTACTACTTCGTGATATACCCCTTGACAATGAGACATATAATTGACCATGAGAAAAAACCGAATTCGCTAGTTAATCACCCTCATGTGGATTTGTCTGTCCCTGAGATTTGTTGGTTGTCATTGCAAAATTAAGCCGAATCGGAAACGGTTTTCTCTTTAGTTTAAAAGGGAACATCTCATCGTCACTTGGGCATATAGGCATTCTTGGTAAAATTACCCTTTATTCCAGAATGCTGACCAACTAATATTTCCGCATCAATAACGTTTGGCTGGAAATCTTTGCAAACTAATCAGGTGCATTACACAAACCAGTTGACGGATCCAAATTACGTAAAAGCATGATTGGACATCCAACTTTTAAACGAAGATTATGATGGGGCAATCCACTGACAGTTAGGGCGTTCAAATATTCCATTGGATATAATCCTTTTACATCGTCAACAGCTTCATCGTAATTGTAGTACACTTTGTCTTCTTCATTAATTCGTTCAATCATGTAACGTCTCAAAAATCACAACAAATTTAATCTTTTCAAAACAACCCATTTTCTAAAAGAAATGTTTACATAACCATTGTTTTCAAAACATTATTCAAAAACAGAGTCTCCCATGATCAACAACATAAATATCAGGATGTGTACGGTCACGCCTTCGCCTTGCCACAGTCCTCTGAAGTACCTAAAACAAAACAAAAACTGTAAGCACCAACGCTTAGTGAGTTGCCCCAATGTACCAGTACACAATACACATATCATATACAAACAAGCATGATGGGTCCAATCAGTCATCAGACTGGAATACCTACGGGTCCACAACCACCGGGATGGATTACCCCTGGCCTAGTCAGTTATTGGACTGGAATGCCAATATACAACATGTCCATTCCGTCTTCGGACTGGTATACCAATATACAACAGGCCCACTTAGTCATCAGACTGGAATACCATCAGGTCCACTCAGTTATCAGACTGGAATACCCCCGGTCTGTTGACTCACACACATAGCAGTAAAGTCTCAACATAAAACCATATGTCGACATATAACAAATAACAAACATATCCAACAGACTGACAATCATGTAGCCATAAATCACAGGTAGTTCTACAGATCTACCGGTCTACGCATATCAGCAACTATCATATAATCATACAAATCAACCCCATACTCATCATATCATTAATTAATTTATAACATGATATCAATACAATGGGCCGACCTTAGTGCCTTTGACCTGTAAGTACAGTGAGGAAAACTCACCTCACAGACTGACGAAAAGGTGATCAATACTCTGCTCTCAAATACCGGCTCAACCCAAATCCTAAATGTTAAAAGATTTCCATTCTAAATTAATAACATTTCCCCACAAATACCCTTAGTCAAAACTGGTCAAAGTCAACAAGTCAACCGAGTCAACACAACCGAGTTGACTCAGGCCTCGTATGCGATAAAGTGATCAAGAGCATGCCATGCTCAAGAATCACCATATTTGGGACCAAAAATGACCAGAAGGAAGAAATGGCTAGATCTACAAGATAGAGTGATCAAGTTGTGAACTTTTTACCTCCAAGATGTTACTAGCAAGTGTGGAATCCCATATCTAAGTTACTTCCAAACTTCAAGGTTCTTGCACCAACTTCTCCTTCTTCAAGAACACCAAAAAGGTACACAATGAGCTTAAAACACCCTTTCTCACTTAGGGTTTGTTAGAGGGTCGGAATCTCAGATGGGGGCTCATGAGAGAATGATAAGTGAGGCTATAATGGTGTTTATATACGGACCAAACCCTAAAATTTAGGGTTTATAATTTCTCCACGTACGCCCAACGTACTAGTTGTACGCCCGACATACTACTCCAATGCCGAAATTACCAAAATGCCACTATGGGCTATTTTGTACTCTTTCTTATACTCAGGGACCAAAATGCAACATTTAATAATACATAGGGTTACAAATGAAATAATTCAATATCGGGATGTTACAATTCTCCCCCACTTGAACTAGAATTCGTCCTCGAAGTCGGCCGTCATTAACAACTCAGGATAATGCTCCCGGATCTCCACCTCCGGCTCCCAGGTCTACTCGGAGCCTTTCCTATGCTGCCACTGAACCTTTACCAAAGGTATCTCCTTACTGCACAAAATCTTCATCTTCCTTTCCACTATTGCTACTGGCCTATCAACATAATTCAGATGCTCATTGACCTGAATATCATCTAAGGGGACCATTATCTCATTGTCCAAAACGTATTTCTGCAATTGCAAAACATGGAAAGTGCTGTGGATCTGGCTGAGCTCACTCGACAAATCGAATCGGTAGGCCACCCTGCCTACCCTGGCGATAACACGGAACGATCCAATATACCGAGGGACTAATTCCCCCTCTTCCTGAAGCGTATCATACCCTTCCAGGGTGAGACCTTCAGTAGTACCGTATCGCCGACCTGAAATTCCAACTCCGATCGGTACCGGTCGGCATAATATTTCTACCGACTCTGAGCTGTCTACAATCTCTGCTTGATCTGTTGAATAAGCTCTGTGGTCTAAAGGACTATGTCAGTCCTTCCCATGACTCTGTGGCCAACGCACCCCCCCCCCCCAACAAACTGGGGTACGACACCTCCGACCATACCGGAGCTCAAAAGGCAGGGCACCCAGGTTGAAGTGATAGTTGCTATTGTTAGAGAACTCCACAAGAGGTAGGTAGGAATCCTAAATCCCACTAAAATCTATAACACAGGCTCACACACATATCCTCAAGTGTTTGGATGGTCCGCTCACTCTGACCGTGCCTCTCTGATCAAATCTAAAAGTGTAGAATCAATGGATATCCTCAAACATACATCCCTAGCTGAAGATCTAGCCGACTTACGGCTCAAGGCATCCACTACCACATTCACTTTACCCGGATGGTAAAGGATCTCGCAGTCATAATCCTTGACCACGTCTAGCCACCTGCGCTGCCTCATGTTCAGGTTCGGCTGATCCATAAGATATCACAAACTCTTGTGATCTGTGTAAACGGTATAACAGACCCCATATAGAAAATGTCTCCAAATCTTGAGAGCAAACACTACTAACCCCAACTCCGAATCATGAGTAGGATATCGTGCCTCATGCGGCTTCAGCTGTCGGGAAGCTTAAGCAATCACTCGTATCCTATGCATAAGGACCGCCCCAAACCAATGATGGATGCATCACAATATACAACGAAATCCTCGACACCCTCCAGAAGGGTCAATACTGGGGCCTCGCATAACTTCTAACGCAGGGTCTAAAATGCCAACTGATGCTCAGGGACCCATCGTAAATCCACTCCCTTCCTCGTCAGATGAGTGAGGGGTACAACAATATTGGAGAAATCCTGGATAAATCTACGATAATATCCCGCCAAACCCAAGAAACTCCTGATCTCCGAGGGAGATTTCGGAACCTCCCACCGCATCACAACCTTGATCTTGGCCGGATTGACCCAAATCCCATTTTGGTTAATGAGGTGTCCCAAGAACTGGACCTCTCGTAACTAAAACTCACACTTCGAGAACTTAACATACAACCGTTCTCGCCTCAACACTCCAAAAGCTCTCGAAGGTGCTCCTCGTGATGCTCTCTGGTCTTGGAATACACCAGGATATCATCAATGATCACAATAAGTGATCGGTCAAGCATCGGCCTGCACACCCGATAATCATAAACACTACAGGCGCATTGTTGAGCCCAAATTGCATCACCACGAACTCGTAATGACCATAACTAGTCGGAACCGCGCTCTTTTCCACGTCCTCGTCTATGACCCTCACCTGATGGTACCCCCACCCGAGATCGATCTTGGAGAACCAAGATGCACCCTGTAATGATCAAAGAGGTCATCAATCCATGAAATGGGATAACCCTTCTTCACTGTTAACTTGTTCAACTCCCGGTAATCAATGCACATCCGGTGTGAATCAACCTTCTTCTTGACCAATAATATCAGTGCTCCCCACAGCGAACTTCTCGTTCGGATGAAATGCTTGCATAACAACTCCTGAAGCTGACAGGACAACTCCTGCATCTCAGGCGGTGCTAAACGATACGACGCCACGACAATGAAGCCGCACCTGGCACTAGGTCAATCCTGAACTCAACCTGCCTCTCAGGAGGCACACCAGGTAACTCCTCTGGAAACATCTCAACAAATTCCCTAACAAGTGGCACATCTGAACCCGATGTCTGCTCCCCAACCTGTGTATCAACCATATAGGCAAGATAACCCATACAACCATGCTGAATGTACTAACGAGCCCTGGCCGCCGAACAAATCCCTGACCCAATCCTGATATCATCTCCATAGATGACCAGTTCTCCCCCACTTGGGGTTCGAAATACCACTCGTTGACCCTCATAGTCTACCATAGCATCAAACTTGCTCAGCCAATCCTTCCCTACTATCATGCTTACATCCCCCATGGGGATAGGGATCAAATCAATCAGATAAGGCACCCCGAAGATCTCCAATACACAACCCTGATACACTATGGATGCATAAATCCCAGGTTCGTTGGCGATAGAAACCCGCAACAGACATTCCAACTCTCGGTATACAAAACAGAATATGACAATTCCTGAATAATAATTAGAAACCGCGAGGGAATCTCGAACCCTATATGGGTATATCAGAAGCCTTTCCATCATTACAGTTCCCAACCCTTCACGAATGGTCCTCATAACTTATGATTCACAAAGCACCCCGAAAGCCAAATCCCCGACCCATTACGGCCTAAAGATGCTAGCATAATAGTTCTAACAAGCTACTACACGAATGACTATCTATTCGAAATTAAACCGAGGATCAAAATTTCATACCTATTTCTTGTGTTTCAACCTTGGACTCCTGCTGAACGGTGGACATATGGGCTTGCACTCCCTACGCTACCCATGTAGGACAGTTGGATTTGAGATGAATCGACTCGTGACAGTGGAAACACATCCGATCCTTCTTGAAGTCGCAAAATACATGCCCTCTCTCTCCATACTTTTAACATTTGAACTTGTGACAAGAAAACCTGTGGGTTCCCCCACACTTCTCGCAAATATCATAGCTCCCTTGAGCTCCAGTAACCATTGTTAGCAACCTCGAACTCTTTATCCATCGCTGAAAGTGCCCTCCTTCTATTTCCGAGTCGTGTCCCCACATCAAGATCTCCCAGTAGTCATCTCAACAGTCGCTCTCATTGGCTGCAAGGTTGCAGAACACCTGGAATCTTGAGGAGCAATAGTTGGGAATAAATCCCCTTTTGAGGATTGGACATGACGTGTTGGAGGAATGAACACGACGTGTCTAGATAAGAAGAAGCGTGGCTTTCGTTAAGGTCAACATGGCGTGTTGCCCGTTGGAACACGACATGTTGACGGCTGAAACGAAAACCCTAATCTTCCGGGTTTTGCTCCCTATTTAAGGAATAAGGAGGCTAGGGTTTGTCCATCCTCAGCCCCCCTCAAGCCCTGAAAGAAACCCTAATCATCTTCCTCCATTGTTAGAGCTAGTTTTGTGCTTTTTGAAGCAAAAAAAGGAAGAAGGAGGAGGAAGGAAGCAAATATCAAGCAAGCAAGTCCCCATTCTCCATATTGGCACTCTTTTGGACCTTTTTAAGTGCCCAAGACTAGATTTTTATCATTCCAAGTTGTTAGATCTTGAGTTGTGTCCCTTTAACTTTTTGTTCTTGAATTATAGATTGGTTAGATCTCATAAAGTTTGCAACTTTATGAATCTCCAGGTCAAGGTGACTTGGTAGTGTTTTGGGTATGGATTATAATCAAGTTTTGATGTCATGCATAGAGATTAGGTTGTAAATCCCCATATTGACCTAATATAGGTTTAAGACATGCATTGGACATATATGTTTATAAATCACCAACCTTTGGGATGGTTTTGGTGTTTGAATCACTTCTGGAAAGGATGGACTTTAGACATTAAGGATTAAGTGCTTGTTGGTTAATGTCTTGCATTAATAAGCTTTATGGATTGAGTTTTAAACATTTTTGGGTAGTCCCAATGGATAAAGTTGGAAAATTTATCCTTCTGGACCACATTATGGACTAGATCTGAGCTTTGGAGCTCTTGGAAACGGAGAAAAAAACTTAATGTATTAAGCTGTTGGAACTTCGGCAAACACGGCGTGTTGGCTAGGGTTTTCTCGAATGATTGGATGCTGGCGGAACACGGCGTGGCCAAGGGGCAACACGATGTGTTTGGTCAACATGGACTGTTGAATTTGACATTGACCATAAGTTTGACCAGGGTTCACCATGGGATATTTTGGGCCTTGGGTGTTTCTTTGGAATTTGGGCTTTTGGATTGTTGAATTGAGCCTTGGCTTTGGGCCAAGTTATGAAGAGGGTAAAAAGGTCTTTTACCCTAGTTTGGACACTTAGTGTGAGTCGGATCCGATAATTGATGGATTATTAATTTGATATTGATAGTTCGGGGATCTGTCAGCCAGCAGCCATGGATTATCTGTTTTATTCAGCAGTGCAAGGTGAGTTTCCTCACTATGTTTAGCAGGGTCGAAGGCACCAATTCTGGCCCATGGTTTGCTATGTAGGGTGATAGATGTCTGCGTGAATCTTGAATGTGTATGTGCTTGTATGCTTACTGGGCGGGGCCCGATGGTTTTTCTGTATGCTAGTATCTGGTTATGCATATAGGACTTGTATGTGGGCGGGGCCCGATGATTATACGGTATGCTATTATCTTAGTGGGTAGGGCCCGTTATGCGAGTTAGGGCGGGGCCCGTTATACTCATTGGGTGGGGCCCGTTATGTGACTTCGGGTGGGGCCCGTTATGGGAGTTAGGGCGGGTGGCACGTTATACTCATTGGACGGGGCCCGTTTTGTGTATGATATGTATGGTATGTTGTATCTTGGGAAACTCACTAAGCTTTGTGCTTACGATTTTTAGTTATGTTTCAGGTACTTCGGTTTTCAAATGGAAGATCTCAGGATGATTGCAGAGCACAAAACACATGTTTCCGCATTTTGTGATTTACTCTGATTTGATGATGTGTTGATAAATCTTGTTTACTTTGGTTTCGTGGATCTGCTCAGTTTTTGCATAATAGAATGCTAGGAGAGATGCCTTTGTATGCCTATTGTTTGAGCTTGTAGACTTGCATGCTAGTTTTGATTAGTCAGTGGTAGATGGGCCTGATGTGTGAGGCCTTGTAGCCTAGGAAGCATGGGATGCTAGATTGGGTATAATTTGTATGGATAAGGCAATCAATAGCGGGAGTGGGAGCTCCTAGTATTAATTGTAGTATGTGGGATAGGATGTTTGTGATTATTCTGTGGATTGGAATGTTACTGCATGAATGTTGCTTGCTTTGTGCTTTGTGGAACTCATAAGTGATGTGAATTAACTATTAAGTGAATATGTCAAGTCACATGTGGTAAGAGTTGGATAATCTCATAGTGACAAATTTGATCCTATTGCACAACTCTCGTTTGAGTCTAACCATTATAGGGATGAGTCTGTTACTCAAATGATTATCTAATCTTTGTTGTATGTGATTGTGTTCATGAGATAGCTAACTGCCATAATGAGGAGTTCTTCAGCAGTTGATGGTAGGGTGAGGTCGGGAACCTAGGTAAGCCTGAGGTGCTTCGGTGGGTGTAGTTGCGCTGGTTAGTGAGTGTTTGGTGTATGGATTGAGAAGGTGTCTTAGAGGATTTGAGAGGATTCTTGAGGAAAGTATGGATAGGTGTGGAAGGTAGTATTGGGCTCGTACTACTGAAAGCACAAGATCCATACTCAAATCGGGGAGAGTCTTGGAGAATCTAGGAAGCCTGTGAGATGAGGATCCTTGGGTATGTTTTGATCTTTTTCATGATTTGGTTTGGTGTTGAGCACTCGGGAAGGAGGTTCATATTTGGATTCAGGCTCAGGTGTAGGTACTGAGCCGACTGATGAGCGCATGCGGGAGATCATCTCATTGGAGATTACCTGTGTTATTTCGGAGTAGACTCCTGTGATCTTTGGCTCAGTCAAGGAAGGGATTTCAGAGCTCTTGGATGGTCATCTCAGGGTCTTTTGGGCCAAGATTGTAGCGGTGCAAGTCGTTATGTTTTCGCTGAAATCAAGAGGGCCACAAGAAGGCCGGCTGTCAGATGTTGTGGGGTGGAGTAGTGAGTGCATCTGCTTCGGTTTCTTTGAGGATCTCTGATGGTCGTGAGGATAGGGCAAGAGCCCCAGCTGGGAGGAGCCAGGGATTGTAGTGTCAGCCGGTGGAGGTCAGGACTACTTCAGGTGCTATTGCGGGTATGTTATCTTCTGTTTTCTTCTGGGTCATTATCGGAAATTTGTATTGCTTTGGAATTTTACTGGGTTAGGGTAAGCCATATCTCAGGTTCGCTCTCTGCTATTGTCTGGTTTATATTATCAAGGATTTTAATATGTCATTCTGCATGCCGAGAGTCCTTAATGAATCATTAGGGGGCTGTGTCTTGTTGAGCGGGTTTTAGTGTGTTCGATTGCCATTCCGGTTGTTGCTGGAATCAATTCAAGGGTAATGTTTGGAGGATCTATGGTCAGGGTTAGCGAGTTAGTTCTCCAACGAAGTCAGGGTTTAGTTGTTTTATCTTTTAATCTGGTGGGATCGGCAGTCGACTATGGAAGAACTTTTAGGTTAAAACACTACCGTTTCTAGGGGAGGAGCGGTAGTAAGAAGATGGTGGTGACAGTTGCATGTGTTGTTTGGTCATTGGAAGTGCCCCCGGGGGGGGGGGGGGGATTTTTGTATTTCGCGTGGGTGGTAAATGGTTAGAATTCAGTAATTCTTTGAGGATGGTAGTTGGGGTGAAGATTCTCCAGTTCAGAACAAGGGTTATGGTTTTAGTCCCCATCATAAGAACTTAAGGAATTGGTGTGGTATCATGGGAGGTGATTGGAGCTATCAGACTTGCTAAGATTTCAGAGAACATTCTTCTGGATTTCAGGAGTGGGCGATCATCGAGATTAGCTAGTAATGGAACGCTAGTATTGGTAAGTGTAGGTCATAAGCAGTTCATGCTATATGAGGTTGATGGGATGGGAATCCATCAGACTTATGGGATGAGAGAGCTTTGTCAAATCCATGTGAGGGAGAATCGATCATAATTTCTGGGAGTTGGATCGTGTGTGGAACTAGGGAAAGTTTTTCATCCTGGTTAGGAAGAGAGACAACCCAAGTGGCCGTTTGGATTGAGGTTATGTAAGTGGGAGTCCTGGAACTTCCAACAGCTAGTCGACGTCTTCTTTGTTATGCATAGGAGGTTTGTGGATGGATCCAGGTCGAGGTTTATGTTAGAGCTTCGCTGTTTGTTCTTGTTTGATGAAGGCTTTGGGGTTTGAAGCATGACCTGAACACCTGATTGATTTCAGTCGAATGCGGGTTCAATTCAGGATAACTGGGGTTGAGATGGCTTGGGTGATGTGAAACCAGGGGTGGTAACCATGGTTGGTTAGAAGTGGTGTAAGACTGAGATGGAATCGTAGGATTCACCAGTTGAGGTAGCCTATCAATGAGGTGGTCATGAGTATAGAGGAGGATCGGTTCGTGCCTTGGGCACGACGGACAAGATTGTCAAGGTGCATTTCTCTGTGTTAAGTTGAGGACCATTGGGGTCCGAGGCAGAGTCGGGCCTGTGTAGCCATAAAAGGGTGGGACCCGTAGGTGAGGCCGCTCCGGTATAGTTTGGGTGGGACCTGTGGGCGAGGCCCGTGTGTGTATGGAAATACAGGCGGGACCTGGTAGAGACCGTTGGTTCAAGACATTGGATCTTGGGTTCCAGATTGAGTGTGTGGTCCATAAGTGGTGCAGAGGGATGTTTGGGTTGGATAGCCTTGTCACTTGGACTCTTAAGAACCTGGTGGCAGGACCAGGTGTGAGACTGGTAGTCTCTGTGATGGTTTGGGAACCTTTATGTATCCCGGGTTAGCGATGGGTTGTTGTGAATCAGAAGGTTTCGGGTGAAATGAAAGTGTAGATCCTTGGATCTTAGGTTATGAGTTAAGTACCGAGTTGGTTCTTAGTGGGAACTCGCGTTGGGGATCGCAGGCATTTGTGGGCAAGGTCTTCATTTCAGTGGGATATGAATTAAGGAATATTTATTCCGTGGTTATCAGTTGAAGGGTTCAGGGTTAAAGGGATGGTTTCAGTTGTGATGATAGATCAAGTTCTTGTGATTGTGTTTTGGATTCATTCTAGCTATGTGGAGGTAAGGAAAGTATGGGGTTTTGAAATTTCAGCAGTGGTATGTTGGTCCTACAGTTAAAGAAAGCAGTGCCTTGTTCAGCACTAGAAGGTGTATCTCCTAGTTGTCTCACATTGTTCTTTATATTCATGGAATTGTTATCATCGGCATGAGACTTCTCTCGAAGGAATATCTGTCCCAACGGTCAAGTGAAAGGTTGCTGCCAGCAACGTATGATTTGTGATTCTATTTTCTAGTGATAACCTCAGGTTAACAGAAGTTGAGTAGTTAGTTGTTGGATATAGTGTCTAAGTCCATAACTATATTTGGTATGTACTTGACCCGACCCGACATGGTCCATTTGGGTTGCATGACATTGCAATACTTGGATAGACCAAAATAAGAGAAAGGACACTTAAGGTTTATTAATATGTTATAAGTACTAATATATTAATAATATTATTTAATTAGTATTGGTCAAAGAATTAATATGGAATTAATTAAGTGATCAAAAGAGACTAATTAAATATATGGGGTTGATTGTGTAAATAATCTATTCTTGTATAGTGGGCTAATGATCCATGGTTTGTATGGATTGGGTTAAAACCCATAAGGTTCTCCATGGATAGTCCATGGAGGTTACAAACCCATGGATCATGGAATATGGAAAGCCATGACGATTAGGGTTTACATGGTGTAACCCTACTTGTGCCACAACTATATAAAGAACCCCATGCAAGCAAAATCGGCACTACTACAAGAAAGTAAGAGGGCTAGCCGATTTTTGAGTATAGTGAACTTCCCTCAAGGTTATTCCAAGTATTGTGGTGTTGTGTGAAGCATTTGAGGCATCACATTTGGGGTGCTAGGTTCACAAAGTCATCAAGGAATCCAAGCTACTAAAAGGTATGTTATTCTACTTGAGTTTTGTATTACAAGTTCCCCATAACATGCTAGTTAGGAAGTAAACCTTGGAAAATCAAATTTGCATGTATTTTAGAGAAAACATAGATCCAAGGTTTCTAGGGTTGCATGTACACCATAGGTGTGTTAGGATGCTCAAAACCCAACATTAGTTTGGGGGATAAGTGGAATGGAATTAACAATGGTTCAGTATGGGCGGTCTGTCAGGAAGTTAGACCAATTTGAGACTTTACAATGGATAATATCTAAATTCCATGTTTTATATGCGTTAATATGATTCTTGAAATGTTGATATGAATGTTCATGTTCTTATGAGTTTTAGAAGATCATAGGAATTATGTGTAACTTGCTTGTAAGTATGATTCTTGATCTTAATGGCTAATGATGGAATCCATAACTTGTCCTCAAGTTATGGATAACCAAAAGTCACTTCTTTAAAAGTGTCATTAAAGAATAAGAGGTTACATAAAATGAAGAGTCTTCATTTTAATGGACCACTAAACTCATAAATTATGAAAGAAAAGTCTTGAATAGTTTCAATACTTGCCCTCAAGTTTTGGAATTTGTAAAGTATTACACCCTAATACTTTAATTTCCAAATTGAACCCTAGAATTTTAAATGTTTAAAATTCAACCCTTATACTATTATTATATTAAAAGTTTAAATATATAGATATGTATAAGAATAAGTCAGTCTTACCGTTAGTAGGTCTCATTCACGAAGTCGGTCTATAAGGGGGGTATAAGGTTCTTGCCTATAAATTGGCAGCTTATTGGGTGTCCACTCTCACCCACCGCTTCCTTGACTGGTGGAGGGTCGTTAGCCGAACGGGTAGGACAAGGACTTTAAATCCTCATTAAAAGTATAATGAAATTATAAAGTAACTATACTTTAATAATTCCCAAATCTTAGTTACTTTAGGAAGATGTGAAATAGGTGCTAACCCATGAAATTACACTTTGTACCTTACCAAGTCGTTAGTGGAGAGCGTGTGGTTAACCGGCACACTAACAAGGACTAGTAAGAGTGGCAATGGGTAACTTAATTTTATCATAGATCGGTGGAGCGCGTGTGGTTAACCGACACATCGATTAGGTGATAAAAGTTAAGGGTACCAAGTCAATTTGCATGGTTATTCACACCTTGTTTGTGATCCTCGGCATCCCACTCACAAACTTAAGAGGGCACAATCGAGATTCAAACATGCCATTGAAAGTTCAATGTATCTCAAAAGATCTAGGAATTTCAAATCCAATAAAACTTAATAATTTATTTCGTTTTCGTGGTGGAAATTGGTAAATCGTCATTACCTACCTTCAAATATTTTATAGCTTGGATTATGGCATCCCTCTTCCAACTATAAATAGTTTGTTGGGTCATAGCCTTAATATTTCATTTGGGTGACTTATTAAGGACTCTTTATCTAATAAAACTTGTCTTTCTTTCTTTTGAGATGTCTTCCAACACTGTTACTGGCTCAAACCCTACAGGCTCCTTTTCGCTAATGAACTTTTGTGGGAAAGTCACTTTTGATGGTTCCAATTTCAATTAATTGATTAGGAAAGTCAGAATGATTACTTGCTATGAGGGCAAAGAGTATGTCCTCGATAAGGAGCTAAAGGTTATCGATGAGTCTTCTGCTACTCCTGAGGAGATTGCTGAGTACACTACCCATGAGAAAGATGCCACTAAGGTGTCTTGCATCATGTTGGCCACAATGACAGCAGAACTCTAGAAATCCTATGAAGATTTATACCCTTTTGAGATGCACCAGGATCTGATGGATAGGTACCATCAGAGTGCTCTTCAGGAGAGGTATGAAATCATTTCCTCCATGATAACAGCTAGGATGAAAGAGGGAGAACCCCTCACCAATCACTTGCAGAAAATGCAAAGGTTCGTGGACCGGTTATTGAAACTTAATGTGGACTTTCCTGAGGACATGTCGATTGACATCATTCTCCATTCCTTACCTCCATGTTATGATCAATTTTGTATGACTTATTATATGAACAAGGATGAAGTCACACTATGTAAGCTTCAAGGACTTTTAAGGACCGCAGAAAGTGGTCTTAAGAGTAAATCAGCCATTACACCTACTCCTACTACTGCTCCTGTCTTGGAAATTGGGCAGGGAAAGGGGAAGAAGAGAAAGACCCCTTCGAAGGGTACTAAGGGAAAGTCTCTTGATGGCTCCTCTTCAAGTGGAACCAAGAAATGTTCCATTCCTCCTTCTTCAAACCCAAAGGAAGCACAATGCTTCTACTGCCATGAAAAGGGGCACTGGAAGCGAAGCTGCCCCAAATACTTGCAGAATGTAAAGGATGGGAAAGTTAAACCCACCCATGCAGATATTTACACTATATTGTCTAAAAACTCATTGCATACTAACTCTTGGGTGCTTGATACAGGTTGTGGTATTCACATTTGTACTGATTTGCAGGGCCTAAGAAGAAGTGAGAAAGAGGAGCACGGGAAGATAAACTTAATCATGGGGAATAGGAAAGCATCACCTGTTACCAAGATAGGATTTTATTCTTTATTGCTTAATAATCGGTTAATGTTAGATTTGAATAAATGTTGTTACCAGTCTGAAATGTAAAGGATGGGAAAGTTAAACCCACCCATGCAGATATTTACACTATATTGTCTAAAAACTCATTGCATACTAACTCTTGGGTGCTTGATACAGGTTGTGGTATTCACATTTGTACTGATTTGCAGGGCCTAAGAAGAAGTGAGAAAGTGGAGCACGAGAAGATAAACTTAATCATGGGGAATAGGAAAGCATCACCTGTTACCAAGATAGGATTTTATTCTTTATTGCTTAATAATCGGTTAATGTTAGATTTGAATAAATGTTGTTACCAGTCTAAAATGGCGAGAAATATTATTTCCTTCCATGGCTTGTACAAACAAGGGTTTTCCTTTTCATTTGATAATGATAATGGTGTTATTAATGTTTATTACAATGATGTATTTTACTTTAAAGCATTACCTTGTGATGGTGTATATGAAGCTGTGAATGTTGTAGATAATCTAGGAAATAATGTGTTGTGTATTGATTCATCAAATAGTTTAGACAAAGCATCTTTGTGGCATTGTCGTCTTGGACATGTTAACAAAAAGCGCATGGGCCAACTCCAAAAGGCTGGAGTTTTGGAATCATTTGACCTAAAGTCGGATGATAGTTGCGAGTCTTGTTTACTTGAAAAAATAACAAAGTCACCCTTCACTGGTTCTTGTGAAAGGGGTGAGGGTTTGTTGGACCTCATACACACTGATGTGTGTGGACCCTTCAAAACCGCCTCAAGGGATGCTAATCGCTATTATGTGACTTTTACTGATGATTATAGTAGATATGGATTTATTTACTTAATCAAGCATAAGTCAGAAACCTTTGAAAAGTTCAAAGAGTTTAAGCAGGAAGTGGAGAATCAACTGGGCAGGAACATCAAGATGCTCCGATCCGATCGGGGAGGAGAGTATCTTAGTATCGAGTTCCTTGACTATCTTAAGGAATGTGGGATTGTCTCACAATTGACACCTCCTAGGACACCACAGATGAATGGTGTGGCTGAGAGGCGCAATCGAACCTTGTTGGATATGGTTCGTTCCATGATGAGTTGAGCTTCGTTACCAATCTCATTCTGGGGGTATGCCTTAGAGACTGCCGCCCATATCCTGAATCTAGTCCCCACTAAAAAGGTTGCCAAAACACCTCATGAGGCTTTCGTGAGACGTGAGTCTCATGATAAGCTCGAACCATGAAGTGAGAGGTGTATTTTCATCGGCTACCCACAAAGATCCTTTGGTTACCTCTTCTACAGACATAGTGAGAATGTGGTCTGTGTAGCTAGAAGAGGAGTCTTTTGTGAGAGAGAGTTCATAAGCCAAGGAAACAGTGGGAGGCAAATTGACCTTGAATAAATTCAAGAGTGAAGTGGTGAAGGAACCTCAAACCCTAGTAATCAACCTGAGGAGGAAACTCCTGTTGATCCGACTGACGAGCCCATACCTCTGAGGCGTTCCACAAGAATTAGGAATGCACCTGAGCATTACTATGGCTTCCATATTACTGCGGAAGGTGATACACTTATCAGTAATAGTACACTGGTAAGTCTGGATGAACCTAACAGCTACACGAAAGACATGGTAGGCCTTAAGGCTGCTAAATGGAAAGAGGCTATGGACAGCGAGATACAGTCCATGTATAACAATCAAGTTTGGAACTTGGTTGATAATGTACCAGGTCGTAAGACAGTCGGGTGCAAATGGATCTTCAAGAAGAAGACTGACATGGATGGTAATGTACACACATATAAGGTGCGACTGGTTGCAAAGGGCTATTCTCAAACTCCGGGAGTTGATTATGATGAGACCTTTTCACCAGTAGCAAATATTAAATCTATTAGGGTTATGTTAGCCATTGCTGAATTTCATGACTATGAAATATGGCAAATGGGTGTCAAAACTGCTTTTCTTAATGGAAAGTTGGCTGAGGATGTTTTCATGAGTCAGCCAGAGGGTTTTGTCATTACAGAGTACCCTAATAAGGTGTGTAAGCTTGAGAAATCCATCTATGGATTGAAACACGCACCTCGCAGATGGAATCTTTGTTTCGATGAGAAAGTCAAAGAGTTTGGCTTTTCAAGAAATGAGGACGAGTCCTGTGTATATGTTAGGGCTAGTGGGAGTATAGTTAGCTTTTTGGTGTTGTATGTGGATGACATACTACTCATAGGAAATGACATCCCAACCTTGTAGGAGGTTAAGTCCTGGCTTGGGAAGTGTTTCGCTATGAAGGACCTTCGGGAAGCTGACTATATCATAGGGATAAGGATATTGAGAGACAGGAGTAAGAGACTAATTGGACTTAGTCAGAGTACTTACTTGGATGAGGTACTGAAGAGGTTCAGTATGCAGGATTCCAAGAAAGGGGAATTACCGATCCAGAGTAACGCTAAACTGAGTAAGACTTAGAGTCCGAGTACAGAGGCTGAGATAGCTGAGATGAGTCATGTACCATATGCTTCCGCTGTGGGCTCAATCATGTATGCTATGACTTGTACTCGCCCTGATGTGGCCTTTGCCTTGAGCATGGTCAGTAGATATCAAGGGAACCCTGGCAAGGCTCACTGGACTGCGGTAAAGAACATTCTCAAGTATCTGCGAAGGACTAAGGACTGGGTCCTTACCCTTGGTGGCAGTGATGACTTGAGAGTGGTAGGATATAGCGATGCTAGCTTTCAGACTGATAGGGATAATTTCTGCTCTCAGTCAGGCCGGGTCTTTATCCTGAATGCAGGAGAAATAACTTGGAAAGGTTCCAAGCAGGAGACTGGAGCTGATTCAACTTGCGAATCAGAGTATATAGCAGCAAGCGAGGCAGCAAAGGAGGCGTTATGGCTAAAGAACTTCATTGGAGACCTTGGAGTTGTACCAGCTATAAAAGAGCCAATGGAAATTTTTTGTGACAAGGAAAGTGCGGTTGCCATAGCTAAGGAACCAAGGGATCACGGGAGATCCAGACACATTGACAAAAAATACCATTTCATTAGACATCGAATAGAAGAAGGACTCCTCATGGAAAAGAGGGTATCATCAGATGAGAACCCAACATATCCCCTCACGAAGGGATTGAGTAGGGTTAAACATTTACAGCATGCAAGGCGCATGGGGCTGAAGGATGATATTCGTTTTAATAATTAGATAGGTTTTGAAACTTGTAAAATGTAAGTGACATTTGATGATTAAGTAAAAGTTGTTGTTTATTTATGAGTAAACTGTTACTATCTTATGTTAATCGTTTACTATTGTTTCAATTTTTCATGTTTTGACTTCCAGAATAATTATATTACTCAAACTCTCCACAGTCAGTCATACTTTGGAAGTAGGTATTAAAGTAAGACTGTCATGAATTAGGTTTGTAGATTGTCTAAGGTGTATTAGACATAGCAATGGTTGCTGCAACATTCATGAGTGCTCATAAGTTCTGAGTATTGGACTCAACCCACGCTCGCTTGTGTCACTTCATGGAATTTATCTCGATTGATCGTGAGACGGTAATATCATATAAATCTTCAAACCTAGAGATATGAGTTGTTGACTATGAGTTGGTTATACATTGATTGTACGAAAACGCATTGGTAACTCGATGTTATAAAACGTGCTTTTGTACATAATTCAATAAGTAGGCAGTACAAGCATATGAGTTGAAGTTTATCTGTTCCTTCTAGGATTAGAAGCGATATCTGGGCCCCTCGATGATTTTTTTTGACCTATGTACCGGGCCCGGTCAGAACCTAATTCACGTGTTCAATTTAGTTCTATGTCAAACAGATCAGGGATCGAGAAACAAATGCTGGACAATAAGTAAGACCATGTTCCATGTATTTGTCCGGCTGATATCTTGAGAGCAGAGGATTATATGATCACTTATCTTAAATGGCGTATCATCATCATCTCAGTTTCGAGAGACTTTGAAAGAGCTACGATTGCTAGTCGGATTCTGAAGTCATATCTGCAACTATAGTTATTAGACTTATCCAAGTGGGAGACTGTTGGATATAGTGTCTAAGTCCATAACTATATTTGGTATGTACTTGACCCGACTCGACATGGTCCATTTGGGTTGCATGGCATTGCAATACTTGGATAGACCAAAATGAGAGAAAGGACACTTAAGGTTTATTAATATGATATAAGTACTAATATATTAATAATATTATTTAATTAGTATTGCTCAAAGAATTAATCTGGAATTAATTAAGTGATCAAAAAGAGACTAATTAAATATATGGGGTTGATTGTGTAAATAATCTATTCTTGTATAGTGGGCTAATGATCCATGGTTTGTATGGATTGGGTTAAAACCTATAAGGTGCTCGATGGATAGTCCATGGAGGTTACAAACCCATGGATCATGGAATATGGAAAGCCATGACGATTAGGGTTTACATGGTGTAACCCTACTTGTGACACAACTATATAAAGAACCCCATGCAAGAAAAATCGGCACTACTACAAGAAAGTAAGAGGGCTAGCCGATTTTTGAGTATAGTGAACTTCTCTTAAGGTTATTCCAAGTATTGTGGTGTTGTGTGAAGCATTTGAGGCATCACATTTGGGGTATTAGGTTCACAAAGTCATCAAGGAATCCAAGCTACTAAAAGGTATGTTATTCTACTTGAGTTTTGTATTACAAGTTCCCCATAACATGCTAGTTTGGAAGTAAACCTTGGAAAATCAAATTTGCATGTATTTTAGAGAAAACATAGATCCAAGGTTTCTAGGGTTGCATGTACACCATAGGTGTGTTAGGATGCTCAAAACCCAACATTAGTTTGGGGGATAAGTGGAATGGAATTAACAATGGTTCAGTATGGGCGGTCTGTCAGGAAGTTAGACCAATTTGAGACTTTAGATTTAGGGTTTCGGGCAAGGTGGAAATGGTTTTCTGCAAGGGATTAAGGATTCGTTCATCATTGGGTTTGGAGAGTTCTGCTAAGGTTGGGTTCGGTAGCCTGGGGAAGTCTGTTGTATGCTCGGGGTTGTGGTTACTTTCTTCCAGATGTCTAACGTGCATGGGATGGTAAGGAATGATTTCAAGGACGAAATCAAATTTAAGTGGGGGAGAGTTGTAACACCCGAAATCTTGAGGAGCAATTATTGGGAATAAATCCCCTTTTGAGGATTGGACACGTCGTGTTGAAGGAATCAACACGACATGTCTAGATAAGAAAAAGCACGACTTTCGTTGAGGTCAACACGACAAGTTTCCCCTTGAAACACGACGTGTTGACAGCTGGAATGAAAACCCTAATCTTCCGGGTTTTGCTCCCTATTTAAGGAATAAGGAGGCTAGGGTTTGTTCATCCTCAGCCCCCTCAAACCCTGAAAGCAACCCCAATCATTTTCTTCCATTGTTAGAGCTAATTTGGTGCTTTTTGAAGCTAAAGAAGGAAGAAGGAGGAGGAAGGAAGCAAAGATCAAGCAAGCATGTCTCCATTCTCCATCTTGGCACTCTTCTGGACCTTTGTAAGTGTGCAAGACTGGATTTTTATCATTCCAAGTTGTTAGATCTTGAGTTTTGTCCCTTTAACTTCTTGTTCTTGAATGATGGAATGGTTAGATCTCATAAAGTTTGCAACTTTATGAATCTCCAGGTCAAGGTGACTTGGAGCTGTTTTGGATATGGATTATAATAAAGTTTTGATGTCATGCATAGAGATTATGTCATAAATCCCCATTTTGACCTAATATGGGTTCAAGACATGCATTGGACATGTATGTCTATAAAGCACCAACCTTTGGGATGGTTTTGGTGTTTGAATCACTTCTGGAAAGGATGGACTTCAGACTTTAAGGATAAGTGCTTGTTGGTTAAGCTCTTGCATTAAGAAGCTTTATGGATTGAGTTTTAAACCTTTTCGGGTAGTCCAAATGGATAAAGTTGGAAACTTCATCCTTCTGGACCACATTATGGACTAGATCTGAGCTTTAGAGCTCTTGGAATCGGAGAAAACAACTTAATGTATTAAGCTGTTGGAACTTCGGCAAACACGGCGTGTTCTAAGTCAACACGGCGTGTTGGTTGGGGTTTTCCCTACTGATTGGATGCTGGCGGAACACAGTGTGGCCAAGGGAAAACATGACGTGTTTGGTCAACATAGACTATTGACTTTGACTTTGTCTAGAAGTTTGACCAGGGTTGACCATGAGATATTTTGGTCCTTGGGTGTTTATTTGGAATTTGGGCTTTTGGATTGTTGAATTAGGCCTTGGGTTTGGGACAAGTTATGAAGAGGGGAAAAAGGTCTTTTACCCTAATTTGGACACTTAGTGTGAGTCAGATCTGGTTATTGACGGATGATTAATTTGATATTGATAGTTCGGGGATATGTCAGCCAGCAACCAGGGATTATCTGTTTGATTCGGTAGTGCAAGGTGAGTTTCCTCATTATGTATAGCAGGGTCGAAGGTACCAACGTTGGTCCATGGTTTTCTATGTAGGGTGCTAGATATCTGTGTGACTCTTGCATGTGTATGTGTTTGTCTGCTTACTGGGCGGGGCCCGATGGTTATTCTGTATGTTAGTATCTGGTTATGCATATAGGACTTATATGTTGGCGGGGCCCGAGGATTGTATGGTATGGTATTATCTTTGTGATTTTCGCATGTGTTTGAATGTTTATATGATTATATGGTTATATGTTTAGTGGGCGAGGCCTGTTATGCGAGTTTGGGCGGGGCCCGTTATACGAGAAAGGGCGGGGCCCGTTATACTCAGTGGGCGGGGCCCGTTCTGCGAGTTAGGGTGGGGCCTGTTATACTCATTAGGCGGGGCCCGTTATGTGTATGATATGTATGGTATGTTGTATATTGGGGAACTCACTAAGCTTCATGCTTACGGTTTTCAGTTATGTTTCAGGTACTTCGGTTTTCAAATGGAAGAGCTCGGGATGATTGCAGAGCACTCACCACATGTTTCTGCATTCTGCGATTTACTCTGATTTGATGATGTTTTGATAAATGTTGATTACTTTGGTTTCGTGGAAATGATATCTATTAACGATTTATTAATTTAAAAACGAATTTTTTATGGTATTATTTTTGGGACGTTACAAGTTCGCTCCTCGAGCTTCGCAATTAGCCTTCCAGTGATCCAATCCACGATATCCGACAATTATTCCTGCAATATCTGTGAAACCTCAACGGTAATCATCTTACACATCTGATTAATAGTCCACCCATCCTATCCTGGGCATCAGCTCCAGATATCGAACCATATCCCCTCGTGAACTCCATACTGAAAACGAACCAAAAGCATTAGAAATGCCACAATACACATTGCTACAACAACACGACGAGACTACCCCTCAGGGTTGTGACTTCCTTGCAATGCATATGGGTCCTGTGCTTTCAGTAGTATGGGCCCATACTACCTTCCACACCTTCCCGTATTTGTATCAGGGATCATCACAACCACCCAAAACTAATACAACAACTAGGATACACATATATCCTATCCTTACTCTCTTGAGAGTGGCTAAAACATTCCTCCTCAGGCCGACCGCTCACACAGATACTCATTCATAATGATACTCCCAACACTTGCTAAAAAGCACATCATGAGTACTACATACTCCCTAGGCTATCCTAGGATCCATACCTCACCCTTCTATCACTGCCAAACGACCGCTATCGGTGCTAGTTAACTACTATATGTATACAATCACGTGCGATATAACTTAGATAATCTTAGATTAAAAGATTTAACCCTACAACGGTTGGACTCAGACAAGAGCTGTGCAGTAGGACCAAATCCTTTACCGTAAAATTATTTAACCCATGCAACATGTATGTAACATCCCAATTTTCACGACTAAAAATTTCATTTTTAATTAAGTAGCTTATAAAATTGTTTACTGAAAAACATCATTGAATCGTATCAATTCATGAAATCATAGCCACATGTCTCAAACCATAACATAAATAATAATAATGTCAGAGTACAATCCCATGGATCTCAAAATGTGGAAATCATATGTGTGCGATGCGCTGCTACCGTGCCGGCTCCTTCCCCTTCGCTGAAGAGGTACCTGAAAAAAAACTGAAAACTGTAAGCACGGAGCTTAGTGAGTTCCCCCATCATAGCACATACCATAAACATTTATTGCCTATCCCTCTGTATCTTTCAACCGGTATCCGAATGGCATAACCGGAAGCTGGACTTCCCTTTGGTATCTTTCAACCGGTAACCGGGAGCTGACCTCCCCTTCGGTATCTTTCAACCAGTAACCAGTGACAATTTCACCCCTACCACTACCATATAATAACATATCATGAACATACTGCTAGGCATGCATGGGCACTGTCTACCCCTTCAATATCTTTCAACCGGTAACCGGGGACTATTTCACCCCTACTACTACTAACACATATACCATAGCATCCTAGCACATAAAGCATATCAGATAGTGGCATACCAGACAATTATCACAAAGACAATCGTCTAACAAAGAACTCCTACTAGTGGGCCCACATTGTGGCCTTAGACCCACCTCTACTAGAAGGTAACTCACCTCAATGTCGTGCCGAAACCGAAGTGTCCTCGCTGCCGGGGTCAACTCCTCTCAAAATCCTACACATGAAATTCTTCCTTAATTACTATCTCATACTCTTGACCCTTCAAGGGTCAACTCAGGTCAAAGTCCAAGTAACGGTCAACACCTTGGTCAAAGTCATCTGGTTGACTCAACTCGCCGAGTTCTTCTTCATATAAGTTGGGACATTGCCTTGAACTCGCCGAGTTCATCCTTGAACTCGTCTAGTTCTTCGATCTTCAAGTCCGTATTCAAGTCCATCTTGTTGAGTCTTCTTCTATACTCAACCAGATCGATCAGAAACAGAAAAGGTTGGGGAACCATAACCTGACTCGCTGAGTCCTATGAACGGCTCGCCGAGTCCCCCAAGATCCAAGTCTAATAAGTCGATTTCAATCGGGCTTAATGCATCCAGAACATAGATCTGACCTCATAGGATCGATATAACACATAAAGTTACAAACTTTACGTGCATGCATGGGTTAACTAGTTCATAAGGACCCAAAATGAAGTCTACAAATTGCATGGGACTCCCATGGCCATAAAGTTGGCACCTTTATGCCATGGGAACCCTTAAAGGTTCAAGATCTGAAGTGCAACCCCATGGATGCTCACAATCTCGAATATGGCTTCACTAGGACTTAGAAAAGATAGAAAATAGCCCCAAATGGAGATCTACGAAATGAATAGTCAAGGTATTAGCTTTATACCTTAAATGAGCTGGAAATGTGCCAAAACCACTGGTTCTACTTGCTTTCTCTTGATCTCCCAAGTATCCTCCTTCTTCTCAAGCTTCAAATACATACAAATGACACAAAAGGCTCAAGAACAATCAATATTTGATTAAGGTTTCGTGAAGAGAGTCTGACGGTGATGGAGGCTGGAGTGGAGACCCTATAAGTTGTTTAAATAGGGTGCAAACCCTAAATTTTAGGGTTTCATCCAGACAGGCCTACTTGTCTAGTCGGAGCTTCTGACTCGACGAGTAGACTTTTCGACCCGCGTCCAATCCCTCGCACCTACTCGACGAGTTGGGACTCAAACTCGTCGAGTCCCTGTGTAAATATGAAAAAACTTGTAATAACGTATTCAATTAGTAGTTAGTTCACACCCGAAAGAGTCATACACTAATCAGCAAGAAAACTCTATAGGAAAAAAGGCATCATGTATCCGAAAATCCTATCATGAAATTCCTAAAGATCCCTATACTACAACTAGCATGCTGTTTTAACATAAACATAATATTAAATAGCGGTGTAGGTAACATGGGGTATACTTTCTTGCTCCGACTGATCGTACACATCATTGTTGGATAAAGTGTCTAAGTCCGTAACTATATTTGGTATGAACTTGACCCGACCCGGCATGGTCCATTTGGGTTTCACTTCACCTAACAATTTGTATGGATATACTTTTGAGAATAAGATGTTTATGATCTATTAATATATTATAAGTTATAATATATTAATATGAAATCATATTATTTAATTAGTGTTGATCAAGAATTGATTTTGGAATTAATTTAATGATCAAAAGAGGCTAGTTAAATATGGACTCTTACATATATATGGATTGGGCTAAGATTTATTTAGGATGGGCTAAGAGTATATGGAAGTCCATGGATAGTCCATGGAGCTTTAACCCATGGATCCTAGGTAAATGAAGAGTCATGGGTATTAGGGTGTAAACCTAATTCTCCATACTATATAAAGAGGTCCTTGGTTCTAGAATTGGCACTAGTGTGTGTGAGAAACAAGAGTGGGCCGATTTTAGAGAGCATCATATTCTCTTAAGTATTTCCAAGTTGTTTTGGGTGATTTGTGACACCACTTGAGGCATCCACACTATTGGTGCTAGGCTCTAAAACTCCAAGCAATCAACCACAAAAGAAAGGTATGTTATTCTACTTAAAGTTTTGTATTACAAGTACCCCATAACATGCTAGTTAGGTTGTAAACCTTGGAAATCAAATTTGCATGTATTTTAGAGAAAACATAGATCCAAGGTTTCTAGGGTTGCATGTACACCATAGGAGTGTTAGAATGCTCAAAACCCAACAGTGGTATCAGAGCCTAGGCTTGTTTTCTTGATACTTGATGCAAACTTGTTGAAAAGCTCAATAATCTGCTATCTGCTGCATGAACTCGCCGAGTCCATGGGGGGACCCGATGAGTCCATGTGATAATTCATCTTACTCATCGAGTAGGTTCTTGCACTCGACGAGTAGGAGCCCCTAAATGAAGAATTTCGAGTTTTGCTGCTGGAAATGGACTAGGAACATTACCCTAAACTGTTTCGGTGTTTTAAAACTTGTTTTAGATGGTATAATGCTTATGCTAATCCATTTACAATGGCTAATATCAAAATTCCATATTTTATATGTGTTAATATGATTCTTGAAATTTTGATATGAATGTTCATGTTCTTATGAGTTATTGTTAGATCATAGGAATTATTTGCTGAATTGTTTAATGATTAATTCTTGATCAATTATGTGTTTAATGGAATCCATAATTTGTCCTCAAGTTATGGATTACCAAAAGTCACTCTTTTAAAGTCCATATTAAAAACACATAGGTTACATAAAATGAAAAGTCTCTAATTTTAATAAACCATTAACTCATAAGTTATGAAGTTGAAAAGTCTTGAATAGTTTCAAAACTTGCCCTTAAGTTTGGAATTTGTAAAGTCTCACACATTAATACTTTAAATTCCAAATTCAACCCTTATACTTCTATAATATTAAAAGTTTTATTATTATTATATATGTATAAGAATAAGTCGATCTTACCGTTAGTAGGCCTTATTCACGAAGCCGGTCTATAAGGGGGGTATAAGGTTACTGCCTATAAAATGGCGGTTTAATGGGTGTCCACTCTCACCCACCGCTTCCTTGACTGGTGGAGGGTCATTAGCCGAACGGGTAGGATAGGACCTTAATCCTCATTAAAAGTATAATGAAATTATAAAGTAACTAAGCCTTTATTAATTCCCAATCTTAGTTACTTTAGGAAAATGTGAAATAGGTGCTAACCCATGAAATTACACTTTGTACCTTACCAAGTCGTTAGTGGAGCGTGTGTGGTTAACCGGCACACTAACAATGACTAGTAAGAGTGTCAAAGGGTGACTTAAGTTTTATCATAGATCGGTGGAGCGCGTGTGGTTAACCGACACATCGATTGGGTGATAAAATTAAGGGTACCAAGTCAATTTGCATGGTTATTCACACCTTGTTTGTGATCATCGGCATCCCACTCACAAACTTGAGAGGGCACAATGGAAATTTAAACATGCCATTGAAAGTTCAATGTATCTCAAAAGATCTAGGAGTTTCAAATCCAATTAAAACTTAATAATTTATTTTGTTTATAATGGTGAAAATTGGTAAATCGTCATTTATCTACCTTCAAATATTTTATAGCTTGGATTACGGCATCCCTCTTCCAAATTATGAAATAGTTTGTAGGATCCTAGCCTTCATATTTCATTTGGGTGACTTATTAAAGACTCTTTATCTAATTAAAACTTGTCTTTCTTTTCTTTCAGATGTCTTCCAACACTGCTGCTGGCTCAAACCCTACAGGCTCTTTTTCCCTCATAAACTTTTGTGGGAAAGTCACATTTGATGGTTCTAATTTCAATGAATGGATTAGGAACATCAGAATGATTACCCGCTATGAGGACAAGGAATATGTCCTTGACAAGGAGCTTAAGGTTATCAATGAGTCCACTGCTACTCCTGAGGAGATTGCGGAGTATGCTGCATGTCACACCCCCAAACCAGAATGGCGGAAACATTCAGGGGCAGATGACTTCACGTAGTATCATAACAGTTAAATATTGTAAAGAAAGTAAACACAACCATCATAAATATAATAAAAACTTACATTGTTGCGTGTAATACATGTTTGAAAAGAATATTACAAATATGATGATTTAAAATGTTTTGATAATAGACGCCTTAGCGTTCCTTCTCCAAAAGCTGATGGTTACCTGTATTACTCATTCCCTGAGAAATACAAGTAGTTTTGAAAAAATGTCAACAATTAAGTTGGTGAGTTCATAAGGGTTTTTGTACTGAAATTTGTATGTCCTTTAGTAAAAATAACTGAACGTGTTTTCCAGAAAATCCAATATTTTCTACATATAGTTTGAAAAAGATTCCAAAGGCTGGAGTACAATGGTGTCTTTCGTGCTCGAATAGTGATAGTGTATTTATACTCAAATAATGTATTTACTGAATGTATCAAATGTCTCGTAAATCAAACTTATTTTAATACTACCGTGTGAGTTTTATAACTATGCTATTGACCCAGACTGCCTGTAACAACGTTCTTCAGGCGTTGTAGTGTTATGACGTTTGTCACCCCAGACCTGCCGGTCTAACTGTAGCTAACAGTTTACGTGCGGGATTGTCAATCCCGTATAGATCTATACACAAGTATCACGCTCTCCCTCCAAGAGATTATGGTTTATAATACAGGACTTGAAATACGTACTTAAGAGTACGTTGAAGCTGAATGTCTCACAACTCTTAGTATTTAATAGATTTACGAAAAGAAAAGTCTATATTTCGTGTAGATGAAAGTATTTCATTTTCACAATGTTTACGTAAAGATGTAATGAATAACCCGCAAACTATACCCATTATAGTTTTTCCGAAAGTGTGTTCCATTTGGCGATAAAAACTCGATGTAATACTAACTTTGCATGTAAAGTATAACGTTGATATCAAAGTTATTTTAACATTTATAAGAATGTAGGTGATGTATGTGAATCCGTATAAAACGATAAGTTTTTCTCGTATTGCACTTGTATTCCCCCCCTAAAACATGAAAAGACGTGAAAAAGTAGGGGTCTGAACTCACGTGAAAAGTGTGATGATTCAAAGAAAACGAGATTTTTCCTCGGGCGGCACCTCGACCGGAAAGTGGTGAGATTCTCGGGAATCTCGGGGCTTCGGACCTTCGTCGGGGCTGGGGTATGAAACCGGGAAGTCGGGATCGTCTCGGGATGCTAAATGTGGAGTAAGAATGAGAGAGAAGGAGGAAATGGGCAAGGAAAGTCGGAGGTCTCGCATCCTATTTATAGGTGAGGAACATTGCCCTCGTACGCTGGGCGTACTCCGAAGTACGCGAGGCGTACCCTCGTACGCGGGGCGTACGTCAGCGATGATGTCACGGTCTCTGGTCTTCGGATGGGATGGCAGTAGAGTGGTAGGGGCGACGTGGCTGATCCGAGGTCCTCCATTCAGTACGTTGGGCGTACTCCGAAGTACGCTGGGCGTACTCCTTCGGATAAGCTTCGTAATGCGTGCCAAAAACTTCAAAAATGCGTAACTTTCGCATACGAGCTCCGTTTTTGACGTTCTTTATATCCACGCGAAGGTGAGAAAATACTCTACAACTTTTATTTAGACTTCGTCGGCAAATTTTAACTTTATATTTAATTATATTTTATTTAATAGGCCGGGACACGATAATTCCGTTAAAAATCCATAACTTCTTTATCCGACGTCCGTTTTCGTCTGTCTTTTTACCATTGTGCTACTATTGTAGAGACCTTGAACTCTCGTTTAGGTTGCGTCGGCTAAAAATCGCTCGATTTATATTCCGAATTTTTAGCTGTCTACCGCTGTTCCGAAACTTAGAAAAATCATAACTTCATCATACGAAGTCAGATTTGTGCATTCTTTTTATGTATGCTCACGGTTTAACGAAATATACGACTTTTGTTTAGATACCTAAGGCTAAAAAGTATTTTATCGAAGTTTCACTTTTTACGTTTAGCAGTGTTTTACCGGGTGTGTCATGGATTTTCGATTGGTCATAACTCCTGCGTTATAACTCGGATTTGAGTGTTCTTCATGTTTTTGGAAACCTTGGCACGATATCTAACACTTTGAGTATCCCAATTTAGATTTTTGAACACTTCATTTTTGATGCTATTTTCGTTGATTCCAAACAATTTATTACATTTGAGTTTTTGAATGTTACATTGACTTAAAAATATCGGGTTGTTACATCATCCCCCTGTTAGAGGGAATTTCGTCCCGAAATTTAATCTAAGACAGAGTTTATGGATTAGGAAAAAGATGTAGGTACTTTTGTCTCATCTGATCCTCGCGTTCCCAGGTGTATTCAGGTCCTCGCTTGGCATTCCAACGGACCTTCACAATGGGTATGCAGCTTTGTTTAGTACTTTTAATTTCCTGATCCATGATCTCTACTGGTTCTTCTACGAATTGGAGATTCTCGTTGATTTCAATTTCGTCCAGAGGGATAACGAGGGTCTCATCGGACAAGCACTTCTTTAGGTTTGATACGTGAAAGGTAGGGTGCACGTTATTGAGTTCCTGCGGTAATCGAAGTTTGTATGCCACTGGGCCGATCCTAGCAAGGATCTCGAATGGTCCGATATACCTTGGGTTTAGTTTCTCACGCTTTCCGAAACATATTAATCCCTTCCAGGGTGAGACTTTTAGTAGTACCCGGTCCCCAACCTGGAATTCTAAGGGTTTCCTTCTTTTATCCGCATAACTCTTTTGTCTGTCTCTTGAAGTCTTCAGTCGCTCCCGGATTTGAACAATCTTCTCCGTAGTTTCCCTTATGATTTATGGTCCAGTGAGAGTGCTGTCGGTTGCTTGTCCTCTAGCTAGTTGTGTGTCACCCACTTCAGCCCAGCATAGAGGTGATCTGCACTTACGGCCGTAGAGGGCTTCGAATGGGGCAACTTTGATGCTAGTGTGATAGCTATTGCTGTACGAGAATTCGATCAATGGTAAATGGGTGTCCCACGCCTTACCAAAATCGATCACACAAGCTCTTAGCATATCTTCTAAGGTTTGTATGGTTCTCTCACTCTGGCCGTCGGTCTGTGGGTGATAAGTGGTACTCATGTCTAACCTTGTTCCTAGAGACTTTTGTAGCGACTGCCAGAACCTCGAGGTGAATCTACTATCCCGGTCCGAGATAATGGATATTGGTACACCATGCAGTCGTACAATCTCTCTGATGTATGTTCTGGTTAGCTTTTCCAGTTTATCCGTTTCTTTGATTGGTAGGAAGTGCGCGGATTTGGTTAACCTGTCGACGATCACCCAGATGGTGTCGAGTCCGCTTGTCGTCTTGGGTAACTTGTTTATGAAGTCCATGGTTATCCGCTCCCACTTCCATTCGGGTACTTCCGGTTGTTGCAATAATCCCGAGGGCTTTTGGTGTTCCACCTTGACCTTGGCGCAAGTCAGACATTTGCCTACATAGGTAGCAATTTCGGCTTTCATGTTCGGCCACCAATACAGTTTCTTGAGGTCCAGATACATCTTATCTGAACCGGGATGTATGGAGTATCGTGTCTTATGGGCTTCATCCATGACCATATCTCTAAATCCGCCAAACTTCGGCGTCCAGATCCGATTCGCGAAGTAACGAACTCCGTCCTCCTTGACTTCAAAATTTTTATCCATTCCTCTTAAGGCTTCACTTGCCACATTTTCGGATTTCAAGGCTTCTATTTGGGCTTCCTTGATTTGTGTGGACATGTGTGAATGGATAGTCATGGTTAAGGATTTCACTCGGCGGCCCGAGTATTCCTTCCGGCTGAGGGCATCAGCTACTACGTTAGCTTTCACGGGATGATAATGAATTTTGCATTCGTAATCGTTTAGTAGTTCTACCCATCGTCTTTGTCTCATGTTGAGTTCCTTTTGATTGAGGATGTGTTGAAGGCTTTTATGATCGGTGAAGATTGTACATTTCGTGCCGTAAAGATAATGCCTCCAGATCTTTAGAGTGAAAACGACGGCTCCTAGTTCGAGATCGTGCGTGGTGTAGTTTACCTCGTGCGTCTTCAGTTGTCTTGATGTGTTGGGGATGACCTTCCCTCGCTGCATTAGGACACATCCAAGTCCCTGATTTGACGCATCACAGTAGACCACAAAGTCTTCTGTTCCTTCTGGCAAGGATAATATAGGTGCGCTGCACAGAGCTCGCTTCAGTGTTTGGAACGCAACGTCTTGTTTTTCTCCCCAATTGAAGGTTACTCCCTTCTGATTCAGGGTGGTAAGTGGTTTAGCAATCTTCGAAAAGTTTTGTATGAACCTTCGGTAGTACCCAGCAAGGCCCAAGAATTGCCAGATTTCCGTTGGAGTCCTTGGAGTTGTCCAGTTCTCGATTGCCTTGATTTTGGAAGGGTCCGCGTGTATCCCCTCCTTGCTGACCACGTGACCTAGGAAATCTACTTTCCTAATCCAAAATTCGCACTTTGAAAATTTTGCGTATAGCTTCTCTGTCCTTAATGTTTCCAAGACCTGTCGGAGGTGTTCGCTATGTTCCTCCTTGCTCCTTGAATAGATTAGTATATCATCTATGAACACGATCACAAATTTATCCAGGAAAGGACGACATACTCGGTTCATCAAGTCCATGAACACCGCCGGTGCATTTGTCAATCCAAAGGGCATTACTACAAACTCGTAGTGACCATACCGAGTTCGGAATGCCGTTTTGGGAATGTCTCCTTCCAAGACTCGCAACTGGTGATACCCAGATCTTAAATCGATCTTTGAGAAGTAGCTCGCTCCTTGTAGTTGGTCGAACAGATCGTCTATGCGCGGTAAGGGATATCGGTTCTTGATCATGAGTTTGTTCAGTTCCCGGTAATCGATGCACATGCGGAAAGATCCATCCTTCTTCTTTACGAACATGACCGGTGCTCCCCATGGTGAGAAGCTTGGTCTAATGAATCCTTTTCTTAGAAGTTCGTTCAGTTGGCTAGATAATTCCTGCATTTCTACCGGTGCTAGACGGTACGACGATTTTGCTACTGGGGTAGCTCCGGGAATCAAGTCGATCCTGAACTCGACTTGATGTTCTGGTGGGACTCCTGGACGATCTTCAGGGAAAATGTCGGGGAAATTGCAGACTTCCGGAATGTCTTTAATGTCTTTCACTTCTCGTTTCTTGTCTATCACGTGGGCTAGAAAGGCACGATATTCTTTGCGAAGGTATTTTCGGGCTTTGACGCAAGAGATGATTTGTAAATCTGTACTGGGTTTGACCACATAAATGATAAGAGTTTTGCCACTTGGCAGATTGAGGCGAACGGCCCTTTCGTGACAAAGTATATCGGCATGGTGAAGGCTTAACCAGTCCATACCGATGATGACATCAAAACTTCTTATAGTAATTGGCATAAGATCGATTTGGAACGAGTGTTCGTTTAAATTTAACGTACAGCCTATGTACATATCATTTGCGCTTTCTGTTTTACCGTTTGCCATTTCTACTGTGAATATTTTATTGAGTGCTTGGGGTTTTTGATTAAGTAAATGTTTGAATTTATGACTCACGAAACTTCTCTCCGCACCACAGTCAAAGAGTATGCATGCATAACATGTCTGGCTTACTCCAGTACAAGGAACTTGGGTGATTGGGCGCGCTGGTGCCATACAGAAACGGGCAGTGTGCCCTTTCCTGTCGCAGTTTTTACAGTGCATCTCCCGACAATTACCGTGGTTATGGTAATTGCATTTGTTGCACTTTGGTAGGTTCCCAGCATATTGTTTTGTCGGCGCAGGGGTAGCGGGAACAGCAGTGGGGGCAGTAGCAACATGGACTGCCACTATTTGTTTCTTTGAAGGTTCTTGCGAAGTTTGACCTTTCCTCTTGTTCCAAAACTTCTTCTTGTTGTTGTTGTTGGCATTGCGGTCATTGTTGTTGCTTCCTTTGGTTGGTTCCGGGACGACGGTCGTGACACTTTGGCAGACCCCATGATCAACGAGAGATTGTGCTAGTTCTTTGGCGCTGTCGAACGTTGTGGGTTTGGAAGCTAGCACACTTCCTCGAAGCTGGGGCGACAGCCCCCAGATATACCTTTCCACCTTTTAGCTTTCCAGAATCATCATTCCTGGGCAAAGTATTGTCAAATCACTGAACCTATTTGTATAGCTTGTGATGTACGAGCCTACCATCGTAAGGCCCCAAAGCTCCTGCTTGAGCTTCTGAATCTCGCCCCTTTGGCAGTACTCTCGTAGTAGCATCCGTTTCAGGTTCTCCCAACCCATTGAGTTTGCCACCACCAGAGTTAGTGAGTTGACATGTCCATTCCACCACGTTAGGGCTCGCTCGGAGAAAGTACAGGCGGCAAATTTTACTTTGCTTTCCTCGGGGCATGAGCATATCTCGAACACAGCTTCTGTTTTCTCTATCCATTGGGATAGAGCCATCACTCCCCCAGTTCCATTAAAGGGGATAGGTTTGCTGTTGGAGAAGTCCTTATAGGTACATTCCCTGGAACGACCTTGGTTTTGGCCATTGGTAGAGCTATTTATTACTCCTCCTGATCCGTTGTTACTCATTTGTGCCATTGCTGCGGTTACGACAACTGTTACAGCAGCCTGAAAGGTAGCATCATCCATTGATGGAGGGGGTGGTGGAGGTGGTGCTAGTGCTCCGTTTGTATTGAAACGTCGGGGATTTCTCCTTGGTGGCATGATTCTGCCACAAGTTAAGAGACGAATTCTTGATAAGTCATTAGAAATGATTATGGAAGGTTTTAGTATTATTAGTTTTACTTCTGGTTTTCGCATGTAAATGGAAACTTTCAAAAAGGAGTGTATGATCCTTTTAAGAATTTAATGGAATACTCAAGGAAATAATAAATGCATGTCAATTTCATTGATATTAGTACATGATACAACGATCAGGAAAATTTGACCTTATATAGGTCTAGGGTACATCAATGAAAATGGGAAAATTTGACCGCATTCCGACCCCCGAACTGCGTTCTCACAATTCGTCGGGTTTACATTCTTAAAGGAAAGAGTAGCACCAACACTTATTTGATAGGTATATACATAGCGCCAGAAGTACGCACTCTACTCTGAGCGGGTGGCACGCTGCGGACCATGGTATGTGGTTGTGGAAACCTTAGCTCGGGCTACTTGACGTTTAGCCTCGATGACGCGCCTCTCCATTGCGGCTTGGCTCCTATGGAGCTCCCTCACTTCAGTTCAAGTAGCACTGATGTCCTTCTGCAGGGAAAAGGTGTGCTCTATTGTTCGCTCATGCTCTTCGTCCAGACGACGAAGACGTACCGCGGTGACAGCAGTGGTGGCCCCAATATCCAAGAGTTGGTTGGCATTTGCTCTTGCTTGCTCGCCTTGGTTGGCAATGCGTCGGACCATGACAGGGAGTGCCCTGTCAGCCGAACCCCCGTTGCGTAGGTTATAAAAGCCTCGTGCCATGCCGTAGGGTGGGCGTTGCCCTTGTTCCCTGCTCCATCGCTTCAGATCCACAGCCCAGCGGGGCGCCGGGCCCTGAAAGTTCCTTGGGGGATTTGCTGCTCCTCGGGGAGGATTGTAGATCTCAGGCTCCGAGTCTGTGCTCCCACCATCTCCTTCCTCTTCTGTATCTTCGTGTGGGTCTTCCTCAGGATCCTCTTCGGATTCTTCTTCGGGTTCTTCCTCGGGAATTTCCTCTTCGGAATCCACTTCTGGGTCGTCCTCAATCCAGCATCCATTACCCTGGTTAGGGTAGTAGGGATCCCCGGGAATGTGAAAACCTGCCATTTCGTCTGATCGAGAATAGGGGCAAGAGAATTATATAAAACTCGGGAGTAAGAAGGGAAATTTTCGATAAGGGTAAATTTTATTCGACGATTCCTATTTCTAATTAAATAATGAGATTCGCATGATTATAACAGTTCTTTTAGTTTTTACAAAATACTCCTATAGTATTTCAAATTTGTGAGTTTGATTCTAGTATTTAATTCGGTAAGTTTTCGACTTGTTGCTTACTACGACCATTCCTCGACATACGTTGGTCACATCCAGGATGAATATAGTTGATCAGACTATATTTATTCTTGATTTGATTACATACCCCGAGGCCTAGTCGTAGTGTCGCAACTTGCCTTAATACTTTTTATAAAAATTTTCTATGATACGAGACCGATGCATGCGTGTACTTATACTTTTATATATATATATAAAAAAAATGTATATCACTTTAATTTATTAAAAGTATCGTTTATGAAAACGTTTTGTCAGAGGGTTTTTGGTCCCTTTGCATTTATAGTTTGTATATCTTATGTGGTTCGATATACTTAGTTCACTATAAACAATGCTCTGATACCAATCTGTCACACCCCCAAACCAGAATGGCGGAAACATTCGGGGGCGGATGACTTCACGTAGTATCATAACAGTTGAATATTGTAAAGAAAGTAAACACAACCATCATAAATATAATAAAAACTTACATTGTTGCGTGTAATACATGTTTCAAAAGAATATTACAAATATGATGATTTAAAATGTTTGGATAATAGACGCCTTAGCGTTCCTTCTCCAAAAGCTGATGGTTACCTGTATTACTGATTCCCTGAGAAATAGAAGTAGTTTTGAAAAAAATGTCAACAATTAAGTTGGTGAGTTCATAAGCGTTTTTGTACTGAAATTTGTATGTCCTTTAGTAAAAATAACTGAACGTGTTTTCCAGAAAATTCAATATTTTCTACATATAGTTTGAAAAAGATTCCAAAGGCTGGAGTACAATGGTGTCTTTCGTGCTCGAATAGTGATAGTGTATTTATACTCAAATAATGTATTTACTGAATGTATCAAAAGTCTCGTAAATCAAACTTATTTTAATACTACCGTGTGAGTTTTATAACCATGCTATTGACCCAGACTGCCTGTAACAACGTTCTTCAGGCGTTGTAGTGTTATGATGTTTGTCACCCCAGACCTGCCGGTCTAACTGTAGCTAACAGTTTAGGTGCGGGATTGTCAATCCCGTATAGATCTATACACAAGTATCACGCTCTCCCTCCAAGAGATTATGGTTTATAATACAGGACTTGAAATACGTACTTGAGAGTACGTTGAAGCTGAATGTCTCACAACTCTTAGTATTTAATAGATTTACAAAAAGAAAAGTCTATATTTCGTGTAGATGAAAGTATTTCATTTTCACAATGTTTACGTAAAGATATAATGAATAACCCGCAAACTATACCCATTATAGTTTTTCCGAATGTGTGTTCCATTTGGCGATAAAAACTCGATGTAATACTAACTTTGCATGTAAAGTATAACGTTGATATCAAAGTTATTTTAACATTTATAAAAATGTAGGTGATGTATGTGAATCCGTATAAAACGATAAGTTTTTCTCGTATTGCACTTGTATTCCCCCCTAAAACATGAAAAGACGTGAAATAGTAGGGGTATGAACTCACCTGGAAAGTGTGATTATTCGAAGAAAACGAGATTTTTCCTCGGGCGGCACCTCGACCGGAAAGTGGTGAGATTCTCGGGAATCTCGGGGCTTCGGACCTTCGTCGGGGCTGAGGTATGAAACCGGGAAGTCGGGATCGTCTCGGGATGCTAAATGTGGAGTAAGAATGAGAGAGAAGGAGGAAATGGGCAAGGAAAGTCAGAGGTCTCGCATCCTATTTATAGGTGAGGAACACTGCCCTCGTACGCTGGGCGTACTCCATAGTACGCGGGGCGTACCTCGTACGCTGAGCGTACCCTCGTACGCGGGGCGTACGTCAACGATGATGTCACGGTCTCCGGTCTTCGGATGGGATGGCAGTAGAGTGGTAGGGGCGACATGGCCGATCCGAGGCCCTCCATTCAGTACGCTGGGCGTACTCCGAAGTATGTTGGGCGTACTCCTTCGGATAAGCTTCGTAATGCGTGGCAAAAACTTCAAAAATGCGTAACTTTCGCATACGAGCTTTGTTTTTGACGTTCTTTATATCCACGCGAAGGTGAGAAAATACTCTACAACTTTCATTTAGACTTCATCGGCAAATTTTGAATTTATTTTTAATTATATTTTATTTAATAGGCCGGGACACGATAATTCCGTTAAAAATCCATAACTTCTTTATCTGACGTCCGTTTTTGTCTGTCTTTTTACCATTGTGCTACTATTGTAGAGACCTTGAACTCTCGTTTAGGTTGCGTCGGCTAAAAATCGCTCGATCTTTATTCCAAATTTTTAGTTGTCTACCGTTGTTCCGAAACTTAGAAAAATCATAACTTCCTCATACGAAGTCAGATTTGGGCGTTATTTTTATGTATACTCACGGTTTAACGAAATCTATGACTTTCGTTTAGTTACCTAAGGCTAAAAAGTATTTTATCGAAGTTTCACTTTTTACGTTTAGAAATTTTTTACTAGGTGTGTCGTGGATTTTCGATTGGTCATAACTCCTTCGTTATAACTCGGATTTGAGTGTTCTTCATGTTTTTGGAAACCTTGGCACGATATCTAACACTTTGAGTATCCCAATTTAGATTTTTGAACACTTCATTTTTGATGCTATTTTCGTTGATTCCAAACAGTTTATTACATTTGACTTTTTGAATGTTACATTGACTTAAAAATATCGGGTTGTTACACTGCACATGAGAGGGATGCTACTAAAGTGTCCTGCATTATGTTGGCTACTATGACTCCCGAACTCCAGAAATCCTATGAAGATTTCTATCCCTATGAGATGCACCTGGATCTGATGGAAAGGTACCATCAGAGTGCGCGTCAAGAGAGGTATGAAATCATCTCCTCCATGATAATAGCCAGGATGAAGGATGGTGAACCCATCACCGGTCACTTGCAGAAAATGCAAAGGTTCGTGGACCGGTTGCTGAAGCTTAATGTGGACTTCCCTGAGGACATGGCGATTGATATCATTCTCTATTCCTTACCTCCAAGTTATGATCAGTTTCGTATGACTTGTCATATGAACAAGGAGGAAGTCACACTTAGAAAACTTCAAGGAATTTTAAGGACCGCTGAAAGTGGCCTTAAAGGTAAATCGGTTGTTACTTCTACTCCTATTCCTACAACAACCCCTGTTCTGGCAATTGGGCAAGGAAAGGGGAATTAGAGGAAGACCCCTTCGAAGGGTACCAAGGGAAAGTATCTTGATGGCTCCTCGTCAAGTGGGACCAAGAAAGGTCCCATTCCTCCTTCTTCAAACCCAAAGGAAGCACAATGCTTCTACTGCCACGAAAAGGGCACTGGAACCGAAGCTGCCCTAAGTACTTGCAGGATGTAAAGAATGGGAAAGTTAAACCCACCCATGCATGTATTTATACCATATTGTATAATGACTCATTGCATACTAACTCTAGGGTGCTTGATACAGGTTGTGGTATTCACATTTGTACTGATTTGCAGGGCCTAAGAAGTAGTGAAGAAGTGGAGCACGGGAAGATAAACTTAATCATGGGCAATAGGAAAGCATCACCTGTGACCAAGATTGGAGTTTATTCTTTATTGCTTAATAATGGGTTAACTTTAGATTTGAATAAATGTTGTTACTCGTCAGAAATGGCGAGAAATATTATTTCCCTTCATAGTTTGTACAAGCAAGGATTCACATTTTCATTTGATAATAAAATTGGTGCTATTGATGCTTTTTATAATGATGTGTTTTATTTTAAAGCATTACCTTGTGATGGTGTATATGAAACTGTGTCGATTGTAGAGCAGGGTCGAAGGTACCAACGTTGGTCCATGGTTTTCTATGTAGGGTGCTAGATATCTGTGTGACTCTTGCATGTGTATGTGTTTGTCTGCTTACTGGGCGGGGCCCGATGGTTATTCTGTATGTTAGTATCTGGTTATGCATATAGGACTTATATGTTGGCGGGGCCCGAGGATTGTATGGTATGGTATTATCTTTGTGATTTTCGCATGTGTTTGAATGTTTATATGATTATATGGTTATATGTTTAGTGGGCGAGGCCTGTTATGCGAGTTTGGGCGGGGCCCGTTATACGAGAAAGGGCGGGGCCCGTTATACTCAGTGGGCGGGGCCCGTTCTGCGAGTTAGGGTGGGGCCTGTTATACTCATTAGGCGGAGCCCGTTATGTGTATGATATGTATGGTATGTTGTATATTGGGGAACTCACTAAGCTTCATGCTTACGGTTTTCAGTTATGTTTCAGGTACTTCGGTTTTCAAATGGAAGAGCTCGGGATGATTGCAGAGCACTCACCACATGTTTCTGCATTCTGCGATTTACTCTGATTTGATGATGTTTTGATAAATGTTGATTACTTTGGTTTCGTGGAAATGATATCTATTAACGATTTATTAATTTAAAAACGAATTTTTTATGGTATTATTTTTGGGACGTTACAAGTTCGCTCCTCGAGCTTCGCAATTAGCCTTCCAGTGATCCAATCCACGATATCCGACAATTATTCCTGCAATATCTGTGAAACCTCAACGGTAATCATCTTACACATCTGATTAATAGTCCACCCATCCTATCCTGGGCATCAGCTCCAGATATCGAACCATATCCCCTCGTGAACTCCATACTGAAAACGAACCAAAAGCATTAGAAATGCCACAATACACATTGCTACAACAACACGACGAGACTACCCCTCAGGGTTGTGACTTCCTTGCAATGCATATGGGTCCTGTGCTTTCAGTAGTATGGGCCCATACTACCTTCCACACCTTCCCGTATTTGTATCAGGGATCATCACAACCACCCAAAACTAATACAACAACTAGGATACACATATATCCTATCCTTACTCTCTTGAGAGTGGCTAAAACATTCCTCCTCAGGCCGACCGCTCACACAGATACTCATTCATAATGATACTCCCAACACTTGCTAAAAAGCACATCATGAGTACTACATACTCCCTAGGCTATCCTAGGATCCATACCTCACCCTTCTATCACTGCCAAACGACCGCTATCGGTGCTAGTTAACTACTATATGTATACAATCACGTGCGATATAACTTAAATAATCTTAGATTAAAAGATTTAACCCTACAACAGTTGGACTCAGACAAGAGCTGTGCAGTAGGACCAAATCCTTTACCGTAAAATTATTTAACCCATGCAACATGTATGTAACATCCCAATTTTCACGACTAAAAATTTCATTTTTAATTAAGTAGCTTATAAAATTGTTTACTGAAAAACATCATTGAATCGTATCAATTCATGAAATCATAGCCACATGTCTCAAACCATAACATAAATAATAATAATGTCAGAGTACAATCCCATGGATCTCAAAATGTGGAAATCATATGTGTGCGATGCGCTGCTACCGTGCCGGCTCCTTCCCCTTCGCTGAAGAGGTACCTGAAAAAAAACTGAAAACTGTAAGCACGGAGCTTAGTGAGTTCCCCCATCATAGCACATACCATAAACATTTATTGCCTATCCCTCTGTATCTTTCAACCGGTATCCGAATGGCATAACCGGAAGCTGGACTTCCCTTTGGTATCTTTCAACCGGTAACCGGGAGCTGACCTCCCCTTCGGTATCTTTCAACCAGTAACCAGTGACAATTTCACCCCTACCACTACCATATAATAACATATCATGAACATACTGCTAGGCATGCATGGGCACTGTCTACCCCTTCAATATCTTTCAACCGGTAACCGGGGACTATTTCACCCCTACTACTACTAACACATATACCATAGCATCCTAGCACATAAAGCATATCAGATAGTGGCATACCAGACAATTATCACAAAGACAATCGTCTAACAAAGAACTCCTACTAGTGGGCCCACATTGTGGCCTTAGACCCACCTCTACTAGAAGGTAACTCACCTCAATGTCGTGCCGAAACTGAACTGTCCTCGCTGCCGGGGTCAACTCCTCTCAAAATCCTACACATGAAATTCTTCCTTAATTACTATCTCATACTCTTGACCCTTCAAGGGTCAACTCAGGTCAAAGTCCAAGTAACGGTCTACACCTTGGTCAAAGTCATCTGGTTGACTCAACTCGCCGAGTTCTTCTTCATATAAGTTGGGACATTGCCTTGAAATCGCCGAGTTCATCCTTGAACTCGTCTAGTTCTTCGATCTTCAAGTCCGTATTCAAGTCCATCTTGTTGAGTCTTCTTCTATACTCAACCAGATCGATCAGAAACAGAAAAGGTTGGGGAACCATAACCTGACTCGCTGAGTCCTATGAACGGCTCGCCGAGTCCCCCAAGATCCAAGTCTAATAAGTCGATTTCAATCGGGCTTAATGCATCCAGAACATAGATCTGACCTCATAGGATCGATATAACACATAAAGTTACAAACTTTACGTGCATGCATGGGTTAACTAGTTCATAAGGACCCAAAATGAAGTCTACAAATTGCATGGGACTCCCATGGCCATAAAGTTGGCACCTTTATGCCATGGGAACCCTTAAAGGTTCAAGATCTGAAGTGCAACCCCATGGATGCTCACAATCTCGAATATGGCTTCACTAGGACTTAGAAAAGATAGAAAATAGCCCCAAATGGAGATCTACGAAATGAATAGTCAAGGTATTAGCTTTATACCTTAAATGAGCTGGAAATGTGCCAAAACCACTGGTTCTACTTGCTTTCTCTTGATCTCCCAAGTATCCTCCTTCTTCTCAAGCTTCAAATACATACAAATGACACAAAAGGCTCAATAACAATCAATATTTGATTAAGGTTTCGTGAAGAGAGTCTGACGGTGATGGAGGCTGGAGTGGAGACCCTATAAGTTGTTTAAATAGGGTGCAAACCCTAAATTTTAGGGTTTCATCCAGACAGGCATACTTGTCTAGTCGGAGCTTCTGACTCGACGAGTAGACTTTTCGACCCGCGTCCAATCCCTCGCACCTACTCGACGAGTTGGGACTCAAACTCGTCGAGTCCCTGTGTAAATATGAAAAAACTTGTAATAACGTATTCAATTAGTAGTTAGTTCACACCCGAAAGAGTCATACACTAATCAGCAAGAAAACTCTATAGGAAAAAAGGCATCATGTATCCGAAAATCCTATCATGAAATTCCTAAAGATCCCTATACTACAACTAGCATGCTGTTTTAACATAAACATAATATTAAATAGCGGTGTAGGTAACATGGGGTATACTTTCTTGCTCCGACTGATCGTACACATCATTATTGGATAAAGTGTCTAAGTCCGTAACTATATTTGGTATGAACTTGACCCGACCCGGCATGGTCCATTTGGGTTTCACTTCACCTAACAATTTGTATGGATATACTTTTGAGAATAAGATGTTTATGATCTATTAATATATTATAAGTTATAATATATTAATATGAAATCATATTATTTAATTAGTGTTGATCAAGAATTGATTTTGGAATTAATTTAATGATCAAAAGAGGCTAGTTAAATATGGACTCTTACATATATATGGATTGGGCTAAGATTTATTTAGGATGGGCTAAGAGTATATGGAAGTCCATGGATAGTCCATGGAGCTTTAACCCATGGATCCTAGGTAAATGAAGAGTCATGGGTATTAGGGTGTAAACCTAATTCTCCATACTATATAAAGAGGTCCTTGGTTCTAGAATTGGCACTAGTGTGTGTGAGAAACAAGAGTGGGCCGATTTTAGAGAGCATCATATTCTCTCAAGTATTTCCAAGTTGTTTTGGGTGATTTGTGACACCACTTGAGGCATCCACACTATTGGTGCTAGGCTCTAAAACTCCAAGCAATCAACCACAAAAGAAAGGTATGTTATTCTACTTAAAGTTTTGTATTACAAGTACCCCATAACATGCTAGTTAGGTTGTAAACCTTGGAAATCAAATTTGCATGTATTTTAGAGAAAACATAGATCCAAGGTTTCTAGGGTTGCATGTACACCATAGGAGTGTTAGAATGCTCAAAACCCAACAGTGGTATCAGAGCCTAGGCTTGTTTTCTTGATACTTGATGCAAACTTGTTGAAAAGCTCAATAATCTGCTATCTGCTGCATGAACTCGCCGAGTCCATGGGGGGACCCGATGAGTCCATGTGATAATTCATCTTACTCATCGAGTAGGTTCTTGCACTCGACGAGTAGGAGCCCCTAAATGAAGAATTTCGAGTTTTGCTGCTGGAAATGGACTAGGAACATTACCCTAAACTGTTTCGGTGTTTTAAAACTTGTTTTAGATGGTATAATGCTTATGCTAATCCATTTACAATGGCTAATATCGAAATTCCATATTTTATATGTGTTAATATGATTCTTGAAATTTTGATATGAATGTTCATGTTCTTATGAGTTATTGTTAGATCATAGGAATTATTTGCTGAATTGTTTAATGATTAATTCTTGATCAATTATGTGTTTAATGGAATCCATAATTTGTCCTCAAGTTATGGATTACCAAAAGTCACTCTTTTAAAGTCCATATTAAAAACACATAGGTTACATAAAATGAAAAGTCTCTAATTTTAATAAACCATTAACTCATAAGTTATGAAGTTGAAAAGTCTTGAATAGTTTCAAAACTTGCCCTTAAGTTTGGAATTTGTAAAGTCTCACACATTAATACTTTAAATTCCAAATTCAACCCTTATACTTCTATAATATTAAAAGTTTTATTATTATTATATATGTATAAGAATAAGTCGATCTTACCGTTAGTAGGCCTTATTCACGAAGCCGGTCTATAAGGGGGGTATAAGGTTACTGCCTATAAAATGGCGGTTTAATGGGTGTCCACTCTCACCCACCGCTTCCTTGACTGGTGGAGGGTCATTAGCCGAACGGGTAGGATAGGACCTTAATCCTCATTAAAAGTATAATGAAATTATAAAGTAACTAAGCCTTTATTAATTCCCAATCTTAGTTACTTTAGGAAAATGTGAAATAGGTGCTAACCCATGAAATTACACTTTGTACCTTACCAAGTCGTTAGTGGAGCGTGTGTGGTTAACCGGCACACTAACAATGACTAGTAAGAGTGTCAAAGGGTGACTTAAGTTTTATCATAGATCGGTGGAGCGCGTGTGGTTAACCGACACATCGATTGGGTGATAAAATTAAGGGTACCAAGTCAATTTGCATGGTTATTCACACCTTGTTTGTGATCATCGGCATCCCACTCACAAACTTGAGAGGGCACAATGGAAATTTAAACATGCCATTGAAAGTTCAATGTATCTCAAAAGATCTAGGAGTTTCAAATCCAATTAAAACTTAATAATTTATTTTGTTTATAATGGTGAAAATTGGTAAATCGTCATTTATCTACCTTCAAATATTTTATAGCTTGGATTACGGCATCCCTCTTCCAAATTATGAAATAGTTTGTAGGATCCTAGCCTTCATATTTCATTTGGGTGACTTATTAAAGACTCTTTATCTAATTAAAACTTGTCTTTCTTTTCTTTCAGATGTCTTCCAACACTGCTGCTGGCTCAAACCCTACAGGCTCTTTTTCCCTCATAAACTTTTGTGGGAAAGTCACATTTGATGGTTCTAATTTCAATGAATGGATTAGGAACATCAGAATGATTACCCGCTATGAGGACAAGGAATATGTCCTTGACAAGGAGCTTAAGGTTATCAATGAGTCCACTGCTACTCCTGAGGAGATTGCGGAGTATGCTGCATGTCACACCCCCAAACCAGAATGGCGGAAACATTCGGGGGCAGATGACTTCACGTAGTATCATAACAGTTAAATATTGTAAAGAAAGTAAACACAACCATCATAAATATAATAAAAACTTACATTGTTGCGTGTAATACATGTTTGAAAAGAATATTACAAATATGATGATTTAAAATGTTTTGATAATAGACGCCTTAGCGTTCCTTCTCCAAAAGCTGATGGTTACCTGTATTACTCATTCCCTGAGAAATACAAGTAGTTTTGAAAAAATGTCAACAATTAAGTTGGTGAGTTCATAAGGGTTTTTGTACTGAAATTTGTATGTCCTTTAGTAAAAATAACTGAACGTGTTTTCCAGAAAATCCAATATTTTCTACATATAGTTTGAAAAAGATTCCAAAGGCTGGAGTACAATGGTGTCTTTCGTGCTCGAATAGTGATAGTGTATTTATACTCAAATAATGTATTTACTGAATGTATCAAATGTCTCGTAAATCAAACTTATTTTAATACTACCGTGTGAGTTTTATAACTATGCTATTGACCCAGACTGCCTGTAACAACGTTCTTCAGGCGTTGTAGTGTTATGACGTTTGTCACCCCAGACCTGCCGGTCTAACTGTAGCTAACAGTTTACGTGCGGGATTGTCAATCCCGTATAGATCTATACACAAGTATCACGCTCTCCCTCCAAGAGATTATGGTTTATAATACAGGACTTGAAATACGTACTTAAGAGTACGTTGAAGCTGAATGTCTCACAACTCTTAGTATTTAATAGATTTACGAAAAGAAAAGTCTATATTTCGTGTAGATGAAAGTATTTCATTTTCACAATGTTTACGTAAAGATGTAATGAATAACCCGCAAACTATACCCATTATAGTTTTTCCGAAAGTGTGTTCCATTTGGCGATAAAAACTCGATGTAATACTAACTTTGCATGTAAAGTATAACGTTGATATCAAAGTTATTTTAACATTTATAAAAATGTAGGTGATGTATGTGAATCCGTATAAAACGATAAGTTTTTCTCGTATTGCACTTGTATTCCCCCCCTAAAACATGAAAAGACGTGAAAAAGTAGGGGTCTGAACTCACCTGAAAAGTGTGATGATTCAAAGAAAACGAGATTTTTCCTCGGGCGGCACCTCGACCGGAAAGTGGTGAGATTCTCGGGAATCTCGGGGCTTCGGACCTTCGTCGGGGCTGGGGTATGAAACCGGGAAGTCGGGATCGTCTCGGGATGCTAAATGTGGAGTAAGAATGAGAGAGAAGGAGGAAATGGGCAAGGAAAGTCGGAGGTCTCGCATCCTATTTATAGGTGAGGAACATTGCCCTCGTACGCTGGGCGTACTCCGAAGTACGCGAGGCGTACCCTCGTACGCGGGGCGTACGTCAGCGATGATGTCACGGTCTCTGGTCTTCGGATGGGATGGCAGTAGAGTGGTAGGGGCGACGTGGCTGATCCGAGGTCCTCCATTCAGTACGCTGGGCGTACTCCTTCGGATAAGCTTCGTAATGCGTGCCAAAAACTTCAAAAATGCGTAACTTTCGCATACGAGCTCCGTTTTTGACGTTCTTTATATCCACGCGAAGGTGAGAAAATACTCTACAACTTTTATTTAGACTTCGTCGGCAAATTTTAACTTTATATTTAATTATATTTTATTTAATAGGCCGGGACACGATAATTCCGTTAAAAATCCATAACTTCTTTATCCGACGTCCGTTTTCGTCTGTCTTTTTACCATTGTGCTACTATTGTAGAGACCTTGAACTCTCGTTTAGGTTGCGTCGGCTAAAAATCGCTCGATCTATATTCCGAATTTTTAGCTGTCTACCGCTGTTCCGAAACTTAGAAAAATCATAACTTCATCATACGAAGTCAGATTTGTGCATTCTTTTTATGTATGCTCACGGTTTAACGAAATATACGACTTTTGTTTAGATACCTAAGGCTAAAAAGTATTTTATCGAAGTTTCACTTTTTACGTTTAGCAGTGTTTTACCGGGTGTGTCATGGATTTTCGATTGGTCATAACTCCTGCGTTATAACTCGGATTTGAGTGTTCTTCATGTTTTTGGAAACCTTGGCACGATATCTAACACTTTGAGTATCCCAATTTAGATTTTTGAACACTTCATTTTTGATGCTATTTTCGTTGATTCCAAACAATTTATTACATTTGAGTTTTTGAATGTTACATTGACTTAAAAATATCGGGTTGTTACATCATCCCCCTGTTAGAGGGAATTTCGTCCCGAAATTTAATCTAAGACAGAGTTTATGGATTAGGAAAAAGATGTGGGTACTTTTGTCTCATCTGATCCTCGCGTTCCCAGGTGTATTCAGGTCCTCGCTTGGCATTCCAACGGACCTTCACAATGGGTATGCAGCTTTGTTTAGTACTTTTAATTTCCCGATCCATGATCTCTACTGGTTCTTCTACGAATTGGAGATTCTCGTTGATTTCAATTTCGTCCAGAGGGATAACGAGGGTCTCATCGGACAAGCACTTCTTTAGGTTTGATACGTGAAAGGTAGGGTGCACGTTATTGAGTTCCTGCGGTAATCGAAGTTTGTATGCCACTGGGCCGATCCTAGCAAGGATCTCGAATGGTCCGATATACCTTGGGTTTAGTTTCCCACGCTTTCCGAAACGTATTAATCCCTTCCAGGGTGAGACTTTTAGTAGTACCCGGTCCCCAACCTGGAATTCTAAGGGTTTCCTTCTTTTATCCGCATAACTCTTTTGTCTGTCTCTTGAAGTCTTCAGTCGCTCCCGGATTTGAACAATCTTCTCCGTAGTTTCCCTTATGATTTCTGGTCCAGTGAGAGTGCTGTCGGTTGCTTGTCCTCTAGCTAGTTGTGTGTCACCCACTTCAGCCCAGCATAGAGGTGATCTGCACTTACGGCCGTAGAGGGCTTCGAATGGGGCAACTTTGATGCTAGTGTGATAGCTATTGCTGTACGAGAATTCGATCAATGGTAAATGGGTGTCCCACGCCTTACCAAAATCGATCACACAAGCTCTTAGAATATCTTCTAAGGTTTGTATGGTTCTCTCACTCTGGCCGTCGGTCTGTGGGTGATAAGCGGTACTCATGTCTAACCTTGTTCCTAGAGACTTTTGTAGCGACTGCCAGAACCTCGAGGTGAATCTACTATCCCGGTCCGAGATAATGGATATTGGTACACCATGCAGTCGTACAATCTCTCTGATGTATGTTCTGGTTAGCTTTTCCAGTTTATCCGTTTCTTTGATTGGTAGGAAGTGCGCGGATTTGGTTAACCTGTCGACGATCACCCAGATGGTGTCGAGTCCGCTTGTCGTCTTGGGTAACTTGTTTATGAAGTCCATGGTTATCTGCTCCCACTTCCATTCGGGTACTTCCGGTTGTTGCAACAATCCCGAGGGCTTTTGGTGTTCCACCTTGACCTTGGCGCAAGTCAGACATTTGCCTACATAGGTAGCAATTTCGGCTTTCATGTTCGGCCACCAATACAGTTTCTTGAGGTCCAGATACATCTTATCTGAACCGGGATGTATGGAGTATCGTGTCTTATGGGCTTCATCCATGACCATATCTCTAAATCCGCCAAACTTCGGCGTCCAGATCCGATTCGCGAAGTAACGAACTCCGTCCTCCTTGACTTCAAAATTTTTATCCATTCCTCTTAAGGCTTCACTTGCCACATTTTCGGATTTCAAGGCTTCTATTTGGGCTTCCTTGATTTGTGTGGACATGTGTGAATGGATAGTCATGGTTAAGGATTTCACTCGGCGGCCCGAGTATTCCTTCCGGCTGAGGGCATCAGCTACTACGTTAGCTTTCACGGGATGATAATGAATTTTGCATTCGTAATCGTTTAGTAGTTCTACCCATCGTCTTTGTCTCATGTTGAGTTCCTTTTGATTGAGGATGTGTTGAAGGCTTTTATGATCGGTGAAGATTGTACATTTCGTGCCGTAAAGATAATGCCTCCAGATCTTTAGAGTGAAAACGACGGCTCCTAGTTCGAGATCGTGCGTGGTGTAGTTTACCTCGTGCGTCTTCAGTTGTCTTGATGTGTTGGGGATGACCTTCCCTCGCTGCATTAGGACACATCCAAGTCCCTGATTTGACGCATCACAGTAGACCACAAAGTCTTCTGTTCCTTCTGGCAAGGATAATATAGGTGCGCTGCACAGAGCTCGCTTCAGTGTTTGGAACGCAACGTCTTGTTTTTCTCCCCAATTGAAGGTTACTCCCTTCTGATTCAGGGTGGTAAGTGGTTTAGCAATCTTCGAAAAGTTTTGTATGAACCTTCGGTAGTACCCAGCAAGGCCCAAGAATTGCCAGATTTCCGTTGGAGTCCTTGGAGTTGTCCAGTTCTCGATTGCCTTGATTTTGGAAGGGTCCGCGTGTATCCCCTCCTTGCTGACCACGTGACCTAGGAAATCTACTTTCCTAATCCAAAATTCGCACTTTGAAAATTTTGCGTATAGCTTCTCTGTCCTTAATGTTTCCAAGACCTGTCGGAGGTGTTCGCTATGTTCCTCCTTGCTCCTTGAATAGATTAGTATATCATCTATGAACACGATCACAAATTTATCCAGGAAAGGACGACATACTCGGTTCATCAAGTCCATGAACACCGCCGGTGCATTTGTCAATCCAAAGGGCATTACTACAAACTCGTAGTGACCATACCGAGTTCGGAATGCCGTTTTGGGAATGTCTCCTTCCAAGACTCGCAACTGGTGATACCCAGATCTTAAATCGATCTTTGAGAAGTAGCTCGCTCCTTGTAGTTGGTCGAACAGATCGTCTATGCGCGGTAAGGGATATCGGTTCTTGATCGTGAGTTTGTTCAGTTCCCGGTAATCGATGCACATGCGGAAAGATCCATCCTTCTTCTTTACGAACATGACCGGTGCTCCCCATGGTGAGAAGCTTGGTCTAATGAATCCTTTTCTTAGAAGTTCGTTCAGTTGGCTAGATAATTCCTGCATTTCTACCGGTGCTAGACGGTACGACGATTTTGCTACTGGGGTAGCTCCGGGAATCAAGTCGATCCTGAACTCGACTTGACGTTCTGGTGGGACTCCTGGAAGATCTTCAGGGAAAATGTCGGGGAAATTGCAGACTTCCGGAATGTCTTTAATGTCTTTCACTTCTCGTTTCTTGTCTATCACGTGGGCTAGAAAGGCACGATATTCTTTGCGAAGGTATTTTCGGGCTTTGACGCAAGAGATGATTTGTAAATCTGTACTGGGTTTGACCCCATAAATGATAAGAGTTTTGCCACTTGGCAGATTGAGGCGAACGGCCCTTTCGTGACAAAGTATATCGGCATGGTGAAGGCTTAACCAGTCCATACCGATGATGACATCAAAACTTCTTATAGTAATTGGCATAAGATCGATTTGGAACGAGTGTTCGTTTAAATTTAACGTACAGCCTATGTACATATCATTTGCGCTTTCTGTTTTACCGTTTGCCATTTCTACTGTGAATATTTTATTGAGTGCTTGGGGTTTTTGATTAAGTAAATGTTTGAATTTATGACTCACGAAACTTCTCTCCGCACCACAGTCAAAGAGTATGCATGCATAACATGTCTGGCTTACTCCAGTACAAGGAACTTGGGTGATTGGGCGCGCTGGTGCCATACAGAAACGGGCAGTGTGCCCTTTCCTGTCGCAGTTTTTACAGTGCATCTCCCGACAATTACCGTGGTTATGGTAATTGCATTTGTTGCACTTTGGTAGGTTCCCAGCATATTGTTTTGTCGGCGCAGGGGTAGCGGGAACAGCAGTGGGGGCAGTAGCGACATGGACTGCCACTATTTGTTTCTTTGAAGGTTCTTGCGAAGTTTGACCTTTCCTCTTGTTCCAAAACTTCTTCTTGTTGTTGTTGTTGGCATTGCGGTCATTGTTGTTGCTTTCTTTGGTTGGTTCCGGGACGACGGTCGTGACACTTTGGCAGACCCCATGATCAACGAGAGATTGTGCTAGTTCTTTGGCGCTGTCGAACGTCGTGGGTTTGGAAGCTAGCACACTTCCTCGAAGCTGGGGCGACAGCCCCCAGATATACCTTTCCACCTTTTAGCTTTCCAGAATCATCATTCCTGGGCAAAGTATTGTCAAATCACTGAACCTATTTGTATAGCTTGTGATGTACGAGCCTACCATCGTAAGGCCCCAAAGCTCCTGCTTGAGCTTCTGAATCTCGCCCCTTTGGCAGTACTCTCGTAGTAGCATCCGTTTCAGGTTCTCCCAACCCATTGAGTTTGCCACCACCAGAGTTAGTGAGTTGACATGTCCATTCCACCACGTTAGGGCTCGCTCGGAGAAAGTATAGGCGGCAAATTTTACTTTGCTTTCCTCGGGGCATGAGCATATCTCGAACACAGCTTCTGTTTTCTCTATCCATTGGGATAGAGCCATCACTCCCCCAGTTCCATTAAAGGGGATAGGTTTGCTGTTGGAGAAGTCCTTATAGGTACATTCCCCGGAACGACCTTGGTTTTGGCCATTGGTAGAGCTATTTATTACTCCTCCTGATCCGTTGTTACTCATTTGTGCCATTGCTGCGGTTACGACAACTGTTACAGCAGCCTGAAAGGTAGCATCATCCATTGATGGAGGGGGTGGTGGAGGTGGTGCTAGTGCTCCGTTTGTATTGAAACGTCGGGGATTTCTCCTTGGTGGCATGATTCTGCCACAAGTTAAGAGACGAATTCTTGATAAGTCATTAGAAATGATTATGGAAGGTTTTAGTATTATTAGTTTTACTTCTGGTTTTCGCATGTAAATGGAAACTTTCAAAAAGGAGTGTATGATCCTTTTAAGAATTTAATGGAATACTCAAGGAAATAATAAATGCGTGTCAATTTCATTGATATTAGTACATGATACAACGATCAGGAAAATTTGACCTTATATAGGTCTAGGGTACATCAATGAAAATGGGAAAATTTGACCGCATTCCGACCCCCGAACTGCGTTCTCACAATTCGTCGGGTTTACATTCTTAAAGGAAAGAGTAGCACCAACACTTATTTGATAGGTATATACATAGCGCCAGAAGTACGCACTCTACTCTGAGCGGGTGGCACGCTGCGGACCATGGTATGTGGTTGTGGAAACCTTAGCTCGGGCTACTTGACGTTCAGCCTCGATGATGCGCCTCTCCATTGCGGCTTGGCTCCTATGGAGCTCCCTCACTTCAGTTCAAGTAGCACTGATGTCCTTCTGCAGGGAAAAGGTGTGCTCTATTGTTCGCTCATGCTCTTCGTCCAGACGACGAAGACGTACCGCGGTGACAGCAGTGGTGGCCCCAATGTCCAAGAGTTGGTTGGCATTTGCTCTTGCTTGCTCGCCTTGGTTGGCAATGCGTCGGACCATGACAGGGAGTGCCCTGTCAGCCGAACCCCCGTTGCGTAGGTTATAAAAGCCTCGTGCCATGCCGTAGGGTGGGCGTTGCCCTTGTTCCCTGCTCCATCGCTTCAGATCCACAGCCCAGCGGGGCGCCGGGCCCTGAAAGTTCCTTGGGGGATTTGCTGCTCCTCGGGGAGGATTGTAGATCTCAGGCTCCGAGTCTGTGCTCCCACCATCTCCTTCCTCTTCTGTATCTTCGTGTGGGTCTTCCTCAGGATCCTCTTCGGATTCTTCTTCGGGTTCTTCCTCGGGAATTTCCTCTTCGGAATCCACTTCTGGGTCGTCCTCAATCCAGCATCCATTACCCTGGTTAGGGTAGTAGGGATCCCCGGGAATGTGAAAACCTGCCATTTCGTCTGATCGAGAATAGGGGCAAGAGAATTATATAAAACTCGGGAGTAAGAAGGGAAATTTTCGATAAGGGTAAATTTTATTCGACGATTCCTATTTCTAATTAAATACTGAGATTCGCATGATTATAACAGTTCTTTTAGTTTTTACAAAATACTCCTATAGTATTTCAAATTTGTGAGTTTGATTCTAGTATTTAATTCGGTAAGTTTTCGACTTGTTGCTTACTACGACCATTCCTCGACATACGTTGGTCACATCCATGATGAATATAGTTGATCAGACTATATTTATTCTTGATTTGATTACATACCCCGAGGCCTAGTCGTAGTGTCGCAACTTGCCTTAATACTTTTTATAAAAATTTTCTATGATACGAGACCGATGCATGCGTGTACTTATACTTTTATATATATATATAAAAAAATGTATATCACTTTAATTTATTAAAAGTATCGTTTATGAAAACGTTTTGTCAGAGGGTTTTTGGTCCCTTTGCATTTATAGTTTGTATATCTTATGTGGTTCGATATACTTAGTTCACTATAAACAATGCTCTGATACCAATCTGTCACACCCCCAAACCAGAATGGCGGAAACATTCGGGGGCGGATGACTTCACGTAGTATCATAACAGTTGAATATTGTAAAGAAAGTAAACACAACCATCATAAATATAATAAAAACTTACATTGTTGCGTGTAATACATGTTTCAAAAGAATATTACAAATATGATGATTTAAAATGTTTGGATAATAGACGCCTTAGCGTTCCTTCTCCAAAAGCTGATGGTTACCTGTATTACTGATTCCCTGAGAAATAGAAGTAGTTTTGAAAAAAATGTCAACAATTAAGTTGGTGAGTTCATAAGCGTTTTTGTACTGAAATTTGTATGTCCTTTAGTAAAAATAACTGAACGTGTTTTCCAGAAAATTCAATATTTTCTACATATAGTTTGAAAAAGATTCCAAAGGCTGGAGTACAATGGTGTCTTTCGTGCTCGAATAGTGATAGTGTATTTATACTCAAATAATGTATTTACTGAATGTATCAAAAGTCTCGTAAATCAAACTTATTTTAATACTACCGTGTGAGTTTTATAACCATGCTATTGACCCAGACTGCCTGTAACAACGTTCTTCAGGCGTTGTAGTGTTATGATGTTTGTCACCCCAGACCTGCCGGTCTAACTGTAGCTAACAGTTTAGGTGCGGGATTGTCAATCCCGTATAGATCTATACACAAGTATCACGCTCTCCCTCCAAGAGATTATGGTTTATAATACAGGACTTGAAATACGTACTTGAGAGTACGTTGAAGCTGAATGTCTCACAACTCTTAGTATTTAATAGATTTACAAAAAGAAAAGTCTATATTTCGTGTAGATGAAAGTATTTCATTTTCACAATGTTTACGTAAAGATATAATGAATAACCCGCAAACTATACCCATTATAGTTTTTCCGAATGTGTGTTCCATTTGGCGATAAAAACTCGATGTAATACTAACTTTGCATGTAAAGTATAACGTTGATATCAAAGTTATTTTAACATTTATAAAAATGTAGGTGATGTATGTGAATCCGTATAAAACGATAAGTTTTTCTCGTATTGCACTTGTATTCCCCCCTAAAACATGAAAAGACGTGAAATAGTAGGGGTATGAACTCACCTGGAAAGTGTGATTATTCGAAGAAAACGAGATTTTTCCTCGGGCGGCACCTCGACCGGAAAGTGGTGAGATTCTCGGGAATCTCGGGGCTTCGGACCTTCGTCGGGGCTGAGGTATGAAACCGGGAAGTCGGGATCGTCTCGGGATGCTAAATGTGGAGTAAGAATGAGAGAGAAGGAGGAAATGGGCAAGGAAAGTCAGAGGTCTCGCATCCTATTTATAGGTGAGGAACACTGCCCTCGTACGCTGGGCGTACTCCATAGTACGCGGGGCGTACCTCGTACGCTGAGCGTACCCTCGTACGCGGGGCGTACGTCAACGATGATGTCACGGTCTCCGGTCTTCGGATGGGATGGCAGTAGAGTGGTAGGGGCGACATGGCCGATCCGAGGCCCTCCATTCAGTACGCTGGGCGTACTCCGAAGTATGTTGGGCGTACTCCTTCGGATAAGCTTCGTAATGCGTGGCAAAAACTTCAAAAATGCGTAACTTTCGCATACGAGCTTTGTTTTTGACGTTCTTTATATCCACGCGAAGGTGAGAAAATACTCTACAACTTTCATTTAGACTTCGTCGGCAAATTTTGAATTTATTTTTAATTATATTTTTTCGTCGGCAACTTTCATTTAGACGTCCGTTTTTGTCTGTCTTTTTACCATTGTGCTACTATTGTAGAGACCTTGAACTCTCGTTTAGGTTGCGTCGGCTAAAAATCGCTCGATCTTTATTCCAAATTTTTAGTTGTCTACCGTTGTTCCGAAACTTAGAAAAATCATAACTTCCTCATACGAAGTCAGATTTGGGCGTTATTTTTATGTATACTCACGGTTTAACGAAATCTATGACTTTCGTTTAGTTACCTAAGGCTAAAAAGTATTTTATCGAAGTTTCACTTTTTACGTTTAGAAATTTTTTACTGGGTGTGTCGTGGATTTTCGATTGGTCATAACTCCTTCGTTATAACTCGGATTTGAGTGTTCTTCATGTTTTTGGAAACCTTGGCACGATATCTAACACTTTGAGTATCCCAATTTAGATTTTTGAACACTTCATTTTTGATGCTATTTTCGTTGATTCCAAACAGTTTATTACATTTGACTTTTTGAATGTTACATTGACTTAAAAATATCGGGTTGTTACACTGCACATGAGAGGGATGCTACTAAAGTGTCCTGCATTATGTTGGCTACTATGACTCCCGAACTCCAGAAATCCTATGAAGATTTCTATCCCTATGAGATGCACCTGGATCTGATGGAAAGGTACCATCAGAGTGCGCGTCAGGAGAGGTATGAAATCATCTCCTCCATGATAATAGCCAGGATGAAGGATGGTGAACCCATCACCGGTCACTTGCAGAAAATGCAAAGGTTCGTGGACCGGTTGCTGAAGCTTAATGTGGACTTCCCTGAGGACATGGCGATTGATATCATTCTCTATTCCTTACCTCCAAGTTATGATCAGTTTCGTATGACTTGTCATATGAACAAGGAGGAAGTCACACTTAGAAAACTTCAAGGAATTTTAAGGACCGCTGAAAGTGGCCTTAAAGGTAAATCGGTTGTTACTTCTACTCCTATTCCTACAACAACCCCTGTTCTGGCAATTGGGCAAGGAAAGGGGAATTAGAGGAAGACCCCTTCGAAGGGTACCAAGGGAAAGTATCTTGATGGCTCCTCGTCAAGTGGGACCAAGAAAGGTCCCATTCCTCCTTCTTCAAACCCAAAGGAAGCACAATGCTTCTACTGCCACGAAAAGGGCACTGGAACCGAAGCTGCCCTAAGTACTTGCAGGATGTAAAGAATGGGAAAGTTAAACCCACCCATGCATGTATTTATACCATATTGTATAATGACTCATTGCATACTAACTCTAGGGTGCTTGATACAGGTTGTGGTATTCACATTTGTACTGATTTGCAGGGCCTAAGAAGTAGTGAAGAAGTGGAGCACGGGAAGATAAACTTAATCATGGGCAATAGGAAAGCATCACCTGTGACCAAGATTGGAGTTTATTCTTTATTGCTTAATAATGGGTTAACTTTAGATTTGAATAAATGTTGTTACTCGTCAGAAATGGCGAGAAATATTATTTCCCTTCATAGTTTGTACAAGCAAGGATTCACATTTTCATTTGATAATAAAATTGGTGCTATTGATGCTTTTTATAATGATGTGTTTTATTTTAAAGCATTACCTTGTGATGGTGTATATGAAACTGTGTCGATTGTAGAGCAGGGTCGAAGGTACCAACGTTGGTCCATGGTTTTCTATGTAGGGTGCTAGATATCTGTGTGACTCTTGCATGTGTATGTGTTTGTCTGCTTACTGGGCGGGGCCCGATGGTTATTCTGTATGTTAGTATCTGGTTATGCATATAGGACTTATATGTTGGCGGGGCCCGAGGATTGTATGGTATGGTATTATCTTTGTGATTTTCGCATGTGTTTGAATGTTTATATGATTATATGGTTATATGTTTAGTGGGCGAGGCCTGTTATGCGAGTTTGGGCGGGGCCCGTTATACGAGAAAGGGCGGGGCCCGTTATACTCAGTGGGCGGGGCCCGTTCTGCGAGTTAGGGTGGGGCCTGTTATACTCATTAGGCGGAGCCCGTTATGTGTATGATATGTATGGTATGTTGTATATTGGGGAACTCACTAAGCTTCATGCTTACGGTTTTCAGTTATGTTTCAGGTACTTCGGTTTTCAAATGGAAGAGCTCGGGATGATTGCAGAGCACTCACCACATGTTTCTGCATTCTGCGATTTACTCTGATTTGATGATGTTTTGATAAATGTTGATTACTTTGGTTTCGTGGAAATGATATCTATTAACGATTTATTAATTTAAAAACGAATTTTTTATGGTATTATTTTTGGGACGTTACAAGTTCGCTCCTCGAGCTTCGCAATTAGCCTTCCAGTGATCCAATCCACGATATCCGACAATTATTCCTGCAATATCTGTGAAACCTCAACGGTAATCATCTTACACATCTGATTAATAGTCCACCCATCCTATCCTGGGCATCAGCTCCAGATATCGAACCATATCCCCTCGTGAACTCCATACTGAAAACGAACCAAAAGCATTAGAAATGCCACAATACACATTGCTACAACAACACGACGAGACTACCCCTCAGGGTTGTGACTTCCTTGCAATGCATATGGGTCCTGTGCTTTCAGTAGTATGGGCCCATACTACCTTCCACACCTTCCCGTATTTGTATCAGGGATCATCACAACCACCCAAAACTAATACAACAACTAGGATACACATATATCCTATCCTTACTCTCTTGAGAGTGGCTAAAACATTCCTCCTCAGGCCGACCGCTCACACAGATACTCATTCATAATGATACTCCCAACACTTGCTAAAAAGCACATCATGAGTACTACATACTCCCTAGGCTATCCTAGGATCCATACCTCACCCTTCTATCACTGCCAAACGACCGCTATCGGTGCTAGTTAACTACTATATGTATACAATCACGTGCGATATAACTTAAATAATCTTAGATTAAAAGATTTAACCCTACAACAGTTGGACTCAGACAAGAGCTGTGCAGTAGGACCAAATCCTTTACCGTAAAATTATTTAACCCATGCAACATGTATGTAACATCCCAATTTTCACGACTAAAAATTTCATTTTTAATTAAGTAGCTTATAAAATTGTTTACTGAAAAACATCATTGAATCGTATCAATTCATGAAATCATAGCCACATGTCTCAAACCATAACATAAATAATAATAATGTCAGAGTACAATCCCATGGATCTCAAAATGTGGAAATCATATGTGTGCGATGCGCTGCTACCGTGCCGGCTCCTTCCCCTTCGCTGAAGAGGTACCTGAAAAAAAACTGAAAACTGTAAGCACGGAGCTTAGTGAGTTCCCCCATCATAGCACATACCATAAACATTTATTGCCTATCCCTCTGTATCTTTCAACCGGTATCCGAATGGCATAACCGGAAGCTGGACTTCCCTTTGGTATCTTTCAACCGGTAACCGGGAGCTGACCTCCCCTTCGGTATCTTTCAACCAGTAACCAGTGACAATTTCACCCCTACCACTACCATATAATAACATATCATGAACATACTGCTAGGCATGCATGGGCACTGTCTACCCCTTCAATATCTTTCAACCGGTAACCGGGGACTATTTCACCCCTACTACTACTAACACATATACCATAGCATCCTAGCACATAAAGCATATCAGATAGTGGCATACCAGACAATTATCACAAAGACAATCGTCTAACAAAGAACTCCTACTAGTGGGCCCACATTGTGGCCTTAGACCCACCTCTACTAGAAGGTAACTCACCTCAATGTCGTGCCGAAACCGAACTGTCCTCGCTGCCGGGGTCAACTCCTCTCAAAATCCTACACATGAAATTCTTCCTTAATTACTATCTCATACTCTTGACCCTTCAAGGGTCAACTCAGGTCAAAGTCCAAGTAACGGTCAACACCTTGGTCAAAGTCATCTGGTTGACTCAACTCGCCGAGTTCTTCTTCATATAAGTTGGGACATTGCCTTGAAATCGCCGAGTTCATCCTTGAACTCGTCTAGTTCTTCGATCTTCAAGTCCGTATTCAAGTCCATCTTGTTGAGTCTTCTTCTATACTCAACCAGATCGATCAGAAACAGAAAAGGTTGGGGAACCATAACCTGACTCGCTGAGTCCTATGAACGGCTCGCCGAGTCCCCCAAGATCCAAGTCTAATAAGTCGATTTCAATCGGGCTTAATGCATCCAGAACATAGATCTGACCTCATAGGATCGATATAACACATAAAGTTACAAACTTTACGTGCATGCATGGGTTAACTAGTTCATAAGGACCCAAAATGAAGTCTACAAATTGCATGGGACTCCCATGGCCATAAAGTTGGCACCTTTATGCCATGGGAACCCTTAAAGGTTCAAGATCTGAAGTGCAACCCCATGGATGCTCACAATCTCGAATATGGCTTCACTAGGACTTAGAAAAGATAGAAAATAGCCCCAAATGGAGATCTACGAAATGAATAGTCAAGGTATTAGCTTTATACCTTAAATGAGCTGGAAATGTGCCAAAACCACTGGTTCTACTTGCTTTCTCTTGATCTCCCAAGTATCCTCCTTCTTCTCAAGCTTCAAATACATACAAATGACACAAAAGGCTCAATAACAATCAATATTTGATTAAGGTTTCGTGAAGAGAGTCTGACGGTGATGGAGGCTGGAGTGGAGACCCTATAAGTTGTTTAAATAGGGTGCAAACCCTAAATTTTAGGGTTTCATCCAGACAGGCCTACTTGTCTAGTCGGAGCTTCTGACTCGACGAGTAGACTTTTCGACCCGCGTCCAATCCCTCGCACCTACTCGACGAGTTGGGACTCAAACTCGTCGAGTCCCTGTGTAAATATGAAAAAACTTGTAATAACGTATTCAATTAGTAGTTAGTTCACACCCGAAAGAGTCATACACTAATCAGCAAGAAAACTCTATAGGAAAAAAGGCATCATGTATCCGAAAATCCTATCATGAAATTCCTAAAGATCCCTATACTACAACTAGCATGCTGTTTTAACATAAACATAATATTAAATAGCGGTGTAGGTAACATGGGGTATACTTTCTTGCTCCGACTGATCGTACACATCATTATTGGATAAAGTGTCTAAGTCCGTAACTATATTTGGTATGAACTTGACCCGACCCGGCATGGTCCATTTGGGTTTCACTTCACCTAACAATTTGTATGGATATACTTTTGAGAATAAGATGTTTATGATCTATTAATATATTATAAGTTATAATATATTAATATGAAATCATATTATTTAATTAGTGTTGATCAAGAATTGATTTTGGAATTAATTTAATGATCAAAAGAGGCTAGTTAAATATGGACTCTTACATATATATGGATTGGGCTAAGATTTATTTAGGATGGGCTAAGAGTATATGGAAGTCCATGGATAGTCCATGGAGCTTTAACCCATGGATCCTAGGTAAATGAAGAGTCATGGGTATTAGGGTGTAAACCTAATTCTCCATACTATATAAAGAGGTCCTTGGTTCTAGAATTGGCACTAGTGTGTGTGAGAAACAAGAGTGGGCCGATTTTAGAGAGCATCATATTCTCTCAAGTATTTCCAAGTTGTTTTGGGTGATTTGTGACACCACTTGAGGCATCCACACTATTGGTGCTAGGCTCTAAAACTCCAAGCAATCAACCACAAAAGAAAGGTATGTTATTCTACTTAAAGTTTTGTATTACAAGTACCCCATAACATGCTAGTTAGGTTGTAAACCTTGGAAATCAAATTTGCATGTATTTTAGAGAAAACATAGATCCAAGGTTTCTAGGGTTGCATGTACACCATAGGAGTGTTAGAATGCTCAAAACCCAACAGTGGTATCAGAGCCTAGGCTTGTTTTCTTGATACTTGATGCAAACTTGTTGAAAAGCTCAATAATCTGCTATCTGCTGCATGAACTCGCCGAGTCCATGGGGGGACCCGATGAGTCCATGTGATAATTCATCTTACTCATCGAGTAGGTTCTTGCACTCGACGAGTAGGAGCCCCTAAATGAAGAATTTCGAGTTTTGCTGCTGGAAATGGACTAGGAACATTACCCTAAACTGTTTCGGTGTTTTAAAACTTGTTTTAGATGGTATAATGCTTATGCTAATCCATTTACAATGGCTAATATCGAAATTCCATATTTTATATGTGTTAATATGATTCTTGAAATTTTGATATGAATGTTCATGTTCTTATGAGTTATTGTTAGATCATAGGAATTATTTGCTGAATTGTTTAATGATTAATTCTTGATCAATTATGTGTTTAATGGAATCCATAATTTGTCCTCAAGTTATGGATTACCAAAAGTCACTCTTTTAAAGTCCATATTAAAAACACATAGGTTACATAAAATGAAAAGTCTCTAATTTTAATAAACCATTAACTCATAAGTTATGAAGTTGAAAAGTCTTGAATAGTTTCAAAACTTGCCCTTAAGTTTGGAATTTGTAAAGTCTCACACATTAATACTTTAAATTCCAAATTCAACCCTTATACTTCTATAATATTAAAAGTTTTATTATTATTATATATGTATAAGAATAAGTCGATCTTACCGTTAGTAGGCCTTATTCACGAAGCCGGTCTATAAGGGGGGTATAAGGTTACTGCCTATAAAATGGCGGTTTAATGGGTGTCCACTCTCACCCACCGCTTCCTTGACTGGTGGAGGGTCATTAGCCGAACGGGTAGGATAGGACCTTAATCCTCATTAAAAGTATAATGAAATTATAAAGTAACTAAGCCTTTATTAATTCCCAATCTTAGTTACTTTAGGAAAATGTGAAATAGGTGCTAACCCATGAAATTACACTTTGTACCTTACCAAGTCGTTAGTGGAGCGTGTGTGGTTAACCGGCACACTAACAATGACTAGTAAGAGTGTCAAAGGGTGACTTAAGTTTTATCATAGATCGGTGGAGCGCGTGTGGTTAACCGACACATCGATTGGGTGATAAAATTAAGGGTACCAAGTCAATTTGCATGGTTATTCACACCTTGTTTGTGATCATCGGCATCCCACTCACAAACTTGAGAGGGCACAATGGAAATTTAAACATGCCATTGAAAGTTCAATGTATCTCAAAAGATCTAGGAGTTTCAAATCCAATTAAAACTTAATAATTTATTTTGTTTATAATGGTGAAAATTGGTAAATCGTCATTTATCTACCTTCAAATATTTTATAGCTTGGATTACGGCATCCCTCTTCCAAATTATGAAATAGTTTGTAGGATCCTAGCCTTCATATTTCATTTGGGTGACTTATTAAAGACTCTTTATCTAATTAAAACTTGTCTTTCTTTTCTTTCAGATGTCTTCCAACACTGCTGCTGGCTCAAACCCTACAGGCTCTTTTTCCCTCATAAACTTTTGTGGGAAAGTCACATTTGATGGTTCTAATTTCAATGAATGGATTAGGAACATCAGAATGATTACCCGCTATGAGGACAAGGAATATGTCCTTGACAAGGAGCTTAAGGTTATCAATGAGTCCACTGCTACTCCTGAGGAGATTGCGGAGTATGCTGCATGTCACACCCCCAAACCAGAATGGCGGAAACATTCGGGGGCAGATGACTTCACGTAGTATCATAACAGTTAAATATTGTAAAGAAAGTAAACACAACCATCATAAATATAATAAAAACTTACATTGTTGCGTGTAATACATGTTTGAAAAGAATATTACAAATATGATGATTTAAAATGTTTTGATAATAGACGCCTTAGCGTTCCTTCTCCAAAAGCTGATGGTTACCTGTATTACTCATTCCCTGAGAAATACAAGTAGTTTTGAAAAAATGTCAACAATTAAGTTGGTGAGTTCATAAGGGTTTTTGTACTGAAATTTGTATGTCCTTTAGTAAAAATAACTGAACGTGTTTTCCAGAAAATCCAATATTTTCTACATATAGTTTGAAAAAGATTCCAAAGGCTGGAGTACAATGGTGTCTTTCGTGCTCGAATAGTGATAGTGTATTTATACTCAAATAATGTATTTACTGAATGTATCAAATGTCTCGTAAATCAAACTTATTTTAATACTACCGTGTGAGTTTTATAACTATGCTATTGACCCAGACTGCCTGTAACAACGTTCTTCAGGCGTTGTAGTGTTATGACGTTTGTCACCCCAGACCTGCCGGTCTAACTGTAGCTAACAGTTTACGTGCGGGATTGTCAATCCCGTATAGATCTATACACAAGTATCACGCTCTCCCTCCAAGAGATTATGGTTTATAATACAGGACTTGAAATACGTACTTAAGAGTACGTTGAAGCTGAATGTCTCACAACTCTTAGTATTTAATAGATTTACGAAAAGAAAAGTCTATATTTCGTGTAGATGAAAGTATTTCATTTTCACAATGTTTACGTAAAGATGTAATGAATAACCCGCAAACTATACCCATTATAGTTTTTCCGAAAGTGTGTTCCATTTGGCGATAAAAACTCGATGTAATACTAACTTTGCATGTAAAGTATAACGTTGATATCAAAGTTATTTTAACATTTATAAAAATGTAGGTGATGTATGTGAATCCGTATAAAACGATAAGTTTTTCTCGTATTGCACTTGTATTCCCCCCCTAAAACATGAAAAGACGTGAAAAAGTAGGGGTCTGAACTCACCTGAAAAGTGTGATGATTCAAAGAAAACGAGATTTTTCCTCGGGCGGCACCTCGACCGGAAAGTGGTGAGATTCTCGGGAATCTCGGGGCTTCGGACCTTCGTCGGGGCTGGGGTATGAAACCGGGAAGTCGGGATCGTCTCGGGATGCTAAATGTGGAGTAAGAATGAGAGAGAAGGAGGAAATGGGCAAGGAAAGTCGGAGGTCTCGCATCCTATTTATAGGTGAGGAACATTGCCCTCGTACGCTGGGCGTACTCCGAAGTACGCGAGGCGTACCCTCGTACGCGGGGCGTACGTCAGCGATGATGTCACGGTCTCTGGTCTTCGGATGGGATGGCAGTAGAGTGGTAGGGGCGACGTGGCTGATCCGAGGTCCTCCATTCAGTACGCTGGGCGTACTCCTTCGGATAAGCTTCGTAATGCGTGCCAAAAACTTCAAAAATGCGTAACTTTCGCATACGAGCTCCGTTTTTGACGTTCTTTATATCCACGCGAAGGTGAGAAAATACTCTACAACTTTTATTTAGACTTCGTCGGCAAATTTTAACTTTATATTTAATTATATTTTATTTAATAGGCCGGGACACGATAATTCCGTTAAAAATCCATAACTTCTTTATCCGACGTCCGTTTTCGTCTGTCTTTTTACCATTGTGCTACTATTGTAGAGACCTTGAACTCTCGTTTAGGTTGCGTCGGCTAAAAATCGCTCGATCTATATTCCGAATTTTTAGCTGTCTACCGCTGTTCCGAAACTTAGAAAAATCATAACTTCATCATACGAAGTCAGATTTGTGCATTCTTTTTATGTATGCTCACGGTTTAACGAAATATACGACTTTTGTTTAGATACCTAAGGCTAAAAAGTATTTTATCGAAGTTTCACTTTTTACGTTTAGCAGTGTTTTACCGGGTGTGTCATGGATTTTCGATTGGTCATAACTCCTGCGTTATAACTCGGATTTGAGTGTTCTTCATGTTTTTGGAAACCTTGGCACGATATCTAACACTTTGAGTATCCCAATTTAGATTTTTGAACACTTCATTTTTTATGCTATTTTCGTTGATTCCAAACAATTTATTACATTTGAGTTTTTGAATGTTACATTGACTTAAAAATATCGGGTTGTTACATCATCCCCCTGTTAGAGGGAATTTCGTCCCGAAATTTAATCTAAGACAGAGTTTATGGATTAGGAAAAAGATGTGGGTACTTTTGTCTCATCTGATCCTCGCGTTCCCAGGTGTATTCAGGTCCTCGCTTGGCATTCCAACAGACCTTCACAATGGGTATGCAGCTTTGTTTAGTACTTTTAATTTCCCGATCCATGATCTCTACTGGTTCTTCTACGAATTGGAGATTCTCGTTGATTTCAATTTCGTCCAGAGGGATAACGAGGGTCTCATCGGACAAGCACTTCTTTAGGTTTGATACGTGAAAGGTAGGGTGCACGTTATTGAGTTCCTGCGGTAATCGAAGTTTGTATGCCACTGGGCCGATCCTAGCAAGGATCTCGAATGGTCCGATATACCTTGGGTTTAGTTTCCCACGCTTTCTGAAACGTATTAATCCCTTCCAGGGTGAGACTTTTAGTAGTACCCGGTCCCCAACCTGGAATTCTAAGGGTTTCCTTCTTTTATCCGCATAACTCTTTTGTCTGTCTCTTGAAGTCTTCAGTCGCTCCCGGATTTGAACAATCTTCTCCGTAGTTTCCCTTATGATTTCTGGTCCAGTGAGAGTGCTGTCGGTTGCTTGTCCTCTAGCTAGTTGTGTGTCACCCACTTCAGCCCAGCATAGAGGTGATCTGCACTTACGGCCGTAGAGGGCTTCGAATGGGGCAACTTTGATGCTAGTGTGATAGCTATTGCTGTACGAGAATTCGATCAATGGTAAATGGGTGTCCCACGCCTTACCAAAATCGATCACACAAGCTCTTAGAATATCTTCTAAGGTTTGTATGGTTCTCTCACTCTGGCCGTCGGTCTGTGGGTGATAAGCGGTACTCATGTCTAACCTTGTTCCTAGAGACTTTTGTAGCGACTGCCAGAACCTCGAGGTGAATCTACTATCCCGGTCCGAGATAATGGATATTGGTACACCATGCAGTCGTACAATCTCTCTGATGTATGTTCTGGTTAGCTTTTCCAGTTTATCCGTTTCTTTGATTGGTAGGAAGTGCGCGGATTTGGTTAACCTGTCGACGATCACCCAGATGGTGTCGAGTCCGCTTGTCGTCTTGAGTAACTTGTTTATGAAGTCCATGGTTATCCGCTCCCACTTCCATTCGGGTACTTCCGGTTGTTGCAACAATCCCGAGGGCTTTTGGTGTTCCACCTTGACCTTGGCGCAAGTCAGACATTTGCCTACATAGGTAGCAATTTCGGCTTTCATGTTCGGCCACCAATACAGTTTCTTGAGGTCCAGATACATCTTATCTGAACCGGGATGTATGGAGTATCGTGTCTTATGGGCTTCATCCATGACCATATCTCTAAATCCGCCAAACTTCGGCGTCCAGATCCGATTCGCGAAGTAACGAACTCCGTCCTCCTTGACTTCAAAATTTTTATCCATTCCTCTTAAGGCTTCACTTGCCACATTTTCGGATTTCAAGGCTTCTATTTGGGCTTCCTTGATTTGTGTGGACATGTGTGAATGGATAGTCATGGTTAAGGATTTCACTCGGCGGCCCGAGTATTCCTTCCGGCTGAGGGCATCAGCTACTACGTTAGCTTTCACGGGATGATAATGAATTTTGCATTCGTAATCGTTTAGTAGTTCTACCCATCGTCTTTGTCTCATGTTGAGTTCCTTTTGATTGAGGATGTGTTGAAGGCTTTTATGATCGGTGAAGATTGTACATTTCGTGCCGTAAAGATAATGCCTCCAGATCTTTAGAGTGAAAACGACGGCTCCTAGTTCGAGATCGTGCGTGGTGTAGTTTACCTCGTGCGTCTTCAGTTGTCTTGATGTGTTGGGGATGACCTTCCCTCGCTGCATTAGGACACATCCAAGTCCCTGATTTGACGCATCACAGTAGACCACAAAGTCTTCTGTTCCTTCTGGCAAGGATAATATAGGTGCGCTGCACAGAGCTCGCTTCAGTGTTTGGAACGCAACGTCTTGTTTTTCTCCCCAATTGAAGGTTACTCCCTTCTGATTCAGGGTGGTAAGTGGTTTAGCAATCTTCGAAAAGTTTTGTATGAACCTTCGGTAGTACCCAGCAAGGCCCAAGAATTGCCAGATTTCCGTTGGAGTCCTTGGAGTTGTCCAGTTCTCGATTGCCTTGATTTTGGAAGGGTCCGCGTGTATCCCCTCCTTGCTGACCACGTGACCTAGGAAATCTACTTTCCTAATCCAAAATTCGCACTTTGAAAATTTTGCGTATAGCTTCTCTGTCCTTAATGTTTCCAAGACCTGTCGGAGGTGTTCGCTATGTTCCTCCTTGCTCCTTGAATAGATTAGTATATCATCTATGAACACGATCACAAATTTATCCAGGAAAGGACGACATACTCGGTTCATCAAGTCCATGAACACCGCCGGTGCATTTGTCAATCCAAAGGGCATTACTACAAACTCGTAGTGACCATACCGAGTTCGGAATGCCGTTTTGGGAATGTCTCCTTCCAAGACTCGCAACTGGTGATACCCAGATCTTAAATCGATCTTTGAGAAGTAGCTCGCTCCTTGTAGTTGGTCGAACAGATCGTCTATGCGCGGTAAGGGATATCGGTTCTTGATCGTGAGTTTGTTCAGTTCCCGGTAATCGATGCACATGCGGAAAGATCCATCCTTCTTCTTTACGAACATGACCGGTGCTCCCCATGGTGAGAAGCTTGGTCTAATGAATCCTTTTCTTAGAAGTTCGTTCAGTTGGCTAGATAATTCCTGCATTTCTACCGGTGCTAGACGGTACGACGATTTTGCTACTGGGGTAGCTCCGGGAATCAAGTCGATCCTGAACTCGACTTGACGTTCTGGTGGGACTCCTGGAAGATCTTCAGGGAAAATGTCGGGGAAATTGCAGACTTCCGGAATGTCTTTAATGTCTTTCACTTCTCGTTTCTTGTCTATCACGTGGGCTAGAAAGGCACGATATTCTTTGCGAAGGTATTTTCGGGCTTTGACGCAAGAGATGATTTGTAAATCTGTACTGGGTTTGACCCCATAAATGATAAGAGTTTTGCCACTTGGCAGATTGACGTTCTGGTGGGACTCCTGGAAGATCTTCAGGGAAAATGTCGGGGAAATTGCAGACTTCCGGAATGTCTTTAATGTCTTTCACTTCTCGTTTCTTGTCTATCACGTGGGCTAGAAAGGCACGATATTCTTTGCGAAGGTATTTTCGGGCTTTGACGCAAGAGATGATTTGTAAATCTGTACTGGGTTTGACCCCATAAATGATAAGAGTTTTGCCACTTGGCAGATTGAGGCGAACGGCCCTTTCGTGACAAAGTATATCGGCATGGTGAAGGCTTAACCAGTCCATACCGATGATGACATCAAAACTTCTTATAGTAATTGGCATAAGATCGATTTGGAACGAGTGTTCGTTTAAATTTAACGTACAGCCTATGTACATATCATTTGCGCTTTCTGTTTTACCGTTTGCCATTTCTACTGTGAATATTTTATTGAGTGCTTGGGGTTTTTGATTAAGTAAATGTTTGAATTTATGACTCACGAAACTTCTCTCCGCACCACAGTCAAAGAGTATGCATGCATAACATGTCTGGCTTACTCCAGTACAAGGAACTTGGGTGATTGGGCGCGCTGGTGCCATACAGAAACGGGCAGTGTGCCCTTTCCTGTCGCAGTTTTTACAGTGCATCTCCCGACAATTACCGTGGTTATGGTAATTGCATTTGTTGCACTTTGGTAGGTTCCCAGCATATTGTTTTGTCGGCGCAAGGGTAGCGGGAACAGCAGTGGGGGCAGTAGCGACATGGACTGCCACTATTTGTTTCTTTGAAGGTTCTTGCGAAGTTTGACCTTTCCTCTTGTTCCAAAACTTCTTCTTGTTGTTGTTGTTGGCATTGCGGTCATTGTTGTTGCTTTCTTTGGTTGGTTCCGGGACGACGGTCGTGACACTTTGGCAGACCCCATGATCAACGAGAGATTGTGCTAGTTCTTTGGCGCTGTCGAACGTCGTGGGTTTGGAAGCTAGCACACTTCCTCGAAGCTGGGGCGACAGCCCCCAGATATACCTTTCCACCTTTTAGCTTTCCAGAATCATCATTCCTGGGCAAAGTATTGTCAAATCACTGAACCTATTTGTATAGCTTGTGATGTACGAGCCTACCATCGTAAGGCCCCAAAGCTCCTGCTTGAGCTTCTGAATCTCGCCCCTTTGGCAGTACTCTCGTAGTAGCATCCGTTTCAGGTTCTCCCAACCCATTGAGTTTGCCACCACCAGAGTTAGTGAGTTGACATGTCCATTCCACCACGTTAGGGCTCGCTCGGAGAAAGTATAGGCGGCAAATTTTACTTTGCTTTCCTCGGGGCATGAGCATATCTCGAACACAGCTTCTGTTTTCTCTATCCATTGGGATAGAGCCATCACTCCCCCAGTTCCATTAAAGGGGATAGGTTTGCTGTTGGAGAAGTCCTTATAGGTACATTCCCCGGAACGACCTTGGTTTTGGCCATTGGTAGAGCTATTTATTACTCCTCCTGATCCGTTGTTACTCATTTGTGCCATTGCTGCGGTTACGACAACTGTTACAGCAGCCTGAAAGGTAGCATCATCCATTGATGGAGGGGGTGGTGGAGGTGGTGCTAGTGCTCCGTTTGTATTGAAACGTCGGGGATTTCTCCTTGGTGGCATGATTCTGCCACAAGTTAAGAGACGAATTCTTGATAAGTCATTAGAAATGATTATGGAAGGTTTTAGTATTATTAGTTTTACTTCTGGTTTTCGCATGTAAATGGAAACTTTCAAAAAGGAGTGTATGATCCTTTTAAGAATTTAATGGAATACTCAAGGAAATAATAAATGCGTGTCAATTTCATTGATATTAGTACATGATACAACGATCAGGAAAATTTGACCTTATATAGGTCTAGGGTACATCAATGAAAATGGGAAAATTTGACCGCATTCCGACCCCCGAACTGCGTTCTCACAATTCGTCGGGTTTACATTCTTAAAGGAAAGAGTAGCACCAACACTTATTTGATAGGTATATACATAGCGCCAGAAGTACGCACTCTACTCTGAGCGGGTGGCACGCTGCGGACCATGGTATGTGGTTGTGGAAACCTTAGCTCGGGCTACTTGACGTTCAGCCTCGATGATGCGCCTCTCCATTGCGGCTTGGCTCCTATGGAGCTCCCTCACTTCAGTTCAAGTAGCACTGATGTCCTTCTGCAGGGAAAAGGTGTGCTCTATTGTTCGCTCATGCTCTTCGTCCAGACGACGAAGACGTACCGCGGTGACAGCAGTGGTGGCCCCAATGTCCAAGAGTTGGTTGGCATTTGCTCTTGCTTGCTCGCCTTGGTTGGCAATGCGTCGGACCATGACAGGGAGTGCCCTGTCAGCCGAACCCCCGTTGCGTAGGTTATAAAAGCCTCGTGCCATGCCGTAGGGTGGGCGTTGCCCTTGTTCCCTGCTCCATCGCTTCAGATCCACAGCCCAGCGGGGCGCCGGGCCCTGAAAGTTCCTTGGGGGATTTGCTGCTCCTCGGGGAGGATTGTAGATCTCAGGCTCCGAGTCTGTGCTCCCACCATCTCCTTCCTCTTTTGTATCTTCGTGTGGGTCTTCCTCAGGATCCTCTTCGGATTCTTCTTCGGGTTCTTCCTCGGGAATTTCCTCTTCGGAATCCACTTCTGGGTCGTCCTCAATCCAGCATCCATTACCCTGGTTAGGGTAGTAGGGATCCCCGGGAATGTGAAAACCTGCCATTTCGTCTGATCGAGAATAGGGGCAAGAGAATTATATAAAACTCGGGAGTAAGAAGGGAAATTTTCGATAAGGGTAAATTTTATTCGACGATTCCTATTTCTAATTAAATACTGAGATTCGCATGATTATAACAGTTCTTTTAGTTTTTACAAAATACTCCTATAGTATTTCAAATTTGTGAGTTTGATTCTAGTATTTAATTCGGTAAGTTTTCGACTTGTTGCTTACTACGACCATTCCTCGACATACGTTGGTCACATCCATGATGAATATAGTTGATCAGACTATATTTATTCTTGATTTGATTACATACCCCGAGGCCTAGTCGTAGTGTCGCAACTTGCCTTAATACTTTTTATAAAAATTTTCTATGATACGAGACCGATGCATGCGTGTACTTATACTTTTATATATATATATAAAAAAATGTATATCACTTTAATTTATTAAAAGTATCGTTTATGAAAACGTTTTGTCAGAGGGTTTTTGGTCCCTTTGCATTTATAGTTTGTATATCTTATGTGGTTCGATATACTTAGTTCACTATAAACAATGCTCTGATACCAATCTGTCACACCCCCAAACCAGAATGGCGGAAACATTCGGGGGCGGATGACTTCACGTAGTATCATAACAGTTGAATATTGTAAAGAAAGTAAACACAACCATCATAAATATAATAAAAACTTACATTGTTGCGTGTAATACATGTTTCAAAAGAATATTACAAATATGATGATTTAAAATGTTTGGATAATAGACGCCTTAGCGTTCCTTCTCCAAAAGCTGATGGTTACCTGTATTACTGATTCCCTGAGAAATAGAAGTAGTTTTGAAAAAAATGTCAACAATTAAGTTGGTGAGTTCATAAGCGTTTTTGTACTGAAATTTGTATGTCCTTTAGTAAAAATAACTGAACGTGTTTTCCAGAAAATTCAATATTTTCTACATATAGTTTGAAAAAGATTCCAAAGGCTGGAGTACAATGGTGTCTTTCGTGCTCGAATAGTGATAGTGTATTTATACTCAAATAATGTATTTACTGAATGTATCAAAAGTCTCGTAAATCAAACTTATTTTAATACTACCGTGTGAGTTTTATAACCATGCTATTGACCCAGACTGCCTGTAACAACGTTCTTCAGGCGTTGTAGTGTTATGATGTTTGTCACCCCAGACCTGCCGGTCTAACTGTAGCTAACAGTTTAGGTGCGGGATTGTCAATCCCGTATAGATCTATACACAAGTATCACGCTCTCCCTCCAAGAGATTATGGTTTATAATACAGGACTTGAAATACGTACTTGAGAGTACGTTGAAGCTGAATGTCTCACAACTCTTAGTATTTAATAGATTTACAAAAAGAAAAGTCTATATTTCGTGTAGATGAAAGTATTTCATTTTCACAATGTTTACGTAAAGATATAATGAATAACCCGCAAACTATACCCATTATAGTTTTTCCGAATGTGTGTTCCATTTGGCGATAAAAACTCGATGTAATACTAACTTTGCATGTAAAGTATAACGTTGATATCAAAGTTATTTTAACATTTATAAAAATGTAGGTGATGTATGTGAATCCGTATAAAACGATAAGTTTTTCTCGTATTGCACTTGTATTCCCCCCTAAAACATGAAAAGACGTGAAATAGTAGGGGTATGAACTCACCTGGAAAGTGTGATTATTCGAAGAAAACGAGATTTTTCCTCGGGCGGCACCTCGACCGGAAAGTGGTGAGATTCTCGGGAATCTCGGGGCTTCGGACCTTCGTCGGGGCTGAGGTATGAAACCGGGAAGTCGGGATCGTCTCGGGATGCTAAATGTGGAGTAAGAATGAGAGAGAAGGAGGAAATGGGCAAGGAAAGTCAGAGGTCTCGCATCCTATTTATAGGTGAGGAACACTGCCCTCGTACGCTGGGCGTACTCCATAGTACGCGGGGCGTACCTCGTACGCTGCGCGTACCCTCGTACGCGGGGCGTACGTCAACGATGATGTCATGGTCTCCGGTCTTCGGATGGGATGGCAGTAGAGTGGTAGGGGCGACATGGCCGATCCGAGGCCCTCCATTCAGTACGCTGGGCGTACTCCGAAGTATGTTGGGCGTACTCCTTCGGATAAGCTTCGTAATGCGTGGCAAAAACTTCAAAAATGCGTAACTTTCGCATACGAGCTCTGTTTTTGACGTTCTTTATATCCACGCGAAGGTGAGAAAATACTCTACAACTTTCATTTAGACTTCGTCGGCAAATTTTGAATTTACTTTTAATTATATTTTATTTAATAGGCCGGGACACGATAATTCCGTTAAAAATCCATAACTTCTTTATCTGACGTCCGTTTTTGTCTGTCTTTTTACCATTGTGCTACTATTGTAGAGACCTTGAACTCTTGTTTAGGTTGCGTCGGCTAAAAATCGCTCGATCTTTATTCCGAATTTTTAGTTGTCTACCGTTGTTCCGAAACTTAGAAAAATCATAACTTCCTCATACGAAGTCAGATTTGGGCGTTATTTTTATGTATACTCACGGTTTAACGAAATCTATGACTTTCGTTTAGTTACCTAAGGCTAAAAAGTATTTTATCGAAGTTTCACTTTTTACGTTTAGAAATTTTTTACTGGGTGTGTCGTGGATTTTCGATTGGTCATAACTCCTTCGTTATAACTCGGATTTGAGTGTTCTTCATGTTTTTGGAAACCTTGGCACGATATCTAACACTTTGAGTATCCCAATTTAGATTTTTGAACACTTCATTTTTGATGCTATTTTCGTTGATTCCAAACAGTTTATTACATTTGACTTTTTGAATGTTACATTGACTTAAAAATATCGGGTTGTTACACTGCACATGAGAGGGATGCTACTAAAGTGTCCTGCATTATGTTGGCTACTATGACTCCCGAACTCCAGAAATCCTATGAAGATTTCTATCCCTATGAGATGCACCTGGATCTGATGGAAAGGTACCATCAGAGTGCGCGTCAAGAGAGGTATGAAATCATCTCCTCCATGATAATAGCCAGGATGAAGGATGGTGAACCCATCACCGGTCACTTGCAGAAAATGCAAAGGTTCGTGGACCGGTTGCTGAAGCTTAATGTGGACTTCCCTGAGGACATGGCGATTGATATCATTCTCTATTCCTTACCTCCAAGTTATGATCAGTTTCGTATGACTTGTCATATGAACAAGGAGGAAGTCACACTTAGAAAACTTCAAGGAATTTTAAGGACCGCTGAAAGTGGCCTTAAAGGTAAATCGGTTGTTACTTCTACTCCTATTCCTACAACAACCCCTGTTCTGGCAATTGGGCAAGGAAAGGGGAATTAGAGGAAGACCCCTTCGAAGGGTACCAAGGGAAAGTATCTTGATGGCTCCTCGTCAAGTGGGACCAAGAAAGGTCCCATTCCTCCTTCTTCAAACCCAAAGGAAGCACAATGCTTCTACTGCCACGAAAAGGGCACTGGAACCGAAGCTGCCCTAAGTACTTGCAGGATGTAAAGAATGGGAAAGTTAAACCCACCCATGCATGTATTTATACCATATTGTATAATGACTCATTGCATACTAACTCTAGGGTGCTTGATACAGGTTGTGGTATTCACATTTGTACTGATTTGCAGGGCCTAAGAAGTAGTGAAGAAGTGGAGCACGGGAAGATAAACTTAATCATGGGCAATAGGAAAGCATCACCTGTGACCAAGATTGGAGTTTATTCTTTATTGCTTAATAATGGGTTAACTTTAGATTTGAATAAATGTTGTTACTCGTCAGAAATGGCGAGAAATATTATTTCCCTTCATAGTTTGTACAAGCAAGGATTCACATTTTCATTTGATAATAAAATTGGTGCTATTGATGCTTTTTATAATGATGTGTTTTATTTTAAAGCATTACCTTGTGATGGTGTATATGAAACTGTGTCGATTGTAGACAACTTAGGAAATAATGTATTTCATACTGATTCTTCTATTACTTTGGATAAGTCATCCTTGTGGCATTGTCGTCTTGGACATGTCAACAAGAAGCGCATAGGCCAACTCCAAAAGGATGGAGTTTTGGAATCATTTGACCTAAAATCAGATGATAGTTGCGAGTCTTGTTTACTTGGAAAAATGACAAAGTCACCCTTCACTGGTTCTTGTGAGAGGGGTGAAGGTTTGTTGGACCTCATACACACAGATGTGTGTGGACCCTTCAAAACCACCACTAGGGATGCTAATCGCTACTATGTGACTTTTACTGATGATTATAGTAGATATGGATATATCTACTTAATCAAACATAAGTCAGAAACCTTTGAAAAGTTCAAAGAGTTCAAGCAGGAAGTGGAGAATCAACTGGGCAGGAACATCAAGATGCTCCGATCCGATCGTGGAGGAGAGTATCTTAGTATTGAGTTCCTTGACTATCTTAAGAAATGTGGGATTGTCTCACAATTGACACCTCCCAGGACACCACAGTTGGATGGTGTAGCTGAGAGGCGCAATCGAACCTTGTTGGATATGGTTCGTTCCATGATGAGTCGAGCTTCGCTACCAATCTCATTCTGGAGGTATGCCTTAGAGACTGCCACCCATATCTTTAATCTAGTCCCTACCAAAAAGGTTGCCATAACTCCTCACGAGATCTGGACTGGAAAAGTTCCCAATCTGGACCACATCAACATTTGGGGTTGCGAGGCTTTCGTGAGGCGCGAGACTCACGATAAGCTCGAACCTCGAAGTGAGAGGTGTATTTTCATCGGCTACCTACAGAGATCCTTTGGTTATCTTTTCTACAGACCCAGTGATAATGTGGTCTATGTAGCAAGAAGAGGAGTCTTTCGTGAGAGAGAGTTCATTAGCCAAGGAAACAGTGGGAGGCAAATTGACCTTGAAGAAATTCAAGAGTCAAGTGGTGAAGTAACCTCAAACCCTAGTAATCAACCTGAGGAGGAAACTCCCGTTGATCCGACTGACGAGCCCATACCTCTGAGGCGTTCCACAAGAGTTAGGAATGCACCTGAGCATTACTATGGTTTCCATATTACTGCAGAAGGTGATACACTTATCAGTGATAGTACACTGGTAAGTCTGCATGAACCTAACAGCTACACAGAAGCCATGGTAGGCCCTGAGGCTGCTAAATGGAAAGAGGCTATGGACAACGAGATACAGTTCATGTATGACAATCAAGTTTGGAACTTGGTTGACAATGTACCAGGTCGTAAGACAGTCGGGTGCAAATGGATCTTCAAGAAGAAGACTGACATGGATGGTAATGTACACACATATACGGCGCGACTGGTTGCAAAGGGCTATTCTCAAACTCCGGGAGTTGATTATGATGAGACCTTTTCACCAGTAGCAAAGATTAAGTCTATTAGGGTTATGTTAGCCATTGCTGCATTTCATGACTATGAAATATGGCAAATGGATGTCAAAACCGCTTTTCTTAATGGAAAGTTGGCTGAGGATGTTTACATGAGTCAGCCAGAGGGTTTTGTCATTACAGAGTACCCTAATAAGGTGTGTAAGCTTGAGAAATCCATCTATGGATTGAAACACGCACCTCGCAGATGGAATCTTTGTTTCGATGAGAAAGTCAAAGAGTTTGGCTTTTCAAGAAATTAGGACGAGTCCTGTGTATATGTTAGGGTTAGTGGGAGTATAGTTAGCTTTTTGGTGTTGTATGTGGATGACATACTACTCATAGGAAATGACATCCCAACCTTGTAGGAGGTTAAGTCCTGGCTTGGGAAGTGTTTCGCTATGAAGGACCTTGGAGAAGCTGCTTATATCCTAGGGATAAGGATATTGAGAAATAGGAGTAAAAGACTAATTGGACTTAGTCAGAGTACCTACTTGGATAAAGTGTTGAAGAGGTTCAACATGGAGAATTCCAAGAAAGGGGAGTTACCGATCCAGCACAATGCCAGACTGAGTAAAACTCAGAGTCCGAGTACAGAGGCTGAGATAGCTGAGATGAGTCGATTACTATATGCTTCCGCTGATGGCTCGATCATGTATTATATGACTTGTACTCGTCCTGATGTGGTCTTTTCTTTGAGCATGGTCAGCAGATATCAGGGAAACCCTGGCAAGGCTTACTGGACTGCGGTAAAGAATATTCTCAAGTACCTATGGAGGACTAAGGACTAGGTTCTTACCCTCGGTGGGAGTGATGACTTGAGAGTAGTAGGGTATAGCGATGCTAGTTTTCAGACTGATAAGGATAATTTCCGCTCTCAGTCAGGCTGGGTCTTTACCCTAAATGGAGGAGCAATTACTTGGAAAAGTTCCAAGCAGGAGACAGTAGCTGATTCTACTTGCGAATAAGAGTACATAGCAACAAGTGAAGCGTCAAAGGAGGCGATATGGCTGAAGAACTTCAATGGAGACCTTGGAGTTGTACCAGCTATACAGGAGCCTATGGAGATGTTATGTGACAGCAATAGTGCGGTTGCCTTAGCCAAGGAACCAAGAGATCATGGCAGATCCAGACACATTGACAGAAAAGAACCCTGCAGATCTCCTCACCAAGGGACTGACTAGGGTTAAACATTTGCAGAATGCGAGGAGCATCGGGATGAGAGACGATATTAGTTTTAATAATTAAATAAAAGTTGTTGTTTATTTATAAGGAAGGTGTTACTATCTTATGTTAATCGTTTACTATTGTTTCAATTTTGCATGTTTTGACTTCCAGAATAATTATTTTATTCAAAACTCTCCACAGTCGGTCATACGTTGGAAGTAGGTATTGAATTAAGACTGTCATGAATTTGGCTTGTATGATTTGTCTAAGGTGTATTAGACATTGCAATGGTTGCTACAACATTCATGAGTACTCATAAGGTCTAAGTATTGGATTAAACCCACACTCACTTGTATCACTTCATGGAATTTATCTCGAGTGATCGTGAGACGGTAATATTATATATATCTTCAAACCTAGAAATGTGAGTTGTTGACTATGAGTTGGTTGTCCATTGATTGTACGAAAACGCATCAGTAACTTGATGTCATAAAACGTGCTTTTGTGCATAATTCAACTAGTAGTTAGTACAAGCATAAAAGTCGAAGTTTATCTGCTCCTTCTAGCAATAGAAGCGATATCTGGGCCCCTCGATGATTTGGTTTTGACTTATGTGCCAGGCCCGGTCAGAACCTAATTGATGTGTTCAATTTAGTTCTATGTCAAAAATATCAGAGATCGAGAAACAACTGCTGGACAATAAGTATGACATTGCTTCATGTATTTGTCCGGCTGATATCTTGAGAACAGAGGATTATATGATCACTTATCTAAAATGGCGCTTCATAGTTCAATAGAGTTTTAAAGAACTACGATTGCTAGTTGGTTCCTGAGGTTATACTTGCAACTATAGTTATTAGGCTTATCCAAGTGGGAGACAGTTGGATAAGGTGTCTATGTCCGTAACTATATTTGGTATGAACTTGACCCGAACCGGCATGGTCCATCTCGGTTGCACTTCACCTAACAATTTGTATGGATATACTTTTGAGAATAAGATGTTTATGATCTATCAATATATTATAAGCTATAATATATTAATATGAAATCATATTATTTAATTAGTGTTGATCAAGAATTGATTTTGGAATTAATTTAATGATCAAAAGAGGCTAATTAAATATGGACTCTTACATATATATGGATTGGGCTAAGATTTATTTAGGATGGGCTAAGAGTATATGGAAGTCCATGGATAGTCCATGGAGCTTTAACCCATGGATCCTAGGTAAATGAAGAGTCATGGGTATTAGGGTGTAACCCTAATTCTCCATACTATATAAAGAGGTCCTTGGTTCTAGAATTGGCACTAGTGTGTGTGAGAAACAAGAGTGGGCCGATTTTAGAGAGCATCATATTCTCTCAAGTATTTCCAAGTTGTTTTGGGTGATTTGTTACACCACTTGAGGCATCCACACTATTGGTGCTAGGCTCTAAAACTCCAAGCAATCAACTACAAAAGAAAGGTATGTTATTCTACTTAAGGTTTTGTATTACAAGTACCCCATAACATGCTAGTTAGGTTGTAAACCTTGGAAATCAAATTTGCATGTATTTTAGAGAAAACATAGATCCAAGGTTTCTAGGGTTGCATGTACACTGTCACACCCCAAAACCGGAACGACGGAGACGTTCTGGGGTGGAGGACTCCATGTACAATATCATAACAATGCATAATAGTAAAGACAAGCAACAACATCCATTGATTAATATAATAATTTTAATACAAGCGTGTTCTGTATATAGTTTGTAAGACACCAAAATGAATGATCAAAATAAAAGATGAGTCTTGAATGTGCTCTATCTTCTCAAAAGCTTCATCGGTACCTGTCTACTGATGACCTGAGAATACAAGTTATTTTGAAAGAGTTTATCAGCATTACGCTGGTGAGTTCATAAGTATTTGGTGTCATTGCTTGTATGAAAATGTTTATAACAACGTAGTGTAAATGTTCGTAATTGTCTGCAAATGTTTGGAAATGGTTGGACTCCCTAGAAAATCCTATATTTTCTACTGAAATGTAGTCTTCTACCAAGACCCAACCATTTGTATGTTTGTTCTTTTGTAAATGTAAGAGTTTTTCCCAGTGAAACTATCATTATAAAAATATAGTTTAAGTCATCGTTTATGTGAGATGATTACAAATAAATGTAATAGGGGAAAATAATGTTTTACCTCAGCAGTGTCACTGCTGGCTATAAAGTGATAAAAAATGCAGACTCCATGTAGTATTAAATGTACAATACACCTCGGGGGGTCTGTTTTCCTTTAATTCTTAGTCGGTTAATTAAAGGTTTAAATGTGAACTCATATGTAACCATGCTGATCGACGACTGAATAACTGATGACCCTCCGGTGTCATATGTAGTAAGGTAACATTTTGTCACCCCTTGGCCTTGTCGGCTGGGACTGTAGCTAGCAGTCGGGGTATGGGAGTGTCTGTCCCATATAGATCTATACATACAATGCCCGATCTCCCTCCAGGAGACTCTGGTTACAAAGGGATACAACAATGTAGTGTCGTATCGAGAAGTAGTATGTCACATTCTGATTATCGTATTCAAATGTTTGTATAGTATGTCATAGTGTAGTAATGTTTTCTCTGCACTAGTGTATAGTATATCCTCTTGTATAGTGTATACTATGTTCTCTTATATAGTGTATAGTATGTTCTCTTATATAGTGTATAGTATGTATTGTTTCTCATTATAGTATGTATGTAATGACTCGTAACTGTACTGACTCTTGTATGTGTCGTTGTAATAGTAATAGTGGGTAGTGATCTCTTAACTATACCTATTATAGTTAACTAGTATTGTTGTATGTATGCCTTTGGTACCCAAAGGTACTGGACAGAAGTGAAAGCTTTTATATCCTAACACATATATACGATATATAATTAAGGTTTCAACGACATTCGGACAAATAACAAGATGCCCTAAGTCCACAACCAAACAAGGAACAAGAAATAAAGTGAGCTATCAGTCCTAAGTCCTTCAAACCTTACTTATATAAATATATCTGTATAGATATAAGTTTGACAATAATGTAAGTTTAAAAGAGTTTGATAAAGGATTTAGCATTTAAAAGAGTTTAACAAAATGTTTTGAAGTGCTTGAAATCCATAAGTTTGATAACAATTTGAAAGTAATAGAAAATCTTCCTGTTTGTTCTAGTTATTAATCACATATGACTAATGCAATAACTAGAATGCTTCAAATTGTATTCCCCCCCATAAAAGCATTTAAAATCATTTCAAAGGTCGATTAAGGGGTATGAACTCACCTGTAGTGAGTGGTTTGGATGGAAGATCGATATAGGATTGTTGGGTGTCAATTGGAGTCTTGAGCACAAACGAATCCTATTTAACATATAATTACACATATATGAATACATTCAATGTATATAACCACTAATGGTGATAGGGACATCCCTTATGAACATAAAAATGTTGGGTTTTGAGCATTCTAACACTCCTATGGTGTACATGCAACCCTATAAACCTTGGATCTATGTTTTCTCTATTATACATGCAAATATTAACTATTCCAAGGTTTCATCCTAACTAGCATATTATGAAGCACCTATACTACAAAGTTCTAGTTAGATGACATACCTTTTGATGTAGCTTGATGTCTTCAAGCTTTAAGAGCTTAGCCCCAATAGTGTGGAAGCCTCAAATGGAATCACAAATCACCAAAACACCTTGGAAGAACTTGAGAGAATATGTATGCACACTAAAATCGACCCACTCTTATTTTCACACACTTGTGCCAATTTTGTGAGCCAAGGACCCCTTTATATATTATGGAGGATTAGGGTTACATCCATGTAAACCCTAATACCCATGACCTTTCATTTACATAGGATCCATGGGTTAAAAGCTCCATGGACCATCCATGAAAGCTTAGCCCAACCTAAATGAACTTGGCCCATTCCATATATATAAGAGTCTATATTTAATTAGTTCTTTTTGATCACTTAATTAATTCTAAATTAATTCTTGATCAATACTAATTAAATAATATGATTCCATATTAATATATTAGAACTTATAATATATTAATATAAATCATAAATATACTATTCTCAAAAGACTATCCATATAAATTGTGCCGGTGAAGTGCAACCCAAATGGACCATGCCGGGTCGGGTCAAGTACATACCAAATATAGTTATGGACTTAGACATTAATCCAACAGTCTCCCACTTGGATAAGTCTAAAACTATTATTGAGTATGACTTCAAAACCTAACTGGCAATCGTAGCTCTTAAAGCCGCTGTCGAACTCTGACCTTGTCAATGACTTGTCCATTAGATAAGGGATCATATATTCCTCCATTCTAGATATCATATAGACTGAGACATGGATTATAATCATTCTCTCTGTCCATTTGTTGTTTCCCGATTTTCGATTTATGATGACTGACTGATTGAACAAATCAAATCAGTCCTGGCTTGGCCAAGCACTCACATATGTCATCGCTAAATCATCGAGGGGCCCACATATATCGCTTTTATCCCGAAGGTAAAAGGAATGGATAAACTTCGACTCATATGGCTTGTTCTACTACTTGTTGAATCATACACAAAGGCACGTTTTATAACATCGAGTTACCAAATGCGTTTTCGTGCAATCAATGTATAACCAACTCATAGTAACAACTCATATCTCTAGGTTTGAAGAATATAAGATATTATCGTCTCATGATCACTCGTGATAAAATCCATGAAGTGATTCAAATGAGCGCGGGTTGAATCCAATACTCAGAACTTATGAGCACTCATGAGTGTTGTAGCACCACTTTGTCCACCAACTTGGACCTCTACAAACCAACCCATGACAGTCTTGATTCATATCTACTTCCAACATATGACCGACTGTGGATGGTTTGAATAACTTAATCATTCAGGAAGAGTGACTTAGTTATTCTGGAAGTCAAAACATGCAAAGTGAAACACAAGAATAAATGAATCAAATATGGTATCAAACCCTATGAATATAAATAAACACTTTTATTTATCACCATACTGATTATTCATTATTCATTGTTTCGGTTTTATCAACTTTATACTTGAATTAAAAACACTAGTTGTCCCATGCTCCAAGCATGTACACTATGTCTTTCTTAAACAATAGCTTTGCCATACACCAAGTATGCACTCTATGTTTGTCTATGATCCTTACTTTGTGAAATAAACCAATTGAACATAATTTCAATGATTCTAATTTCACACTCCCAAATCCTTATCGAAAAATGTGAGAATTTCAAATTCCTATCATTTATCGAAATCTATTTAGATTTTAAACTTATATGCACTGACCCTCCTGTAATGAATATGTACAAAGTCACAAAGACTTGTCAACAGTCATTATAAGGTATTCCAATGGAGATCAACTCCATGGAAACTAAGTCTCATATTCAAAGTACATTGCTTTGGACATGCTTCTTGCATTAAGTTTTCTAATCTTACACAGATAACCTCCACCTATGGAGACAACTCCATATTCTCATTTTGACTATCACTTCTGAACAAGAGATGCCTCTTTTCAGAATATGTCAATATGGTCCTTCCAAAATTAGCACTATACTTCCAACTGTCCCTGAGCAACCAATCTTTGGTAAACCTTAGATTGTCCTCGACAATTGCTTAATCCTTTTAGTCATATCCAATTCTAGACCTTTTCCCTTCTTAATGCCCTAGGCATTTGGAAAATTTTAGAAATGACAAATATTATAGCACATGCAATCGATCCTGTACCCAAAGCAAATGGGACACGATTCATGATGTCTCACATAAAGACATGATTCTAGACTAGTCTTTTGCTACAATATTTTTATTTGCCATGTTCTCTAAATTTGACTATGAAGAGGGATGTCGTAATCATAATCGAATTTTGAGAACGCGATATATGGAATTTCCTTAAGTTGAACCAATCCAACATGAAGTTCATATATATATTCTTAACTAAAGATGATTAAGGTCTCAATCTAAGCCTTTAGAACTGAAATGAAGTATATCCTCTCCCTTAATTATAGCAAACAACTTTTTCAACCCCTGTAACTTCACGAATTGAAACTTTTGTTCTCTATAATTAACATTGCTAACTTGCAATACTTATCATAATTATCATGCTCCCACTAACATGATGATTATTAGCATAACACTTATGCTCCCACTAGCTTTGACATGTACTCAGAAATCAACTGGACTTCTAGAAATCAATACTTTATTGACTTTCTTACCAAAGTTCAGACTTCTGATATGAGATTGCTTTGATAAAACTTTATCAAACTCATACACCTTTCCTTAGATAGCATGCATGTGTGTCTAAACAATTTCAGAACTATTAAAAGGGATGCTGTAATCATAGTCTCAATTGTTTAGACCTTTTGCCATCTGCTTCAAATCTACTTGGTGGAAGTGTTTCCTCACCATCATTTTCATGAATCGGAGAGAAACCTTATGACCCTTAGATTTTATGGTGTATGTGTTCTTATCCATGTGAATCATCAGCACCATAGTCACAAGACTAGGTTAGTGACAAATCCAAACACACATGGACTGAACTCAATCTTAATTTCTTACCACCTGGCAGCTCAAGGGTCTGCCATTGCTTCCAAGTTGTTATGCAACCAACTGAGAACTCTAAGAACTCATATGCAAAGCCAACTTTAACTGGAATGGGCACAGAATATGTCAACACGATAGGTTATAAACCTCAAGTCGTGTGCTAGTGATAAACTACATGTTTTTATTCTTGATTAGACCTTGAAGCTTTCAGAATCTCTAAGACTCCCACTGTCCTCTTGACATATAAGACTATCTTGCCAAATATTCAAGAGATAGTGCAGCTTCTTTATCAAGAAAAAACACTTCACACACTTGGCCTAAGTTGGTCTTTGTTTAACCCAAAACATCACAACTTACCAATTTCAAATGTACAAGATTAGGACACTTTTACTCTTACATTTGACAAGTGTTATAAACCTTTCTTTAAGACATGTCACTCAAGTTACAATCTTGGAGTATGACTCTAAGAATTGTTTTGGAACGAAGTATGACTCATCTTCCTGATCTAACCATTTCAACAATTCATGACTCCTCTTCTTAGTCATAAGAATGCACTAAGATGACCTTTAGAGGACTAATTGTGATATGATTTCTAAATCATTAAGATGATCACAAACATGATACTAAAGTACTCTCCCATCTTTTCAGATTTGAGAAACTTTTTTCTTTCTGCCTAATTTGATTCTTCTCATTCGTTCTGCCATACATTGAGACTTTTCCAATGCTTCAGAATTATACTTAAACTTGTAAGTATAACCATATTTACTAAACTTTAGTAAATCATGATGAATAGTCTTATCAATCTTTGTGGTGGACTTGAACAGTGCACAAGAATGTGTACTCGATCCCTTTAGTCCTTCACTTGACTCACATATACATGTGAACAAGGAATTAGTCTTAATTTTTCCAAAGCTGAAGGTTCTCATTCATCATACTATACAACTTGCATGATTCCAAGTTTCTATCCGACTGAAACTTGGGTGATGAGAATCTTTCCTTATTTGGTAAATTTATACACTACCACAAATGAAAGAATCAAGTCCATTTTTTTTCCTTAATATTGCTATCAATGGAATCATATAAACAACGATTTTTCACAAATGCCACTTGTAGGGATATTTAAAATAAATATAAAATTAAAACCTTTTATTTTATTTCAAAACTTTGCGGAAAAAACTTATCCTTACAGTGCAAATGTATATGAAAAACTTGTTGTTATCTATTCCCAAGCAATATATCATAACTCCTAAGTAACAGCTTCAAAAATTCTGATCACCAAACCATGCGATCGAAATCTATCTTCGCGATCAGAATCAGCATATACTTCCTTTAAGTTTCTTCACATTTCTTTGATTCTTAAAACATCAACATGTGACCCAGTCACATCATGTAACAAGAATCTCAGAATAGAAACTTAATAGAGTTAGATAGTGGACTTTACCTAAAGTAGAGTCAAACTTCTTGGCTTGATCAACCTTATGATCTTTCAGGTAAATAGGCAGCTTCACAATCAATACCCCTTCCTTTGGCAAGATAAACATATGGACTCTTTGGTAATGGAACTATGTCAGACTTAGCCTTTCTCTTTACCATTTGGTCAACCGAGTTGACTATGGCCAATACCTTTCCATTGGGAAGAGAATGCTTTTTCTGGGTATCCAATGTTACCATTGTCAATGTCCATTGAGAAGTTGATCTCCTAATCAGATTTGCTCTGCCAGTGCTCCAAATCATTGCTGATTAAGCACCCCAAAGCAAATAGATAAGATCATTATGGGTCATGTCATAGTCGTTTACATGGTAGTCCATAAGGAACTTACTATGTGACTTAGAAAGTGATTGAGCATCCAACTTTCTCAAGACTTTGACACCCAACTCTCCCGGCTTGTCAATATGTGACTTCATCTCCAAGATGTGATCACACATAGACCTTGCTTGCCATTAGGGCTTGAGTGACCTTGAACTTGTGGGTTAGGGAGAATAATTGGAGGAGGTGGAGGAAGTAAAGTTCCAAGAGATTTGGGAAGATCATAGATGTCTGAGTTAGACATCTTTTGGGAGATATTCAAGATAGTTGATTCAAAGTCCTTAATATAACTCCCAATATGAAATATTAAGGCTAGGACCCAACAAGCTATTTCATAACTTGGAAGAGGGATGCCGTAATCCAAGCTATAAAATATTTGAAGGTAGGTAAATGACGATTTACTAATTTCCACCATGAAAAACGAAATATAATTAAGTTTTAATTGGATTTAAAACTCCTAGATCTTTTGAGATTCATTGAACTGTTCAATGACATGTTTCAATCTCGAGTGTGCCCTTCAGGTTTTGTGACTGGGATGCCGAGGATCACAAAACAAGGTCTGAAGTAACCATGCAAATATACTTGGTACCCTTAATATTTACCCCTCAATCGATGTGCCGGTTAACCACACGAGCTCCACCGATACTATGATAAATATTAAGTTACCCTTTGCCTACTTTGTTAAATCCAGGTTAGTGTGCCGGTTAACCACACACGCTCCACTAACGGTTTAAACAAAGTGCAAAGTGTAATTTCATGGATTAGCACCTTATTCACATTTTCCTAAGTAACTAAGATTGGGAATTAATAAAAGGTTTAGTTACTTAGTATTTATCATTAATACTTTTAATGAAGGGAGAATTAAAGTCCTTGTCCTACCTATTCGGCTAACGACCCTCCACCAGTCAAGGAAGCGGTGGGTGAGAGTGGACACCCATTAAGTTGCCATTTTATAGGCAACAACCTTATACCCCCCTTATAGACCGGCTTCGTGAATGAGGCCTACTAATGGTAAGAATGACTTGCTCTTATACACACACACACACACACACACACATATATATATATATATATATATATATATATATATATATATTATTAACTTATAATATTATAAAGTATAAGGGTGTATTTTAGACATTTAAAATACTTGGTGGTTTAATCTATTAATTAAACTAGACTTTTAATTTAATTAAACTCAAACCATGTATTTATGGATTTAATAATACTCTTTTAATTAAACGCTTTAATTAACTATTAATAAAGTCCATAAGAGTTAATTTGAACTATTCAACAAAACATCATAATTCCAATTATTAAACTCAAAATTAAAACCATTTAATTAATTGTTTAAGTTATGAACCCCAAGAGTTTTAGAATTCAATTCTTTTTTTTCATAAAAACTTTTCTCAAATTCCAAAACTTGAGGGCAAGTTTTGTAATTCTTGAAAACCTTTGGATTCCATAACTTATGGAATTAATGGTGTTTTATGATGAAACTTTCCATGTTCCATAACTTAAGAACAAGTTATGAAATTCTTTAAAACATTAACACCAAATTTTGTAACTCCATAAAAACTTTGAATCAATTTTTTTTTTTAAAAAAAAAACTTTCATATCCATAACTTATGGAAGTTTCAAAAACCCTTAAGATCACAACTTTAAAAAAAAACTTTTGAGCTCCAAAATTTTATGACAAAATATGTAACTCCTTAAAACATTTAGATCAAACTTTTAAAACTAATAAAATAATCATATCATTTTATCTTTTACTAAATTTGACCTAATTCAACTCATATAACAAATGATTCAAATTTTACAAATAATTCGTTTTTCACAAAACAAGTAATTATCTTAAAATTTGACAAACGTCATGTTTTTTTTTTCCTTTTTTTTTCAACTTGAAAATAAAACATTTGCATCAATATAACAGAAAACAACCCATGGCTCTGATACCACTGTTGGGTTTTGAGCATTTTAACACTCCTATGGTGTACATGCAACCCTATAAACCTTGGATCTATGTTTTCTCTATTATACATGCAAATAATAACTATTCCAAGGTTTCATCCTAACTAGCATATTATGAAGCACCTATACTACAAAGTTCTAGTTAGATGACATACCTTTTGATGTAGCTTGATCTCTTCAAGCTTTAAAAGCTTAGCCCCAATAGTGTGGAAGCCTCAAATGGAATCACAAATCACCAAAACACTTTGGAAGAACTTGAGAGAATATGTATGCACACTAAAATCGGCCCACTCTTATTTTCACACACTTGTGCCAATTTTGTGAGCCAAGGACCCCTTTATATATTATGGAGGATTAGGGTTACATCCATGTAAACCCTAATACCCATGACCTTTCATTTACATAGGATCCATGGGTTAAAAGCTCCATGGACCATCCATGAAAGCTTAGCCCAACCTAAATGAACTTGGCCCATTCCATATATATAACAATCCATATTTAATTAGTTTTTTTTTGATCACTTAATTAATTCTAAATTAATTCTTGATCAATACTAATTAAATAATATGATTCCATATTAATATATTAGAACTTATAATATATTAATATAAATCATAAATATACTATTCTCAAAAGACTATCCATATAAATTGTGCCGGTGAAGTGCAACCCAAATGGACCATGCCGGGTCGGGTCAAGTACATACCAAATATAGTTATGGACTTAGACAGTAATCCAACAAAAAACACTTAGAATTAAGTGTTACCAACACATATGGTTGCACATAAGGGGTGTATGGCCCTATATTGGAGTGTAAGGCCACGAAATCATGGGTTTTGTGTGTGTACGGCCAGAGTGTGCGGCTAAGTGTGTGTGCGGCCGCACACTCACTCTGAAGTGTGTCAAAAACGTGTTTTAAAGCCTTAGGAATCTAGGGAATGTGTTTTGACCATTTCTTAGCCGGAATGGAAGTTTGTTGCTATTTTGGACCCTTAAAAGGGTGTGTGCGGTTACACATGGTGTGTGCGGCCAGGTGTGTGCGGCCATGGAGTGTGCGGCCGCACACTCATAGTAAAAATGGTCCAAATCGTATTTCCAAGGTCATATCTCGTATCCCCTAAGTGTCTTTGATCATGTGCTAGAATACTACTTGAGTTTGAGGTCTTAAAGCACCAAAATAAGGGGTGTACGGCCACATGAATGTGTGCGGCCGCACACTCCTTGCAGATCGAGTTTTGGACGTTTTCTAAGGATCAAACATAGCTAATAAGATGTAGGAGGAGGGTACTTACAATGTAGAAGCCTATAGGGGTGTTTGGAGCCCAAGAACTTAGTAGGTGTTCTTGGTGAATTTGAAGAACACTTGAAGATCTACTAAAATAGAGTGATTTCATGGATGAAATAAGTGATCTAAGCTAGATGGAGTAAGGAATCAACAAATCAAAGGGTAGAAACACTTACCACTTGAAGATCTAGCTGAAAAATCGGTAGCTACTTGAAAGAAAACGAGTTCTTGGCTAGGAGGGTGAAAAAGGGTTGAATGAAGGCCAAGACTCTATCATATAGCATCGAGTGTGCTGCCAGACGAGAGTGTGCTACCGGAGGAGGGGTGTGCGGCCGCACACCCAGGTGTACGGCCGTACACTCCTCGATTTGGAGTGTTTGGCCACTTTTTGTGTCGGGTGAGCTTGCGGAACACAAATCCGAACTTCTAACTTGCATCTACTAGTTTTAGAACACTCAAATGACTCAAAACAATGCTAGAAAATTGCAAAACAACGAGTCTAACTATAATTGATTTGAATAATAGCACTAGATGAAAATTTCGGGTTGTCACATACACCATAGGAGTGTTAGAATGCTCAAAACCCAACAATCACATCCTTCCTTGGTTAATTTTGAACACAATTTTGAGAATGACTTTTGAAAACTATTTGGAATTTGTTTTGAAAATTATTTTGAAAACTTTTACAGATCCTTAGTTTGAGTTTGGATTCCCATGAATGCTCATCCAATTCTCTAAAACCAAGGCTCTGATACCAACTTGTAATGTCTCAAAAATCACAACAAATTTAATCTTTTCAAAACAACCCTTTACACCGGCAAGCACCCAACTAAGAAGGAATAAATCTTCACCATCACGGGACCCCACGAGGAGAGTGAGCACCAAGAAATAGGCGACAATATCGAGGCACTACCTAAAAACATCCTCAATATTAGCTTCTCATCAAAAGATCCACGAATGCTCAGCTGGAACCCCAAGGATCCACTCGTGATAACTGCCTATGTACACTAGAAGCAAATCCATCGAGTAATAATCAACAACGACAATATCACCGATATTCTTTACGAGCGCTATTTCCGCCAGCTCCCACCCCCTGGAAAGAAGGTTTAAAACCCTTAACCATAGGTCCATTCGTCGGGTTCACGGGACATCAATTATGACCAATAGGCACCATAAACCTTCCACTCACCCTTGTCAGCCATGACGGAAAGGAAAAAACAACAAGGCTAATAGAGTTCTCAGTAGTACGTCGCCCAGCCGATCATGATATGCTCCTCGGACGAATGACACTCTTCCAGCTTAGGTCCATACCATCAATGATTCATGGCACAATGAAGTTTAGTATAAGCACAGGGCCAGACACAATTGTCGCCTTCAACCCCAACACACAACGCCGCCAATCGAACACTACATTGGGAACATCGCATATTCCAAAGAAACGAAGAACGAGCCGCCGCATGAAGAAGCATCTGATCACGTCGACTACCATACGAGACCAAGACGGTAGGCGAGAAACTGCCCTGGTCAAAGAAAATCAGGGGGAAAGGGTGCAGTAGCACCAAAAAAGTTATGCCGGAAGTCGCAAATACAATTGGCGTGAACACTTACCATGGTTTGATCTCCCTAAGCTTACTTATAAACCATCCAAAAATAAGAAGCCACGGTGGGTGGAAACAGGAGTGTATTAGCTACCCCATATCGAGCGAGGACGTGCCACCCAACAGCACCAAAAAGACCCCCGTGCTCTAGCAAGAACACAAAACAATGTCCAAGAACCACACCCAATGAGTAACACAACAAAAGAAGAAAAGCTTGGGACGAACCTGTGCAAAGAATGGGAAGTTGAAGTAAGATGCTTGCTGACCCTCAGTGAGCCTCCCCTCACTTACAAGACTAAAAACAAGAAGGTTTAGGGACACAGAGACACAGAGAAAAGATTGACACGCACATGTAGGGCTCCTAAGGTGAGCGAGCTCCCCAAGAGGAAATTACGTACGCTGACGCAACATCGTTAGGAAAGCAAACCAAAAAAGAGGTCAACTCAAAACAAATCGCCAAGGCCACAAAAGTCTCCTACTGGTTCAAATCATACTCAGACCACCATTCGTACTAGCCACTCGTAGACAATTACCCAAACAACGGCACACGGGGAGGCCTAGAGTTGTGATAAGGAGAACATAGTTAGGAAAAGTAAAACACTCGCCCCCATAGAAGAACCAGGAAGACGATTCCAAAATACGAGGGGATCTGAGAATCGCCTTCAAGAGGACAAATCAGCCAGGAACGCTAACCCCCCGCACACATAGCAACACAGTTAAACCTCGGGCAAACACACATGGGGAATATCCAGGGTGCCTGGGTATAGGCGCCTTAGGACCCTCCCCTATTGGAGAAGTTCCCTACAACCTAACTAAACACAGAAAGCAATGTCACCACTTAGGGTTGTGAATAGGTCATCGCGAACGCCAAACTTTTGCGAGAAGACCAACGAGTCGAAACAACATTCAGACATGAGCATGCTCAACAAGAAAGGTGCCGCTAGGGAATGTACAAGTAGGACCGTAAACGCACATCAAGGGGGGGTTTATGCCCCAAGAGTTTAGAACGAAGAACTCACTCCCATGACATGGGCCACACGCGGTCTGCGCCACCACCTCTAGAGCAAGAGGAAAAGCCCAGACAAAGCACATATGGGGTAAGGGCAATCTGATCAATCTCACATATCAGTAAGCCAGCCCAAGCCTATACAATATCAATTTTATTAAAAATAGAATCACTTATTTCCTTTGCTTCATGGATATCCTTGTCTGACACATTATCCATGCCTTATCACTGAAGATTATTTTAACTTACACTCATACAGATAAAATGAAACATTGTAATCCTTAAATAAATATATAAGGTCCGAAAGTGCAGTGATAATAGGTAGAGTGGGCAAATTTAACTGTCCATTATATAATCCGCTTTATCCTTATAAATGTAGTAGATATTTTTTTTTATTATTTTATTTTATTTTTATTTTTTATTTTTGTTTTGTAACTTCAACCAAGACTAATTAAGTATCCTTTTTTAGAAAGTTATTTGAAAATTGTTGAAATTTAACAACCTACTATCATAAAACTGTTATATACTAATTTATAAACTTGTTATGTTATTTGTTGTTTTGTATGCATATCATTCTGAAGTTATTTATATTGTTTATCATCTTAATAATACTAACGTAATTAAGAACAACATGCCTAATAATAAGGATTTTAATCTATTTATACAACGGAAAATATAATAAACTCCCAAATTTAATAAACATAAAAGCAACATAACTTACAAAAATAATAAACATTTAACAGTAACATGACATGCGATGAATCTAGAACAAAAACCAATTAAAAAAAAAATAGTAAATAACAACTTCATTATGCACTTCTCATATATAACATGACTCCTTATGGCTTGAATGCGTGTTGAATATCGTTGCGGTTAATTACTGGTCAATCCACTACACCACAACAGGTCACTTGATTGAGATTCAACAATAACTCACTAAGTGACCATACACAATGATCCCTTATTTTTCATCAACAAAATCTAGAACACTTTTCCAAAATCTTCTAACAGCCAACAACCAATTTAACTCTACCATGACCTAATTTTTGACTTTTGCAGAGGACCATTTGCATCTACTTGCAGCATCAATAAATCCAAGAATAAAGGAGTTTTCCCACAAATGTTTTTATCGTATTCCAAAGAATGCTTTCTTCAGATTATTTTGACGAAAAATGATTCCAACTTCTGGCTCGCTAGTGACACCGCATTTCCAATCATCTATTCCTTCAAACCAAATGTCTGGCTTTGGAATAACATCATGTTGATGCCATGAAGGATATAATTCACCATCAATTCTGCTGAAGTCGGCAGTAAGGTGATCGAGATAATTTCAGATAGCAACGTAAGGATCTCAATATTTATGCTCAGTTGCTCTCCGATTTTCACACCATCTCATATTCACTAGTAAATCACAAGGATTCATGTATAGGAAGTTCTTGCTACATATCTCCCTAGATGCTTGTGGTAGTCCCTCTTAGAGCCTTTTCCAATGAGCAGGCCAAGTAGCACGCTGCATGGTATGTGACAACTGACAAGTATAGGTTATAAAGCCATACCGAGGGTGGACCCCCAGTATTGCTCTCCGATGCCTAAGTCAGAAGTCATATTTAATGCATTAAGTGAATAAGTATTTCTTGGGATGTTGTTGTCTCACCTTTTTAGTGAAGGCTCGTTCTTATAGAAAAGGTTCAAACCAGTTTTTGGCTTCTTCTTTTAGCTTTTGCATTAATCTTCCGGTTACGATGGTGAAGCTCCTTTTCTATTAAAATAGTCTAGCTTTTATCGTGTTTCCTGGAGATGATTTATAGGGTATGTACGATGATAGGGTGATTCTTGATTTAGTACTCAATGTTCAGGTAGATGCTCGTGTTCTGGGCGGGTAGGCCGGATTGCTCGGCTGACCTAGTTTTATGTGGATTGGTGGCCCTACCCCATTAAGCCCCCAACCTAATTGTTATAAAGCGCTACCAATGTATAATAATTGGGCTTAAGTGGTTTATTTTTTCTTGCTTTTCCGTTCAGCGCATTTGACAATTTTTTCTTCTGTCCACGCGCCCAGGACTGATCGTAGGCTTATAGGTGCTTAAGATCCTCCGAATAATAGTTGGCTTCCCGCCTTCTAATTCATAAATTCTTGTCAAATCTTTATCAGTTGTGTCCTTTTATTCTTTTTCTTGATATTTTGTATTCCCTTCACGCTCTCTCCTTTCTTTATCCTCATATGCTCTGCGAAAGGCTGTATCGCTCGATGATGCCCGCTGTTCACTCGACCATCAGCCATGAACGGCTCAACCAGGTTATTATCAAATATCATATTGTTGAAGAGGAAGGTGTTGTTCTTCCTGCTGCGAACGCCATCATTGATTGGCCCCCACCAGGCAAGGTTGATTTTTATCTTTACTATTTCGAGGTCAGTCAGTGAGTTCCCCCCTCGGCGTTCTTCGGTTCAGTTATTAAGGCATACAAGATCCATACTTGCCAACCCATACCTAATTTCATTTCGAAAATCATTTTCTTTGAACTTTTGTTCCACACATCCTTGGTTGTCCCTAATGTTGTCCTGTTCCAATACTTCTTTCGCATTTGTAGCAATGGGACATGGTACTATTTTCGTTTGAGGGGACGTAATTTTTAGAGGGTCTTCCGAATTCAATAAAAAATTAGAAAAATGAATTTATCTTGCTAAATGCTTAATGATTCCACTATTGAAATGAATTTCATCTTCCCGGTACGGTTGCCGACCAAAAGCCCGCTAGGACTAGTGACTTAAGCCATGATATAGACAAGATCTCTTGTTTGATTGTGATAATGAAGAAATTACCTGAGGTTGTGTTTGGGAAAGTTGGTATGAGTCCATATTGGTTATGTCTTGGCGTTGTTCTGTCGCTATTTGTTTGTGGTGCAGGTTTGTTCCTACAAGACTGTTTTGTGTTTTTGCTTTTTATTGTTTTTTGTTGACCCAATATTTGGCACATGTAGATGGAACACAATTGCCCTTCCTTCTATCTGATTTTGTTGAGGGCAAAATTGCTACAAAATATCTGGGCTCAGTATATTTTGACCTTCAAATTCTTGATGATAGCTTTACCTATAGTGGTAGCAATGGCAGTAGTTCTCACGAGGAGGAGGAGGAGAGTTCTAAGTCTTCGATTTGGGTTCATGATTCTTACAATGACAAAAACGATGGTCGGACTCCCCTTGTTATTACAAGACCTGTGAGTAATGTTGAAGGTGATGGTGAGGATGGAAGTGGTGAACAACCCTTGCTCCGGTGTAAGAGAAACATGGATTATGCAGCCTTTTCTGCTTTGGCAGCTGTTCTTTCAGGCGGAGAAGGTAGTAGTGGTAGGGTTCTCAAGAGGTCTCATTCCTTGGAACCCAATGTTTTTCGTGATTTTGCTAGTAGTCTTGGTGTTAATCTTCCCTTGTCATATCTGTCTCAACTGAATATGAACAGTCCGCCTCGTGATGTCGATGCTTCGCACCCGTCCGATCGTGTATATGTTCCTTCTTGGGAATATAGGTGTGATAACAGCGTGATGGAGCCAAAGGTTGCTATGTCTTTCTTTAAGAACTTTGCTTCTCCCGGGACTCGTGCGAGTGTCAGCCAGAGTCGTGACATGTATAAGCTTAAGCTTGTGGAGAATATGGTTCTAGGTCATGAGATTATTTCATGACTTGATGAGAATGAGTGGTTACAGTTAGAAATCATAGCCTGCGTGATGAGTTCAAGAAAATATCAGATCTGATTAGGCCGTTTGTGGTGTTTTCCAGAGGGGTTGCTCATAACGTGTAATATTTTCATGATCGACATGTGGAGCTTATGGAAAAAGTTGCTAAGTTGGAAAAGGTTATGACGAATGTGGGGGCGGTGCTCAGGATGAGGTGGACAAGGTGAGAGATGAACTAGCCGTTGTGTAAAACAAGAAAATTGTCTTGGAGAGAAAACTAGCAGGGCATGATGATGTTGTCGATGAGGTTTCGACGTTAAAGACCACAGTGGTATCTCTCGAGTTGGAGAAGACCGGGTTGTTAGATAAGACAACTATGCATGGGGTTACGAAGTTGGTTGACAAACTAGTCATTGAATCATCGGTTTTTGAGACCAACCATGATCTGCAATGCATTTGTGTGGATATTGGCAGGAGGGCAAGTTGTGAGATGATGAACACTAGGTTTAAGATGTGACTTCATGAAACCGATAACATGTTATATGACCCCTCTCGTGAAAATAGAAGAAGCATTTTCAGCTTTATTTTGTGCTGACTATTTATCTGAGTTTGGCTTTCCTTTGACAAGTGTTGAACAGTTGCGCACATTGGTTGATCGTGGTGGTGGTAATATTGCTTCCACGAGTGGTCATGGTGGACACAACGAGTCTTGAAAGGTATGGTGTATGGGATGAGGCTGGTGATATGGTTGTGGGTATTTGTTGAATCACGAATGTTGGTTTATGGGTTTGTTGAATTTGGACAAGTTCTTCTCCCCTTTTTCTTTATATTTTTTTTTGTAAATAGTTGTTTTTGCTTTGGTATGTATGCTGATACTTGGGATGATGGTATTGATTTAGCCAGGGTGTGTGGTAATATGTATTACGACATATATTTCTTGATCTTTGACTTTGTAGCACCAACTGTCTGCCGATTTTTAAAATTAATGTCGTGTTTTGCATGCATAATCCTTTCATATCCCCCTCCTTATTTTTATTGTAAATCGTTATAATCATTCAGTTGGAATTTTCTCCATTCTCCTACTGGCGTGCTTTCAGTTTGGCTTGTACCTTTGTTCCGAAGTTTTAAGATTATCGAGAAGATGAGTACCATTTCGTAAGGCAACTTTGTTAGAATAATAACGTCTCTTCTTGGCTAAGCAAGTAGGGGCTTTGGAATGTTGATTGCGTATGAGATTGTAGTCTGCTGATCGAATCGCAAAATTTGGAAAAGGTTGAGGAAATTCTATGGCCAAATAGGTAATTTTGGCCTTTGCCTTGTCATGCTCTTGTGGTCGGCTGTCCGAGCTACATGATTTTCATAGAATGAAAGTACTCTTGGTCTAAGCTTTTAAGTGGGACCAAGGTGTTGAATCTTTGTCCTTTATTAGGTTGCAATTGGGTTGATCGAGCTACAAAATGCAGAGAGATTCTCGGGCTAAGCGGGTAGCCAGGGTCGAAGTATATAACTTGACCTTTGTTAGATTGTAGTCGGCTGATCGAGCTACAAAATATAAATAGAATAAAGATATTCTTGAGCTAAGCAGCTAACCGGGATCGAAGTATTGAACTTGACCTTTGTTATATTGTAGTCGGCTGATCGAGCTACAAAATATAAGTAGAATAAAGATATTCTTGGGCTAAGCAGGTAGCTGGGGTTGAAGTATTGAACTTGACCTTTGTTAGATTGTAGTCGGATGACCGAGCTAAAAAATATAAATAGAATAAAGATATTCTTGGGCTAAGCAGGTAGCTGGGGTCGAAGTTCCTTGGTTTTATTTATTATGAAATAACCACGGTGACCGTATTCGCTTGTCCTACAACATGCTATTAGTAGGTTGTTGCCACTTATTTGCGAACATGCACATCTTTTGTGCGTCTTTCTATGTTCTCTCATGGCCCATCATGTGTATTACTACTTCCCGACATGTTGTTCTCTCTTTATTAGCTCCCCACATCGGTACCACAATTGGTGATAGTTTCCTCCCATTGGTATTTGTCGACGGTTGTACAATTGTCATTCTTCTTAAGTCATATATGTCTTCTAATCGTTTCGTGGCTTTTCGTTTCTGTTGGTTTCCATTGGTGCTGGTCATCCTATCCTGATTGGATTGTTTTTGCCTTGCTTTTTTCCCCAGATGGCCCCCCTTGTGCTCTTTTGTACATGCTTCTCGTGAGAGTTCAGGTTTCGCTCCGGATTTCGCCAACTTCTTCATTTTTCCTTGTTCGTGCATGTTCTGTGTTATCCCGCGCGATGCTTATTGTCCATTTGTGGTTCTTAACAGTTACAGGTTCTTCCTTCAATGATTATCCATGATGCCCTAGTTGCAAGCATTTGTAACGCTTGTTTAAGGCATGCATTGTCTTCTATTTGTACATCTGACAGCCCTTGACTATCGTATGGTATTTGTGGGGTTGTTTTCTTTCTAGCCTCATGCTCAATTGTTTGGTAAATTGTTTAAATTTCAAACCGAATTGGGACGTTGTCCAGGCGTTCCTTGTTGTTAGACCTTTTACCTTGTTCTTCTATTCTTTTGGTGTATATGGTTCCGACACCCGACTTTGTTTTAAATTTGATTTCTCCATGAATCGTTGATACAATGGCTTGAATTTCTGCATCGCCATGCACCCAAAGATGATGTCGTAAGGTGAAGGTCCATTAATTACGACGAAACGTATTAATTCCGTGCTATTCCGCTAGTGAGGATAATCGATAAGGTTTAGTGGTAGGGTGATTAACCTTTCCGGCCATACGTTGTGGCTGACAAATATGACAAGGTGACTTTCTGGTGGACTTGCTTTTGCTTGTACGTGCCCATGTAGTTGTTTGAAGAAGTGTTTATACATGACATCCGTAGAGCTTCCACTGTCTACGTAGATATTGCTTGCATGGGTTTTCCCCATGAGGTCGTTGATGACAATCGACTCGTCTCCCCTATGGAAATCATAGTTGTAATCACATTCATCGAGTGTGAAGGTGCAGTGCTTGCAGTTTGTACTTTTGGTTCTACTGGTGCAATGCTTTCTAGGTGTTTAGACCGGATGCCTTTGATCAGGACAGTAAGTTGTCCAGATTGCAGCTTGTTTTCCAACTCCCGTTGTAACATAAAGCATTCAATGGTGTCATGTCTCATGGATTCGTGGAATTCACAATATCACCCTTGATCCTTGAATTCCATTTTCTCCCCACTTTTTCTTGTCTTGTTCTTTTTTCTTTCTCTTACTGCAACGACTTCATTTCGAGGGCTATGTCGGTGTAGTGATGCATTACAATTCGACTGTGGGAGACGATGAAAGCGAGCTTGTCTCATGACCTGCCTTTTTGCATGCTCCGATGTGTTCCCTTTGGAATATGGTGCCCATGATCCTCTTCCTCTGTGCTAAAAACGACAATTACCATGTTGTCTAATTTCTCTGGGGTGTTGAGTGTGTCTTTGTTGAATCTTTTAACGAAGGAGCTGATGGATTCATCCTCTCTTTTTCTACTTCCCAAGATTGCTTGCGTGTCTGCCGTGTATCTTCTTTGTTGTACGAAATTAGCAATGAATTCTTGTCGTAATTGATTGAAATCACATATGCTTTTTGCCGATAAGGTTTTATACCATAGTCATGTTGCTCTCGATAGTTTAGTTAGGAAGAAAATACACCAATACTTTTCATCATGGCAATAGGCATCCATTATCCATTTATAGTTCTTTATATGGTCATCGAGGTCCCCACAACCGTAGTCATGTGTGTTTGGTGGTTGTTGGGATGTTGGTTGTCCTTCGAAGGCGGGTTGCACGGTGTACAGTTGTTGGTATTGGGGCGGCCAGTTGGCTTGGTAATGTGTGATAAGGAAAGGTGGTGGTAGCGGAGTGTATGGTTGTATGCTATGGTTGTCCATCAGGCTTCCAATTAAGTGTTGCTGTATCAAAGGTGGCAATGATTGCGTTGTCACTTCCTTATTTTTCATTGTAAGTTTGGCTGATTCTCTGGGTGTGCTTGCTCCTGTCATACTCAAGCCACTGACTATTTCCATTGCGAATGAATTATCCTTCCTGGCTTTCTTTGCTCGTCCGACCGCCGGTTCACTTGTTTCTGCCTCAATAAGTGTGTTTGGCTAAGGTGAAGGTGTGATGTGCACTTGTGGTTCGTTTCCTCGTCGAGATGGTTGTGTTTTTTCTTGCATGGTTATATACGAATGGTGCCAATGTTGCTACGTAGCTCCTCGGATGCTTGTGGTAGTCCCTCTTAGAGCCTTTTTCCAATGAGCAGTCCAAGTAGCACGCTACATGGTATGTGACAAGTATAGATTAGAAATCCATAACGAGGGTGAACCCCCGATATTTCTCTCCGATGCCTAAGTCAAAAGTCTAATGCTTTAAGTGAATATGAATTTCTTGGGATGTTGTTGTCTTACCTTTCAGTGATGGCTCGTTCTTATAGAAAAGCTTCAGACCAGTTTTTGGCATCTTCTTTTGGGTTTTGCATTAATCTTCCGGTTACGATCGTGAAGCTCCTTTTCTATTAAAATAGTATTGCTTTTCCTGTGTTTCATCGAGATGCTTTATAGGATATGTATGATGATAGGGTGATTCTTTCTTTAGTACTCGGCGTTCAGGTAGATGCTCGTGTTCTGGGCGGGTAGGCCGGGTTGCTTGGCCGACCTAGTTTTATGTGGACTGGTGGCCCTACCTCATTAGAAGTCAGCTTGAATAACAGTGTAATCAACTTGATCAACCATCTCAAATGAGAATTCACATGGCCTAAATTCCAAAAAAGATCGAACCTTAAAGCCCTTGTGACTGTAGATGTTTTTTCTAGACCATACTTTGTCAACACCTTGACTCCACTGACGATGATAAGAAATTAAGCGATTTATCTCTTTATTCAATAGTTTGGATAGGGAGTAGTCGAAGGACAGTCTGTCCAACATTTTCAACAAACTACCATTAGGAGTATTTGGAATACCCCAATTATCATCTTTGGTATCGGGTAGTTGAAATGATAATCTTGGGGCGTATTCGTTTTCTCTAATACACCCTATATCTGGAATTCATGAGTTCCTATACAAAAAATATATATATTGGGCTTCTATAAGAACAATCTTGATAGGTTTATTGTCATCGTCATCATAATCGTCACCAGCATCATCAACAACAACACTTCTTCCCGCATCCATATCCTTCAACAGAGCTTCATGCCATCCTTTTCCGTTAGCAACCAATGCATCTTATTCTTCTTGGAGTTTCAGAGCTACTTTATATTCCATATCCTCTTGGAATTTCTTAAGTTCATTCATCTCCGGATTGGATGATTCCATAAAAGATAATGGAATAGCATTGGAGTCTTCAAGTACTTTTTCCTTTCCTTTGCTTTTATCCAAAATAGGATGACTTATGCTTTCTTCATTTTTAGAAAGAGGAATGTTGTCTTCAAGCCTCAGAACAAAACCCTTTGTGTCTTTCTCTCATACAAATATATTCTAATACCCTTCGTACAAATATCACATTTTTCATTGGTGAGGGTAAGAGTTTCTTGCCTATCATTGAGCAATTTATGAGGAAGGCCAATGAGAATAATATTACTGTTCGTAAACTATTGGTTTTGGTATTTAGCAGAATTTAACTCTTCTGACTGGACTGCTGCAACCTCCACAACAGTTTCCAAAGCCATGTTCGTAATATCTTTCACCAAAAGAAACATCTGATCCTGACGCTCTATGAACCTCTCAGCATCTCCAGCTCTTTTTTATCAACAACTTGTAAAGCTTCTTCAACTTGCAATTTGATAAGTTCTCTGATTCGATTATCATGTTCTTGAAGAGAATGTATTGTGAAATCCAAACATAATACATTATCTTGCAACTGTTCAATTCATCTCTAGACCCAGGTTTCTTAGACACACCAGATGTAGATGATGAGCCATTTAGGTTTTTGACAAGGTCTATAAAAGAATCCATCTTCTTATTCAGACGCCTGAATTGATTAAACGTCACATACCTCTTTCCTATCTTCCTCAATGGTCTTTTCATGTTAGTAGCTGTCGACTCAGAGGGCTCATCAGAAAATATGATCCTCACGAAGGATGTAGGCTCTAAATCTTGATCAGGAGAAAAGCCAATATTGACATTAGCATTTTCAGATACATTGATTTCAAACAAAACATCTTTATCAACCTATGATGCAGATGTTCCTCCTTCCAAAGAAGATCGAGAGTGTTCGTTAACTACATCATGCTCATGTGCTTTGCCAACATTTTCATCTTCAATTTGTTTCTTGTCTACATTCTCAGCAGAAAGTCATTTCTTTTCTTTCTCTATTTTCTTTGAACTTTCTTTTTCTTCTCTTGTGGCCATTTCAACTACATCCACTGCAACATCCCGACTTCCCTTGACAACAATTTCCTCTTCCATTCTTTTATTTTTTGCCTCTTCAACAATTCGTTGATGTTCTTCCTCAATCTTCTTTTTTCAACTTCCAATATAAGGCCCATTTCAACTGCTTTGGCATTATCTTCTTCAAATTTTCTTTTCTCAACTTCATTGGGTATAATGCTTTCGTTCCATTTTTCATGCATATCACATTTAAGATCATCAACAAATTTCTCTTTCCATTCCACAAATGCTTTTATATGTGCTTTATCGGCTGTTTCTTGCTTTCCTTTCAACATTTTTAAACGCTCTTTTTCCTCTGCAAGTAAAGCATCTATTTGGGGAACAACAGTCATTCCACCTAAAAGCAAATTGGTACCCAAAGTAAAATATAATAACGATGCATATGAACAGTGTAATGGTTAAAGCTTGAACAAAGTTATAATAAGATAACTTACTTTTACCTTCACACCTCCCATGGGTATCAGTTACACCATGCATAGATCCAATCGGATAACTAACGCACCCTAAACCAAAAACTGCATTTTGTTGCCTGCTTGGTAGGACTTCCAAAATGTCACTGGATTTTTCGTAAAAACTCATGAATTTGGTACCAACAGACTCAGATACTGCAGTCTTGGTCTTCTTAATAGTAGTAGGAGAGAATGCAAATACTTTTCTCTTGAGCATTGCTGATCATGATCCTTCTGCATAAATTAAAGGTTCACTTGAAGGTTAATATATACCAGCATCACAAGTCTTAATATTTGGTTCGGGAAGATCATTGGTCACAACAAGATATTGCTTTAACACATTTGAATTTCTAGGAAGAAGCCTTAACATTGTGATCGAAATACGAAAATTATCCACTTGTGACTTGTCATTTGGAGTATAATGCTTTAATGGAGTTGCCAAAAAGTATTCTTCTTTTTCTGTTTGATTTACATCTCCATACAACCGGAAAATACAGAGGGCCAAGAATCTAGCATTTGGAATTACCTTTTTTGTCCTTCTTGATGAATAACTTGAAATCATACTATATAATAGTACCAACATCAAGTAGCTTTTCATAAAATAAACCCCATAACACCTTTAACCAGGAACATTTAGTCGATTTTTCCCCCTATTTTACCTGACAAACACCTCAAAATGAAGTGAATAGTAAAGTGCCAAATAACAGGAAATGTTTCCTTCTTGCAACTTTTAGGGTTAGGTTTATTATCACTGTAACCCTTTTGTTTCATCATGACCACAAGCTGACAGTCGCTAGGGTTTTCATACATAGGATCAAGGGTTTGAAGAGGGAAACCAATGCAACTGAGAAATGTTTCCTGCTCCAAAGTGACTTGGAGTTTCATCAAAAACTAAGAAGACAATACAATCTTCATCATTGCGGAATATAGCAGTTGAAAATGCCTTGTAGATAAACCATAACGGGCAATTGTCTGTGTTGCGAGTACATAGAATCAAAATTTTGCTCCTCTTTATTATCTCAATAATTACGTGTAGCTTTGAATCATAATGAGATAGATCAAAATCTGCAACATAATTGCAAGATCTAATCTTATAATCATCCAGTTTAACCTGGAAGGAAGATGTAGCCTTTGAAGATGTAGACGATTTCACCATTGTGGAAGGGATTGAAAGACAGTTACACAAATCATAGAAATATAGGTGTCCTAATATATAAAAAACGAAATTGTTGGTCGCTTAAATATTAATAAGGAGAGTAATGCATCTAGTTATAAAAAATACATCACTGATCATTCAATCAGCTCGGTTATAAATGTTTATGGTTCGTTAAAAGTGGATATTTTATAGTCCATGACTGTTGATTGAAAAAAGTCAATACACTATCCTAACAATTGCTTCCCCCATTTGAAATAACTGCAGATTTGGACAATTGTTTTAATCATTCCCATATAATAAAAAATAAAACAACAAAAGAGAATAAATATTTATTACTAAACATTTTATAAAAGTTTAGGATATTTCACCTATGTATGATACGACAATAATTTAAATTTCCAATTCAATACTTTATGCACTATTAAATAAAACAATAGTGACAATTATTTTTTTACAACTACACAACAAGTAAATATATTTCATTTACATCATGTAAAAAACCCAACATTCAGAGTCTAATTATAACTTTGAAGATTAAAGTAAAAACAAAATATTATATTTATTTAATAGTTAAGAAACAAATACCTTAATTATGTTCACATTGAGTATAAGTATTTGCCTTTTATCCAATGTGGAATGAAGAGGTGCTTGTACTTGACAACTAATTTGTTGATCCACCCTACATTCATTAAACTTAACAATTGCAAAATCCACAGCTAATCTATACTGAAAATGACATCAACAAAACACCCACTCAACAAAACATTTATAATCAGTATAACATTGTACACCAAATTTCCATCGTTAAATAAAAATTGATTGTGCTAAAAGTACGAACAATGATATTATAACAAAACCTCTTAATATTTGTAACTAAAGCAATGTGTACATATTTATAACATATAAAATCACAAAACTAAAACATTATCATTGAAAAAAGATAGTAACTTTAAAAAACATAAAAAGTGACATAAACAACTCCAAAGGAACTTGAACATCAGATGTAACTGAATCTGTAACCGAGATACTAAAATCCACACCTATGCTGAAAAATAAAGAAAACAATAGTCATCAATATACAATATACAGATCACAAAAAAAAAACATATAACCGAGAAAAGTTCCACAAGAGAGTGCGTCATGAAAAGTATGAGGTCGTCAAAGCGTTAATGGCCTGCATGTTGAAGGAGGTAGAATCTGTCTGCAATCTTGTGTAGAGAATGTAGAGGTACGTGGAGCGTCTTAAAAGGCTTAATGTGAAGTTTGGCGAGGAGTTGTCTATTGACATAATCCTTAACTCTTTTCCATCTTGTTATGATCAGTTCATCCTGACTTATCATTTGAAAAATACAGAGACCACATTGGCCCAACTCCATAACTTGTTGTAGACAACTGAATCAGGGAAGAAAAAGAATCAATTCCCTTCTGCTAAAAGTACTCTTGTCCTTTCCATTTCGCAAAAGAAAGGAAATAAGAGGGAGGTTAAACCTCAATTGAACTGGAAGGACAAGGCCAAATATGGATCGTTTAGCAATGGGGCAAAGGCAAAACCTAGTTAAGATATTCCTATTGTTAGTGAACCCAAAGAGGCCACTTACTACTACTGTAATGATAAGGGCCATTGGAAAAGAAGTTGCCCTAAATACTTGCAAGACATCAAGGATAACAAGTGATATTGCCATATATATATATATATATATATATATATATATATATATATAGGCATTATTTTAGTACGTTTAAGCTATAATTTTGTAAAATACAAAGATATTTGGTACTTATTACGTTAATTTACCTTTTGCAGCAAAAAAGGACATTCTTGAAGGAAAAAGACCAAAACTGACAAAAAGCTGGAAACTTGGAGGTCAAAGCTCGTAGAAGCATGGAAAAAGAAGAGAAATCGTGTAGATTTTTATGCCACAACATGGTGATCTAAAGGCCATGACGTGGCCACTTTTCCAGACGTAGAACCTTCCGGTGACTTGTTGCATACATGATTTAAATGATGGCCACGACGTGGCTCCTCTTCTCATGCCGTGGCGATCAGATTTTAGGAAACTATATATACCCGGACATTAGGTTGAATTCCAGAGGTTGGCTTGAGGATTAAGCTATGGTTTACGACTGAAAACCCTTAGAAAACCTCCAAAAGTGAAGATTTTGATTGGCGCTCAAGATTTGTAGAGATATGAAGAAAGATCATCATTAAATCATTCAGTTTGCTAGATTTTACCATGTATTTTCTAGTTAACATCGAGTTATTGCTTGTTTCTATTTTAGTTATAGGCTAATCACCCCATACTTCTGTTTGGTGAAGATGAACCCGAATCTTATGTGTTGATTTCAATTTATGGATGCTTTAATCAGGTTCTGTGTGATAGATGATCCTTTATATTGCATGAATTTGTTACCTAGTTTTTTTATGACCATTAAATAATTAGAGCTAGTGATTAATCATATCGTAGGGTTAAGAAATTAAAAGCTAATAATTTTAACCGTGTTAGAGAGCATAAATAAACATAATTTGTGCTTGGTTGCTTGACTTGATCATAGGAAAGTAACATTAGATTTATCATTCGTAGTCCAGTTTGTACTTATATCGATTTTGTGTTTAAACTGTGCTTGTTCATTGCATGGTAATTCATAAATTGGTACATCTAGATATTTGATCATAGTAACTAGTAATTTAAAGAATTAGTAATTAATATAATCCATCCACTAGAAATCAACCATAGGAGAAGGGGGAATCAGAACTAAACAGAAGTACTCTTAAATTTTGAGGTAAAAAGCGTTTCTTGTTTGCTTAGTTTTAATAGTTGTTAATTTGGTAGTAATTTGAATTGAGTTACTAAACTTGCAAAATCAGTAAAAAAAACCCCCAATTTAAGTTTTTTTTTCTTAGTTTAATTAGATTTAATTATTTTCTAAATTGAATTTCCGTTCCCTGAGTTCGACACCCGACTTACCTAAGCTATTCTATAATCCGACTAGGTACAATGCCTATACTTGCATAAGTAGTTAAGTAGTTAGGTTTATAAATTTAAAGCTAGATAGTATATAAATAGCATATCAGCAAGGTCAAGCCATCGTCAATAGGCACATATACTATTCATGTCAATAACTCACAACTTACTCGTTCTAGGGTCCTTGATATAGAATGTGGATTTCAAATTTGTTCTGATTTGAAGGGGCTAAGAGAAAGTGAGGAGGTGGATCATGGAAGAATAAATCTGATCATGGGTAATAGGCGATCTTCTCCTGTTACCAAGATTGGAACTTATAGTCTTATGCTTAGTAATGATGTTAGGATATATTTGATAAACTATTGCTACTCGTCAGAAATGACACGAAACATTATTTCTTTTGATGCATTGTTTAGACAACGATTTCGATATTCTTTTAATGATATGAATAGTTTGATTTTAGTTTATAAAAGTTGTGTTTTTATGTTTGAAGATTTACCTTGTAATGGTGTGTATAAAACTGTGATTTGTATTGATAGCTTAGGCAATAGTGTGTTAAATATTGATCTATCTAATGGTATAGACAAAGCATGCTTGTGGTATTGTCGTGTTGGACACATTAACAAGAAACTAATCACACAACTCCAAAAGTATGGAGTGTTGGAATCATTTGACTTAAGGTCGAATGATGAATCCAACTGTTGTCTTTTGGGTAAGATGACAAAATCACCTTTCACTAGAACTTGTGAAAGAGGTGAAGGTTTGTTGGACCTCATACACACAGATGTGTGTGGGCCCTTCAGATCAACCACAAGGGATGGCAATCGACTCTACATGACATTTACAGATGATTATAGTAGATATGGATATATCTACTTAATCAAACATAAATTAGAAAGATCTGAAAAGTTCAAAGAGTTTAAACACGTGGTTGAGAATCAACTGGGAAAGAAGATAAAAATGCTTTGATCTGATAGAGGTGGAGGGTATCTTAGTATCGAGTTCCTCGACTATCTCCAGAAATGTGGAATAGTTTCACAATTGACTCCTTCTAGGACACAACAACTTAATGGTATGGATGAGAGGAGATATCAAACCTTGTTAGACATGGTTCGTTCCATGATGAGTCGAGCTTCACTTCCTATTTCTTTTTGGGGTATGCGTTAGAGACAGTTGCCCATATTATTAATCTTGTCCCTATTAAAAAGGTTGCCAAAACACCTCATGAGATGTGGGCAGGGAAAGTTCCCTCGCTAGGCCATATCAAGGTTTGGGGCTGTGAAGTTTTTGTTAGACGGGAGACTCACGACAAGCTAGAACCTAGAAGTGAGAGATGTAATTTCATTGGTTACTCACAAAAGTCTTTTGGATACTTGTTCTATAGACCTATTGAGAACGTGGTCTTCGTAGCTCGAAGAGGAGTCTTCTACGAGAGAGAGCTCATATTCAAAGAGGACATTGGGAGTCCTATTGATCTAGAAGAAATTCCAGAATCATCCAATGAAGGAACCTTAAAAGATACTAGCTCTTAACCAGAGGATGAAACTCCTATAAGCCCATTGAAAATTCATTACCTCTTTGTCGATCAGGTAGAGTTAGCATGCCATCAACGTTCTATGGTTTCCATATAACGTCTGATAGTGACACATTTATCTATGATGGTACACTGTTAAATTTGGATGAGCCAGTTAACCACAAGGAAGCAATGACGAGCCCTAAGGTTGCCAAATGGAAAGAGGCAATGGACACTGAGATTCAGTCCATGTATGACAACCAAGTTTGGAATTTGGTTGATCAAGAACCCGGTCGAAAGACAGTGGGTTGCAAATGGATCTTCAAGAAGAAGACTAACATGGATGGAGAAGTACACACGTTCAAAGCACGACTGGTTACAAAGGCTTTACTCAAACCTTTGGGGTTGACTATGATGATACCTTTTTGCCAGTGGCTAAGATCAAGTCTATTAGGATAATGCTTGCCATAGTTGCCTTTCATAATTATGAAATATGGCAGATGAATGTCAAAACTCCTTTCCTTAATGGGAAGTTGGCTGAGGATGTTTACATAATTCAGCCATAGGGTTTTGTACATGCAAAGTTTCCTAATAGAGTGTGCAAGCTTGAGAAAGCTATATTTTAACGACCCAAAAATCAAGGGTAAAAATTTCAGTTTCAATATAGTCAAACAAAAATATCATTTAATCCAAACATTCCAAAAACTTTGCTAATTAAAAACATTTATCAGAGTTCATCCCTAAATAAAATATTGCGGAAAACACGGGTGTGTGCGCTGCGATCAAACCGGGCCCTTCCTTTCCAAACCGATGATACCTGAAACCATAAACAAAACTGTAAGCACGAATCTTAGTGAGTTCCCCTGAACATACCCCACATAATCAACATAATCCACATAACCGCATAAACCATATCAATCACATAAGCCATGCATATAAACATATAAGGATTCCCTGGACACCCTCCAGGGTCTTACTCCAGGATGTCATGGGCACCCCGACATGGTCTTACACCAATGTGCCATGGGCACACCCCATGGTCTTACTTGGAATGCCATGGGTACCCCCACATGGTCTTATAACCAAGTGCCATGGGCACCCCCATGGTCTTTACCTGGAATGCCATGGGCACCACCACATGGTCTTATAACCAAGTGCCATGGGCACCCCCCATGATCTTTCATGCAAGTATCACAAAGACAACTAACATATAACGTACCACATGATCAACTAGCATACCACCTAACACGTATCCAACTAGCATACCACATAACACATAATGCGCCGACCTTGGTGCCTTAGACCCGTTGGTATGGTGAGGAGACTCACCTTAGTCTGCTGAACCCGAAAACTGCTCGCCTAATAGTCCGAAACCACCCGTCTTGAACAATAATTAAATTAACCCAAAATTAATATTAAATACAATCTAATTAAAAAGGCCAATTAGCTAAGCCCAAATCCTTCCATAATGGCCCAAGACTCTTTCCTTTGCTAATGGGCTCAAAGTCCATGTCCAAAGCTATTAATGGTTCACATGGCTCAAGAGGCTCAACCAAAACAACCATGGCCCAAAACAGAGAAATCGGACCACTAACCCCAAAATATGACCATACCCAAAACTGATTAAGTCCTAAAGGGCATACAAGCCCACACGAAGCCAGAAACCAACTGGGGTGCGTACGCGCAGTGTACCACTCTAGTACACGCAACATACCAGTGCCTTAATCAGTACGCGTTGTGTACATGCTGCTACGCGCGGCGTACAAGTCAGACATGCACAAATGACCATTAAGCTCTTAATTCTTGGAATATTATCGTCAAGCTTTAGATATGAGTCCATTAAGACGTTCTAAGGCATAAAGTTGGAAACTTTATGCCCTTGCATGCTGCATATGTTCCAAACAACCCCTTATAACCCATTAAGACCTTTCCAAGGGTCGTAATTCATGCATGAGGTCAAAACACTCATCAAGACTACATTTTTATGGTATGAATGAACTAAGGGACCTCAGATCTACTCTTCCTAAGCTCTAGAGTTGCTCAAACTACCAAGAGATGATCCACGAACACAAATGGGACAATATAGCAAACCCTAGCTCAATCTAATGAATAAGATGGAAAGATTAAAACTTTATACCTCCAGAAGATAGATCTAGGTGCACCAAGCTTGGATCCAAAAGCTCCAAGTCAAATAGTGACTCTTCTAAAATTTCTTTCTTCCTCCTCAAGCACCAAAACACACAAAAATCACTTTGAAGCTCTACAATCACTCAAATGGGGGCTAAGGGTCGATTTCTAGGGTTTAGAGGGATGGAGGCTGAAGATATTAGGGTTAGGTTATGAGATAAGGAGCTTAAATAGGGTCCAAGACCGTAAAATAGGGTTCTGATCTGACTAACGTACGCCCAACGTACATATGGTACGCCCAACGTCCTCCAAAGAGAATTCGTGACCATCCTGGTCAGTACGCCCAACATACTCCTAGGTACGCCCTGCATACTGCCTTCTTCACTAGTACGCCCCGCGTACGTTTTGTGTACGTCACGTGTACTCGGCTAAGCCTGAAAACCACGAAGGTTACGAAGGGTAGCCGTGGCATTCACGGATTCGTTCAGATAACTTAGGCCAGGGTGGGCCAGTTCGCAAGGTTGTGATTAGGTCACAAGCATGGAAGGGGGATCATCTCGTGCTTTGGGCACGCCGACTAGGGTTGTCAGGGAATTATTCTCTGTTCTAGGATGAGGGTCCTTGGGATCTGCGGGTGAGCTTGCTTGATTATGGAAATTCAGGTTAGAACTGGTAGAGATTGTTGAGTCAAGGGTTGGATCTTGAGTTGCAGGACATATGGGTAGCCAGTATGGACGCCCTCGTAATTTAAGCCTCAAAATAACCTGATAATCAGGGCATCATGCAAGGATACCTCGGTACACCATCACCGAACCTCACGAAGTCTTTCCTCACCCACCAATCCCCTGTATACGGTATCATACCCTGATACCGCAAAGCATCCTTTCAAGGTCTTGCATCCGATCTTCCTCTCGCACCACTCGTAACTCCGAAATATTCCAACTTTCAATTGAAACATGGAGGAGGAGTCAGCGACTCAGAACACGTAGACGACAATCCGAAACTTTCTCCTCTATTGCTCAAAACTCATGCAAGAATACTCATAACGACCCTGAAGTTGGTTGCCCAATCAACTTCTTCCCTTCCCGCACTGCATATAATAGCCCATACCTTGAACCAGAAATTCTCAACCACCGAACTAACCTTACAAGCCAACCACCTCGAATTCACCATTATAACCTTGAAGGATTCCTATCCACCACAAGGTCTCCGACCAACGGCCACTTTCCGTGGAGACACTCATCTTTTCTCAAACACGTACCACATATACTATCTCGCTCTGCACCTCTCCTTGACCACCAATAACCCTGGTCTTAGGAATCTGCACCGCAGGCCTCTCTATCCAGTTCTCTAACCGCTCTTGAAAAAATCTCTGATCTCCCCAAAAAGTACCCGGTTCTCCCCCACTCAGGGTTCGAACCATCACCAATTGGTTCACCGAAAACAATTTGAAAACAATTTTGAAAACTATTATAGATCCTTAGTTTGAGTCTGGACTCACACGAATGCTCATCCAATTCTCTCTAACCAGGGCTCTGATACCAACGTGTAACATCCCAAAGTCAAGGTAAAATTTTCATTTTTAAAATCCAACCAAAAACCATAATTTGTTACAAAACATAGTTCCCGAAAGTAATAATCACGAATCCAAGTATCCCAAAATCAAACATCATAAAATCAAAAGAATGTGCACGATCTTGCCTTTGCTCTCCCCCGATCATCTGAAGTACCTAAAACATAAAACTTAAACTTTAAGCCAAAGCTTAGTGAGTTCCCCCAAAGTACCACCCACAACTAATACAGATAATAACAAGCACATATGAGCCTTCAGCCTGATTGGATAACTTGCAGGGCCTACAACTTATCTGGACCGCTCTCTGAGTCTTCGGCCTGACTGGACCGCCTGACAGGCCTTCAGTCTATCTGGACCACCCCTGGTATATTGGAGTTTAGCACAAAGCAGGACCAAATCAACCCAACAAACCATAACATGTCGACATATACAATATTAATCAACAACCAACAATCACATGTAATCATACAGATCTACCAATCTAACACATACTAGTGAACACATGTAGTCATACAAATGTACCAATGTAGCACATACTAATTATAACAACAATCTAATGTACCATGATACAAAATCCAGTGGGCCGACCTTGGTGCCTTCGACCAACAAGTAGAGTGAGGAAGACTCACCTCGCTGTCTGAAAAGATAGTAGAATAGAACGTTGCTCCAACCGACACCTCTACCAATCACTTATATGACAAACATTGACTTAAACTCGGAGGGTTTTTGTTTTTCTACAAAATCTGTTCTAGACCTCTTTTTCCTGTGCCATGCAGACATCGCACAGATGTTTGGTTTCACACACAGTTTGTTTTTTAGAAGACCGCATACCTAAAAAGGTTTGCGCGTCCTTTTTTTGCCGCAGATATAGAACTATGTCTTCTAATCTCTTCAAAAGCCATTCAACAAATTTTAAAGATACAAAAAAACACATTCTGACCATTCTCATTTGTAGACAAAAAGAACAAAAAATAAATGAATAACTATCATTTCGAAGAATCATTTTATCATACGCTGTAATATCCAATTTAATTCATTTGTCATGTAAACTTCTGCAATAATTCTATTTTAGAAATAAGTTTACAAATAAAATATATTGTTTATTTTATTTTATTTTTAAATCTACATGCAATTATGTTTGTTTAATTATTTTAGCTTAATAAACTTGTTATTTTAAACCCAATTTTTGGGTATTCATATTTTAAAAAAATTATGCTATTTATCTAACGATTTTTTATAAAAATAACTAAAAAAATCAAATTATTATAAAAGTTATCAAAAATATTTTATATAGGTTTTATTTTATTTTAGCAACTCGCAGATTTTAAAAAACAAACAATCTTCTTCTTGCAGACTACAGACGTTTGGTCCACCTCTTCTACTGCAAATGTGAGCAGATGTGGTCCGCAGACTATAGATCTTTTGGATTTGAAAAAACAAACAACACCTCAATCTACTGCTCAAAATTCCCCTAGGTCAAACTTGGTCAAGGTCGACGGTTAAAAGTCAAAGTCAACTACAACAGGTTGCAACGCCTTGGCCCTTCTTGGCAATGTCGTGGCCATTAAACAACAAAAAAAGCGGTTCTTGACCCAGTCGCCACACCGTGGCAACCTGAACCACGCCGTGGGGACTGGTCTGGGTAGCTTAACCCATTAAGTCACATTTATTTCCAACTTCAAGGGCTGCAAAACTGGTCTAAGTGGATAATGTTTCCAACTTTATCCCTTTAGACCATCCAAGAGATAAAGATATTACATCTAGGTCTAAATAAGGAAAAAACATGACTTGACTTAACCCATTAAGCATCTTTCCTCGAAGGCTTACTAGATCCCTACTCCAGAAAGTTTCTGGCACCTTATAATCACATAAAAGTCCATACTTTCCAGTCATGCATGTCTTGGACTCTTATTAGGTCAAAATAGAGAAAAAGGGCCAAGATCTCATGAAAGAGTTTAAAAATCTATAAAACTCCAGATCCAACACTCTTAACCACAAAGTGACTCTGGGGATTCATAGAGTTGGCAACTTTATGAAATCTTAACTCTCTAATAAGTCCCAACATGAAGAATAAGGCATAAAAACCTAGATCTATGGACAACAAACCAAAAAGCTTGGAACTTAGGGACTTACAAGAGTCAAAAAGATGCATAACAAGATGATGAGAAAAGTTACTTGATGAATCCAAGTTTGAAAGTCACCTTCTACTTCTTCTAATCCCCCAAAAATCAACAGAAAAAGCTTAGAGAGAAAACATGGAGGCTAGGGTTTGCTTGGAGGCTGAGAGAGTGTGATGGAGGCTGAGGGTGAGCATCCCTAGCCCTCGCATTCCATTAAATAGGGCACAAACACTGAATATTAGGGTTTCTCTTTAAACCGCTGCCACACCGTGGCAGCCTTAAATGAGATCGTGATATTTCTTGGAACTCCACGTTGTGGCGCTTTTCCCCATGCTGTGGCAACCCGAAATCCTTAGAATTTTGCAATTTAAATTACCTAGGGATCCGGATGTTATAAATACCTAAAGTATCAGACCCCTTGTATTTTTTGATATCTATTTTCAAGCAAACAGTTTCTTTCCATGAAGCAATTCCTTTCCTCTATAACACTCACACATTATAGGGTTCTACAACTCTAGTACCGTAAAACCAGCTACTTTTAGAGGTTCTATATAGTGCCCAACCTATTCTTACTGGTAATCCTGACCTCTTTTACATCTTTTATGCACATAATAAATTTCTTTCCTGAACTACAACCCGTATCAAATGACTATGTCATACTTAATCTTGATCATGTTGCTTATAGCACTGAATTCATGTATGGATTTTAAGTACTTAAGTTTTAAGATTGGGTTTGGTGGCTTTTACCTCCCTGCAACATGTTGATTGGCTTACAACGGAGTGGTAATGCCACGTTACCATAGCATAGTAATCAATAAAGGTCGCGGTGTGGCGCCGATGTGATCTCAAAACCCTACTTTTCAGATCATGAGCCTATTTAAGGAATATATTAGGACATGGTTTCTCCACCCTCAACCCACTCCTTTTTAGAGAACCTCTAGCCAAAACCCAAGTCTTCCGCAAGTCCTTAAGCTCGATTTGTGTGTTTTCATGCTTTTTAAAGGAAGAAGCGGTGCCTATTGATTTCTAGGATCTTCAATCAAGCCAAGTCCCACATTTTAAGGACCGTTTACAAATTTGTAAGTCTTCTAATTTCTAACTTTATGGTTACTTCCTTATAGATATAAGATGTAACACCTATTTTAGGTATGATTTAATTTCTAATTTTAAACATTCATTTTGGGTGGCCACAATGTGGTGGAGCATCACGTCGGCGTTGCAGTACTTTTATGATTGCGGGATTTTAATGACCTGTTATGTCATGGCCATAGGTGCTACGGTGTGGCAACTGTTTTATGAGAAAACCCTAATCATTAGGCTTTAGGCCCTATTTAAAGGATATTATGGCTAGGGTTTCGTGATCATTCAACCTCCATCATCCTCCCAAGCTTAGAAACACTAACCCTAGCCTCCATTGCATATTGTGAACTCATTTTTGGTACTTTTGTGATCATTGGAAGAGAATGAATTCTTTTGGTGTGGTGGTTCCCCTTGCAAGCATCATCCTCATCTTCTAGCTTATATCTTGGACCTTGGTGAGTGTCCAAGACTCAATATCTATGTTGCTAAGATACTAGATGTCTAAATTTGTCCCTTATTATTCATGTCTTGGTGCGTTGGGCTGGTGAGGTCTCACAAATTTGCAACTTTTTGAATCTCTGGGACATTTGGGGTGTTTGGTGCCTCGAATATGAAGTAAGAATGATTTTTGGTGTCATGCATGAAATCATGGTATAAAACCTTTATTTTGACCTAACATGAGTTCAAGACATGCATTGGACATGCATGTCTGTAAAACACACATTTTTATGATAAGTGTTGGTGCTTGAAACTCTTCTGAAGCTGATGGACAAGGAAATTTGAAGATTTAGTGCTTAATGATTAAGTCCATGTTATGTTTTCCCTTGTTTGGACCTAAAGTTTGAGACATTGATCTGTTGGAGGGTCATAGGGGATAAAGTTGTGTTAGGGTTCAGAAATAGATTGTGTCTAGTTGTATGCATTTGTAATGTTTAGTGTCTTTTCTTAGGTTCTGAATTGGGTTGTTGTCATTTCGATTTCAGAATTGTATTTAATCTTAGGTTTGCAGTTTTGAACTGTCGACTTAGGATTCCTTTCTAGTGCTCTTTTGATGCCTATATATAGGAGCATTAGTTAGTAGAGAGGCAAGAGTTTTTGACACATAATAGTTTAGCACAAGTTTTGTAACAAAATTTTCTCTTGATCCTAGCAAACAGATCTAATTTACATCTTTGAGTTCATCCAAATCTTTGATATCTTCAAATGACGTTTTCATTTTAGAATCTACCGTTCCAATAATTCTATCAAGTGGTATCAGAGCGGGAGGTTTTGTAAGCTGTTTTCAGATCCAAAATCGTTCAGAGTTCTTCGTGTTCTTTAATTAAGTTTTTACTTTGAGTTTTTTGATAGATTTTGCATTTTGTAATTGTTTTTTGCATTTTAATCCAAAATTCTTAGTTCAAATCATTTGATTCGTGGTTTGAAAACTGTTTTTAGTTACAGGTTTGATTCTAATCTCTTTTTCTGTTGAAATTTGTTTGAAAATTTCTAAATAGGATTCTCACTCGATTTCATTCAATCTTCATGGTGCTATTGGCTCTACAAATCGAATTCCAATTCTCTATCCAGAAGACTATGAAGTTTGGGTACGTCAATTTGACGACTATGTTCATAGCATTGAAACTCATGGTTCATTGATCAGGCGTGCAATCAAAGAAGGGCCACACAAAGTGGGAAAGACTCAACAGATTGTATATACTCAGAGAGAATTTGATGATCTTGTTGCTGAGAAGGTCAATGTATCTGATTAAAAAGATATGATGTTGTCCAATCTAAAGGCGTTCAAAATTATGAGGTTTGCTCTTCTTCTAGATACTCTTTGTTTGGTAAGTTCATGTAATACTTCTCATAAAATTTAGATAAGACTGAAAGAATTATACTCTCCTGGTGCCGATTTGTGTCATTAGATTCAAACCACTCTCTTATCTAAATTTGGTTCATCTGAACAAAAACCAGATGAATCCATTAATCAAACTATTACTCATTTTAACCATTTTCTAAGCAGAATGTTGAATCATCAGTTAAGCAGGTAAGTGACTGAACAAAAGGTTACTTTTCTAAATCGCCTGAGATCTGAATGGAAACTCATTGTTTCAACTGTTAAAGCTCATGAACAGTCCAAGGATTATTCTTTTTCCAAATTGGTTGGAATTCTCAAATCTCATAAGAAGGATGTTCTTAAAGAAACCAAAAGTGTTCCAAATACATGTCAATTAGCTTTTGTAGCTAAATCTGAAGGATCTAAAGGGAAATCATCAAAAGAGATTCAAGTTGATTTTGATTAAGACAGTCTGGATGATGAATTCACAAGCAAAGTCAAGGCATTCATGGTCAACAATCCTAGAAAGTTTTTCAAGAAGAACTAATGAAAATTCAAAGGAAAAAGTTAAACAAAGGAAACAATAGTGTTGGAACCTTCATGAATCAGAATTCTAGTTCGGAGAAAGAAAAACGAGAAAATAACAGGAAGTATCAGAAAGATGAAGAGAAAGTTGAGAAAATTTCCTAGGTGACTCAGGTTATGATTGTAATTATTGTCATGGAAAAAAGCATTTTAAAAATGAGTGTATGATGAGAAAGATGCATGAGAAGGAAGAAAAAGACAAAAGATGAACATTACTATACTCAGAAAATTGAAGAGTTGCGAAAAGCCAAAATCACAGGAAAAGCGCTCATTGTTGAAAAAGATGACAATAATCGTAGAGTTGAGGTGTGCTCAACTGATTCCGAAGATGATGAAGTTCGGAGGCCTACACACGGAAAAGGATTTGTTTTGAACGAACATAAAAGTTGTGTTGATGGAAAGTGTTTGATGGTCAGAAGTACAGTTCTGAAAGTCAAGAGTACTTAACTGATAAAGGCACAAAATCTGAAGTGTGTTTGACAGCGAAGAGTGTCAAAGAATATGAAGGAGAAAGTGAGAAGGTAATCAACTAGGAACATTCTATTCTTAAATCTCTTAATATACATGTTACTCGTTATGATTCCGAACTGATTGCATTGTGTGATACAGTTTCTAAAAATAGTGAAGGTCTTATACGATCTCAAATTAAGAACTCTGATCTCAATGATAGTTTTAGCAGCGAAACTTTCAAAAGCTAGGAGAGAAGGATGAAAATATAAGCCCTTAGAATAGAAGTCACTAGACTTCAATATGATGTTATTCTTTTAAAAAGGGATAATAGGTTAATGACTAGGCAACACAATATTTTTTGTTTAATTGAAAAGCGATTGTACAATTATATTACCTAACTTTATCTTAGCTGTGAAATCGATGATAAACTGCATAAAATGATTCTTCCATTTCTCGAATTCAAAGAAGATGAAATTGATGTTGATTGTTATCAATTTGAATCTGTGATATCATCAGATGAATCTTTGCATGATTCATATTGGATTGGACTTGAAAAGGTTGAGGAATTCATTAAATCCAAAGAAAATAAATTGATGATGAACAATATTCTAACTAAAGAGGATAAACAACAAGTCAAACAAAATTCAAGTGAGAAATATAACTTGTTATGCCAAAAATTGGAATCGAAATAAAATCATTCTAATGAGAATACTTCTGAAAGTGAAACGAGTGAGATTTCTGTTGAAGACGAAGTTGATTGTTCTTCACTTGTGAAAATGTTGATGAACCAAAAAGAAATTTGATATTGAAGATTCCATTGAATTTGAAAATCATGTTGTGAACAAAGGATTTGAAAATTTGAAAGAAAAAGCAACTGTTTTTTTCAAAACATCAAAAGTCTCCTAATCAAGTTTTTGTGAAAAGGGTATTGACAAGAATGTTGTATCGGATTTGACATCAATTGGCAATAACGATAATGCAAAGGGTTGCAAAGATCATTTTTGGTCTCCACCAGTTGATAATGATGATGAGACAAAAGGTCTTTCTGAAAAGACTTCATGGAAAGTGAAAGGAAAATATGTTTATGAACCCTTGAACAAAGTGAATATTTCACATGAAGTTGGTGAAACAAGTGGCACAAAAGATGTTCCAATTTGTGTTACAAAGAATGAGGTTGTGAAAAATGATTCAAAAGGAAAGTCAAATAATCCAAAATCAATTGAAGAGATCAAAACAAAGAAAAGAGCAACAAATTCTAGATATAAAAAGAATTTGATTGCAAGAAAACAAATTTGGAAGAAAAAGGAAAATACAGCTAATAATAAAAATTTTAATTCTAATTCTGAAAATGCAAATCAAAATTTTCTTAATTCATCAAGATATTTTAATAAAAATGATCATTCGTCTCCTTATCCAAAAACAAAATCCAAATTTTCACCAAGCTTGTATTATTCAAAAAGGGAAACGTCATTGTTGAAAAATCATGGTTTGTTGAGGTTTAAAAGAAAAAAGGTTTTGGATCAAGATGCTAATCTGAAAGCATATGAAGTCAAATTGAAACAAGAAGAAGAAGAATTTTTAGAGAAAATAGCACAACAAAAAAAAGTTAATTCTAATTGAAAAACTTCGTTTGTTGAAATTAATCTTTGTGATAACAAATTTCAAGTTTTCAAAAAGGAAAAAGGAGAGAATAACGTTGTGATTAAGAAATCATTTTGGATCAACAAAACTAAGATTTTTCCTGTCTTGAACTCAAAAGCAAAGTTCTCACCAGGACCCAAAATGGTTTGCGTTCCTAAATTGGTGTAATTTTGTAGGTAATTCATGAAGTGCAATTCGATTCAGAATGGTACATTGATAGTGGTCGTTCTCGTCATATGACTGGAAGGAAATCAGATTTAAGAGAGTATCAAAGTTTGAAAGATGAGGGAAAAGTAAAATTTGAAAACAATGCAACTGGTGAAAACAACAGATATGGATTAATCACAAATGGAGACTTTACAATTCGAAAGGTAGCTTATGTTGAAGGATTTCAACACAATTTAATAAGTGTATCTCAACTTGTTGTAGGTTCTGGTCTCAAAGTTTCATTTGATGAGGATGGATCGGAAATTATTCATAGTGCTTCAGAAAAGGTGGTTCTAAAATCGAAAAGAAAAGGAGAAATATACTCCTAAATTTGAAACCGATTCAAGGAAAACATTCAATTTTCTTGCTTACTAAAGCTTGTTTGGAAGATAGTTGGTTATGGCGCAGGAGACTTTCGCATCTCAACTTCAAAGATATATATAAACTTGTTATTGGTGATCATGTGCGATGTCTTCCACTTCTCAAATTTGAAAAAGAACATTTATGTGGAGCTTTTGAAATGGGAAAACAAAGCAGAAAGATTTATTCTTCAATAATAAATACTAAAATTGTTGAGCCACTTGAATTAATTCATATTGATTTATGTGGTCCTTCATCAATTGAAAGTATTCGGGGTAACAAATATATCTTAGTTATTGTTTATGACTTTTCGTGTTTTACATGAATTTTCTTTCTTAAATAGAAATCTGAAACTACAAAAAGGATGATTGATTTTGTGAAGCAGATAGAACTGCAGTTGCGAAAACCTATTCGGAAGATCAGAAGCGATAACTGATTGGAATTCAAAAATCAAGTATTTTAATAATTTTTGATAAACAAAGGCATCAGTCATCACTTTTCATCTTCATATACTGCAAAACAGAATGGTGTAGTTGAAAGACAAAATCGTTCATTATGTGAAGCTGCGAGGACAATGTTAGCCTTTTCCAATCTTCCTCTATATTTTTGGGCTGAAGCAATTGGAGCTCCATACTTTACTCAAAGTTATTCATCTATCAATAAAAGATTTTCTATCACTCCATATGAAATTTTGAATAAACGAAAACCTAACATCAAATTATTTCATGTTCTTTATTCTAGGTGCTTTATCTACAACTCAAAGGAACATCGCAACAAGTTTGACGCTAAAGCCAGTTAAGGAATTTTTTTGGGATACTAATTGACGCCAAAAGATTTCCGAGTTCTGAACAAGAAATCTATGAAAATTGAAGAATGCTATTATGTTACATTTGATGATAATTTGTCAAAAATTCTCAACAAAATCCAAAAAAGAAGATGAATTCTCAAGCATGTCCTCTTATGACTCTTTATGAAGATTTTTTTAATCTTTTTGATAATCCAGAAAAAGCAATTTGTTCCGAAGATAATGCTAAGGACAACAAAGAAGATGAATTGTTGAAACTACTTGATGATGCAATTGAAAATATTGAAATTCATGAAGATAGTCAAAATCATAACTCCAATTTTGATTTACATAATGTTGAAGGGGGAGAATTTAAATAATAATGATCAATTCTAGGGGAGAATTCAAATCTGAACACAAACGTCCAGGGGGAGACTCCATTACATGATGATACTGATGAACAATTGGAATTTGAAGAAATAAATGATGAAATTGATCCTGAATATGATCAGATATATCCTCCATTGACAAAATGGGCAAAAGATCATCCGAAAACTCAAATTATTGGATATAATTTTTCAGGAGTCTTAACTCGTGCTCAACAAAAATAAAAACATGTTGCATTATTTTTAAAAATGGAATTTTGGATGTATAATTCTTTTATTTCAAATGTTGAAACCAAAACTATTAAAATTGCTCTTGTGTAACATCCCAAGATTTGTCATTTATAGTCCTTGGGGTTGGAAGTGTAGAGCCAAGATAAGTATAGGGGCCAAGGTCGCAACCTTGGGTCAAGGAGAAGTACGTTGAGCGTACATAAGAGTACGCTAAGCGTACTAAGTTTCGCCTTAGTACGCTGGGCATACACTTGTGTACATTGGGCGTACTTATGCCAGGATGAAACCCTAATATTTAGGGTTTGGGGGCTATATAAGCAACATTATGAGCACATAACCCTCCCTTACCTCATCCTCCACTGCTTAGAGTCGTTTTCCCCAAACCCTATCCATTTCCTTGAGTGTGTGAGCTTATTGAGTGTTTCTTGAGTGTTTTAAGAAGAAGGTGTTGCATCAAGGAGTTGGAGAAGAAGATCAAGTTTGTAGATCTGAAGTTTGTTTGTGCACCTGAAGCTCCAGAAGGTAAAAAGATTCAAACTTTATGCATATATGTATAGCTCTTGCCATTTTTTATTTAAAGAACCATTTCTTGTCCCAAAAAGTCCCAAGATGGTGCATGATGTGATTTGGACGAAATGAATTGTCCTTCTAGACTCTTGAAGGGGTTTTGAGTGATAAAAATAAGGTCCCAAAGGCTTAAGATGTCCCATGCATGGAGTAGGAAGGTCTTAATGGATTAAGATCAAGTATTAAGAGCTTTCTGGACGTCCAAAGTGATAAAGTTCGTGACTTTATGGTACCTAGTCACATTTGGTCACTAGATCTGAAGTTTGGGCCTAAGTACTTAAGCCATTAAACACTTATTAAGATTTTGGCAAAACACTATGTACGCCCAACATAAATCTAGTACGCCCAGCTTACTGGGTCAACCACCCCGATGGTGGTCAATCTCAGAACGATTACGCCCAGTGTACCATAGGAGTACGCCCCGCGTACGTCCTCTGTTGGGCTTTTGGCATTTGGACATCGGGTTTTAGGCTGTTTATGGACTAGTTGGAATTGGGCCTTTGCTGGACTTTATGAATATAATGTTTTGGGCCAAGTTTTGATGATGGATCTTGGAATTAGGCCCAATTAAGGAGTTGGGCCCAATTTGGTAAATTGGGCCAATAATGGGCTTTGCATAAGGACTTTGAAGGTTATGGACTTGGCATTGTGCCTTGGCCCAATAAAGAGTATGGACATGATGGATTATGTGGACCCTTAGTCAAGACTGGTATGTGGTGTATTGACTTGGTATTTATTATGTGATAGCTCGGGATTCCCGGTGAAACAGAAATCAGAGGTTTTCGGTACTTCAGCACTTCTTGCGAGGTGAGTTGCCTCACTATACTAAGGGGTCTAAGGCACCAAGGTCGGCCCATTAGATATGATATCCTAGCAGTTGATAGTATGTTGAGTATGAGTTGGTGTTGCATGCTAGTTGCTATGCCAGTTAGGTAGATCTGTAGGACTACCTGTATTATTATGTGATTAGTTGTATGCGCATTAGTTGTGTAATATGTCGACATATTATGTGGGGTGGGTTGAGGTGATGCTGCTCTGTGCGGTAACCAACAAACCCGGGAGCATTCCAGATACGAGCTGAGGGCCAGGTGGGGCATGTCAGACTCGTACTGTGGGCTTGGGATCATTCCAGATACGAACTGAGGGCCAAGTAGGGCATACCAGACTCGTACTGTGGGGCTCGGTGGCAATCCAGATGTAAGTTGTGGGCCCGAAAGGCAATCCAGACTCACACTGTGGGCCCAGGGGTAATCTAGACTGTAAAGCTGTGGACCCAGTACATGCTATTATTTGTATATGTGTTATGTGTAGTGTATCGGTATTTTGGGGAACTCACTAAGCCTCGGGCTTACAGTTTCAGTTTATTGTTTCAGGTACATCATGTGATCACGGGAAGGCAAAGGCATGATCGTACAACTCCTCATATTTATGTTTATGTTTCTGGGATACTCTGATATTATACATTTTGAAAACTAGTTTTGTAATGATTAATGGTTTTGAAATGCTTTTAAAAGTTTAAATTGATGGGTTTTTGAGCATTCTAACACTTCCTAAGTGTACATGCAACCCTAATAACCTTGAATCTATGTTTTCTCTATATACATGCAAATTTCTTTTTCAAGGTTATTTCCGAACTAGCATGGCATGGGGATTACATAAAACATAAAAACTAGTAGAAATACATACCTTGTTGTTGCTTGGATTCCTTCAAGACTTTGTGAGCCTAGCACCCCAAATGTTGTGCCTCAAATGCTTCACACAACACCACAAGACTTGGAATAACTTGAGAGAATGTCACTTAGCCTCAAAATCGGTTATGCCCTCTCTAGTAACACTAGGTCACGATTTTGCTAGCCATAGGGTTTCTTTTATAGTGTTGTCACAATTAGGGTTTACACATGAATGCCCTTAATTGTCATGACTCTTGATTTACCATGACCCATGGGTTTGTAACTCCCATGGACTATCCATGGAGCTCCATATGGTTATATCCAAACCCATAAACCATGGATCATTAATCCACCATAAAAGAATTGATGATTGTCATAATCAACCCTATATATTTAATCAGTCTCACTTTAATCACCAAATTAATACTAGATTAATACTTGATCAATACTAATTAAATAATACTATTATTAATATATTAGAACTTATAATATATTAATAATCATAAGTGCCTTATTCTCTCATCTAGTCTATCCATGTATTGCAATGCCATGCAACCCAAATGGACCATGCCGGGTCGGGTCAAGTACATACCAAATAAAGTTATGGACTTAGACACTATATCCAACAGTCTCCCACTTGGATAAGTCTAATAACTATATTTGCAAATATGACTTCAAAATCCGACTAGCAATCGTAGCTCTTTCAAAGTCTCTCGGAACTGAGATGATGATGATACGCCATTTAAGATAAGTGATCATATAATCCTCTGTTCTCATGATATCAGCCGGACAAACACATGGAACATGGTCTTACTTATTGTCCAGCATTTGTTTCTCGATCTCTGATTTGTTTCGACATAGAACTAAATTGAACACATCAATTAGGTTCTGACCGGGCCCGGTACATAGGTCAAAACCAAATCATCGAGGGGCCCAGATATCGCTTTTATTTCTAGAAGGAACAGATAAACTTCGACTGATATGCTTGAACTAACTACTTGTTGAATTATTCACAAAGGCACGTTTTATAACATCGAGTTACCAATGCGTTTTCGTACAATCATTGAATAACCAACTCATAGTCAACAACTCATATCTCTAGGTTTGAAGATTTATATGATATTACCGTCTCACGATCACTCGAGATAAATTCCATGAAGTGTTGCAAGTGAGCGTGGGTTGGATCCAATACTCAGCCCTTATGAGTACTCATGAATGTTGTAGCAACCATTGCATTGTCCAAAGCACTTTCAGACAAATCATACAAGCCAAATTCATGACAATCTTAAATCAATACTCACTTCCAAAGTTTGACTGACTGTGGATGGTTTGAATAATAACATAATTATTCTGGAAGTAAAAACATGCAAATATGAAACATAGTAAACAATCAACACAAGATAGTAACACCTTACTCATAAATAAATAACAACTTTTATTTATCATCAAATGTCAATTACATTTTACAAGTTTCAGGAATCTAATTATTGAAACTAATATCATCCTTCAGCCCAATGCGCCTCGCATGCTGTAAATGCTTAACCCTGCTCAGTCCCTTCGTGAGGGGATCTGTCGGGTTCTCATCTGATGATACCCTCTTAGCCACGAGGAGTCCTTCTTCTATTCGATGTCTGATGAAATGGTATTTTCTGTCCATGTGCCTAGATCTCCCGTGATCTCTCGGTTCCTTAGCCAAAGCAACCGCACTTTCATTGTCACAGAAAATTTCCATTGGCTCCTTTATAGCTGGTACAACTCCAAGGTCTCCGATGAAGTTCTTTAGCCATATCGCCTCCTTAGCTGCTTCACTTGCTGCTATGTACTCTGATTCACAAGTAGAATCAGCTACCGTCTCCTGCTTGGAACTTTTCCAAGTAATTGCCCCTCCATTTAGGATAAAGACCCAGCCCGACTGAGAGCGGAAATTATCCCTATCAGTCTGGAAGCTAGCATCGCTATATCCTTCCACTCTCAAGTCATCACTGCCTCCGAGGGTAAGGACCCAATCCTTAGTCCTCCGCAGATACTTGAGAATGTTCTTTACCGCTGTCCAGTGTGCCTTGCTAGGGTTCCCTTGATATCTACTGACCATGCTCAAAGCAAAGGCCACATCAGGGCGAGTACAAGTCATAGCATACATGATCGAGCCCACAGCGGAAGCATATGGTATATGACTCATCTCAGCTATCTCAGCCTCTGAACTCGGACTCTGAGTCTTACTCAGCTTGGCATTACTCTGGACGGGTAATTCCCCTTTCTTGGATTCTTGCATGCTGAACCTCTTCAGCACCTTATCTAAGTAAGTACTTTGACTAAGTCCAATTAGTCTCTTACTCCTATCTCTCAATATCCTTATCCCTAGGATATAGGCAGCTTCCCCAAGGTCCTTCATAGCGAAACACTTCCCAAGCCAGGACTTAACCTCCTGCAAGGTTGGGACGTCGTTTCCTATGAGAAGTATGTCATCCACATACAACACCAAGAAGCTAACTATGCTCCCACTAGCCCTGACATACACACAAGACTCATCCTCACTCCTAGAAAAGCCAAACTCTTTGACTTTCTCATCAAAGCAAAGATTCCATCTGCGAGATGCTTGTTTCAATCCATAAATGGATTTATCAAGCTTACACACTCTATTAGGGTATCTTGTATCGACAAAACCCTCTGGTTGAGCCATGTAAACATCCTCAGCCAACTTTCCATTAAGGAAAGCGGTTTTGACATCCATTTGCCATATTTCATAATCATGAAATGCAGCTATGGCTAACAATACTCTAATAGACTTAATCTTAGCTACTGGTGAGAAGGTCTCATCATAGTCAACTCCCGGAGTTTGAGTAAAGCCCTTCGCAACCAGTCGCGCTTTGTAAGTATGTACCTTCCCATCCATGTCGGTCTTCTTCTTGAAGATCCATTTGCACCCAACTGTCTTACGACCTGGTACATTGTCAACCAAGTTCCAAACTTGATTGTCATACATGGACTGAATCTCGCTGTCCATAGCCTCCTTCCACTTAGCAGACTCAGGGCCTGCCATGGCTTCCCTGTAGTTATTAGGTTCATCCAAATCTATTAGTGTACTATCACTAATAAATGTATCACCTTCAGTGGTGATGTGATAACCATAATAAAAATCAGGTGTGTTCCTCACCCTAGTGGAACGTCTTGGAGGTACAGACTCATCTATCGGATCAACAGGAGTTTCCTCCTCAGGTTGGTCGATAGCATTTGAGGTTCCTTCACCGCTTGACTCTTGAAGCTCTTCAAGGTCAATTTGCCTCCCACTGTCCCCTTGGATTATAAATTCTCTCTCACGAAATACTCCTCTTCTTGCTACAAAGACCACATTATCACTGGGTCTGTAGAAGAGGTAGCCAAAGGATCTTTGTGGGTAGCCGATGAAAATACACCTCTCACTTCGAGGTTCAAGCTTATCATGAGTCTCACGCCTCACGAAAGCTTCACAACCCCAAATTTTGATGTGGTCCAAATTGGGAACTTTCCCAGTCCACATCTCGTGAGGTGTTTTGGCAACCCTTTTAGTAGGGACTAGATTAAGGATATGGGCAGCAGTCTCTAAGGCATACCCCCAGAAAGAGATTGGTAACGAAGCTCGACTCATCATGGAACGAACCATATCCAACAAGGTTCGATTGCGCCTCTCAGCTACACCATTCAACTGTGGTGTTCTGGGAGGTGTCAATTGTGAGACAATCCCACATTCCTTAAGATAGTCAAGGAACTCAATGCTAAGATACTCTCCTCCCCGATCGGATCGGAGCATCTTGATGTTCCTACCCAATTGATTCTCCACTTCCTGCTTAAGCTCTTTGAACTTTTCAAAGGTTTCTGACTTATGCTTGATTAAGTAAATACATCCATATCTACTGTAATCATCAGTAAAAGTCACATAATAGCGATTAGCATCCCTTGTAGCAACTCTGAAGGGCCCACACACATCCGTGTGTACAAGGTCCAACAAACCTTCACCCCTATCACAAGTACCTGTGAAGGGTGACTTTGTCATTTTTCCAAGTAAACAAGACTCGCAACTATCATCTGACTTGAGGTCAAATGATTCCAAGACTCCAGCCTTTTGGAGTTGGCCTATGCGCTTCTTGTTAACATGTCCAAGACGACAATGCCACAAGGATGCTTTATCCAAGCTATCTGAAGAATCAATATACAACACATTATTTCCTAGATTGTCTACAACATTCACGGCTTCATATACACCATCACAAGGTAATGCTTTAAAGTAAAATACATCATTGTAAGAAACATTAATAGCACCATTTTTATTATCAAATGAAAATGAAAAACGTTGTTTGTACAAGCCATGAAAAGAAATAATATTTCTCGCCATTTCGGGCGAGTAACAACACTTATTCAAATCTAACATTAACCCATTATTAAGCAATAAAGAATAAAATCCTATCTTGGTAACAGGTGATGCTTTCATGTTGCCCATGACTAAGTTTATCCTCCCGTGCTCCACTTGCTCACTTCTTCTTACTGCCTGCAAATCAGTACAAATGTGAATACCACAACCTGTATCAAGCACCCAAGAATTAGCATTAGATGAGTTATTAGACAATATTGTGTAAATACCTGCGTGGGTGGGTTTAACCTTCCCATCCTTTACATCTTGCAGATATTTAGGGCAGCTTCACTTGAAGTGTCCCTTATCCTGGCAATAGAAGCACTGTGCTTCCTTTGGGTTTGAAGAAGGAGTAATGGGACCTTTCTTTGTCCCACTTGAAGAGGAACCATCAAGAGTCTTACCCTTGGTACCCTTCGAAGGGCTTTTCCTCTTTTTACCCTTTCCCTGCCCAATAGCCAGAACAGGGGCTATTGAAGGAGTAGAAGTAGCAACCGCTTTACCCTTAAGGCCATTTTCAGCTGTCCTTAAGAGTCCTTGAAGTTTTCTAAGTGTGACTTCCTCCTTGTTCATATGATAAGTCATACGAAACTGATCATAACTTGGAGGTAAGGAATGGAGAATGATGTCAATCGCCATTTCCTCAGGAAAGTCAACATTTAGCTTCAGCAACCGGTCAACGAACCTTTGCATCTTCTGCAAGTGACCGGTGATGGGTTCACCATCCTTCATCCTTGCGGTTATCATGGAGGAGATGATTTCATACCTCTCCTGACGCGCGCTCTGATGGTACCTTTCCATCAGATCCAGGTGCATCTCATAGGGGTAGAAATCTTCATAGGATTTTTGAAGTTCAGGAGTCATGGTGGCCATCATGATGCATGCTACTTTAGTAGCATCCTTTTCATGTGCAACAAACTCCGCAAACTCTTCAGGAGTAGCAGTGGCTTCACTCACAACCTTAAGCTCCCTATCGAGGACATATTCTTTGTCCTCATAGCGGGTAATCATTCTGATGTTTCTGATCCACTCATTGAAATTGGATCCATCAAAGATGACCTTACCACACAAGTTCATAAGGGAAAAGGAGCATGTTGGGTTTGAGCCAGAAGCATTGTTGGAAGACATCTGAAAGGAAAGAAAGACAAGTTTCATTAGATTAGGAATCCTTAATAATTCACCCAAATGAAATATTAAGGCTAGGATCCAACAAACTATTTATAGTTGGAAGAGGGATGCCGTAATCCATACTATAAAATATTTGAAGGTAGGTAAATGACGATTTACTAATTTCCACCATAAGAACGAAATATTTTATTATTAGGTTTTATTGGTTTTGAAACTCCTAGATCTTTTGAGATACATTGAACTTTTCAATGGCATGTTTGAATCTCGATTGTGCCCTCTCAAGTTTGTGACTGGGATGCCGAGGACCACAAACAAGGTGTGAATAACCATACAAATTGACTTGGTACCCTCAACAATATTACCTAATCGATGTGCCGGTTAACCACACACGCTCCACCGATCTATAATAAAGTCAAGTTACCCTTTGCCACTCTTACTAGTCCATGTTAGTGTGCCGGTTAACCACACACGCTCCACTAACGACTTGGTAAGGTACAAAGTGTAATTTTATGGACTAGCACCAATTTCACATTTTCCTAAAGTAACTAAGATTGGGAATTTATAATGTATAGTTACTTTATAATTCATTATACTTTTAACAAGTATTTAAAGTCGTATCCTACCCGTTCGGCTAACGACCCTCCACCGATCAAGGAAGCGGTGGGTGAGAGTGGACACCCATTAAGTCACCATTTTATAGGCAACAACCTTATACCCCCCTTATAGACCGTCTTCGTGAATGAGGCCTACTAACGGTAAGAATGACATATTCTTATACATATCTATATAATAAAATTATAATAATAGTATAAGTGTTGATTTTTAAACCTTTTAAAAATCTAAGGTTTAATTTGGAATTAAAGTATTAAAGTATAAGACTTTTCAAATTCCAAAACTTGAGGGTAAGAATTAAAACTATTCCAAGTCTCTTCAATTTGTAACTTATGAGTTTTAATGGTTCATAAAAATGAAGACTCTTCATTTTATGAAACCTCTTTAGTTCTTTAATCATAATTAAAAGAAGTGACTTTTGGTTATCCATAACTTGAGGACAAGTTATGGACACCATCATAGCCATTAAGATCATGAATTAAACACACATGGAGGTTACATATAATTCCTATGATCTTCTAAAAACTCATAAGAACACAAATTCATGTTAAGAAATTTCAAGAAATCATATAACTATATACAATATTTGAAAATTGATAAAAGCCATGTAAAATGGGTTAACATAATCATTATTATTTTGAAAAACAGATTTTACAAGTCCATAACAGATTGGGATAATGATCTTAATCCATTTCCAGCAACAAAACTCGAAAAAACTGCCCAGCACGCTCCTACTCGCCGAGTGCATTATTCTACTCGGCGAGTAGAATGAATTTGTTCATGGACTCGGCGAGTCCTCCCCGTGGACTCGGCGAGTCCAGTCGTCAGAATGCAGAATTTTCGATTTTTAAGCAGTTTTGCATCAAGTATACAGAAAACAATCCTAGGCTCTGATACCACTGATGGGTTTTTGAGCATTCTAACACTTCGTAAGTGTACATGCAACCCTAATAACCTTGAATCTATGTTTTCTCTATATACATGCAAATTTCTTTTCAAGGTTATTTCCTAACTAGCATGGCATGGGGATTACATAGAACGTACAACTAGTAGTAACACATACCTTGTTGTAGCTTGTATTCCTTCAAGACTTTGTAAGCCTAGCACCCCAAATGTTGTGCCTCAAATGCTTCACACAACACCACAAGACTTGGAATAACTTGAGAGAATGTCACTTAGCCTCAAAATCAGTTATGCCCTCTCTAGTAACACTAGGTCATGATTTTGCTAGCCATAGGGTTCCTTTTATAGTGTTGTCACAATTAGGGTTTACATATGAATGCCCTTAATTGTCATGACTCTTGATTTCTCATGACCCATGGGTTTGTAACTCCCATGGACTATCCATGGAGCTCCAAATGGTTACATCCATAACCATAAACCATGGATCATTAATCCACCATAAAAGAATTGATGATTGTCATAATCAACCATGCAACCCAAATGGACCATGCCGGGTCGGGTCAAGTACATACCAAATAAAGTTATGGACTTAGACACTATATCCAACATAAATTTGGCTTGATTTTTATGGGTGGTACAAGTTGGTATCGGAGCCTTGGTTTGAGTGAATTGGAGGAACACTCGTGTGAATCCAGTCTCAATCTAAGGAAAATGTTTTCAAATGATGTTTTTTTTAAATGGTTTTCAAAATAAGAAAATGAGGATGCAAAGTGTACGATCAGCCGGAGCCAGTATGTAGACCCCAAAATACCATGCAGTTGTTTGATTAAGTGATATGTTAGAACAACATGCTAGTACTAGGATAGGGATCCTCAGGAATCGTATGATAGAATTTCTTTGATCTTCGATGCCTTATCTTATGTAGAGTACCTTATTGATTGTTTATGACTTTCGCGTGTGAACTAACTATTGGGTGAATACTCTAAGTCACATGCTACATGGGTTAAATGGCCTTAGGGTAAGGGATTTGGCCCTGCTGCGCAGCTCTTGTCTGAGTCTAACCGTTGTAGGATTAAATCTTTTAGTCTAAGATTGTTTAAGCCATACAGCATGTGATTGTATTCATGCAATAGTTAACTGGCACCAATGGAGGGTCGTGGGACAGTTCATAGATGGGTGGGTTGTGCGAGGCCAGGAGGCCAGTTATGAGATATTTAGCATTCCTCTAAGAGTGAGGATTGAGCGCTCGCCATGTTATGTATATAGTTAGGGCGTTCTGATGATACTTGAGACAAATATGGGTAGGTGTGGAAGGTAGTATGGGCCCGTACTACTGAAAGCACAAAACCCATACGCGTAGCAAGGAAGTCACAACCCTTGGGCTTTTGGGTTGGGAGTTGGTTCCCGGATTGTTATGAGGAGTATTTGATATCTTTTCGGTATGTTTTCAGCATGGTGGTTACACGACGATTCGTGACTGGATCTGGGTCATGATCAGGAGAGGACGGACAGGAGGCGCCGACAGCGGCTGAGACTATCGGTCAGATGAGGCCAGATGAGATGCATGACATGATCTGGTAGATCCTGCATGATGAGGTTGCTGCTATGTTCCGGGATTAGCTGCCGAAGATGTTTGGGTCTATCAAGACCGCTATGGTGGAGTATTTCGATGATCGCTATGCAAACATTGCTGAGACGGCTGCCACAGTAGCTTCAGCAGCTGTAACGGCGGAAGGGGGAGGAGCTAGCGGCCAGAATAGGCCGATATTGTCCGTTGGTCAGATGCGGGAGATGATTCCCGTGGAGGTATCTCAGATTGTGCAAGAAGAATTGTACCGCCAGGGTGATCGCCAAGCTCGAGGAGCAAATTGTGGCCCTACGAACTGTGAGAGATGAGATACTGGGATGACTACTAGGGGAGTGCCGGTAGTGGGGTCACAACTAGGGAAGAGGAGGAGGGACTTTCTAGCAGAGGACAAAGAGTTGAAGGCTGCTAACCTGGGTACTCGAAGTCAAGAGGGTCAGGAGGTGTGTGGCAAGTGTGAGGGACCCACGGAATTGCTTGTCACAAATTTAGGTGCTACAAGTGCAGGGAGAGAGGGCATGTGGAATGGGATTGCAAGAAGGATCAGATATGCTTTCACTGCCACTAGCCAGGTCATTTCAAGTCCAGCTGTCCTACGTTGAGGGCGGAAGAAATTCGGACTCCAGCGGTGATCGTTCCTCAGTTGGTCAAAGTCGAGCCGCAATGAGCCTCTGGTATGTAATTGGAAACCCCCATTCCGTAATAATATTATGGCCAAATCGTCCTTGATCAGTAATTATTTTGTCTTGGAATATTGTTAAGTGTGGGTAAGCAGTAATTTCAGGTTAGTTGCCTGTTTTATCTGATCTATATGTTGCAAAGCTTCATGAGTCGTTAGGTCATTTGAGGTGTCAGGAGAACTTTATTATCAAAGGATTGTAGGTAGTTAGAGTTCAGGGTTTCATTAGTCGATGGGAAGTATATGGTTGATTGATGGATTGGAATTTTATCACCTATGGAGAGGATGGTACCCTTTCAGTTCTTCCATGATCACCGGAGTAAACAAACTTGTGACCCAAGGGCATGTGGTATTTCCAGCCCGGGGTCCGTTGGTCGCAAGGGTTGGCAACAGTATTTCAGCACTAGTAACACCAGTGAGTTGATGCTGCATGATTATCTTGTGAGTCATACGCGATTACCGTCCCTCCCATTGGAGCTAAGATCCGATTCGCCTTGGATCTCTTGTATCAGAGGTAAGGATTGATCGTGCGATTTATTGCACTTTTGGGATGGGAGACTATGTCTTGGGAATAGTTTGTAGCCCAGTATGGGGCAGAGATTGCTTCAGCTACTGCAATTCAGTGGTGGACGACTAAGCGGATAAGTGAGTCAGGGTGTGAGACACTGAATTATCACACCCCCAAACCAGAACATCGGAAACGTTCAGGGGCGGAGGACGTCATGTTTAGTATCACAACATATGCATCGTAGTAATCAAAGTAACAAGCAACGATTGTATTAACATTAAAGTGTTTACAAAGTATGTGATTCACATCAGATAGACTCCAAAAGTAAATAACAAAACAAGACATGAAGCTACTATGCTCCATCTTCTGATTTCCAGCGTGCGTACCTGTCTACTAGTCTCCCATTTAAGCTGGTGAGTTCATAAATATTTTAATGATGTAAAGTAAGTTGAAAGTTCTTTTAGAAAAGTTCACATGTTCCTCCAGAAGATCCTATACCTTCTGATATGATGAAAGATAAGTAAAAATGGCTCTACAATCCCTTCTATGAGTACTAAATGGATACAAGTTATATAGAATCCAGATCAAACAAAAAATCGATTGTGTGAATCTGCCCTAAGCCCACAACCAAACAAGGAACAGGGAATGAGGCGGAAGTAACACATCCCATTGTTTGTTAGATCTTCATTGTATATAACCCTGGTGTATTCATTTGATACTCACGGAGTTAACTGTAATAGTTCCCTTATATTTGATGAAAACATTCTTTAAGAAAAAACCTTATTTCCTTTAGTAAAAATGGTAACCACAATAGTTCCTTCTATAATCACTTAGTTTATACAAGCTATATATAATCTAATATCGAATGGATAGTTAATTGTGTGAATCTGCCCTAATCCCACAACCAAACAAGGAACAGGAAGTAAAGCGGAAAGCAAAAATCCAAGTACCTATCGGATATTAATTATATATAACCCTGATGTGTAAACTAAGGTATTATAGAATTAACCACCAAAGGTCCTTTAAGTTATAATGGTTTAATAAAATGGATTAAACCCTTTTACTGATAAGTTTCTAGTTTAGCATACTAAGTGGTCTATCTGAAAAGTATGTGTTTGTACTAGAAAACGGTATATTGAATTTGTATCCTGTGACCAGACCCATACCTGGTACTCCTTATGATTACTTGGTGTATAACGAATCTATATATATATATATATATATATATATATATATATATATATATATATATATATATATATATATATAGCTAAGATCGAATAGATTGTAGACTGGGTGCATCTGCTCTAAGCCCACAACCAAACAAGGAACAGGAAATCAAGCGGAAGGCACACATCCTACTATCTGCTGGACTCGATTAATATATATACCCGATGTATCTACCGAGGAATCATAAAGTTAGCATTATAGGCCCCCTTCTAACTGAATGTTCATGTTATGAGTAAGTTATGTGGCACTGTTCTAATATTTGGACGACTATTAGAAGTAATGAAATCCTGTACTCTTAACGCCTCAGTCGATGCTGTTGTGAGTTTTGTATATATTTATGTGTTTGATTTTTTATTGTCCGGTACTTCGTAGATGTACCCTTTATAAATAAATCCGGTACTTTGTAGATGTACCCCATATATAACTCCGGTATGATATATTATTACCCCATGTTTGCTAACCCTGGTATGTTGTATTTGTACCTTTGTTAGTGCAAACCCGGTATGATGTATTTTTACCTCGTGTTTGCTAACCCTGGTACGTTGTATTTGTACCTTTGTTAGTGCAAACCCGGTATGATGTATTATTACCTCGTGTTTGCTAACTCTGGTACGTTGTATTTGTACCTTTGTTAGTGCAAACCCGGTATGATGTATTATTACCTCGTGTTTGCTAACCCTGGTACGTTGTATTTGTACCTTTTTAGTGCAAACCCGGTATGATGTATTATTACCTTGTGTTTGCTAACCCTGGTACGTTGTATTTGTACCTTTGTTAGTGCAAACCCGGTATGATGTATTAACATAATTTGTTATAAACAATGAGTTAAAGATACGATTCCTTCCTAGGATAGTAGGAATATATAGTATAAGTGTGTAATTCATGATTTGTTCTTCTGTTATAGTTATAGTATGTTCCTCCCTGTACTAGTTATAGTATTCTCCTCCCTGTACTAGTTATAGTATGCTCCTCCTTGTACGGCCGTAAACACTCCAAAATGGATGCATTTTGGGTCTTGATTCATAGGGATTCAAGGGTTCAAGAGTTTTAATGGATAAAAAGTACCTAGCAAGTCTTTAAGGCCTTAGGTTATGAACCTAAAAGGGTATACGGCCGTAGATAGAGTGTACGGCCGTACACTCTTGATGTTCATGAGTTTGATGATGTTTCAAGGCTATGAATCATGAGATATTTACAAAACTAAGGAGGATATCAAGAAAGATGGAAGAATCACTTACCACTTTTGAAGATTAGAAGGAGTGTTCTTGATGATAGTTGAGAGAGATTGGAAGTTCTTGAGGTGAAAGTGTAAGAAATGAAGAGTAATGAAGGAATATGCTACTTATGGGGGTGAGTTCACGACCATATTCAGTGTACAGCCGTACACCCATGTGTGCGGCCGTACACTCCTCTTTATGGAGTGTTTGGCTCGAATGCAACTTGAAGAACCTAAGTTAACTCATCCCTAAACCCAGAACTTCAATGTACTAGGCTTAGAACACTCAAACAGACCCTAAACGATGCTAAAAGATAGCAGAAATGAGTCTGACTCTCGATTGATTAGCTGGACTTACAAGGAAAAAAAATTTGGGTTGTCACATCATCCCCCCGTTAGATGGAATTTTGTCCCGAAATTAGCTTTCTTAGCAGTACTCCTGGGGTTGTGCTCCTCCGATTGGTAGAATACCCACTTGTAGACCTGGGAACTTTGCCCTTACGCTCATGATAGGATTGATACCTACTCCATCTATCATTACCTCGTGTATATAAGTCGTATATAATTAAGATTAGTAAGACGGTCGGATGTGCGACTCTGCCCCAGGTCCACAACCAGACAAGGAGCATGAGATAGGGCGGAAACACACATACTAAATCTGCATAATCATAATTATATACCACCCTCGCGTATATACTTAATAGTGATAGGTGGGCTGTATTCGTCCTAAGCCTCTGTGCTTGAACTTGATCTGCTGAACGAGTGGTATTTTGAGAAGGTCTGCTGAGTATACGGTGTTAAGGTTTTGGAGGGCAAGGTACTCCTCGCATAAGTACTTTGGGGTTTAGAATATGAGGTAGACGATTCTGAGGTCTAGGTCGGGTTGTTGTTTCGAAATGACGAGGGCTTCGTTGATTTGACGGTTAAGGCGATGAAATTTCGAAATATATGAACTTAGTATGGTGAGGACCACGCCAATCCATGACGAATGATGACAACGGACTCTTTACAGAAACAAATGTTAGGCCGATTTGAAAGAAACCTTTGTTATTCGATGGTGTATCCCGAGTGTGTTCGACAATGTACTCTGTGTAAACGTTCCTGTGCTTTCTGTTTTCTCTTTGATATTACCACTGCTACAAATCATACCGCGATGAGCGAGTACTAATAGTGCAAGTGTTTTGATAACTAGTGTCGGTACTTTATATTATGATCCCCCTCGGTACCTCTATGATCGCCTGGCATATACAAGTTATGTATAATTAAGATGAATAAGACGGTCGACTGAGTGACTATGCCCTAAATCCACAACCAGAAAAGGAACATGAATTAAGGCGGAATCACTCACTCTAAGTCTATAAAATCTTAGCTATGTACAACCCTGGTGTACATACTAATCCATCATAGCTCACCTGTACAGATCTTTAGTTCTCTTATCAACGTTGTGACTTGTTCAGATGAGTGAGTTATTATAATTACTTTTAAATGTTTTCCCCAAGTTTTAATCTTATATAAATATAAATAAAATCTTAAAGTAATTTTAGTTAGAAGACGTACCAAAATCTCAAAAGAGGGGTTCTTCGTTGCTCACTTATGTCTTGTCGTTAAATTCCTCCTTCTCCTCCGTCACCTCTCTCTGTTGGGCAGTCTCTCTTGGCATGTCCCATTTCACCACATGCATGGCATACCCGAACTATACCCGCATCGGTGGTTGAAGTGATGTGCTGTGTCGGAGTTCTGCAGAAGCGAACTCCTTCGTCATTTCTCTTCGTTGGACATTCCTTCCTGAAGTGTCCAGATTCGCCGCACTTGAAACAAACTTGTTTTACTTGGGAGATTGGCAGTGTCGGCGCCCTGCAGAAACGGACAGTGTGCCCCTTCCTGTTGCAATTGGTACATTGCATATCTCGGCAAGCTCCGTTGTGGTGGTAGGTGCATTTGTCGCACTTTGGGAGATTTCCAGCATATCGTTTGATTTAGGTTGTAGTGGCAGATGAAGTGGCAGATGTTGTGACCGCTTTTGTGACCGGAGGGGTAGCCACGGGCTGTCGTCTCTTGTTAAAACCTTGAGCCGACGTTTTCCCCTTTTTATCCCAGAAATTTCGTTTCTTGTTCTTAGGTTTGTGGTCTGGGGTGTCCTTATCAACCGACACTCGCTTGTTCCCTTGATTGTTATTGTTATTAGCATAACCGGCACCTCTTCCGCTTTCGTTGGCGTTATTAGCATTGAAATGTGCCATGACGGCTGTCACAGTAGCTGTGACCGCAGCCTAAAAAGTAGCGGAGTCTATCTGCAGAATTGGTGCCTCGCCTGTTGGTTGGTTTCCTCCTTGTGAAGACATGATTCTGTTGTATGGCGAAGAATGATCTCGTGAGTAATGATGGTCATCACTAGTTGTATTCCATCAACTTAAATGTACTAAACAATTTCACGCTTTGCTGGACTACTCTCAATGTTTCTGTCAACATTTCTGAGATATGTCCATGATAGTAAGTAGAAGTGGGTTTTGTACGAGTGATATTTAAACTAAGTTATCCTTGTTTCCTAGTGTATCTGGTTCTGACCTTCTTAAGGTTCTGAAAAATGATTCATAAAGAGAGTCTATACAAAAATAAACTTTATGAATCAGAAGTGGCTATCCTCGAATGAATATCTGTAAATTGAATAAATGTTACCAGTTGCACGAAAAAGAAATAATCCTAACACATAATGCGAGTAGTGTATTCACTAGCTCACTAAGTCATTCATGGGTATTATTTATTAGTGTGACACATAATACGTTTTAGTTTCTCCGGCTGATCCTTCTCTGAAAACTTCTCATGCAGCTGCTCTTGTTCCTCCTTGACTCTTCTGCTGACCGCTATGAGGAAGTGGTTACATCTATCTGGGTTTGTCGTGTGAGAATGGAAGTGTCTAAAGAATTCATGAGTTTAAGTGTAACATTATGGGGTGATCCTTTCCGGGTCCTCCTATAATTGCGCAATGTGTACAGGTTGTATATAATTTAAGATTAAATAGACCTTCGAATAAGTGACCCTACTCTAAAACCACAACAAAACAAGGAACATGTAGTGAATCATAGATCACAAATTCCAAGTCTATAAAATCTCAATTATATAATAACCTCGGAAGTATACACTCCAAAATCATAGACCTACCAGAAGGGTCTTTAAATTATCACATAAGTTATTTATATAGTGCCTAAAATACTCCTATAGTATTTTAATATAATGTACTTGGTATGTTTTAAACTTGTTGTTGTCTTATAGTATCATAAAATACTCCTATTGTATTCTAACTTTATGTACTAATCTAGAAATCCCTTGAATAGAGTTAGGTAAGTTTTAAGACTGTTGCAACACCATATCACTCCCAAACACATGTCGGTCACATCTCTAATGAATATAGTTGATCAGGCTATATTGATCCTAGATATGATTACATAACTATCTAGGTTTGACCGCAGTGTTCAACCTTTAAATACGTCTATTCTGTTCTTCTTGTGATACTTGTTCTAGTATGTATATATGTATAAGCAGGTATGTCTACTTTTATAAGGTATTGTTATATTTTTAATATATATTATTATCCAGAGCACTTCGGCCCCATTGCATTTATAGTTGTGTATCTTTTATAGGTTGATATACTTAGTTCACTATAAACATTGCTCTGATACCAATCTGTCACACCCCAAACCAGAACGGCGAAAACGTTCAGGGGCGGAGGACGTCATGTTTAGTATCACAACACATGCATCATAGTAATCAAAGTAACAAGCAACCATTGTATTAAAATTAAAGTGTTTACAAAGTATGTGATTCACATAAGATAGACTCTAAAAGTAAATAAAAAAACAAGACATGAAGCTACTATGCTCCATCTTCTGATTTCCAGCGCGCGTACCTGTCTACTAGTCTCCTGAGAATACAAGTTATTTTAAAAGAGTAGATCAGCATTTAAACTGGTGAGTTCATAAGTATTTTAATGATGTAAAGTAAGTTGAAAGTTCTTTTAGAAAAGTTCGCCTGTTCCTCCAGAAGATGCTATACCTTCTGATATGATGAAAGATAAGTAAAAATCGCTCTATAATCCCTTCTATGAGTACTAAATGGATACAAGTTATATAGAATCTAGATCAAACAAACAATCGATTGTGTGAATCTGCCGTAAGCCCACAACCAAACAAAGAACAGGGAATGAGGCGCAAGTCACACATCCCATTGTTTGTTAGATCTTCATTGTATATAACCCTGGTGTATTTAGTTGATACTCACGGAGTTAACTGTAATAGTTCCTTTATATTTGATGAAAACATTCTTTAAGAAAAATCCTTATTTCCTTTAGTAAAAATGGTAACCACAATAGTTCCTTCTATAATCACTTAATTTATACAAGCTATATATAATCTAATATCGAATGGATAGTTAATTGTGTGAATCTGCCCTAAGCCCATAACCAAACAAGGAACAGGAAGTAAACCGGAAAGCACACATCCAACTACCTATCGGATATTAATTATATATAACCATGATGTATAAACTAAGGTATTATAGAATTAACCACCAAAGGTCCTTTAAGTTATATTGGTTTAATAAAATGGATTAAACCCTTTTACTGATAAGTTTCTAGTTTAGCCTACTAAGTGTTCTATCTGAAAAGTATGTGTTTGTACTAGAAAACGGTATATTGAATTTGTATCCTATGACCTAACCCATACCTAGTACTCCTTATGATTACTTGGTGTATACCGAATATATATATAGCTAAGATCGAAAAGATAGTAGACTGGGTGCGTATGCTCTAAGCCCACAACCAAAACAGGAACAGGAATGAAGCGGAAGGCACACATCCTATTATCTGTCGGACTCGATTAATATATATCCCTGATGTATCTACCGAGGAATCATAAAGTTAGCATTATAGGCCCCCTTCTAACTGAATGTTCATGTTACGAGTAAGTTATGTGGCGTTGTTCTAATATTTGGACGACTACTAGAAGTAATGAAATCATGTACTCTTAACGCCTCAGTCGATACTGTTGTGATTTTTGTATATATTTATGTGTTTTATTTTTTATTGTCCGGTACTTTGTAGATGTACCCTTTATAAATAAATCTGGTACTTTGTAGATGTAACCCATATATAACTCCGATATGATATATTATTACCCCGTGTTTGCTAATCCTGGTACGTTGTATTTGTACCTTTGTTAGTGCAAACCCGATATGATGTATTATTACCTCGTGTTTGCTAACCCTGGTACGTTGTATTTGTACCTTTGTTATTGGAAACCCGGTATGATGTATTATTACCTCGTGTTTGCTAACTCTGGTACGTTGTATTTGTACCTTTGTTAGTGCAAACCGGTATGATGTATTATTACCTCGTGTTTGCTAACCCTGGCACGTTGTATTTGTACCTTTGTTAGTGCAAACCCGGTATGATGTATTATTACCTCGTGTTTGCTAACCCTGGTACGTTGTATTTGTACCTTTGTTAGTGCAAACCCGGTATGATGTATTAACATAATTTTTTTATAAACAATGAGTTAAAGATACGATTCCTTCCTAGGATACTAGGAATATATAGTATAAGTGTGTAATTCATGATTTGTTCTTCTATTATAGTTATAATATGTTCCTCCCTATACTAGTTATATTATGCTCCTCCCTGTACTAGTTATAGTATGCTCCTCCCTGTACTAGTTATAGTATGCTACTCCCTGTATTAGCTATAGTATGAACTGAACCCCTAAACTATACCTATTATAGTTTACTAGTATATATACTTGAACTGTTACTGACTTGAAGAAAAGACTTATTTATCTACTGAGTTATGATTGTACTTCAAAAACAGAGTTTTATAAACAACAAAGTAACATAACTTTAAAAGAGTTTTTGAAATGATTTGATAACTTATAAAAACATAAGAAATCCTTTAATGTGATAGTTATCACAAACAACATTTACACAATCATCATTGTTTTCAACTTGTATTCCCCCCCCCCCCTTAAAAGCATTTAAAACGTTTAAAAGATTGATTATAGGGGTATGAACTCACCTTATGTGGGTGATTCAATTGCAGATTCGCGTGAGGATGAGAAGTTCCACGAATGAATTCCCGAGACACAAACGAGTCCTAAATGACATATAATGGCATATATAGGCATGTAATGAGTGTTTAACACAACTAACATGCAAGGAAACAACCTTAGGGACTAGGAAACACTTGATAGAAAGTGTTACAATCACATGTGATTGACTAAAAGGGGTTTACGAACACACAAGGGAGTGTACGGCCAAGGGGTGTACGGTCATGGAGTGTACGGTCGTACACTCATGGAAAACATGCAAAAAGGGGTGTTCGATCCATGGGGAAACTAGTGTGACAAATGCACAACAAGAGGATGAACAAAGCTCTCATTTTGGAGGGTCTTGAGGTGTGTACGGACACACCAAGTATGTACGGCCGTAAACACTCCAAGATGGATGCATTTTGGGTCTTGATTCATAGGGATTCAAGGGTTCAAGAGTTTTAATGGATAACAAGTACCTAGCAAGTATTTAAGGCCTTAGGTTATGAACCTAACAAGGGTATACGGCCATAGATAGAGTGTACGGCCGTATACTCTTGATGTTCATGAGTTTGATGATGTTTCAAGGCTATGAATCATGAGATGTTTACAAAACTAAGGAGGATATCAAGAAAGATGGAAGAATCACTTACCACTTTTGAAGATTAGAAGGAGTGTTCTTGATGATAGTTGAGAGAGATTGGAAGTTCTTGAGGTGAAAGTGTAAGAAATCAAGAGTAATGAAGGAATATGCTACTTATGGGGGTGAGTTCATGGCCATCTTGAGTGTACGGCCGTACACCCATGTGTGCGGCCGTACACTCCTATTGATGGAGTGTTTGGCTCAAATGAAACTTGAAGAACCTAAGTTAACTCATCCCTAAACCCAGAACTTGAATGTACTAGGCTTAGAACACTCAAACAGACCCTAAACAATGCTAAAAGATAGCATAAATGAGTTTGACTCTCGATTCATTGGCTGGACTTACAAGGCAAAAAAATTTGGGTTGTCGCATGAATGGAATGATTTCTAGAGGCGAAAGTGGGAGTTTTATTTGGAGCACTTTGGCAAGAGGGGTATGATGTGGAAGGCCTACGGACAGGGTCCTACAGGATGGTTATTCAGCATTGTTAGAATTCAGTGGTTTTAGTAACCGTTATTGATTGGCGGATGAGAGTGCCAAGGGAAGTAGCTCGCTGCTGAGATATTAGTTGGAGCACCTATCTTTAGGTCTTCAAGATTTGAGTGTGGGATCATTTAAATACTAGGGACTATCAGTTTCCCAGGATTCAGGAAGTGTTCAACTAGCTCTTAGGAGTGTGTGATCACTTGGGATTGGCTGGAAATGGAGCACTAGTTGGAAAGAGTTGGTTGTGATTGGATCGATCGTTGGAAGGTGAGAAGAATTGGGAATTCTCCAATTTTCATGCATTGTGAAGAACTAGTCGAATGTAAGTGGGGGAGAATTGTCCCTGAATGCAGAAGCAGGAGCGATTTTGAGACTGGGATAAGTTTCGAATTCCCGTCAGGGAGGAAGGCGGCCCAAGTGGGTGTTTGGTTTGGGGTTGTGTTGGTTGGGGGTCTATAAAACTCCCCAACACGAGAAACACGTCTTCTTAGTGCTTGATAGCAGAATTTGGGGAACCAGGTTGGGGTTCTAGTCATGAATATAGTTCAGTTAGGGAGTTTGGTCGAGTGTGTGCTCGACTCTGAGGGTCTTTGGAATGATAGATTGAGGATGTTGTCTAGCTGTCAGGGCTCGACATTACATTCAGCACGGGTGTAAGGGCTATTTAGCATATGTGGTAGATATGCGGGTCAGAGATCAGATCACGGTTTCCCGAGAGGGTGGGCAATCAACATGAGGCCTAGAGTTAGGCCGAGAATATAGTCCACGGATTGGATCACGAGTTCGGAACCCCAAGTGGGGGAGAACTGGCTATATGGGAAAGGGCACCAGGATGGGTCCATATTTATGCACAACAGACTTAGAGCGGTCCGGATAGACTGAAGGCCGCGGGGCGTGCCAGTTGGGCCGAAGGCTCGGAGAACGGTCCAGACATGCTAAAGACTTTGTATGGGTTTTGTTAGTTATATGATCGGGTACTGAGTATATGTTATGTGATTGTTAGTTCTCACCTATAGAATGCTCTTAGGAACTGTCGGTGGTTATGAAGGAGAGCTTGGAAACTCTGGAGTAGCAACTTGTTCTATAAGTGGATAGTGTAGGGTGAGGTTCCAGTACTGTGACACTTGTTGGTGTTGTGAAAGACATTGATTAGGCCTTCCTGGGCAATGGAGGAGGTGAGTATCTCCAGGGTGGAGTGTTGGGCAACTGAACGGACGACAGCGGTGTCGATAGATAATCAGGAGCAATCCAGTCATGAGTTGAGGGTCGGAGAGGGCATACCAGACTCATGTTGTGGGCTCAAAAGCAATCCAGACCTATGTTGAGGACCATGTAAAGGGTATTCCAGTCATAGGCTGTGGGCATAGAGATTGTGATGGTTATGCCTCTTACAGGAGCGCGTTCGGAATGGATGTGTTGTTGAGATTCGGGGGAGTTGTACTCGGTTGTAATGAATCAAAGGATTGTGGATGAGACACAAGGATGGATCTTTGGATCTCAAGTTATGAGCAGACCTGAGTTATGTTCATAGAGGTATTCCAATCTAGGGTATTCCATCATGAGGATGAAAGGACCCTATGAATGATTGGACCTGATATGCCTGGTATTCCAGCCCGAGGCTGATTCGGCCAGGCATGAGTATTTGTGCTTATTAGTGGGTTGATTACGTATGTTATTTCGGGAGCTGAAATTATCCTGTCAGCACGAAAAGGGTTCACTTCAGGAAGAGGGAGAGTTGGGTTTCCAATACTTCGGATCATCAGGACTATTGTCAGGATTGGCAAATGGCGTATAGGTTAGACCTTCCAAAGAAGCTCAGTCAGATTGGCGGCACTTTTCATGTTTGGCAGCTGCAAAGGCGAATATTGGATGAGTAGGCGGTTGTATCGATGGGTGATGTTCAGGTCGGAGAGCACTTGAACTATGTAGGGAAGAACTGAATGATTAAGAGGTTACTGTTCACCGTTAAGCGTTCGTATGCCTTCGATTTCGTTAATCAGTGTCAAAAAGTTTCGTTAGTTTGGAGATGAGGAATTCTAACGAAGTGATGAAGAACAGAAATTCGTTAATACCGTGCAATGTAATTTCGTACGAAGGGAGAAACAAAATTGGGGAAGATGAAAGCAATGTTACGAAAATGACCCCTGAACTTACGAAAGTTTGACAGCTTTTATAACTCTTCGTACGTTTGGTAAAAAATAAAAGAAAGAAAAAAACTTTCGTTAGTTTTGTAAAGAAGAAGGGTGAAGAAGTTTCGAATATGGCCCTTATAGTTTCGACTGTTTGACAAATTTTAAAACGCTTCGTATGATTGGCAAAATGTTTCGTATGTTTGGGATCTTCTTCGTATGTTTCGAGAACAAAAGGCTTAACTTTCGAAAATAGTCCCTGAGGTTTCGAACATTTGGCGGTTCATACCCATTTTCGAAAAAGGACTGATTTTGCTGAAAATTGAAGAAAATGCATTTCAGGCCCCTACAGTTTATGTGAATTGACGCTTTCTACCCAGCTTCGGAAAAGGGGGAGAGTTTCGCATATTTGGCTGTTTTGGGCGCACCGGGTCACTGCAGAATTTTGAAATTGACAATTTCTACCCATTTTTGAGAAATTTTGTCAAAGGTGGTCCGTGAACGAAGCTAAAAATTGAAGATTTTTTTGGTTTTCCGGATTGAAGCACAAAGTTTATACCACATTTTAAGGGGGAGTTTTGACACGAAAAATTTCGAATAGAGCACGTTCTCTTTCCTTGAAGGTTTTATAATCAAATTTTAATTATAAAAAGGGGGAGAAATTTATATGGAAATTCGAACTTGAATTTTTCATATTACGCGTATTTGAAGACCGAAGTGACCTTGAATTTTTGAAGCTTGCGAAATGATGCAATTGGAAGTTCGGAAGTGATGTATTCGAAATGGGTTTGGTTTTATTGAATATTTTTGGGGTGTGCTTTTGTGCTCAACTTTTGGTGATCAATTTGGAGTTTGAGAAGTTTGTGATCATTCGTTGATGCTCGGTTTGTATGGTCTCACATCCTAGAGCCCAAATTGAAGAATCATGGAAGAATTGAAGATTGAAGTTTGTTTCGACATGTGTCATCCTTGAGGCTCGGATCGCGTAGTTGCTAAATTTTGGAAGAATTGAAGTGGGTCATTCATTCCTAACTTTGAGGGGGAGAATGTTGGGGTACAAAGTTTTCCATGAATGACTTTGTAATGTTTGACTTTTGTAAAACCCACTTGCATGTGGAGTATTAGCCTTTTGACTCATGAGATAGAGAGTGAGAGAGAGACATGTAAACACCTCTATATAAGGTGGGTTCATACCACTTGTAGAGGTGTGCTTGAGAGGTGTAAAAGTTGAGTGTGTAAGTGTGTGTTATTTATGTAGTCTAGATCTAGATCCTTTTTGTGTAACACCATATAAAATCAATACATCTCTTGAACACCCAAATCACCATGTTCATTGTGCAATCTTTAATTCCGCATGCCAAACCATGTTCTTTAGTTAGTACAGAAGTTACTTTTAATTGAATTCTTCAAGGGCTCAGAATGATTGAGGTTGAATCGGTTCCGAAATCATTTGCATAATTCCGAAATGTTCTGAACATTGGAAGCTATCAGAATTCACTGTTCATATCGGAATTTAATTTTTATTTTCGAAATGTTCTGAGCATCGGAAGGCATTAGATTTCACTGTTCATTTCAGATTTTGATATTTGTTTCTGAGTTGTTCCGATCATCGGAAGCTGTCTGAATACACTGTTCATTTTGGATTTATCTGTTTTGCTAAATTTTTTCAGATAACTTCTTAGTTGCGAGAGGGTACGATGGTTCGTAGGCCGATGCACTAGGTAACTATTTTTTTTTTGTCTTTAAATTTCAAAAAATCCAAAAATCCAAAAAAAAAAAATTTATGTTTTCTTTAAATTTCAAAATTTTCAAAAATCTAAAAATATTTTCTTTAGTTTTTTTTGTCTTTAAATATCAAAAATTTCAAAAAAAAAATCCAAAAAAATATTTTCTTTATTTTTGTCTTTAAAATTCAAAAATATCGTGGTTATGTTTTATCATTTACTACATTGGCATGACACGTCTACTTTCTTGGAATCAAGTATTCTTCTTTTTAAATTATACTAGTTAAGTGTCCCTATAAGCATGTTGCAGTATGTTGTACGAAGTTTCAAAGATTCTTTGTTTGCGAAAAGCCTTAATGAAATTTCTTACTCTAAGTATTTCTTCTCAATAGGTTGTATTAACAAAAATCATAGAGCTACTTATCTCTACTCATTTTGGAGTAAAGAGTTGTCTGCTTGGTCCATTTTTCATAGCATAGGTATTATATTTCTTTTAACCATTCTTGGAAACCAATGATGTCTTGGATATATACAAATCCAAACATAGGGTTCCTTTTTCTAAGCCTTAAGGAATTGGCGGTTTACACAACAATAGTTATTGATTAACCCTTGGTCTTTTGAGTAAATAACAACTCAGAGTTATGGTTTCTAAATAATTATTTCTTACACTATGCACACACAATGATCCATATCCCGAGACATCTCTAGTAAAAAACAACTAGGATGTAGGTTTGCATAAAGTCTGTATTTATGAGCTTTTCATCGTTATTACCATGATGAAGAGTGAGATCCATCAAACAATGCCATTCTCCCCAAAGGTCTCTAGCACTTTCACACACATCACTTGAAATCCTTAAGGTATCAGGTAAAACCAATTTGAACTAAGATTTCAAAAAGTCTAGTTAATGATTCTAGTCATTCTTCCCGTGACTAGATGAAACTCTTATTTCCCTTGGTTACTTCAATTAGTGGCAGATATAATCCTAATCGTAATTCCAATGGATTCTATTTTGGCTTATGCAAAGCTAAAGGGTGGATTAATGATTGTGAAACTTCTGAAAATTAAAATGTAATATTTCAAAAATGGTAAATCAAATCATGGCGCGAATCTTGGAGCTCAATGATGACGTTCTAACAATTTAAAATGGCGTCAAAAGCAGTTACAAACTTTCATGAGCTGACAATTCTCAATTGGTCCTTTATTTTTTACGCGATGGGCATGGGAATTCTTGGCTGATGTGGGCTGACAGGCATTTAATGTGTGAACGGCGGTTTCTCTCTCCACTTATTCAAAATTGGTTCAAATTCAAATAAAAATGTTTGGGTATCCAAGCCTATATAAAGCTTCAGAGTTGGACGTTCTACTCTTTACGCTCACAAAAATTTCCACAGCTTTCTACAAAAATCTCTATTATTATTCTTTGATTCTTTACAAGCATTCTTCAACCATAAATGGCTTCTTTAGAGAACATTTCTTTCGTGGATCTAACTGATTCAACCGCTATGTTGAAAATTAAGGTTAATCAGATATTGGTAGCTGATTTGGAAGCCTTGAAGTATAACACTACTATTCACACTTTGATCGGATGCCTTAAATATTCTCCATTTATGAAGGCTCTGTCGATGTTCGAGTAGGTTCCTTTGTCTTACTTGTCTGAGGCATATTCAACTTCTATCCATCATACTACTCAAAAGGTGATTAATTTTGAATTTCATGGGCTCAAAACCTCAATTTTAAATGTTCATTACTTCAAGATTATATGGTTTTCTTCTTCTCTCGATGTTATTTGTCCAGAATCAAACGCAATTTCTCGTCTCATCTCTATGTTTCATCAATTGGGGTACAATTCTGATCTTTCTCTTTTATCCAATTTTAAGAAATATGGCTTGCCTCCTGTTTGGAATGCACTATTCACCATCTTGTTTAAGTGTTTATCTAAAAGGGTTACTAGTTCTGATAGTGCAAGCAGAGCTTTCTATACTTTGATCTATGGGTTATTTTCTGTAGAGAATATTGACTATGGAACCATTGTTTGGAGACAGTTTGCTTAGAGTATGAGCTCTAACACCAAAGATTCTGAAATTTCTTGTGCTCGATTTTGGTCAATTGTGGTTCCTCGTTCTTTAAATCATTATCATGTGCCAGATATGAAGGACGTTGTGATTAATGTGATTCCTAAAATGCAAACAACTACGTTTGTTACTTCTGATCCTAAGAATTTTGATTTTATTGGTTCTATTCCAGAAGTAATGTTGGCTAGGGTTCTTCTAGATAACGATATCATTAAGGCTTACTGGTAAATTCCAAACTCTGTTATTCGTGAAGTTCCTGCTTTTTTGCAAACAACTCTAGCAACTGTTGATATTCTGAAAAGAGGAGGAAAAAGGACATTGCAAGCTACTGGTGGTGTTCCCAAGAAACAGAAGCAACAAAAAAAGCAAAAGTATAAGCGAACTGTGATTAATGCAGATTCTGATGATCAAACTCAAAGCAAGGTTATGGGAGAAGATTGTTTTGTTCATGAAGAAGATACGACATATACTTCCGAAGTCCCTTTTAAGACTTTTGAACCAATTGCTTCTAATGAAATTCTGAAAGTCTCTACACCGTTATCGACTCCACCTGAGTCTGATGTTAATGAAAACATTTTGAAAGAACCCATCATTAATCTTTCTCAAACTCCAACACCACCACTTCTGATATCGACATCCGTACCGATTGAATCTTCCATTCCACGTATTCCAAAATTAGTTTTGGAACCAACATCCACTGTTCAAACCACTTTGCCATTTCAATATCCGATATTCACCAATTCCACAACAACTCCTATAGTGTCTTAAGAAAATCCAATCACAAATACTCCACCAGAAGCTTCTACTAGTGAATCCAATATGGAGGAGAATAGAACGTCAAACATCCCTGAGCACACATCTAATATGTACTCAAATGTTAACATTGGTGTGACTACATTGGAAACTCCATCAACCTCAGTTCTTCCGCTGTCTCCAAGTTCTGATGCAGATTTTATTATTGGAGATGAACCTAAATCACTAGAATATTTTTTTATTCCTAAGTTTTATTTTCAAGTTGAAAGTGATGATGAGGTTAGGTTATCTGCTCCAATTTCTCGTGGTGAATTTTGTGAGCCGAATAAAAAGATTGATCAAATTCTTCTTTATACAGGTTCTTTTTCTACAACAAATTGGCAAAATATGGTTACTTATCATCAAGCAGCCATCGAGATGCTTGTTTAATCCAATGCCAATATCTTTGATAGTCAAAAGAAATTAGCTACAAAATCAGCTAAGAGGATTGCCAATACAAAATCCAAAATTGATAAAGTTGTTTCTGATGTTCAGGAAATGACCCCTGGTATGAAAAAGTCTATGGTTGATCTTTAAGATTCTTCTGATAAGAGTGTTACATAATTTAATAAGGTTATTGAAGGATTTCTCTTATCCCTTCAAACTCAGAAAGATTCTCTCTCTAGCCTTCATTTCGGACTTCAACGTGATAATGCAGATCATCACACGTCCATTGCAAACTCAGTATTGAGAATGCAAACTGATCTTGCTCATGAAAATAAGGTTATGGATGCTCTTGCTGAATAAACTCAGAAAGTGAAGGTACTCACGGAACAACTGAAGCATGCTATGATTGAGCTTAACAATGTGAATGAAGAATTACTCTTGGATAAGGGCCAAAACTTTGAAATCAATCAGCGGTTGGTTATAATTGTTGAGACCAAGGATGCTCATTACACTGATTATACTTCATAAATGATTGATTAAAAAGTGAAGCATGTCCTTACAAAAATGAATGAAGTATTGGATGTTACGCGTAGCCTAGCTACTATGCAACAAGGCGGAGATGGGGAAGAAGAACAAGGAGCAAACAAAAATGAAGTTCCTAATAATGATCAAATTCCAGAAGTCAAATTGCAAAATCCCTATGAAACTGGAAAGATGGCAAAAATAGAAGCTGCAAAAGTTGTTCTTGAAAAACAAACTTTTTAGCAGAAATTTGAAGAATCTCAAAGCAGTAAAAACTGGTCGGAAGGGTAATGTATCTTCCAGATCAGGGAAAGGAAAAATGAACATCGTTTTGGAACATGGAGATGAATTTAATCCCAAATTACCAAAAAATGAATTGAAAGAAAGGGAGAAACGTGATAAATAGCTTGATGAGTTGAATGCCTTAAAAGCAAAAATTGAAGCAGAAGAAAAGAATGTTAAGGAAACTCTTGATGTAAATAAGGAAATGTTCCCTAAATGATCTATAGATCGGATTCAGAAAGAAGCTATTGATAATCTGAATCTATTTTGGTTAGAGCCACAGGTCTCCTTCTTAGTTAAGAACGAAATAGATTGTCAGTTTGATTTTCCGATTTCTACTAAGGCATTTCTGTTCCGATGTTTTTATTCTATTGTGAAAGCTCATTTGTTAAACAAAGGGATAAACAAGAAGTTGTTTACTTTTTGCATGAAGAATTCTAAGCCTCGATATGAATCATGGAGCTTAGAAAGGATTGTAGCTTTGAAAGTTGGAAAAACCAATGGTTGCTGATGGTTTTACAAATGTCAGTTTGAAGGTTTATAGAGGTCATAGTCAAACATTGCATGAACTTTCTCTGGTTGATATTCCATTCTTGAATCCTTATGATTGGATTTCGTTGTTCAACATCGTTGCAAAGGACGTTGTGAAGTATGAGCCTATCTTTTAGTTTTTTAGAAGAATGATACGGTCTTATATTCTTCAAAATGCAATTATTGATATTGAAATTGTAGTGGCTCTTAATCGGAAGCCTATTCTGAAACATTTCCAGCTCCTGGTGACATTGATGAATTTCAATCTGGATTTACTGAAAAAGAACTTTGGGGAATTTCTTACAAAATTAATGTGAAAGAAGTGGTGAAACATTGCATGTTGTTCTTAAGGGATAAACATTTGTATTCTACTTCAATTATGAATCAAATCATTGCAAAGGCTGAAGCGAACAAGTCAAATACAGAAGGAGATATAAAGTGTGTTTCGGATATGATAAAATGGTGGATAGTTATTTTGATGACTTTATTAAATAATATTCCGAAGGTGTTTGAAGTAGAGAAGAAAAAGGAAGCAAATACCACAACTACAACTTGACACAAAGGGGATATTTTTAGGGTTCGTAAATGTGACAACCCGAAATTTTCATTTGTATAAACTCTTCAATCAAGAGCTACAATTAATAGTCAATTACATGTCTGTTAATTTTTAGCCGGTTTAAAGCCCGTTTGTGTGTTTTTAATAATTATTCTTCAAAACGAACGAATGAAAGGAAGTATACTCTAGGACTTTGGAGCAACAACAAAACAAATAACACCTTAACTAGGTGTTTACGGCCAAACTTGGGGAGTTTGGGCCGTAAACTCCTCTTGACCATGAACTCATGCATATAGCATGAGTTTACTCTTCATTCCTTCATTCTCCACTTTCAAACTCAAGAACATCAACTTTTCTCTTAAGTATCATAACATATTTCTTCAAATCCTCCAAAAATGTAAGTATTTCTTCCTTTGATTTGTTGATACAACACTTTATCTTGTGTTTATACACGATTTCATCCATGGAAATCTCCTATTTTCTTAGATCTTCAAGTGTTCTTCAAAACACCAAGAACACCAAGAACACACACTAGTGTTCTTGGGCCCTAAACACTCTTGCAAGCTTCCTATAAGTAAGTAAACTCCTCCTATCTAGTTGTTTACTTAGTATACTTGCTAAACCATTAGAAAACATCAAAAATCCCCAAGAACACTTGGGTTTACGGTCAAGGGATCTCCTTGAACCGTAAACACCATCAAGTGGTGTTTAAGTGCCCCTAACACCTTCTAAGGCTTGGATATTGGACTAGAACCTTGCACGCATGAGCTGAAGACCCCAAATCACGAAATGGTAGGAGTGACCATGAGTTTACGGCCGTAAACTCATGGGTTTATGACCGTAAACTCCCAAGGAGTGGTCCAAGGACCGTAAACTCCAAAGAAGGTCCATTTTGAGCCCTAGTCCCTTTCCTAAGCCTTGAGTTCAAACCTAGAACACTTCCTTGACGGGTATAAGACCTTAAATCAGATAATGGTACAATTTACCATGAGTTTACGGCCGTAAACTCATGGGGTAAATGACCAAAAACCGTAAACACATGTAGGGTTACCAAATGAGAAGTAAACTCCAATGTGAGACCATATTCTCTTTAGATGCAACCCTTGAGTACTCCTAGCACTTGAAACAAAGTGTTCCCATGTATTAGGATGTCTTTACTTGATTAATTAGTGGTTAAATGACTAATTAGATACATTTATGGATCACTACATGTTACATAGGATCCGTGTGTGTTCAAGTCCTCACTTGACACTTAGCATCCTATCCGGCACTTCCATCCAAACCACTCACTGCAGGTGAGTTCTTACCCCTTAATCAACCTTTTAAATGATTTTAAATGCTTTTATGGGGGTATACAAGTTGAAACATTCTAGTTATTGCTTTAATCACATGTGATTAATAACTAGAATAAACAGAAAGATTTACTACTACTTTCAAATTGCCATCAAACTTATGGATTTCCAAGCTTTCAAATCTTTTTATTAAACTCTTTAGATGCTAAAACTATTTTCAAACTCTTTTATACTTGCAATATTTTCAAAACCATATCTACACCAGTATATTTATATAAGTAAGACTTGAAGGACTTAGGACTGATAGCTCACCTTATTTCCTATTCCTTGTTTGGTTGTGGACTTAGGGTATCCTGTTATTTGTCCGAATGTCGTTGAATTCTTAGTTATATATCATATATATATATATATATATATATATATATATATATATATATATATATATATGTGTGTGTGTGTGTGGGATATAAAATCTTTCACTTTAGTTCAGTACCTATGTGTAACAAAGGCATCCAAACAACCTTACTATTTAAAAGCAAAAGTTGAAGCAGAAGAAAAGAATGTTAAGGAAACTCTTGATGCAAATAAGGAAATGTTCCCTAAATGATCTATAGATCGGATTCAGAAAGAAGCTATTGATAATCTGAATCTATTTTGGTTAGAGCCACAGGTCTCCTTCTTAGTTAAGAACGAAATAGATTGTCAGTTTGATTTTCCGATTTCTACTAAGGCATTTCTGTTCCGATGTTTTTATTCTATTGTGAAAGCTCATTTGTTAAACAAAGGGATAAACAAGAAGTTGTTTACTTTTTGCGTGAAGAATTCTAAGCCTCGGTATGAATCATGGAGCTTAGAAAGGATTGTAGCTTTGAAAGTTGGAAAAACCAATGGTTGCTGATGGTTTTACAAATGTCAGTTTGAAGGTTTATAGAGGTCATAGTCAAACGTTGCATGAACTTTCTCTGGTTGATATTCCATTCTTGAATCCTTATGATTGGATTTCGTTGTTCAACATCGTTGCAAAGGACGTTGTGAAGTATGAGCCTATCTTTTAGTTTTTTAGAAGAATGATACGGTCTTATATTCTTCCAACTGCAAAGATTGATATTGAAATTGTAGTGGCTCTTAATCGGAAGCCTATTCTGAAACATTTCCAGCTCCTGGTGACATTGATGAATTTCAATCTGGATTTACTGAAAAAGAACTTTGGGGAATTTCTTACAAAATTAATGTGAAAGAAGTGGTGAAACATTGCATGTTGTTCTTAAGGGATACACATTTGTATTCTACTTCAATTATGAATCAAATCATTGCAAAGGCTGAAGCGAACAAGTCAAATACAGAAGGAGATATAAAGTGTGTTTCGGATATGATAAAATGGTGGATAGTTATTTTGATGACTTTATTAAATAATATTCCGAAGGTGTTTGAAGTAGAGAAGAAAAAGGAAGAAAAGACCACAACTACAACTTGACACAAAGGGGATATTTTTAGGGTTCGTAAATGTGACAACCCGAAATTTTCATTTGTATAAACTCTTCAATCAAGAGCAAAAATTATTAGTCAATTACATGTCTGTTAATTTTTAGCCGGTTTAAAGCCTGTTTGTGTGTTTTTAATAATTATTCTTCAAAACGAACGAATGAAAGGAAGTATACTCTAGGACTTTGGAGCAACAACAAAACAAATAACACCTTAACTAGGTGTTTACGGCCAAACTTGGGGAGTTTGGGTCGTAAACTCCTCTTGACCATGAACTGATGCATATAGCATGAGTTTACTCTTCATTCCTTCATTCTCCACTTTCAAACTCAAGAACATCAACTTTTCTCTTAAGTATCATAACATATTTCTTCAAATCCTCCAAAAATGTAAGTATTTCTTCCTTTGATTTGTTGATACAACACTTTATCTAGTGTTTATACATGATTTCATCCATGGAAATCTCCTCTTTTCTTAGATCTTCAAGTGTTCTTCAAAACACCAAGAACACCAAGAACACACACTAGTGTTCTTGGGCCCTAAACACTCTTGCAAGCTTCCTATAAGTAAGTAAACTCCTCCTATCTAGTTGTTTACTTAGTATACTTGCTAAACCATTAGAAAACATCAAAAATCCCCAAGAACACTTGGGTTTACGGTCAAGGGATCTCCTTGAACCGTAAACACCATCAAGTGGTGTTTAAGTGCCCCTAACACCTTCTAAGGCTTGGATATTGGACTAGAACCTTGCACGCATGAGCTGAAGACCCCAAATCACGAAATGGTAGGAGTGACCATGAGTTTACGGCCATAAACTCATGGGTTTATGACCGTAAACTCCCAAGGAGTGGTCCAAGGACCGTAAACTCCAAAGAAGGTCCATTTTGAGCCCTAGTCCCTTTCCTAAGCCTTGAGTTCAAACCTAGAACACTTCCTTGACGGGTATAAGACCTTAAATCAGATAATGGTACAATTTACCATGAGTTTACGGCCGTAAACTCATGGGGTAAATGACCAAAAACCGTAAACACATGTAGGGTTACCAAATGAGAAGTAAACTCCAATGTGAGACCATATTCTCTTTAGATGCAACCCTTGAGTACTCCTAGCACTTGAAACAAAGTGTTCCCATGTATTAGGATGTCTTTACTTGATTAATTAGTGGTTAAATGACTAATTAGATACATTTATGGATCACTACATGTTACATAGGATCCGTGTGTGTTCAAGTCCTCACTTGACACTTAGCATCCTATCCGGCACTTCCATCCAAACCACTCACTGCAGGTGAGTTCTTACCCCTTAATCAACCTTTTAAATGATTTTAAATGCTTTTATGGGGGTATACAAGTTGAAACATTCTAGTTATTGCTTTAATCACATGTGATTAATAACTAGAATAAACAGAAAGATTTACTACTACTTTCAAATTGCCATCAAACTTATGGATTTCCAAGCTTTCAAATCTTTTTATTAAACTCTTTAGATGCTAAAACTATTTTCAAACTCTTTTATACTTGCAATATTTTCAAAACCATATCTACACCAGTATATTTATATAAGTAAGACTTGAAGGACTTAGGACTGATAGCTCACCTTATTTCCTATTCCTTGTTTGGTTGTGGACTTAGGGTATCCTGTTATTTGTCCGAATGTCGTTGAATTCTTAGTTATATATCATATATATATATATATATATATATATATATATATATATATATATATATATATATATGTGTGTGTGTGTGTGGGATATAAAATCTTTCACTTTAGTTCAGTACCTATGTGTAACAAAGGCATCCAAACAACCTTACTATTTAAAAGCAAAAGTTGAAGCAGAAGAAAAGAATGTTAAGGAAACTCTTGATGCAAATAAGGAAATGTTCCCTAAATGATCTATAGATCGGATTCAGAAAGAAGCTATTGATAATCTGAATCTATTTTGGTTAGAGCCACAGGTCTCCTTCTTAGTTAAGAACGAAATAGATTGTCAGTTTGATTTTCCGATTTCTACTAAGGCATTTCTGTTCCGATGTTTTTATTCTATTGTGAAAGCTCATTTGTTAAACAAAGGGATAAACAAGAAGTTGTTTACTTTTTGCGTGAAGAATTCTAAGCCTCGGTATGAATCATGGAGCTTAGAAAGGATTGTAGCTTTGAAAGTTGGAAAAACCAATGGTTGCTGATGGTTTTACAAATGTCAGTTTGAAGGTTTATAGAGGTCATAGTCAAACGTTGCATGAACTTTCTCTGGTTGATATTCCATTCTTGAATCCTTATGATTGGATTTCGTTGTTCAACATCGTTGCAAAGGACGTTGTGAAGTATGAGCCTATCTTTTAGTTTTTTAGAAGAATGATACGGTCTTATATTCTTCCAACTGCAAAGATTGATATTGAAATTGTAGTGGCTCTTAATCGGAAGCCTATTCTGAAACATTTCCAGCTCCTGGTGACATTGATGAATTTCAATCTGGATTTACTGAAAAAGAACTTTGGGGAATTTCTTACAAAATTAATGTGAAAGAAGTGGTGAAACATTGCATGTTGTTCTTAAGGGATACACATTTGTATTCTACTTCAATTATGAATCAAATCATTGCAAAGGCTGAAGCGAACAAGTCAAATACAGAAGGAGATATAAAGTGTGTTTCGGATATGATAAAATGGTGGATAGTTATTTTGATGACTTTATTAAATAATATTCCGAAGGTGTTTGAAGTAGAGAAGAAAAAGGAAGAAAAGACCACAACTACAACTTGACACAAAGGGGATATTTTTAGGGTTCGTAAATGTGACAACCCGAAATTTTCATTTGTATAAACTCTTCAATCAAGAGCAAAAATTATTAGTCAATTACATGTCTGTTAATTTTTAGCCGGTTTAAAGCCTGTTTGTGTGTTTTTAATAATTATTCTTCAAAACGAACGAATGAAAGGAAGTATACTCTAGGACTTTGGAGCAACAACAAAACAAATAACACCTTAACTAGGTGTTTACGGCCAAACTTGGGGAGTTTGGGTCGTAAACTCCTCTTGACCATGAACTGATGCATATAGCATGAGTTTACTCTTCATTCCTTCATTCTCCACTTTCAAACTCAAGAACATCAACTTTTCTCTTAAGTATCATAACATATTTCTTCAAATCCTCCAAAAATGTAAGTATTTCTTCCTTTGATTTGTTGATACAACACTTTATCTAGTGTTTATACATGATTTCATCCATGGAAATCTCCTCTTTTCTTAGATCTTCAAGTGTTCTTCAAAACACCAAGAACACCAAGAACACACACTAGTGTTCTTGGGCCCTAAACACTCTTGCAAGCTTCCTATAAGTAAGTAAACTCCTCCTATCTAGTTGTTTACTTAGTATACTTGCTAAACCATTAGAAAACATCAAAAATCCCCAAGAACACTTGGGTTTACGGTCAAGGGATCTCCTTGAACCGTAAACACCATCAAGTGGTGTTTAAGTGCCCCTAACACCTTCTAAGGCTTGGATATTGGACTAGAACCTTGCACGCATGAGCTGAAGACCCCAAATCACGAAATGGTAGGAGTGACCATGAGTTTACGGCCATAAACTCATGGGTTTATGACCGTAAACTCCCAAGGAGTGGTCCAAGGACCGTAAACTCCAAAGAAGGTCCATTTTGAGCCCTAGTCCCTTTCCTAAGCCTTGAGTTCAAACCTAGAACACTTCCTTGACGGGTATAAGACCTTAAATCAGATAATGGTACAATTTACCATGAGTTTACGGCCGTAAACTCATGGGGTAAATGACCAAAAACCGTAAACACATGTAGGGTTACCAAATGAGAAGTAAACTCCAATGTGAGACCATATTCTCTTTAGATGCAACCCTTGAGTACTCCTAGCACTTGAAACAAAGTGTTCCCATGTATTAGGATGTCTTTACTTGATTAATTAGTGGTTAAATGACTAATTAGATACATTTATGGATCACTACATGTTACATAGGATCCGTGTGTGTTCAAGTCCTCACTTGACACTTAGCATCCTATCCGGCACTTCCATCCAAACCACTCACTGCAGGTGAGTTCTTACCCCTTAATCAACCTTTTAAATGATTTTAAATGCTTTTATGGGGGGATACAAGTTGAAACATTCTAGTTATTGCTTTAATCACATGTGATTAATAACTAGAATAAACAGAAAGATTTACTACTACTTTCAAATTGCCATCAAACTTATGGATTTCCAAGCTTTCAAATCTTTTTATTAAACTCTTTAGATGCTAAAACTATTTTCAAACTCTTTTATACTTGCAATATTTTCAAAACCATATCTACACCAGTATATTTATATAAGTAAGACTTGAAGGACTTAGGACTGATACTTCACCTTATTTCTTGTTCCTTGTTTGGTTGTGGACTTAGGGTATCCTGTTATTTGTCCGAATGTCGTTGAATTCTTAGTTATATATCATATATATATATATATATATATATATATATATATATATATATATATATATATATATATATATGTGTGTGTGTGTGGGGGGGATATAAAATCTTTCACTTTAGTTCAGTACCTATGTGTAACAAAGGCATCCAAACAACCTTACTATTTAACTATAATAGGTATAGTTAAGGGATTAATACTCACTACTACTATTACAACGACCCATACAAGAGTCAGTACATTTATGAGTCACTACATAAGTACTACATTGAGTAACAATACATACCATACACTATACAAGAGAAAATACTATACACTATACAAGAGAACATACTATACACTATACAAGAGAACATACTATACACTATACAAACATTGAATACTATAACAGAATGTGACATACTACTTCTCGTTACGACACTTCATTGTGGTATAACTTTCTAGACAGAGTCTCCTGGAGGGAGAGCGGGCATTGTGTGTATAGATCTATACGGGACAGACCCTCCCACATCCTGACTGCTGGCTACAGTCCCAGCCGAAAGGCCAAGGGGTGACAGAATGCTACCTCACTATTTATGACCTGGAGGGTCATCCGTTATTCAGCCGTCGATCAGCATGGTTACATACGAGTTCACATTCAAACCTTAAATTAACTAAATAAGAATTTAAGGCAAAATTAGATTTTTCGAGGCGTATTGTTTATTTAATACCACCCGGAGTCTACATATTACTACCTTAGACTCCCCGAGGTGTGCTGCTCATATAGTACTACCTGGAGTCTGTATTTTATCACTTTATGACTAGCAGTGTCCCTGCTGAGGAAAAATATTAATTTTGCTTATTACACTTCTTTTGAAATCACCTTACAAGGGCGAAGTCTAAAATTATATTTTCATACTAATAGTTTTCACTGGGGAAAAACCCTTACAGTTACCAAAGAACAAACATACAAACAATCGGGTCTTGGTAGAAGACTACTTTTTACTTGGAAATATAGGGTTTGCTAGGGAGCATACTATTTACAAATATTTTATACAAGCAACAACACTAAATACTTATGAACTCACCAGCTTTATGCTGATACTCGCTTTCAAAATAACTTGTATTCTCAAGTCATCAGTAGACAGGTACAGGTGAAGCTTTTGAGAAGATGGAGCACATACAAGACTCATCTTTTATTTTGATTATACTTTTGGTGTCTTATAAACTATACAAAACACGCTTGTATTTCAATTATTATATTAATGCAATGGATGTGGTTGCTTGTCTTTACTATTATGCATTGTTGTGATAATGTACATGACGTCCTCCACCCCAGAACGTTTCCGCCGTTTCAGTTTTGGGGTGTGACAGATTGGTATCAGAGCACTGTTTATAGTGAATCAAGTATATCAACCCATAAAAGATATACGAACTATAAACACATCGGGATTAAAACACTCTGACCAAGAATATATATTTTTAAATAATAAAATATTTAACTAAGTATATATATACATCTATTCATACCAGGGTCAGTATCATACTAGAACAGTCTAAAAGTATTACGATTGTTGGACAACACAATTAGACTTAGAGACATATAGTCAAGTCTGGGAAGATATAGCCTGATCAACTATATTATCCGAGAAGTGACTAGCATGTGCCTAAGAGTAGTTGTCGTGTTGCAACAAGTCTGAAAACTTACCAACACTACTACAACAAGAACATTAGAACAGAATACTACAAGAGTATTCTGCGTTATTATAAATTACATATGTGAGAACTAAAAAGGTCGTTACTAGTAGGGCAATAGTTGCTAAGTGGATACTCTACGGTTACATGTGACTAAGGCGCTATAGACTTAGAATATGTGATCTTTGCTTTAATTCATGTTCCTTGTTTGGTTGTGGATTTAGAGTTAGGGTCACTTATTCGAAGGTCTATCCTGTTTTAGTTGCATGTAATTGGTATGCACTATGCAAGTATTGAGTCAACTAATAGCGATCATCTTATAAGTATCTTAGGTTAGTACGTCTATTAACTATTCTTTCTCCATTCTCGCATAGATACCATGGCTGACTTAAGGGTTAGCCCAAAGGGTGCCCGTCGCCAGTAGAAGATTATCTTCTCACCTTCTCTCTTCTTAAAAGAATAGCCTTCCTCTTCAGTATCTCTGTTTCACTTGTTTGTAAACATTCCTAAACTTGAAAGTACTCTAACTAGACTTCTAAGCTTCCAACATTTTCCCTTATGGTTTGATGTGAGACCTACTGTTAGGTCATTCTTCCTGAACTCATTTTACATCATTAATACCAGTAATATTGGCAGTTGTCTAACCTATGGGAAAGTCTGTACTCTTATGTTTCCTTACTCTATTATTATGACTCTATTTGATAGTTGGACTATGGTGGTTTAGTCCATGAAGCACTCTCATCATACTTACAATCGATTCTTACTATTGTCAGCATCTTTCTAAACTTTCAGTAAAAGATGTCGCCTCGCAAGCGTCCAACCAGAAACACGCCTGCAAATCAAACTCCACCACCTCCACCTCCTCCGCAGTTCGATGCGGTGATGTTCCAGGCAGCTGTGACCGCCGCCATGGCCCAAGTAAACTCTGGTGGCGTTAGTGGAACGGGGACTGGCACTAACTCTAGCCATGGTGAAATCCTTCCACGTGCACGAGAGTGTACTTATAAAGATTTCATCAGCTGCAAACCAACATACTTCAACGGAACCGAAGGGATCCTTGCACTGTCCCAATGGATCGAGAGAACAGAAGCAATCTTCGAGATGTGCTCGTGCCCTGAAGGAAGCAAGATAAAGTTCGCTACTTGCACCTTCACCCAAAGGGCCCTGACGTGGTGGAATGGCCATGTCAAATCTCTCTCACTGGTAACCGCTAACGTCATGGGCTGGGATACTCTGAAGGACCTTTTGACAAGGGAGTACTGCCCGAGGGGTGAAATTCAGAAACTCGAGGAGGAACTATGGAACCTCAAAATGCAAGGTTCCGACATAGTGGCTTATACAGCCAGGTTCTACGACCTGGTGGCTCTATGTCCTAACGTGGTCCCCACCGAAAGCAAAAAGATCGAGAGATACATCTGGGGTCTGGTACCCCCATATCGAGGGAACGTTCTAGCATCACACCCTGGGACCTTCGATAGTGCCAAGGAATTGGCCCAGAGACTCATCGACCATGAGGTTCCTTCTCTTCCAACAACAACCACAACTACTGCCCCAGCACCAACCAACGCGACCGACAACAAAAGAAAGGTGTGGGGACCGAAAGAAGGGCAAATCAAATCAACCCTCCTCCAAGAACCAACAGACAGTGGGTGTCCATGCCGTCACTACTCCTGTTACCCTTGTACCAGCCAGAACATACGCAGGGAGCCTACCCAAGTGCACCAAGTGTAATTTCCATCATAACGGCCCCTACCTGGAAATGCACTGCACCAATTGCGACCGGAAGGGCCATACCGTCCGGTTTTGCAGAGCACCTCCCAAACCTATCACCCAGGATCCCAGTACCGGAGTGAGTCAAGCCTGCTACGGGTGCGGCGAGACAGGACACTTCAAAAGAAACTGTCCGAAAGGTGGGAATGCGGGGGGAGCAGGAAGACTACTTGCTATTGGCCACAATGAGGCCGTGGCAGACCCGACGGTAGTCACGGGTACGTTCCTTCTCGATAACTCTTATGCTTGTATCCTATTCGATAGTGGGGCAGAAAGGAGCTTCGTAAACCAAAAATTTAAACACTTACTTAATCAAGTACCACAAGCACTAAAAGAAACCTTCATCGTAGAAATGGCTAACGGTAAGACAGAGAATTCTAACGAGATTTACATAGGTTGTACCCTCACGCTAGATAATCATTAATTCCCAATCGACCTCATACTAGTAGCTATCCAGAGTTTCGACGTCATTATAGGCATCGACTGGCTGAGTCTTTATCGTGCCGACATTCTGTGCTTCGAAAAAGCAGTCCGCCTGAACCTACCGAATCGTGAAACCTTGTTGATCTACGGAGACAAACCCAGTACGAGTCTTCGTATCATCTCGAGTATTCAAGCCCAGAAGTACTTGCGTAAGGAATATCGTGCATTCCTGGCGCACATTGTCGATACGAGCCAGAAAACAAAAGACCTAAAAGACCTCCATGTAGTATGCGATTTTCCCGACGTCTTTCCAGAAGAACTCCCAGGATTACCCCCGCAACGTCAAGTCGAGTTCCGAATCGACTTAATTCCAGGAGCGACCCCACTAGCCAAATCGCCCTATCGTCTAGCACCTGCTGAGATGCAAGAACTGTCCCGTCAACTTAACGAACTGCTCAGCAAGGGCTTTATAAGACCAAGCTTCTCACCCTGGGGAGCACCAGTCTTGTTCGTAAAGAATAAAGACGGATCGTTTCGTATGTGCATCGATTACAGAGAGCTCAACAAGCTTACGGTCAAGAATCGTTACCCTCTTCCTCGCATAGACGATTTATTCGACCAACTTCAAGGGGCGAGCTACTTTTCCAAGATTGATCTGAGGTCCGGGTATCACCAGTTACGAGTGCTTGAGGAGGATATTCCGAAGACAGCCTTCCGAACTCGTTATGGACACTACGAGTTCGTAGTGATGCCATTCGGATTGACCAATGCGCCCGCAGTATTCATGGACTTAATGAATAGGGTATGCCGTCCTTACTTGGATCAGTTCGTCATCGTATTCATCGATGACATACTTATCTACTCTCGAAGTAAGGAGGAACATAGCGATCATTTACGACAAGTCCTAGGAACCTTACGATCAGAGAAACTTTACTCAAAGTTCTCTAAATGCGAATTTTGGATCCGAAGAGTCAAATTCTTAGGACACGTGGTTAGCGAAGAGGGAATCCACGTAGACCCTTCCAAAATTAAAGCCATTGAGAACTGGTCAGCACCGAAGACGCCTACAGAAATTCGTCAATTTCTAGGCCTCGCTGGCCACTACCGCAGATTCATACAGAACTTCTCTCGAATTGCGAAACCCCTCACTACATTGACCCAGAAGGGCGTGGCCTTTGACTGGGAAGAGAAGCAGGAGAAAGCGTTCCAAACGCTAAAACGAGCCCTATGCACCGCACCGATACTATCCCTCCCCGAAGGGATAGAAGACTTCGTGGTATACTGCGATGCATCCAACCAGGGGCTCGGCTGTGTTCTGATGCAACGAGGTAAGGTCATCGCCTATGCCTCAAGACAGCTGAAGGCACACGAGGTCAACTACACCACACACGATCTCGAATTAGGAGCGGTTGTGTTCGCTCTGAAAATCTAGAGACACTACTTGTATGGTACGAAGAGCACTATCTTCACAGACCACAAAAGCCTGCAGCACATATTCAATCAGAAGGAACTCAATATGAGACAACGATGGTGGGTAGAGCTACTCAATGACTACGAATGCGAAATTCGTTATCATCCGGGTAAAGCCAACGTGGTAGCAGACGCCCTAAGTCGGAAAGAATATTCTGGTCGAAGAGTCAAGTCATTAACAATGACTATCCATTCGCATCTATCCGCACAAATTAAGGAGGCTCAGCACGAAGCCTTAAAACCTGAAAATGTGGCGGGAGAATCCCTGCGTGGAATGGATAAGAACTTGGAAGTCAAGGGTGACGGAGCCTTATATCTCATGGACCGGATCTGGACACCGAGACAGGGTGGCTTCAGAGACTTGGTCATGAAGGAAGCGCACAACACCCGATACTCCGTCCACCCAGGTTCAGATAAAATGTATCTGGATCTTAAAAAGTCATACTGGTGGACTAACATGAAAGCAGAGATTGCTACCTTCGTGAGTAAATGCCTTACTTACGCCAAGGTCAAGGTCGAATACCAGAAACCATCAGGTCTACTTCAACAACCGGAGATACCTAAATGGAAGTGGGAGCGGATTACTATGGACTTCATAACCAAGCTACCCAAGACAACGGGTGGGCTTGATACCATATGGGTCATCGTCGACAGATTCACCAAATCCGCACACTTCCTGCCTATCAAGGAAACTGACAAGATGGAAAAACTCATAAGAACATACATTAGGGAGATCGTACGACTGCATGGTGTTCCTATATCTATTATCTCTGATAGAGATAGTAGATTCACTTCGAGGTTCTGGCAGTCACTACAAAGCTCCTTAGGAACAAGGCTGGACATGAGTACAGCCTACCATCCACAGACCAACGGACAAAGTGAGAGGACTATCCAAACCTTGGAAGATATGCTGCGAGCCTGTGTGATCGACTTTGGGAAGGCGTGGGATAACCACTTACCACTCGTTGAATTCTCTTACAACAACAGTTATCACACGAGCATCAAGGCTGCTCCATTTGAAGCCCTCTACGGCCGGAAGTGCAGATCCCCTCTGTGCTGGGCTGAGGTGGGTGACACTTAGTTAGCTAAAGGATGAATTCCTGACAACACTCTCACGGGTCCGGAAATCATTCGGGAAACGACAGAGAAGATCGTTCAGATTCGTGAACGATTGAAAGCCTCTAGAGACCGACAGAAAAGCTACACAGACAAACGAAGGAAACCTTTGGAATTCCAGGTGGGAGACCGAGTCTTTTTGAAAGTCTCACCCTGGAAAGGCTTGATATGCTTCGGAAAGTGTGGAAAGCTGAATCCAAGATACATAGGGCCTTTCGAGATTCTCGCTAGAATCGGCCTCGTAGCTTACAAACTCAACTTACCCTGCGAGCTTAGTAACGTACATCCTACCTTCCACGTCTCGAACTTGAAAAAGTGCTTATCTGACGAGACTCTTATAATTCCACTCGACGAGATCGAGATCAACGAGAGCCTCAACTTCGTGGAAGAACCTGTAGAGATCATGGACCGAGAGGTCAAACGAACAAAACAAAGCCGTATCCCAATAGTGAAGGTTCGTTGTAACGCCAAGAGAGGACCGGAGTTTACTTGGGAGCGCGAGGATCAAATGAAACTTAACTATCCTCATCTTTTTACTTAGTTATTTTTGTAATAACTTAGTTTCTTGAACTCTAATTACGGGACGAAATTCCCTCTAACGGGGGGATGATGTGACAACCCGAAATTTTCATTTGTATAAACTCTTCAATCAAGAGCTACAATTAATAGTCAATTACATGTCTGTTAATTTTTAGCCGGTTTAAAGCCCGTTTGTGTGTTTTTAATAATTATTCTTCAAAACGAACGAATGAAAGGAAGTATACTCTAGGATTTTGGAGCAACAACAAAACAAATAACACCTTAACTAGGTGTTTACGGCCAAACTTGGGGAGTTTGGGCCGTAAACTCCTCTTGACCATGAATTCATGCATATAGCATGAGTTTACTCTTCATTCCTTCATTCTCCACTTTCAAACTCAAGAACATCAACTTTTCTCTCAAGTATCATAACACATTTCTTCAAATCCTCCAAAAATGTAAGTATTTCTTCCTTTGATTTGTTGATACAACACTTTATCTAGTGTTTATACACGATTTCATCCATGGAAATCTCCTATTTTCTTAGATCTTCAAGTGTTCTTCAAAACACCAAGAACACACACTAGTGTTCTTAGGCCCTAAACACTCTTGCAAGCTTCCTATAAGTAAGTACACTCCTCCTATCTAGTTGTTTACTTAGTATACTTGCTAAACCATTAGAAAACATCAAAAATCCCCAAGAACACTTGGGTTTACGGTCAAGGGATCTCCTTGAACCGTAAACACCATCAAGTGGTGTTTAAGTGCCCCTAACACCTTCTAAGGCTTGGATATTGGACTAGAACCTTGCACGCATGAGTTGAAGACCCCAAATCACGAAATGGTAGGAGTGACCATGAGTTTACGGCCGTAAACTCATGGGTTTACGATCGTAAACTCCTAAGGAGTGGTCCAAGGACCGTAAACTCCAAAGAAGGTCCATTTTGAGCCCTAGTCCCTTCCTAAGCCTTGAGTTCAAACCTAGAACACTTCCTTGAGGGGTATAAGACCTTAAATCACACAATGGTACAATTTACCATGAGTTTACGGCCGTAAACTCATGGGGTAAATGACCAAAAACCGTAAACACATGTAGGGTTACCAAATGAGAAGTAAACTCCAATGTGAGACCATATTCTCTTTAGATGCAACCCTTGAGTACTCCTAGCACTTGAAACAAAGTGTTCCCATGTATTAGGATGTCTTTACTTGATTAATTAGTGGTTAAATGACTAATTAGATACATTTATGGATCACTACATGTTATATAGGATCCGTGTGTGTGTTCAAGTCCTCTCTTGACACTTAGCAGCCTATCCGACACTTCCATCCAAACCACTCACTGCAGGTGAGTTCTTACCCCTTAATCAACCTTTTAAATGATTTTAAATGCTTTTATGGGGGGGGGGATACAAGTTGAAACATTCTAGTTATTTCTTTAATCACATGTGATTAATAACTAGAATAAACAGAAAGATTTACTACTACTTTCAAATTGCCATCAAACTTATGGATTTCCAAGCTTTCAAATCTTTTTATTAAACTCTTTAGATGCTAAAACTGTTTTCAAACTCTTTTATACTTGCAATATTTTCAAAACCATATCTACACCAGTATATTTATATAAGTAAGACTTGAAGGACTTAGGACTGATAGCTCACCTTATTTCCTGTTCCTTGTTTGGTTGTGGACTTAGGGTATCCTGTTATTTGTTCGAATATCGTTGAATTCTTAGTTATATATATATATATATATATATATATATATATATATATATATATATATATATATATATATATATGTATATATATATATATATATATATGTGTGTGTGTGTGTGTGTGTGGGATATAAAATCTTTCACTTTAGTTCAGTACCTTTGTGTAACAAAGGCATCCAAACAACCTTACTATTTAACTATAATAGGTATAGTTAAGGGATTACTACTCACTACTACTATTACAACGACCCATACAAGAGTCAGTATATTTATGAGTTACTACATAAGTACTACATTGAGTAACAATACATACCATACACTATACAAGAGAACATACTATACACTATACAAGAGAACATACTATACACTATACAAACATTGAATACTATCATAGAATGTGACATACTACTTCTCGATACGACACTTCATCTTGGTATCACTTTGTAACCAGAGTCTCCTGGAAGGAGAGCGGGCATTGTGTGTATAGATCTATATGAGACAGACACTCCCACATCCTGACTGTTGGCTACAGTCCCAGCCGAAAGGCCAAGGGGTGACAGAATGCTACCTCACTATTTATGACCTGGAGGGTCATCCATTATTCAGCCGTCGATCAGCATGGTTACATACGAGTTCACATTCAAACCTTAAATTAACTAAATAAGAATTTAAGGCAAAATTAGACTTTTCGAGGCGTATTGTTTATTTAATACCACCTGGAGTCTACATATTACTACCTTAGACTCCCCGAGGTGTGTTGCTCATATAGTACTACCTGGAGTCTGTATTTTATCACTTTATGACCAGCAGTGTCCCAGCTGAGGAAAAATATTAATTTCCCTTATTACACTTCTTTTGAAATCACCTTACAAGGGTGAAGTCTAAAACTATATTTTCATACTAATAGTTTTCACTGGGGAAAAACCCTTACAGTTACCAAAGAACAAACATACAAACAATTGGGTCTTGGTAGAAGACTACTTTTTACTAGGAAATATAGGGTTTTCTAGGGAGCATAGTATTTACAAACATTTGAAATCAGTTACTATGTTACATTGTTACAAATATTTTATACAAGCAACGACACTAAATACTTATGAACTCACCAGCTTTATGATGATACTCGCTTTCAAAATAACTTGTATTCTCAGGTTATCAGTAGACAGGTACAGGTGAAGCTTTTGAGAAGATGGAGCACATACAAGACTCATCTTTTATTTTGATTATACTTTTGGTGTCTTATAAACTATACAGAACACGCTTGTATTTCAATTATTATATTAATGCAATGGATGTGGTTGCTTGTCTTTACTATTATGCATTGTTGTGATACTGTACATGACGTCCTCCACCCCAGAACGTTTCCGCCGTTCCGGTTTTGGGGTGTGACAGTAAATAGATTGTGTCTAGTTGTATGTGTTTGTAATGTTTAGTGTCTTTTCTTAAGTTCCAAATTAGGTTGTTTTCATTCTGATTTCAGAATTGTATTTAATCTTAGGTTTGCAGTTTTGAACTGTCGACTTAGAACTCCTTTCTAGTGCTCCTTTGATGCCTATATATAGGAGCATTAGTTAGTAGAGAGGCAAGAGTTTTTGACACAAAATAGTTCAGCACAAGTTTTGTAACAAATGTTCTCTCGATCCTGTAATGAAAATAAATCTTATTTACATCTTTGTGTTCATCCAAATCTTTGATATCTTTAAATGATGTTTTCATTTTAGAATATATCGTTCCAATAATCCTATCAAGTTGGAAACTTTATTCATCTACACCATGGGAAGGACCAGATATGAGCTTTGGAGCTCTCAGAATCGAAGAAAACGACTCAAAACCATAAACTTGTTAAGAACTAGTGCCCATGGCATGACCTTAGGTCATCACGGCATGGCGTCTAGAAAATTCATGTTTGTGTTGTCGTTATGGGCCACGACATGGTCATGGATGGCCACGACGTGGCGGTCAACTAAAGTCAACTTTGATCGCTGACTTTGACTGTTGAATTTTGACTTGAGTTGACTTTTTGTCAAACTCCTAGTTGTGGATGGAAGGCTAAGGGTTTACCTTGTGTGACAATATAGGTGGTGTATAGCATCTGTATTTTGGTTGTGAGAGCAGTAGCAGCTGATTATCGTCTGAGAGTTGAGTCTCCTCACTGTACTCGTGGGTCGAAGGCACCAATACCGACCCAATAGATTATGTTTGTAGGATGCTAGTTGTTTTTTTGACTCTTGCATGTGTTTGTATGTTTTATATGGGATGGGCCCGATTATGTATGTTATGGGTTGGGCTCGACTATGTATGATATGGGTTGGGCCCGAAGCAATGTATGTTGGGCTGGGCTCGTTTGTGTTTGATGTATGGTATTTTAGGGAACTCACTAAGCTTCAGCTTACGGTTTCATGTTTATCTTTTAAGTACTTCCGGTTCCAAGGGGAAGAGCTCGACGTGATTGCATGCATCCACCATTGTTTCGTACTCTATGACTTGCTTTGTACTCTAATGACTTTTGATACATTTTCCTTATACTTTGATTGGGTTTTAGAATAAACAAATGGTTGTTTTGGTTAACTTAAGAAAATTTTTACTTAGTATTTTTGGGACGTTCCAAATTGGTATCAGAACCTTTGTTTGAGGGATTTGGGTACATTCTCGAGTGTGCTTGAACTCAAACTAAGGAGTTGGGAAACATATTTTAAAAAGAAAAACAATTTTCTAATAGTTTTATAAAAGAAATGGGGTGTGATGCATGCAATCAGTCGAGCTAAAAAGTTTTCCCAAAATACCATATGTGTTGTTATATATAATTTTATGTGGATTGCATGATATAGTAGGGCTAAGGATACCTCAAGGAATTGTATTTTAGAGTTGTCTGATTTGTGTGATGCCTTATAGCCTAGGGAGATTGAATGTTGTGTAGTACTCGAGATTTATATCGACTCAGTTAATTGCTAATTGTATGCTTTAAAAATTGTATACGATTAGGATCATATAGCCTTAGAATGAGTGGTTTGGCCTTATTTCCTGTTCCTTGTCTAGTTGTGGGCTTAGAGTAGAATCATTTATTCGACAGTCTATATGATCTCATTTTGTGTATAGTTTGCATGCACAAGGCAACCGACAGTGTTGGTAGAAGTTCCTGGTAGTGTGGGAGCAAGTGAGTTAAGGATTCCTAAGAGAGCTTAGGTGTTGTTTGGTTCACAGAATGTTGCCGAAGGAATTTGAATTGGAATTGGAAAATAAATCTGTCAGGAATTTGAATCCAATTCCATATGTTGTTTGGTTGGCAGGAAATGGAATTGGAATTAATTCCAGATTCCGTTTGGTTTGCAAGAAATGGAATTGGAATTCATGTAAAATGACATAATTACCCTTTTTCCCTGTTTTGTTTAATTTTACCTTGTTTTCTAACTTATATGTAAAGATATATTATGAAAATTATAAAAACAGTAAAATTCCGACGGTGGTGGTAGTGGTGGTGGGGGCAGTGGCGATGGTGGCGACGGCAGTGGTGGGTGGCAGTGATGGTGGCGGCGACGGTGGTGGTGATGGTGGCGGTGGCATTTATTGTGGTGGTAGAAGTGGTGATGATGGTGGCAGTGACAGCTGGTGACGACAACGACGGCGATGATAGTGCTGGTGGTGGCAGTGGCGGCTGGCCACTTTCCTTGATGAGAAGGAATGTTTTCCATCCAACTTTGGAAGGAATTCACTTTCCTCCATATTGTGGAAAGTTTATTTCATTTAGGAATCTTTTTCCCTCCTCTAAGTCCAACCAAACGCATGAATTCGAGGGAATTGGAATCCTTTTCCCTCGAATCCCATTCCTTTCCTGCCAACCAAACGCACCCTTAGGAAATATAGTAGTTTGCTTTGTGTGCGGTTAGCGGGGTTTTCAGGAAGTGATTAAGAAAGCAGCTTAGAGAATTCAGGATAATTCTTGAGGAAGGTACAAATAGGTGTGGAAGATAGTAGTGGACTCGTACTACTGAAAACACATGATTTGTGCCCGAGTCAAGGAAAGTTATGATGACTCTAAGAAACTACTAGAGGACATGTGCAATCTCGAATAAGCAACGTGTGAGCATTTATTTTTTAGATTTACATTTTCCCCAGAGCTTTGGAAGTGGTTATGTTCTTGAAGTAAATCGGTGTCTATCCCTCCTTTCTCCTTAATTGGATTAGAAACTTTGATTATGGCATCTCCATGTAGGGGCTACAAGTTATAGTTATTGTGTGATTTGTGTTAATCTTTGCCTCGGGATTTGGAAAGAAAGGAATGCAAGGTTGTTTAATAGGAGATACTACAACCCTTTGAAAGTGGCAAACGATTTTCAACTTCTCTTATTTAATAGGATTGAGAATATGGTTAAAAGGTCTACTTTGTTACATACAAATTAGAGTATTGATCATTTTTCTTCCTTTCAGATGTAATGTTCTTTGTGTTTTGCTAGCCATTTGCTAGATTTTTAATAACCGTGCAAAAAAAAATAACGAAGAAAAGAAAAAGAAAAAAAAACTAGTTATTTTATTAACAATTTAAATTTTGTTTAAGTTGCTTTTTAACATTAAATATTAAAGGCTTCAACGTCTAAGTGAATTGTATTCCAAAATAAATTAATATCATATTAATAAGTAAATAAGTTATATATTAAAACTTTTTTGTATTTAATTTGTACCTTTTCAGCTTTGATTTTAAATCATTACTTGTCTCGCTAAAAATAAAAATATTAGGAAATTTAAATTTATTAGTAAATAATATATTCAAACTAAAACTTGGTGAAGCAAATCGTTGGAATCAAAATTTGGGATCTCAAAATCCAAGACAAATCCCTAAATATCATTTAAAAAAACGAAAAAAGAAACACAAGTGGAAAGAATCTTGGAGGACAAAAATGGTACGGATTAACCTGAGATCCAAAGTGTCTCACTTTAAATCTGTTTTAATTAATTTTAGAAAACAAATATTTTGTTGCCAAATCATATGTATATAATTATTTCATTTGCTTCAAAAAATAAAATAAAATTTATTGTTATATGTTTTTCGCAAAGTAATTATTTATGTATCTAGTCGTGTTGTAAAATAATTAATGATTGGAAGTCTTTATCGGTAAATCATATTTGAATGTTTCTACTTTCTACAAGTTGTGAAGGGATTGTTTCACCGTTAAGCTCTCATATGTAAGACGTTTTATACTATACTCCTTGATTTTGTATGATCGTCTTCCCCCAAAAGTCTTATGTACACTGCTTACGTTAGAAAACGTTTTTCATTTCATATTATATTTCTTAGGCGTAATTTTTGTTTTGTTTTAGTTTTTTTTTTTTTTTTTGAAAATAAAACTTTCCGAACAAGGATTTGTGAGCGTGTTTTACATACCAACTAATCTTCCACTATAAACATGTGGTCATGTTTATGTCCTAGAGTCATTGCAGACGAACGTTATTGACTATATGTGATGAATAATGTCAAGATTTGAACATAAGTCATTGAGTTGTTTAGACTGAGTTCATATGTGATGAATAATGTCAAGATTTGAACATAATGTAGATTTTTTTATTTGTCTCAATAAGTCACCATTTTTTTTATTTGATTAAACTAAGTCACAAAAATAATTTTCTTAAGTAGTAATATCATCAAATGACCCTTATCATCATCTTCACCCATCTACACACCCAATAGTATGTACTCTGCTTTCAAGAGAGCTAGAGATCAACATGTTGGGAATATTTTCAAATGATCATCCGAAACTATCAATGATTTACCAACCAATGAACAAACCACATCATACAAAACGTAAATCTTTGGCATATATATTACCATGATCATACGGAACTATCACTCATGAACCTTTCCTATTTATATTTTAGCCTACCAACTTTCATTACAATTTATTGCATGATCCAAAAATAATAGAAGCAATATCTTTTGCTTTTTCCAAGACTAGTGCATTTATATTTTAGGGACTTCATTTCTTCATCTTCATAGGCAATTTTTATCCCTTTTCATTATTTCATTTTCTCTTATTGTGCTAGTTGCTTTAGTGCAAGGATTTCATCAATATTTTTTTAGCTACATTAGCAAATAGCAAGTTCACAAAAGATTTGGACAACCATCAGACAATGGTAACAAAGTTAGAGATTTACATGTCCTTAATGTTACCAATTTGGTGTAACATCCCTTATAATTCTAACTTGAAACAGAACTTTAAAACTTCGTTAAAAGATAAACATCTTAAATATTACGTGGAAGTCCTATAGCTTTTCAAAACTTTCGAGACAGTTAATTAACCTTTATTTAAAGTAAACTAGAGGGATATATGGAACCAATAAGAGAAATAAATATATAATTACTTGTCTATTGTTACTTATAAACTAAAAAGGACATCTTCCAAATCTTCTCACTAATCTTGGCTCCTCATATTCGTAATACTTATTCTTTTTTACCTGAACCAAGTGTCAAAAATCAAAATAGCATGCTAAGTTATAAAGCCTGCTTATTTACACAAATGTTAAACTATATAAAAAAACAATATTTAAAGTCGACGCACGCAAGTAAATTTATTCACACTGTGAATATGAATTGTATATAATTCAATTTTCAAGATTCAAAATGTTAATTTAACTTACTATTATTAATACTGTAAATCTTAACTGAATATGATTTATATTTCAGCATTCGCATCGTGAATCTGAGCTAAAAATTTTGAAAATAAAAATTTGTTTTTTATGCATCAACATGAATATTGTAACGTCCTAAAAATAAGACCCAAAAGTTTTATTTTTAAATTAATAAGACCAGTATTCTAGAAACATCATCATCAAAATCCCGATAAAACAAATTTATTAATCATCACATCATATTAGAGTAAATCAAGAAAATGCTGAAAGAGGTGGTGTTTGCTCTACAATCATCATGAGCTCTTCCATTTGAAAACCGAAGTACCTGAAATATAAACTGAAAATCGAAAGCACAAAGGTTAGTAAGTCCCCAAACTACCCAATACCATACATAATAAATCACATATTGGGCCCCCGCCCTCCATCCGGCCCCGCCCGGTATCGAGTCTCACTCGGCTTTGGGTCCCGCCCGACATCGAGCCCCGCTCGGTATACAGATCTGTTATTCTTAGGCCTCGCCTGACATCAGGCCCCGCCCACTATACACATAGACATATATCTCATAATCATACTAACACATGCAATGATCATAAAACAATAGTATACGATACAGTCATCGGGCCCCGCCCGGCATCGGGCCTTGCCCGGTTGCATAAAAACACATACTGATAACTAGCATACAATATATTCATCAGGCCTCGCTTGGCATCGGGTCTTGCCCGGTAAGCATACCATCACATAACACATGAAAGTGTCACGCAGTCATCTAACATCCTAACATACAAACCATAGGCCGACATTGGTGTATTCGGCCCCCTGAACTCAGTGAGGAGACTCACCTCAGACAGATGAAACCCATGGATAAAACTCTGATTGCAGATCTGCTAAAAATCCTCGTGCTATCAAATACCAAATGACCAGAAATTAATAATTGAGTCCTGACTCACACTAAGATTGCACATTAGGGTAAATGACCTTTTTTACCCTTTGCCCAACATGGCCCAAGGCCTAGGCCCAAACCACCAATCCAAAGGCCCAAATCATGGCCTAATTTTCCAAACTGGGCCCAAATCACATTGTGGGGCCCAACAGGGCCTGTTGTGATATGTCTCCGGCTTAACACCGTCTCTTTAAGGGATAGAAAAGAAGGGCCTGAGAATCACATCAAAGAAAACAAGATCGTCAGTCGTCGTCCAGGAGGCAGTCCCGGAACGAAGCTCCTATGAGCAAGTCAGTTCGTCTTTTAGAGAAGGTGATTAAGTGTTAGGTAAGTGTTTAAGGGTTTTTCTCCCGATGCCTTCTCTTGGCGGAGAAGTGACCTTTTTATACCTGTGGTCAGGGGGACAGATCCCCGACGGTACCTTCTACCTTTTTAGGTTTGGCAGGGATAGATGGCCTTTGATTGGTAGATCGTGCTCCACGAGTGGTTGTTTGCTATTGGTCCAGGTTTTCCAGGAGCGTCGTCCTGAGCGTTACATCTGTCGCTCTGGGATGCGATTGGTACTATTTTGTCTTGGCGTTGGCATTGGCGTTTGGGTGCGAAGGAACAACTACGGGATCACGAGGGCGAGGGAGAGGAAGCGGCGTTAGGCATACACCGTTCTTTACCCAAACCGTCTATCAGACTGACGGTTGCGTTATGTTTGACGTATTCCTGGTGGGTATACTAACATGGCCCAAAACAACTAAGCCCAAAAGATGGCCCAAACTGAAGCCTAAACTCCGAAGTCCAATCATGCTAAGTACGCGGGGCGTACTCAGCTGTACGCTAAGCGTACACGCTTTATGGCTTATACGTGGCACGTATAGACTTGTACGCCCAGTGTGCTCAGCCATTCAGCCAAAACTCACTTTTAACCCTTAATCCATTAAGACATTCCTCCAAAACGTAGATCTGACTTCCTTGAGCTCGATTATCATGTAAAGTTGCTAACTTTACGTTCTTGCATTGCTAAATGAAGCTCTCAAGCCTAAAAAGGACTTAATATGTGATTTAATGCATGCATGAGACCCAATATCGCATAAAGTTGGGACCTTTATGCTAAGGGAACTCCCAATAAGCTCAGATCTAAAATAATAAGTCCTTGAAACGTCTTAACTCAAAAACTAACCCAAAAGGGATCAAAACATAACAAATCAAGCCATAAAGAGATCTAAGCATTTATAAGCCAAGGTATGAACTTGATAGCTCCAAAGTCTTGCAAAAAGGGTGATGATTCTGGATCTATAGGCTCCTCACCAAGCAAAGCACATTCAATCTTCTTTACTTCCTTCACAGTGGGCAAAATAATCACCAAAATCTTCTCAATAGCTCAAGAATACCACAAAGAAGGCTTAAGGGTCGATTTAGAGTTTTAGAAGGTTTGGAGGCTGGTAAAGAGGCCGACCCTAAAGACTTAAGGTGCTTAAATAGGGTACACACACTCAAAATTAGGGTTTCTTGCACCCCTCGTACGCCCAGCGTACGAGGCCGAGGCTTCGCGATCCTTCCTCCTTGGTACGCTAATCATACACCAATGTACGTCCTGCGTACTACACTTCTCACTATTACGCCCCGCGTACTCCCTATGTACGCCCCACGTACTATGGTTTCCCCTTAAACCCTAAAATATTCTCAAGGCCATAACTTCTTCATTATAAATTTAATTTCGACGATCCTTATATCCATGAAAAGGTAACGAGAAGCACTATGCTTTTACCAACTCATATTAGCTTTACAATTTCCCGATCAAAAATCCAATTTTCATAAAAGTCCAAGCTGAAACTTTACCAAAATACCCCTTGGCTCCAAAACACAAACCGAACACCTGGATCATCTAAATTACATCACCCACCTCCAAATGAGTCCAGATCTCAATTTCTCAAAGGTCCTAAGCCTGCTAATTCGGGACAGGGCATTACAAATATCTATTTAAAGAGGATACAAACTATGATTACTGATATATGTATTTTGTTTTTTCGATTAAAAAAAACAAAACGAAGTGAGTTTTTTTAAAGTAGTTTTGTAAAATTTTCATGTACTAGTTTTTTCTTAACGTGGGTACTTTTCGTCGAAGGGGATTAGCGGATTTGTATGTATTAAGGTCGATCGTCAATCTTATTGTATGACATCCGAGGTTTTAGACCAATGAATTTACGTCCTTGTGAAGTTTATCTTATGAGTAAAATTGTGGTTTCAAGTTTTAGGATTTCCAGTATGAGTAACTTTGCAAGGTGATTGAATGGACCGTCAGTGATGGAAAATGTAGTTCTTATGGGTCATGACAGTTCGATGGATGTGTTTGAAGGTTGATGTCGTACAGGTTCCGAGTGGTCTTTGGAACTCTTTCGGTAACTCGTCTTTTCAGTGAATAGTTTTCGGGAAGCATAAAGGATTTGCTCTAAGGATTTGTTTCCTGTATTATAGACAAAGCGGATTTCGGGGACGAAATCCACATAAGTTGGGGAGAATTGTAACATCCGTTTCGAACCGAACAAAGGTTATGATCCCCTCACTGTCTTACAACCATCCCTGCAATGGCCAAACTCATCCTAGAGAATACTACGTCCATTCTATAGTATTACCATACATCCACTATAGCCATGGGCCCAACCCGTGGTTTTGCCAAGTATCCACAATATTGAGCTAAAAAAATTAACACGAGCCAAAACCCCAGCCGACTAAACCCAAAAAAACGTCCGGGTAGTGATTTGAACCCCAAAACCTTTATCAGACAAGAACAAGCAGAGATGTCCTAACACAATCCTCAACCTGAACCTAGTTAGGAACTTATACTATGCCACTACCGATGCTTCATGTCCTCAGATGAGATGACCTAAATTTTTAGCATTTTCCTTGTTTCACATTTGGAAATATTCCCATTGATCAACACGGTTCTCCCTCACTTGGATTCAGTTGTACTCTGCCAACGTCATAACCATTGGATCTGAACCTCCTCACGACTTCTCCAGTCCACCACTATCATCCTGAACTTACCAGAACTAAGATTACATGACCAAACAGTTTAGGTTACCCACACCCCAAACTAGTTCAAAGACTTTGCTACTTTTGACACAAGATTGTCACATCCAACACACCTTCCCTTGATACAATTCCAATTCATGAACATCCTCAGTTGATGACCCACTTGATATAAAAAAACTCACGCGAACTTACATGAACCACACCCGGGAGTTGATAGATTACAATAGCTCTTACCCTACTAATGATAGTGATCGATTTAACGAGCTAAGCAACCCTACAACATACATTCAAACCGAGCAGCAAACCAACTTTGAATTCTATCTTCGTTGTCTCAGAAGGGATAATTGACTACAACGAGACCCTTGTCTAAAACCTTCTGATGGAAGAACCCCACACATAACCCCTGAAAGCACGAAGTTGGCAACAACTTACCCTGCACTCGCGTTCAGAGTAATCCCTTATACCCCTCAACCATGAAAGACGTTAACCATATCGAACTCCAAAATCCAAACAAATTACACTACATTCTGATCCATTGCGATAAGGCTATCAAAATCAGTTTTGTTGCTGATCCTCCAAGAAGAACACTCAACTCACTCCCATCTAGGGCTCATGTCATCACTGACCGCCGTCTACTGAACTGACGCCTACAACTAGCTCAACTAGATACTATTCAAACATGATCCTCGGCACGCAAAATTGCATATAACAAACGCTCGAATACAAAAATAATAACCAAACAATCATAAAGAAACTATGATCCTTAGGTGGAGACTTAACCAAGCTGAGCATAACGTCTCACAAACATACACCTGATAATAAGCATACATAATAATGAATGAAGAAAGCGAAAATGATACATACCTGCAATAACATCTGGTGGAACTCGAGTCTCCTCGGCTTGCAACTGAAATGCTCGAGTCCTCACTACTGGATTCTCAACCCTGCCCCCACGGTCATTAGTAATCATCAATGTAGTTGGAGCAGGTGCTCTCACTGCTCCACTCGTCAACCTCGGACAGTCAGCCTTCTTGTGGCCCACCTGATTGCAGTAAAAACACATCGGAATAGAACCCCGAGGACAATCCCTACTAAAATGACCAGTCTGGCCGCAACTGGAGCAGCCCCTTCCTTTCTTACAACAGCTCGCCTTGTGATTCCTCCCACACTTGGCACAACGGCCCCGACCCTGATGATCTCTCGATCGCGAATCCTGAGTCTTGAGCCTCTTCGCCTGGCCTACTGCGGTGTGATCCTGCTCCAGCATGTGCTTCGTCCGAAGCTGCAAGTCAATCTCCCGCTTTCGAGCTCAAGCAATCATGTCATCTAATGTCTTGCAGCTCTACATGCTAAAAAATTCTTGAATATCATCGCGCAGCACATCACGGTACCTCATCTTCTTCATCTCCTCATCTGCAACATAGTATGCGACCAAAAAAGCCTCTCCCTGAACTTGGCGGTGATCTCCGCCACTGTCTTTGTCATCTAGCGAAGGTTCTAAAACTCCCTCGCCAACTGTTATACCTTAATAGCCGGTGCAAACTCTGCCCTGAACCTTGACACAGAATCATCCCAAGTCATGGCCGCCATGGCCGCCAATCCCAAAGCGTGACCAACCTCCTCCTACTAATCACGAGCTCGGTCCCTCAGAAGACAAGACGCAAATCCCACCTTCGACCTCTTATGGCTGAAGCTCGTCCGCTGAGCGTTCTCCATGTCAGCAATTTATCGTCTCCTAGCAATACGGTGCTTCAAACTGAAGAAATCTAGTGCTCCACTAACCTTGAACTTTCGAAATGAGAGAGTTCGAGCCCCTAACTGACTCTATGCAATCTCGGCCTGAAAAGCCCAGAGACGATCATCCAACAGCTCTATGATCCTCACCTTGATGGTACCAAACATCACAGGAGTCACATTCAAAGTACCACAAGTGATCTCAGAAGACAAGACACAACCTCCTCCCGTTAATCACGAGCTCGGTCCCGCAGAAGACAAGACACAAATCCCACCTTCGACCTCTCACAGCTGAAGCTGGTTCGCCGAGTATTCTCCATGTGAGCAATCCATCGTCTACTAGCAATAGGGTCCTTCAACCTAAAGAACTCTAGGGATCCACCAGCCTTGAATTTTCGAAAAGAGAGAGTTTGAGCCCCTAACTGAACCACCGCAATCTCGGCCCGAAAATCTCTGAGACGCTCATCCATCAGCTCTATGATCTCTTCCTTGATGGTACCAAACATCACAGGAGTCACATCCAAAATACCACGAGTGATCTCAGACGAAACGAACTCGTGAATCCTCTCATCAATCGACTCAGCATTAGATCCTGAACCTAAACTAGAACTAGATCCTCCTCCACGAGTGCTCATCACCATACTGAAAAGAAACCAAACAAATGATCAGGACGTACCTATAGAATCGTCATTCCACAAGCTTCTTAGAATCCTCGTGACTTTTCTTGATTCGAGTACGGATCTTGTGCTTTCAGTAGTACAGGCCCAATACTACCTTCCAAACCTATCCATACCTTCCTCAAAAACCATCCCGGATCCTCTAAGTCGCCTTATCAAATCGTTATTTCCAAAACTCGCTAAACAGCACACTACACCCACTAAAGCACTTCCTACGCTCTCCTAGGATCCTAACCTCACCCTACCATCAGCTGCTGAAGAACTCCTACTAATGTCAGCTAATTACTTCATGAATACAATTACATTCAACAAAACTTAAATGATATTTTGACTAAAAGACCCAACCTTACAACGGTTAGACTCAAACGAGAGTTGTACAATAGGGTCGAATCTAACATTCTAAAATTATTTAACCTTTGCAGCATGTAACTCAACATATTAACTTAATAGTTAACTCATATCAATAAGACTCCCACAAAGCACAAAGCAAGCAACATTCACGTAGTAACACTCAAAAGCCACAAAACAATCAAAGGACATCCAAAACCCACTTGCTACTACCATGCTAGGAACTTCCACTCAAACTGTCGGTTGCCTTATGCATGCAAATTATACACAATACATGATCAAATAGATTGTCAAATAAATGGTTCTACTCTAAGACCACAACCAGATAAGGAACATGAAATATGACAAAATCCGTCATTCTACGGATATATGATCCTAATCGTATACAATTTTCAAACATACACTTAGTAATCAATTCCACCAACATAGATTCCAAATCTAACATAGCATCCAATTCCTACTAGGCTACAAGGCATCACAAATCAGGCCATTCTATCATGTAATTCCTGAAGCTATCATTAACCTTATCCTAACATGAAAACATTCCATATCATATAACATATCAACATGTATGGATATTCTGAGAATCACTTACTTGAGCTTGGATAATTGCACGCATCATACCCCTTTCCTTGCAAAATCTTTTTAGGAAATTTTATTTGCTTTCAATAAGATTATCAATTCCTCAGTTTGATTTCAGACACACCCGAGAGTGTGCCCGAATCCCTCAAACCAACTTGTAACCCCCAAAAGTAGTAGTAAAATTTCTGTTTTTAAAACATCAAATCCATACAACCAATTGATCCAAAACCAAACATAAGTAAAATTGTATTTTCAAACATCAGAGTATATCAAAGTATTCAATGCAGAAAAAGCCATCAGGGGATGCAGTGCAGTCAAGCTGGGCCCTTCCCTCTGGAACTGGAGGTACCTGAAAAATGTTTAAACCACAAACCCTAAGCAAAAATCTTAGTGAGTTCCCCAAAATACCACATACCGTACATATCATCAGGTCCAACCCGCACATTGGGCCTAACCCATAATAACGGGCCATCCATAATAATGGGCCCTGTTAGATTCCATTTTATGCATCTTTTAGGGTAGTTTTCATTATATTTTTCTCGAAGCTTCCAAGTACATTCTTGTCCTTATGCAACTCCAAGCTTCCAAGTACGTTCTTGGCCTTCAAAAGTTGACACAAGCTCCAACAAAAGTTAGGTTTTCGGAGGAATGTGCCTTCTATTTATATTTTTCTCGAAGTTGGTCCACCACGTCATGGAAACTCCACCACGACGTGGTCTTCGGGTTTATCACGTAATCCAAAAGTCTTCGAGGTTCGACGGGAAACTTCAAAATGCCACGTCGTGGTAAAGTCACCACGGCGTGGAAATGGAACTTTTCTTCATTTTAGCCTTGATCCAATTTTCTAGCTTCCAAATTCCTTTTTTCTCCAACCATGTCTTTTACCCCTACAACACAACATATAATAGGTTAAGTATCTTTTGTTCTATAATGAGCATAAAAATGGCTAAAAATATTAAGATATTATGTAATATATATATATATATATATATATATATATATATATATATATATGTGTGTGTGTGTGTATGCACATATCAAAATACCCCTCACTTAATCTTTGCTTGCCCCAAGAAAAAATGATTTTTAACTTACCAATATTGCATAAAGAAATCCATTTAAATCCCAACCATTATCCAAAGACCGCAATGCATGTATTTATGTCTATAATTCCTAAAAAATTCCAATTCTTAAATATTCACAATCCTTATGAACCTTCACACCATAGTTTATATGACACTCATTTTTGCAACCCTCCAAATCCACCCTCAGAAATCTTTCTTAACCTCAAGGTATTTTTGGTTAAACTACCAAGCATACATATATTCTAGAAAGAATTACAACTTTGATACCACAGTGGAGTTCTTTGAATTCATATCTTATTTGATATTTGCTTTCCGATTTCTTTCAATTCACCACCTTCTTGTTTGATTTTTGGTATCTTCAACTTTTTTATTCTTCTGAATTTTTGATCTTTTGATCTTCATACTTTGATAGCAACAAAATTCTTTCAACTTTTTGTAATTTCTCTCTTTTTTTATCTCTCTTTTTTTCTTTCAAGTCCTACATGCTTAAGCAAGGAGCTTAACTTCAACCTTTATTGTTTAGAGGTATTAGTCTAAGTGCAATGACTACATAAGATCTCATGGACAGATTTCAGGTACACGCTACAAAACTAATTACACAGTACAAAAGTACCAGATTATCTTTCATCTCTCATGACTTTTCACTAAGAATGGGAAACCACAAATACACTATAACATGTGTTGGCTCAGGTAAACATTTAGGTTCTCATCGGATCATCCCACACAATACTAACAAAATTTTTTAATTGGCTAGATTTTCCTAAATTAAACTATTATTTCAAGTTTATGTAACTGCATATTGTAAAAACTAGCAATTTTATGATAATGCAATTTTTGTCAAAATTCAAATGCTTGTACTTTAATGCAGTCAACCCCCTACCCCACACTAATTTGATGCAATGTCCCCATTGCATGCTATGCAAAACATAAAAGTAAAGAGGGAGAAAAAGGAACAGACTCCCCTGGGATAAAAGTTCCAAGGTCGATCGTGTTGCTTGTGTGTGGAATAGCTCGCCAATATGTGTAAACATGGAAGTGGCAGACTGCTATGGAACTTGTTTTTAAGACATGGAAATTTTGTACTTCATTAGGTCTAGGAAAAAGACTCGAAAATTGAACTTGAGACCGTCACCACGTCGTGGTAGGGACACCATGTTGTGTTATGTGTTCGAAAAATATAATACGTATTCTTTAACGACACCACGTCGTGGTTATTGTGACCACGTCGTGGTCTGTGTAAAAACACGAAAATAATTCATTCCAATAGCAGATTTCTTCAATAAAGTTGGGTCACTAATGATCATAAACTTCTGAAAATGTGACTTTTTAGCTCTTGTGATCAAATAAATGATATATATGCTCAAATTCTTCTCTCTCGCGGCATTCCTAAACCCTCACTTAAATTCATCAAAGTCTCTCAAAACATACTCCTCTCATCAAACTCAAACTTCTAGGAAATCTAGAGACAATAAACACAAAGTATTTAAATCCTAAAATTACAATAATCCTAGAAAATAGAAAATTAAATAAACCAAGCACAAACAAATAAAAATAACATTGTCTTAAAACCTTATCAAGCAACCAAAAATGAAAAGGATAATTCTCTCGTCATCATTTCCTCCTCCGCTTACGTCGGCTCCTCCATGTTGTTCAACCGAAAGCTTGTCCCATGTCGGGATGTATGGCTATGAGACCGGATACTCACTCGGGCGTTGGATGTTCATGTGTTGCATCATAAAATCAAGGTGTATATTGGTGTAATTGGCACCTCTTCCCAAATTGTCTTGATAACGACGCATGTAAACATTATAAGGATCCATTGTAACTGATATTCAGTAGGAATCACAGGGGGGTTCTTCTTCCGCATCACCGGGCCTTTGTCTCACTCTCCTCCCTGTTCGGTCTCTTGGATTATCATTCAGAAGTGAGAAGTTTCCAAAACCATTATCAACCATAATATTGGCCCGTTTGTAAAGAATGGGACTAAAAGGTTTACCACTTTCCACAGTTAGCATAAAGGCTTCCTGTTTTTTGAAAACCCTAAACGACTTAGCCAATCTCGTGATCAACATGACACCATACAAAGGTGACCCCCGACGATCCTTTCCTGCTCGATTTGCTATAAACTCAGCCACATGCTGTAACACCAGTCAAAATAGGTCAATAACTATCACATGTGATTATGCCAATCATGTAATGTGATTTTGTTAAACTAGTAATGTGACAAACTTACTATAAATTCTAATACAAGTATGAACTTTCATACATAATTTATGATACAACTCAAAGTATACGTCTATACGATTTCAAAAATATAGAGAACGTCTAAATCTGACTTCGCGTGAAGAAGTTATGATAAACCCTAAAACTATAATATCTATAATAAGAGCAATTTAAAATAGACTTAGAATTAGCTATTAGAGTCTAAAAGCGAGTTGTAGTACTCAAAAATACCTACGCGTGGATATAAAGAACGTCAAAAACGGCGCTCGTATGCAAAAGTTATGACCTTCCGAAGTTACAGCTGTCTGAGAGCATGACACATGTCAGAATGCCACATTTCGAGGCTAGAAGGCTACATAATGATAACTCAAAAGCTCACGACGTGAGCAAGGATTTATCACAACGTGAGGAGTCAAACGGACACTAATCGAGCCTAGAAAACACCTGGGAAGACTACGGGGTGACTCTTGCCATGCCTAACGACGTAAGTCTTGATTCTCACGACGTGAGAAGGCCAAAATCAGCCTATAAATAGCGATCAAAGCTCATTCTCTCATTACACCTTCTACTTCCTTTCTCTTATTTTCCAAAGGCTGTTTCCCTTCCCGAGCCTAACAACGACGAGCCGCTGACCGTTTCTCGTTAGATTCCATAAAATCACACTACTAAGGTGAGTTTCACGACCTAACTTTCTAATGTTTTTGGGAGAAAATGCATGCTAAATATTTTATTTAAGTTAATATAATGTCTATATGATAGTATATTTGTATCAACATAGATAGTTATATTAACCGGGAAATAGTTGTTTTGAATCTGATATTTTGAAAACATACAACTATCGTAAACTTGTTAGCATGATATTATACTAATGTAGACCCTAAGTTATACTTGGGAGTTCTATATATATGTTGTGTGCGATATAGTTCCAGAGTTATACTCGGAAGTTCTATATAATAGTTACTAAGTATGTTGCTATTGTTGGTTTTATGTCAAGATAAAACCTATTATGTTATTAACATAACCTGAAGGTATATTCAGGAGTTCTATATATACTTGTTAAGTATGTTGCTATTGTTGGTTTTATGTCAAGATAAAACCTGGTTTTAACTCAAATTACAACTGTTGTACTGCCTAAATATTATTAATATTAGGAGTAATGCTTAAAGAATAGTCTAATAACTTAGGGTTTTAGAAACGAATATGCTTTTACTACTAGAACTAACGGAACTCGACAAGTCTACATGAGTTATTGTATTCATCAACTAAGATTGGAAATCTTAGGGAAATTCCTCTGACCTGTAACCACTAATCCCGTGCGAGCGAGGAAGTTGTGTATAAGTAAGATACAGGTTGACAACCCCACTCGTGGTTGCTAGCTACAACCAAACTTAAGCGAGTGATGAACTGTCCTTTTATTTGTTTATTGTTCCGATGTTGATGAAGCGTGTGGAACTTATCTTAAGATGCGAAACTTGTAGCATCAAGCAAAGGTTTGAAACTAGTCATACAGCCGCGGTTACAAACTCATGGTAGCAAATTGTTGGAAGCATTATACTTTGTCGTTATACAAGTATTAATGTTAAGTATAAGTTTCCCAAACACTTATACTCTAAGTACAAGGAACTTGTAGGTATACTACTTAGTCATTAAGTAGACAACTATACCAATACTACATACTCGTATAGAATTGAAATAAGATTTATATGTAGCCATTTTTAGTTGTATAGAATTGATATAAGATTTATACGTAGTAACCTACGTTTGTATGGGATTACAAACACCTATATGCATAGTATATGAGACTTATAGGTATACTACTTATTTGGTAAGTAAATCGTTATACCTAGGATATATATACTATATGTTAGAAACAAGTATGAGTCAAAATGATATCTTCAAACTATATTATATACTTTTCCAACTTCAGAAAAGTACTATTTTTACTCAGAGTCAAAACTGATGGGTTTTGAGCATTCTAACACTCCTATGGTGTACATGCAACCCTAGAAACCTTGGATCTATGTTTGACTATGATGCATGCAAATAATTATTTTTCCAAGGTTCTTATCCTATCTAGCATGGCATGGGGAACTTGAATCAAATAAAGCTAGTAGAATTACTTACCTTGTAGTTGTAGTTGATTGCTTGGAGTTTTAGAGCCTAGCACCAATAATGTGGATGCCTCAAATGGAAGTCACAAATCACCACAAACTTGGAAACTTGAGAGAATAGTCACAAACTTCTTGAAATCGGCCCTCTTAGTTTACACACATCAACTAGTGCAATTTCAAGAACCAAAGCCTCCTTTATATAGTGTGGTGGATTAGGGTTACATCCATGTAAACCCTAATACCCATGTCTTTTCATTTCCATGAGATCCATGGGTTAAAGCTCCATGGAGTATCCATGGACTTTCCATGCAAGCCTAGCCCATTCCAAATAAGCATTAGCCCACACTATATAAATACAAGAGCCCATATTTAATTAGTCATACTTTTGATCTCTAAATTAATTATAGATCAATACTAATTAAATAATATGATTTTATATTAATATATTAGGACTTATAATATATTAATAAATCATAACTTATACTATTCTCAAACGATTATCCATAAATTGTTCGGGTGAAGTGCAACCCAAATGGACCATGCCGGGTCGGGTCAAGTACATACCAAATATAGTTATGGACTTAGACACTATATCCAACAGTCTCCCACTTGGATAAGTCTAATAACTATAGTTGCAAGTATGACTTCAGGAACCGATCAGCAATCCTAGCTCTTTAAACTCTGTTGAACCATGAAGCGCCATTTTAGATAAGTGATCATATAATCCTCTTTTCTAGATATCAGCCGGACAAATACATGGAACATGGTCTTGCTTATTGTCCAGCATTTGTTTCCCGATTTCCGATTTGTTTGACATAGAACTTAACTGAACACATCAATTTAGTTCTGACCGGGCCCGGTACATAGGTCAAAACAAAATCATCGAGGGGCCCAGATATCGCTTCTAATCCTAGAAGGAACAGATAAACTTCGACTCATATGTTTGCTCTACTACTTGTTGAATTACACACAAAAGCACGGTTTATAACATCGAGTTACCAATGCGTTTTCGTGCAATCAATGCATAACCAACTCATAGGCAACAAATCATATCTCTAGGTTTGAAGACTTATATGATATTACCGTCTCACGATCACTCGAGATAAATTCCATGAAGTGATACAAGTGAGCTTGGGTTGAATCCAATACTCAGAACTTATGAGCACTCATGAGTGTTGTAGCCGCGCTTTGTCTAACATCTTAGACCTCTACAAGCCAACCCATGACAGTCTTGATTCATATATACTTCCAACATATGACCAACTGTGGAGAGTTTGAATAATATGATATAAACCATAACATAATTATTCTGGAAGTCAAAACATGCAAAAAGAAATAATAGTAAACTATTGACAAGAGATAGCAACACTTTACTCATAAATAACAGCTTTTATTTATCATCAAATGTCAATTACATTTTACAAATTTCAAGATTACCTAACTACTAAAACTAATATCATCCTTCAGCCCTATGCTCCGATCATGCTGGAGATGCTTAGCCCGAGTCAGTCCCTTCGTGAGGGGATCTGCTGGGTTCTCATCCGATGATACCCTCTTTGCCACGATGATTCCTTCTTCTATTCGATGTCTGATGAAGTGATATTTTCTGTCAATGTGTCTGGATCTCCCATGATCTCTTGGTTCCTTGGCTAAGGCAACCGCACTATTGCTGTCACAGAAAATCTCCATTGGCTCCTTTATAGCTGGTACAACTCCAAGATCTCCGATGAAGTTCTTTAGCCATATAGCCTCCTTTGCTGCCTCGCTTGCTGCTATATACTCTGATTCACAAGTGGAATCGGCCACTGTCTCCTGCTTGGAACTTTTCCAAGTAATTGCCCCTCCGTTTAGAGTAAAGACCCAGCCCGACTGAGAGCGGAAATTATCCTGGTCAGTCTGAAAGCTAGCATCACTGTACCCTACAACTCTCAAGTCCTCACTGCCACCGAGGGTAAGGACCCAGTCCTTAGTCCTCCGTAGGTACTTGAGGATATTCTTTACCGCAGTCCAGTGTGCCTTGCCAGGGTTCCCCTGATACCTGCTAACCATGCTCAAAGCAAAGGCTACATCAGGTCGAGTACACGTCATAGCATACATGATCGATCCTATAGCTGAAGCATAAGGTATTCGACTCATTTCTGCTATCTCAGCCTCAGTACTAGGGCTTTGTGTCTTACTCAATCTGGCGTTACTCTGGATGGGTAACTCTCCGTTCTTGGAGTTATGCATGTTGAACCTTTTCAACACTTTGTCCACATAGGTGCTTTGACTAAGTCCAATTAGTCTTTTACTCCTATTTCTCAAAATCCTTATCTGTAGGATATAGACAGCTTCTCCAAGGTCCTTCATAGCGAAACACTTCCCAAGCCAAGACTTTACTTCCTGCAGGGTTGGGATGTCATTTCCTATGAGTAGTATGTCATCTACATACAATACCAACAAGCTGACTATACTCCTACTAGCCTTGATATAGACACAAGATTCATCTTCACTCTGTGAAAAAGCCAAATTCTTTGACTTTCTCATCAAAGCAAAGATTCCATCTGCGAGGTGCCTGTTTTAATCCATAAATGGATTTCTCGAGCTTACACACTCTACTGGGGTACTCTGTACTGACAAAACCCTCTGGCTGAACCATGTAAACATCTTCAGCCAACTTTCCATTAAGGAACGCGGTTTTGACATCCATTTGCCATATTTCATAATCATGAAATGCAGCAATGGCTAACAGAACCCTAATAGACTTAACCTTGGCCACTGGTGAAAAGGTCTCATCATAATCAACTCCCGGAGTTTGAGAATAACCCTTTGCAACCAGTCGTGCCTTATAAGTGTGTACATTACCATCCATGTCGGTCTTCTTCTTGAAGATCCATTTGCACCCAACTATCTTATGATCAGGTACATTGTCAACGAAGTTCCAAACTTGATTGTCATACATGGACTGTATCTCGCTATCCATAGCCTCTTTCCATTTAGCAGCCTCAGGGCCTGCCATGGCTTCCGTGTAGCTGTTAGGCTCATCCAGATTTACCAGTGTGTTATCACTGATAAGTGTCTCACCTTCTGCAGTAATATGAAAACCATAATAATGCTCAGGTGCATTCCTAACTCTGGTGGAACGCCTCAGAGGTATAGATTCTTTAGTTGGCTCAACAGGAGTTTCCCCCTCAGGTTGAGGGCTAGGGTTTGAGGTTCCTTCACCACTTGACTCTTGCATTTCCTCAAGGTCAATTTGCCTCCCACTGTCTCCTTGGCTCATGACTTCTCTCTCTCGAAAGAATCCTCTTCTTGCTACAAATACCACATTATCACTGGGTCTATAGAAGATGTAACCAAAGGATTTGTGTGGGTAGCCGATGAAAATTCACCTTCCGCTTCGGGGTTCGAGCTTATCGTGAGTCTCGCGTCTCACGAAAGCCTCGCAACCCCAAATCTTGATGTGGTCTAGATTGGGAACTTTTCCAGTCCACACCTCGTGAGGTGTTTTGGCAACCTTCTTTGTAGGGACTAGATTAAGGATATGGGCGGCAGTTTCTAAGGCATACCCCCAAAATGAGATTGGTAGCAAAGCTCGACTCATCATGGAACAAACCATGTCCAACAAGGTCTGATTGCGCCTCTCAGCTACACCATTCAACTGTGGTGTCCTAGGAGGTGTCAATTGTGAGACAATCCCACATTCCTTAAGATAGTCAAGGAACTCAGTACTAAGATACTCACCACCACGATCGGATCGAAGCATCTTAATGTTCCTGCCCAACTGATTCTCCACTTCTTGCTTAAACTCTTTGAATTTCTCAAAGGTTTCTGACTTATGCTTGATTAGGTAGACATATCCATATCTACTAAAATCATCAGTAAAAGTCACATAGAACCGATTAGCATCTCTTGTGGCGGTTCTGAAGGGTCCACACACATCCGTGTGTATGAGGTCCAACAAACCTTCACCCCTAGCACAAGTGCCAGTAAAAGGTGACTTTGTCATTTTACCAAGCAAACAAGATTCACAACTATCATCTGACTTTAGGTCAAATGACTCCAAGACTCCATCCTTTTGGAGTTGGCATATGCGTTTCTTGCTTACATGTTCAAGACGACAATGCCATAAGGATGCTTTATCTAAGCTAGTGGAAGAGTTAATACACAATACATTATTTCCTAGATTATCTACAACAGATACAGTTTCATACACGCCATCACAAGGTAATGCTTTAAAATAAAGAACATTATTAAAGAAAGCATCAATACTACCATTATTATTATCAAAATAAAAGGTAAAACCTTGTTTATACAATGCATGAAAGGAAATAACATTTCTTACCATTTCTGGCGAATAATAACATTTATTCAAATCTAATGTAAACCCACTATTTAGCACTAAGGAATAAACTCCTATCTTGGTGACAGGTGAAGCTTTCCTGTTTCCCATGATCAAGTTTATCTTTCCCTGCTCCACATTCTCACTTCTTTTTAGTCCCTGCAAATCACAACATATGTGAATACCACAACCTGTATCAAGGACCCAAGACTTAGAATGAGGTGAGTTATTAGACAATATAGTGTATATACCTGCATGGTTGGGTTTTACTTTCCCATCCTTCAAATCTTGTTGGTATTTTGAGCAGTTTCGCTTCCAGTGCGACTTTTCATGGCAATAGAAGCATTCAACCTCATTAGGGTTAGCAGAAGGAGTGAGAAAACCTTTCTTGGTTTTGCTTGAAGAGGAGCCTTGAAGGGTCTTACCCTTGGTACCCTTAGAAGGGTTCTTTCTCTTCTTCCCTTTGCCATGCCCGATTGCCAAGACATTGGCCGCAGTTGGAGTAGGAGTAGGAGTAGTAACAACCGACTTACCCTTTAGACCACTTTTGGCGGTCTTGAAGAGTCCTTGAAGTTTGCTGAGGGTGACTTCTTCCTTGTTCATGTGATATGTCATGCGGAATTGATCATAACACGATGGCAAGGAGTGCAAAATGATGTCTATTGCTAACTCCTCAGGGAAGTTCACATTCAGCTTCAGTAAACGGTCCACATACCTTTGCATTTTCTGCATGTGGCCCGTGATGGGTTCACCATCCTTCATTCGGGTTGTTATCATGGAGGAGATTATTTCATATCGCTCTTGACGAGCACTTTGATGGTAGCGGTCCATCAAGTCCTGGTGCATCTCAAAAGGATAATAGTCCTCATAGGACTTTTGGAGCTCGGCTGTCATGGTGGCCATCATGATGCATTCCACTTTTGTAGCATCTCTTTCATGTACCTCATATTCAGCAAGCTCTTCAGGAGTAGCAGTTGGCTCGGGTACCTTCAGCTCCTTGTCGAGAACATATTCTTTGTTCTCATACCGAGTGACCATCCTGATGTTTCTGATCCAATCTGTAAAGTTGGACCCATCAAAGATGACTCTCCCATAAAGATTCATGAGAGAGAAGGAGCTAGTAGGGTTTGAGCCAGAAGCATTGTTATTGGAAGACATCTGAAAAGAAGAGGGAATAGATTAGATTAGATATAGAGATAGTCCTTAACAAAACACCCAACTGTAATATTAAGGCTAGGACCCAACACAATATTTTATAACTTAGAAGAGGGATGCCGTAATCTAAGCTATAAGATATTTGAAGGTAGGTGAATGACGATTCACCAATTTCCACCATGAAAAACGAAATATTTAATTAGGTTTTAATTGGTTTAGAAACTCCTAGATTCTTTGAGATTCATTGAACTTTCTTCAATGGCATGTTTGAATCTCGAGTGTGCCCTTCAAGTTTTGTGACTGGGATGCCGAGGATCTAAAAACAAGGTGTGAAGTAACCATGCAAATTACTTGGTACCCTTAATGTATTACCCCTCAATCGATGTGCCGGTTAACCACACATGCTCCCTTAATGTTACTAAGTATGTTGCTATTGTTGGTTTTATGTCAAGATAAAACCTATTATGTTATTAACATAACCTGAAGGTATATTCAAGAGTTCTATATATACTTGTTAAGTATGTTGCTATTGTTGGTTTTATGTCAAGATAAAACCTGGTTTTAACTCAAATTACAACTGTTGTACTGCCTAAATATTATTAATATTAGGAGTAATGCTTAAAGAATACTCTAATAACTTAGGGTTTTAGAAACGAATATGCTTTTACTACTAGAACTAACGGAACTCGACAAGTCTACATGAGTTATTGTATTCACCAACTAAGATTGGAAATCTTAGGGAAATTCCTCTGACCTGTAACCGCTAATCCCATGCGAGCGAGGAAGTCGTGTATAAATAAGATACGGGTTGACAACCCCACTCGTGGTTGCTAGCTACAACCAAACTTAAGCGAGTGACGAGCTGTCCTTTTATTTGTTTATTGTTCCGACATTGATGAAGCGTGTGGAACATATCTTAAGATGCGAAACTTGTAGCATCAAACAGAGGTTTGAAACTAGTCATACAGCCGCGGTTACGGACTCATGGTAGCAAATTGTTAGAAGCATTATACTTTGTCATTATTATTAGATTAGGTGTCTAAGCCCATAACTATTTTGCTATGTACTTGACCCGATTGTGAGCATGGTCCTTTTGGGTTGCCTTCACCATGGCAACTGATAGGATGAACTAAGGAGAAAGAGGAACAATTATGATTTATTAATATATTATATGTATAATATATTAAAAGAGAAATCATATTGTTTAATTAGTATTAGTCAAGAATTAATAAGAATTAATTTTGTGGCTAAAAGACATTAATTAAATAAAGGGGACCAGAACTGTCAATTGTGTGATAGTTGAATATTGGGCTAATGGACTCCATAGAAGTTGGAGTGGACGAAATCTATGGGGAAGCCCATTAGAATTCATCCAAGGCTTCTAAGGAGGGAGTCCATGGGCTGCTTAGGGCCTAAGCAGTCAAATTAGGGTTTCCTGGTTGATAACTTTAATAGCATACCTATATAAGGAACCCCTAAGGCCCCAAAAACGTGGTGAAGTAATCCCCAAGGGTTCTTGGATGGTTTTGGTACTCCTCCTCCTTATCCTAGGTCATCTTGTTGCTCACGGTGTTTGTGACTCCATTAGAGGTGAAATATTTGAGGCACTAAGCTTTCAAAGGTCAAGATCAAAAGGAATTGAGATTGTTATTGCTACATAACAATCAAGGTAAGATCTAAACCCTAATTCATATGTTAATTCGATTATTGTATACTAGATCTAGGGTTTCTGAGCTTTGGATGATTATAGCATGTTCATTAGGCAAACTAGATCCAAAGCTTTAGGGTTTGCACGTACACCATATGATTGATGTAGTGCTTATAACCCATCATTTGTATCAGAGTCTAGGCTGTTTGTTTGATGTATTTGATGCTTTGCATAATCGTGCAAGCTGAAAATCGTGAAAAACTGCATTCTGGAGCCTGAACTCGCCGAGTTCATAAGTGAGAACTCGACGAGTCCATCCCTGACTCGACGAGTTTGTAGGTCTGATTGCTATTTTTGCGGGATTTTGACCTGTTTTGGCTGTGGATAATTACCATAAACGATTTTATTGATAACGTCCGATTTTTATTAATTTAAGGTGATTATCCTTGCTTAAATAGAAGATAATTGTCACTTAATTGAATTATTATTTCTTTATATGATAAAATTTGGAATAGTTGAATTATTTGATGAATTGTCTTGCAAGAAATTGGATTAGGTCAAATTTAGATAACCACCAATTAATTGTTTAATTGTTATTATTTGTAATTTGATCTAGAATGTTCTTGATAATGTTTTGAAAAGTTTCAAAACTTGCCCTCAAGTTTTGGAATTTAAATTTTTTTATTAAAAAGTTTAATTTCGAAATATTTTAAATTCTAAACCCTAATGTTTTGAAAAGTTCAAAACTTGCCCTCAAGTTTTGGAATTTAAAATTTTGATTAAAAGTTTAATTTTGAAATATTAAATTCTAAAACCCTAGTTTTTGAAAAGTTCAGATTACACCCTTATTATTTTATTAAGTTAATTAAATGTATAATTAAAAGAGAGTAAATAAATCCATAATAATTTGGTTTACATTTAATTAAATTGAAAGTATAATTTATTAAATTAGACCACATAGTATTTTAAAAGTGTAAAATACACCTTATACTATATAACATTTAAAATTTTTAACATATTATATATGTATGAGTAAAGAGTCAGTCTTACCGTTAGTAGGCGTCATTCACGAAGCTGGTCTCTAAGGGGTGTTTAAGGAAATTGCCTATAAAATGACGATTGAATGGGTATCCACTCTTACCCACCGCACTATTGACTAGTGGAGGGTCGTTAGCCGAACGGGTAGGATAGGACGCAACCTTCAATTATAAATATAATGAAGTACGAAGTAACTAAACACTTTTATAAATTCTCAAATCTTAGTTACTTTAGGAAAAATGTGGAGTTGGTGCTATTCCATGAAATTACACTTTGTACCCTTGCTAAGACGTTAGTGGAGTGTGTGTGGTTAACCGACACACTAATTAGGCTCTAAGGAAAGGAGGAAAATGGTGACTCGATGTTTTTCATAGATCGATGGAGCGTGTGTGGTTAACCGGCACGTCGATTAGGTTACTGTAACATTGGGGGCACCATGTATATTTGCATGGTTATCCACAACTTGTTTGTGATCCTCGGCATCCCAGTCACAAACGAAGGGAACACTCGAGATTTAAACATGACATTGAAAAGTTCAATGAATCTCAAAGAATCTAGGAGTTTCAATTTATTTAAAACTTAATTTTCAATTTTCGTTTTTCATGGTGGAAATTGGTAAATCGTCATTTACCTACCTTCAAATGTTCTGCAATTTGGATTACGACATCCCTCTTCCAAATTATAGAATATTGTGTTGGGTCCTAACCTTAATATCTCATTTGGGTGTTTTCTTAAGAACTCAATCAACTAACTTGAATTTCTCCCGTTTTGTAGATGTCATAGTCTGACAACTATGGTCTTCCTGAATCCGTTGAAAAACGTTTTCCACATGAAGATGATATTCCACGATTGGATTGTTTAAATGGAAATCATGCTTCACTTCCTCCACCTCCTCCGATAATTCTCCCTGATCCACATGTTCGAAGACTTGAAAAGTTCAAGGTCACTCAAGCCCTATTGGCGAAAAGACACGAAGATGGAAAGTCGGTATGTGCTCATGTCTTGGATATGAAGTTGCATATTGATAGATTGGGAATGTTGGGCGTCGATGTCTCGGAGAAGTTGGGTGTTGACTTGGTTCTTCACTCACTTCCCGATTCATATGGTAAGTTCGTTAGAGAGTACTATATGATGGAACACGACGTGACCCTCATTGATTTGACTTATTTGCTTGTTGCTGCTGAATCGGAAATGATCTGGCGGACTGGTCAAGTAATTTTTTCTTGTAAATCAATGTCTCAACCTTCTATGGATAATGGCAACATTGGAAGTCCAGAAAAGTTTTCTCTACGCAAGAAGGCTAAGTCTGAGATAGTCCCTAGTGCCATTCCCAAAGAATCTGTGTATTTCTACTGCCAAAAGAGGGGGCATTGGTTACGAAGCTGTCCTGACTACCTGAGAGATCTAAGAGATGGGAGAGTCAAGATGTATGACACTACTTCAGGTAAAATCCACTATCTAACTATATTAAGTTCCTTTTTAGATTCTTAATACATGATGTGATAAGATTACATTTGGTGTTTTGCAGGATCAAAGAAAAAGGAAGCTTAAAAAGAAAGAAGTGAGTTGAATCTGGTCATGAAGAAATTGATTTCGATCGCATGATTCAAAGATCGGATTTTTTGAGCTGCTACTTTAGAGTTAGGATAGATTGCTAAATAATATTTATATACTTTTCATTTGTAATCGCATTGTAAGGACAAGATTTTTCCGCAATAAAATAAATTTTGTTTTTGTCTTATTTATGTTTCCTTGCGATGGATTTTATGAAAATTGGTGTTTCAATGTTTCTGTTTTTAGCAATGTTGAAATGGATGTGATTCTTAGTTATGTTATTTGTGGTAATGTCGAGAATTTACCAAATAAGGAAAGATTCTCATCACCCAAGTTTCAATTGGACAGAAACTTGGAATCATAGAACTTGTATTGTATGATGAATGAGAACCTTCATATTTGGAAAATTGAGACTAATTTCTTGACAAAGAGTCAAGTGAAGGACTAGGAGAGCTGGTACAGAATGTTGTGCACTGGTCAAGTCCACCACAAAGAACGATAAAATATTCTTCATGATTTACTAAAAGTCTACTAAATATGGTTATGCTTACAAGAATAAGTGTAATTCTGAATCATTGAAAAGTTTCAATAATACCAGAACGAATAAGAAGAATCAATTAGGCAGAAAGATAAAAGTTTCTCTAATCTAAAAAGATGGAAGAGTACTTTTTTATCGTGTTTTATGATCGTCTTAATGATTAAGAACGATATCACAATTGATCCTCCAAGTAAATCTTAGTGCACTAGTAGGGCTAAGAAGAGGAATCAGAGATTGTTGAAATGGTTAAATCAATAGGTGAATCATACTTCGTTCCAAAATCAAGTCTTAGAGTCATACTCCAAGATTGTGACTTGAGTGACATATCTTAAGAAGTTTTAACACATTCATCAAATGTAGAGTAGAAAATAGTGACGGGTTTTGCGCATTCTAACACTCCTAAGTGTACATGTAACCCTAAATACATTGGATCTATGTTTTCTCTATTATACATGCAATTATGAACTTTCCAAGGTATTACTCTATCTAGCATACAATACTTGATACTTGGGTAATCAAATGGATAAAATACATACCTTTGTTTGATGTAGCTTGTCTCCATGAAGCTTGAGTGCCTAGTGCCCCAAGTGTGACACCTCAAATGGTTCACACAACACCAAATACACATGGAATGACTTGAGAGAAATGGAACACTCCTTGAAATCGTCTAGCCCTCATATTCACACATTAGTGCACAATTTCTTGAGCCATGGGATTCTTTTATATGGTGGCTATTAGGGTTACACCATGTAACTCATAACTTTACCCATTCCTTATGCTCCATGGATTTTAACCTCCATGGAGTATCCATGGGTCACCCCATGGACTTAGTCCAACATAAGAAATCTTGGATCACAATCCCACATATATAAGAATGAATGATTTACACAATCAACCCATATATTTAATTAGTCTCCTTTTGATCACTTAATTAATTCCAAATTAATTCTTGATCAATACTAATTAAATAACCTTATTAATATATTAGAACTTATAATATATTAACCAACCTTAAGTGTTATTTCTCTCATTATAGTCTATCCAAATGCATGATGCCATGCAACCCAAATGGACCATGCCGGGTCGGGTCAAGTCTTACCAATTATAGTTATGGACTTAGACATTAATCCAACAGTCTCCCACTTGGATAAGTCTAAAACTATTATTGCGTATGACTTCAGGAACCGATCAGCAATCGTAGCTCTCAAAAGCTTCTGTCGAACTCTGACCTTCTCGATGAACTCTGACCTTTGTCAATGACTTGTCCATTAGATAAGGGATCATATATTCCTCCATTCTAGATATCATATGGACTGAGACATGGATTATCAATCATTCTCTCTGTCCATTTGTTGTTTCCCGATTTCCGATTCATGATGACTGACTGACTGAACAAATCAAATCAGTCCTGGCTTGGCCAAGCACTCACATGTATCATCTTTAAATCATCGAGGGGCCCACAGATATCGCTTTTATCCCGAAGGTAAAAGGAATGGATAAACTTCGACTCATATGGCTTGTTCTACTACTTGTTGAATCATACACAAAGGCACGTTTTATAACATCGAGTTACCGAATGCGTTTTCGTGCAATCAATGTACAACCAACTCATAGTAACAACTCATATCTCTAGGTTTGAAGAATATAAGATATTATCGTCTCATGATCACTCGTGATAAAATCCATGAAGTGATTCAAATGAGCGCGGGTTGAATCCAATACTCAGAACTTATGAGCACTCATGAGTGTTGTAGCACCACTTTGTCCACCAACTTTGACCTCTACAAAACAACCCATGACAGTCTTGATTCATATCTACTTCCAACATATGACCGACTGTGGATGGTTTGAATAACTTAATCATTCAGGAAGAGCGACTTAGTTATTCTGGAAGTCAAAACATGCAAAGTGAAACACAAGAATAAATGAATCAAATATGGTATCAAACCTTATGAATATAAATAAACACTTTTATTTATCACCATACTGATTACTCATTATTCATTGTTTCGGTTTTATCAACTTTATACTTGAATTAAAAACACTAGTTGTCCCATGCTCCAAGCATGTACACTATGTTTTTCTTAAACAATAGCTTTGCCATACACCAAGTATGCACTCTATGTTTGTCTATGATCCTTACTTTGTGAAATAAACCAATTGAACATAATTTCAATGATTGTAATTTCACACTCCCAAATCCTTATCGAAAAATGTGAGAATTTCAAATTCCTATCATTTATCGAAAT